>NC_135830.1:6190737-6827717 GCF_964213995.1 Mustelus asterias
CTGTGTCTCCCTCTCTGTGTCTCCCTCTCTGTGTCTCCCTCTCTCTGTTTCTCCCTCTCTCTGTTTCTCCCTCTCTCTGTGTCTCCCTCTCTCTGTGTCTCCCTCTCTCTGTGTCTCCCTCTCTCTGTGTCTCCCTCTCTCTGTGTCTCCCTCTCTCTGTCTCTCCCTCTCTCTGTGTCTCCCTCTCTCTGTGTCTCCCTCTCTCTGTGTCTCCCTCTCTCTGTGTCTCCCTCTCTCTGTCTCTCCCTCTCTCTGTCTCTCCATCTCTCTGTCTCTCCCTCTCTCTGTCTCTCCCTCTCTCTGTCTCTCCCTCTCTCTGTCTCTCCCTCTCTCTGTCTCTCCCTCTCTCTGTCTCTCCCTCTCTCTGTCTCTCCCTCTCTCTGTCTCTCCCTCTCTCTGTCTCTCCCTCTCTCTGTCTCTCCCTCTCTCTGTCTCTCCCTCTCTCTGTCTCTCCCTCTCTCTGTCTCTCGCTCTCTCTGTCTCTCGCTCTCTCTGTCTCTCGCTCTCTCTGTCTCTCCCTCTCTCTGTCTCTCCCTCTCTCTGTCTCTCCCTCTCTCTGTCTCTCCCTCTCTCTGTCTCTCCCTCTCTCTGTCTCTCCCTCTCTGTCTCTCCCCTCTCTGTCCCTCTGTCTCTCTCTTGGTCTGTCCCTCTGTCTCTCTCTCTCTCTCTGTCCTCCCCTCTCTCTGTCCCTCTGTCTCTGTCTCCCTCCCTCTGTGTCTCCCTCCCTCTGTGTCTCCCTCCCTCTGTGTCTCCCTCCCTCTGTGTCTCCCTCCCTCTGTGTCTCCCTCCCTCTGTGTCTCCCTCCCTCTGTGTCTCCCTCCCTCTGTGTCTCCCTCTCTTCTGTCTCTCTCTGTCTTTGTCTCTCTCTGTCTCTGTCCGTCTTTGTCTCTCTCTGTCTCTCTCTGTCTCTCTGTTTCTCTTTCTCTTTCTGGCCCCCTCTCTCTCTGTCTCTCTCTCTGTCTCTGTCTCTCTCTCTCTCACTGTGTCTCTCTCTGTCCCTCTCTATTTCTCTGTCTGTCTCTCTCCCTCTCTCTGTCTGTCTCTCTCTCTCTGTCTCTCTCTCTCTCTCTCTCTGTGTCACTCTGTCTCTGTCACGCTCTATCTCTGTCTCCCTCTCTGTGTCTCTCTGTCTGTCTCTCTCTCTCTCTCTATCTCTCTCTCTCTTTCTCGCTCTATCTTTCTCTCTCTCTCTGTCTCGTTCTCTCTGTCTCTCTGTCTGTGTCTCCCTCTCTCTGTCTCACTCTCTGTCTGTCTCTCTCTATCTCTATCTCTCCCTCTCTTTCTCGCTCTCTCTTTCTCTCTCTCCCTGTCTCGTTCTCTCTGTCTCTCTCTCTGTGTGTCTCTCTCTCTCTCTGTGTCTCCCTCTCTCTCTCTATGTCACTCTGTCTCTGTCGCGCTCTATCTCTGTCTCCCTCTCTGTGTCTCTCTGTCTGTCTCTCTCTCTCTATCTCTCTCTTTCTCGCTCTATCTTTCTCTCTCTCTCTGTCTCTCTCTGTCTCGTTCTCTCTGTCTCTCTCTGTCTCTGTGTCTCCCTCTCTCTGTCTCACTCTCTGTCTGTCTCTCTCTCTCTCTGTCTGTCTCTCTCTCTGTGTCCCTCTCCCTCTGTCACTCTTTCTCTCTGTCTCTCTCTTTCTCTGTGTCTCCCTCTCTCTGTGTCTCCCTCTCTGTGCGTCTCCCTCTCTGTGCGTCTCCCTCTCTGTGCGTCTCCCTCTCTGTGCGTCTCCCTCTCTGTGCGTCTCCCTCTCTGTGCGTCTCCCTCTCTGTGCGTCTCCCTCTCTGTGCGTCTCCCTCTCTGTGCGTCTCCCTCTCTGTGCGTCTCCCTCTCTGTGCGTCTCCCTCTCTGTGTGTCTCCCTCTCTGTGTGTCTCCCTCTCTGTGTGTCTCCCTCTCTGTGTGTCTCCCTCTCTGTGTGTCTCCCTCTCTGTGTGTCTCCCTCTCTGTGTGTCTCCCTCTCTGTGTCTCTCCCTCTCTGTGTGTCTCCCTTACTCTGTGTCTCCCTCTCTGTGTGTCTCCCTCTCTGTGTGTCTCCCTCTCTGTGTGTCTCCCTCTCTGTGTGTCTCCCTCTCTGTGTGTCTCCCTCTCTGTGTGTCTCCCTCTCTGTGTGTCTCCCTCTCTGTGTCTCTCCCTCTCTGTGTCTCTCCCTCTCTGTGCCTCTCCCTCTCTGTGTCTCTCCCTCTCTGTGTCTCTCCCTCTCTGTGTCTCTCCCTCTCTGTGTCTCTCCCTCTCTGTGTCTCTCCCTCTCTCTGTCTCTCCCTCTCTCTGTCTCTCCCTCTCTCTGTCTCTCCCTCTCTCTGTCTCTCCCTCTCTCTGTCTCTCCCTCTCTCTGTCTCTCCCTCTCTCTGTCTCTGTCTCACTCTGTCTCTGTCTCTCTCTGTCTCTGTCTCTCTCTGTCTCTGTCTCTCTCTCGGTCTGTCTCTCCCTCCCTCTGTGTCTCCCTCCCTCTGTGTCTCCCTCCCTCTGTGTCTCCCTCCCTCTGTGTCTCCCTCCCTCTGTGTCTCCCTCCCTCTGTGTCTCCCTCCCTCTCTGTCTCCCTCCCTCTCTGTCTCCCTCCCTCTCTGTCTCCCTCCCTCTCTGTCTCCCTCCCTCTCTGTCTCCCTCCCTCTCTGTCTCCCTCCCTCTCTGTCTCCCTCCCTCTCTGTCTCCCTCCCTCTCTGTCTCTCTCCCTCTCTGTCTCTCTCCCTCTCTGTCTCTCCATCTTTGTCTCTCTCTGTCTCTCTCTTGGTCTGTCCCTCTCTCTCTCTCTTTCTCTCTGTCCCTCTCTCTGTCTCTGTCTCCCTCCCTCTGTGTCTCCCTCCCTCTGTGTCTCCCTCCCTCTGTGTCTCCCTCCCTCTCTCTTTCTCCCTCCCTCTCTCTGTCTCCCTCTCTCTGTTTCTCTCTCTCTCCCTCTCTGTCTCAGTCTCTCTCCGTCTTTGTCTGTCTCTGTCTCTCTCTCTCTGCCTCTGTTTCTCTCTCTCTTTCTGGCCCCCTCTCGCTCTGTCTCTCTCTCTCTCTTGGACAATTTGATCCAAGTTGTCAGGAGTATAATGGAAAGTGATAGCACAGAGAGAGAGAAATGTTTCTTGCTGGTGATCCACCTCCTCCAGTCCCACCATCCTCCCATATCTGTTTTCCTTTCATTCTGGCTCCGTGACCATCCACAATTTGAATTGTTTCACCATTGGGAGCTGTGTCTTCATCTGCGTGGGCTCCAACTCTGGAATTCCTTTCCTGAACGTTTTACTCAAATACATCCATGGGATGTGGGCCTGGCTGGTTCTGCCAGCGTTTACTCCTCGTCCCTAATTGTTCATGAACTGAGTGGCTTGCTAGGCCATTTCAATCAGCATCTAAGAGTCAACCACATTGCTGTGGGGCTGGAGTCACATGTAGGCCCGACCAGGTAAGGACGGCAGATTTCCTTCCCTAAAGAACATTCGTGAAGCAGATTGGTTTTCTCCATTTTAACACCTCCTTTTCCTCCAATTAAAATAGTCCATAAAAACCATCTGGCCAAACCTTTGGGACATGTGACCCTAAACTCTCCTGTGACTCGGGGTCAAATTTCTCACATTAAGGCTCCTGTGAAGCATCTTGGGATGATACTGTCCAAGGTGCTCTATAAATGCAAGTTGTTGTTGTGTGTGTCTGAGTGTCAGCTTCTGTCCATGTCCAGGACACTGCAGGTAACAGAGAATGATTCACTCTGGTCTGCGATTGTACATCTCGTGTGTGTCTCAGTGTCAGCTCTGAAACATGTACAGCACTATCCCATCCTGATTCTGTGTCTCTCTGCCTCTGTATCTGTAACTCTCCCTCTCGTTCCATCTCTCTCCCCAGGACTGAAACAAACTCGAGATTAAATCCCACACTGGGATGCTGTTCAATGTGAGTTCAATTTTCCCAGAAATAAAAATCCTCAATTAAAAATTCCTTTGACACAGCAGAGGGAACTTTTCTCAAAGTGAATTTGCGGCTGTCTTGAATTTGAACCCAAGTTTTCAATATGGGGGTGGCACAGTGATGCAGGGGTTAGCACTGCTTCCTCACAGTGCCAGGGACCCGCCTTCGATTCCCAGCATGGCTCACTTTCTGACTGGAGTTTGAACGTCCTTCCCGTGTTTGTGTGGGTTTCCTCCGGGTGCTCCGGTTTCATCCCACACTCCAAAGATAGAACAAAGAAAATCACAGCACGGGAACAGGTCTTTCGGCTCTCCAATCCTGCACCGACCATGCTGCCTGACTGAACTAAAACCCCCTACCCTTCCGGGGACCATATCCCTCCATTCCCATCTTATTCATGTCTTTGTCAAGACGCCCTTGAAAAGTCACTAGCGTATCCGTTTCCACTCCCTCCCCCGGCAACGAGTTCCAGGCACCCACCACCCTCTGTGTAAAAAAACTTTCCTCCCACATCTCCTTTAAACCTTGCCCCTCGCACCTTAAACCTATGCCCCCGAGTAATAACTCTTCCACCCTGGGAGAAAGCTTCTGACTATCCACTCTGTCCATGCCCCCTCATAATCTGGCAGACTTCTATCAGGTGTACAGGTTAGGTGGATTGGCCAAGCTAAATTGTCCCTTAGTGTCAGGAGGAGTGGCTGAGGTAAATGTATGGGATGATAGGGATGGGGCCTGGGTGGGATTGTGGTCAGTGCAGACTCGATGGGCCGAATGGCCTCCTGCACTGCAGGATTCTATGAACCCTGTTCTGTATTTGGTTTGGGATTGTTTGTTGAAAAGTGTAGTTGAAGTGTTACTCTGTAATGCTGGAATTTAGGCTACGGGATGATTGGATCAAACACTTCAAGATAATAAGGGGAATGGAGAGGAATGATAAAGAACAACTTTTCTTGCTGGTTGGGGAGTCCAGGACTTGGGGACATTGGATTTCAAACAATGTTGAGGATTTTAGACTTGTCGGAGTGGAATTCAGAAACACTTTGCCACACCAGCTGTGATATTAGTTTGGAACTACCTTCTATAATTCGCAGTTGATGCTCAGTCGCTTATTAATGTTTAACTCTGAGGTCGATAGATTATATTTTTATACGGGAGAAGCAATTTAAAATCAATGGGTCAATGTTAAAATGGATGCAGGAACAGAGAGACCTGGGCTTTCAGTTCAGTTTTACATCTTAAAGATTCAACCTGGGGCTCAGAATCTGTCAGTTGAATCTACTTTTCCCACCTGATAAAATGTCAACAATTGTCTTGGGGAATGTGACAAAAGGTGACATTCCTGCACAGTGGGGTTGGGAGGTTGTTTGAAAGGAGATTCAGATTGTATCAGAAAGCGTCAATTAGATTGTGTCTCTTTGGAGAAGGCGCATATTTCACAGGAAACGCCCCGAGATAAAGACTAGTTTCACCAATGTCTGAGTAACTTTCAAAGTCTGCAGACGCATGAAGGGGGCAGAGATATTGTAATATTCAGAGCAGGAGATGGGGGACAATCACAGAATTGAAGATGTGAGGCCATCTCCTGTTTCTGAATGTCAGTGTTTAGCTTTTAAACTTTAGTCCTGGGCTAATAATTCCAAGTTTGCAATCCCACACTTTGCTGTTGTGAATTTGAGTTGTGAATTTTCTGAAATTGGTTGTGTAATAAAACTCGGTGCAGGATGCAATGATTCCCATTCTGTCTGCTGCTGCAAAGCCCCCGTGTCTGTCTCAGTTTCATCGTATTTATCAATGATTTGAGATCCTAGAATCATAGAATCCCGAAAGGGCAGACCATTCGGCCCATCGAGTCTGCATCGACCACAATCCCACCCAGGCCCGATTCCCGTAACCCCATATATTTACCCTGTTAATCCCCTGACACTAGGGTCAATTTATCATGGCCAATCCACCTGACCCGCACATGTTTGGACTGTGGGAGGAAACTGGAGCACCCGGAGGAAACCCACGCAGACACTGGGAGAACTCTACACTGACAGCGAGCTGAGGCTGGAATTGAACCTGGGTCCCTGGCGCTGTGCTAACCACAGAGCCACCATGCCGTTCATCATAGAATCCCTAAAGTGCAGAAGGAGGTCCTTTGGCCCATCAAGCCTGCCCCCGACAACAATACCACCCGGGCCTGAATCCCCCTAACACTAAGGGGCAATTGAGCACAGCCAATCAACCTAACCCGCACGTCTTTGGAGTGTGGAAAGAAACCAGAAGCTTCAAATGGCAAAGAGGTATTCCACTGCATAAGAGGCCATTCAGCTCATTGAGTCTGCACAGACTTGATGACAGAGTATCTTACCCAGGCCCTCACCCCAGCCCTATCCCCATAACCCCATTGCTAATCCATCTAACCTATATATCTTGCGAGTGTGGAAGGTAACCAGAGCACCCGGAGGAAACCCACGCAGACACGGGGAGAATGTGCAAACTCCACACAGTCACCCGAGGCTGGAATTGAACCCGGGTCCCTGGCGCTGTGAGGCAGCAGTACGAGCCACCGTGCCGCCCCAAAGTTAAATGTCTTAACTGAATGGTTCAAAGAGTGAAAGATGGATTTCATTGGAGACAATTGTGTGGTCACCCACTTTAAAAAGGATAGAACAGATTGCTTTATGAATGGGGAAAAGCTGGAAAGAGTGGAGGCCCAAAGAGACTTGGGGCGGTCACATCAACATAGAAAATAGGAGTAGGAGGAGGCCATTCAGCCCTTCGAGCCTGACCCACCATTCAACACTATCATGGCCGATCCTCTGTCTCAATGCCATACCCCAGCGCTCTCCCCATACACCTCGACACCTTTAGAGTCTAGAAATCTATCTATTTCCTTCTTAAATATATTCAGTGACTTGGTCTCCACAGCTTTCTGTGGGAGAGAATTCCACAGGTTCACCACCCTCTGAGTGAAGAGGTTTCCCCTCATCTCAGTCCCAAATGGCCTCCCCCGTATCCTGAGACTGTGACCCCTTGTTCCAGACACCCCCAGCCGGAGGAAACAATATCCCTGTATCCAGCCTGTCCAGCACTGTCAGAATTTTATACCCTTCAATTAGATCCCCGCTCACTCTTCTACATTCCAGTGAATACAGGCCCAGCCGACCCAATCTCCCCTCAGACATCAATGCTGCCATCCCAGGAATTAGTCTGGTGAACATTCACTGCTCTCCCTCTGTGGCAAGTACATCCTTCCTCAGGTAAGGAGAGGAACACTGTACACAAGACTCCAGGTGTGGTCTCACCGAGGCTCTGTCCAGCTGCAGTAAGACATCCTTGCTCTTCTACTCGAACCCTCTTGCAATGAAGGCCAACATCCCATTGGTCTTCCTAACTGCTTGCTGTAGCTGCATGCTTGCTTTCAGTGACTGGTGTTCTCAGATACCCAGGTCCCTTTGTACAACATTTCCCAATCTATCACCATTCAACTAATACTCTGTCATTCTCTTCCTCCATCCAAAGTGGATAACGTCACATTTATCCACATTATTCTGCATCTGCCATGTATTTCCCCACTCACTCAACTTGTCTAAATCACCCCGAAGCCTCTTAACATCCTCCTCATCACTCACATTCCCACCAAGTTTCGTCTCATCAGCAAACTTGAGAATATTACGTTTGGTTCCCTCATCCAAATCACTGATGTGTTTTGTGAATAGCTGGGACCCAAGAACTGACCCCTGCGGGACCCCACTCGTCACTGCCTGCTACTTAGAAAAAGATTCATTTATTCCTGTCTGTGCGGAGTCCGCATGTTCTCCCTGTGTCTGTGTGGGTTTCCTCCGGATGCTCCGGTTTCCTCCCTCAGTCTGAAAGACGTGCTGTTTAGGGTGCATTGGCCATGCTAAATTCTCCCTCAGTGTTACCCGAACAGGCGCCAGAGTGTGGCGACTAAGGGATTTTCACAGTAACTTCATTACCGTGTTAATGTAAGCCGACTTGTGACACAAATAAATAAACTTCTAAACTTCTTTCAAAGCTAAATTAGGAAGCACTTCTTCACACGAGATGTGGTTAAAGTTTGGTACTGTCTTCTGTAAATGAGCCCTCCCTGTATCCCCCAGTCCCACCATCCTCTGATATCTGTTTTCCTTTAATCCTGGCTCTCTGACCATCCCCCATTTTAATCCTTTCACCATTGGGGTCTGCAGTTCAACTGTGTGGCTCCAACTCTGGAATTCCTTCCCAAAACTCCCTTTCCACCATTCAGACACTTCCTCAAAACAACCCCTTTTTGACCAGACCTTTGGGGCAATTCTTTTGTCCCTAAACTCGCCTGTGACTCGGCTTCTAATTTTTCACTCCAGGCTCCTGCGAAGCATCTGAGGATGTTTCTGTTCAAGGTGCTATATCAATGCAGGTTGTTGTTTTATGTGTCTGAGTGTCAGTTTCTCTCAATGTCCAGGACACTGCAGGTAACAGAGAATGATTCATTCCCCACTCAACCATTACCATCAAGCCACGGGGTCAACCTGGCATCCCTTAAAAATGAGGTGTCAACCTGGTGAAGCTCCCAAACAGGAGCGGGCAGCACGGTGGCACCAGTGGTTAGCACTGCTGTATCACAGCACCAGGGACACAAGTTCATATCCAGCCTCGGGTCACTATCTGCATGGGTTTCCTCCGAGTGCCGCTCTTCCTTCTCTCAGCCCAAAGATGTGCGGGTTCGGTGGATTGGCCATGCTAAATTTCCCCATAGTCTTAGGGGGATTAGCAGGGTAAATACTTTGACTTGATTCATTATTTTGATTTGATTTATTATTATCATATTAGTATACAGTGGAAAGTCTTGTTTCTTGCGCGCTATACATACAAAGCATACTGTTCATAGAGAAGGAAGCGAGAGAGTGCAGAATGTAGTGTTACAGTCATAGCGAGGGTGGAGAGAAAGATCAATTTAATGCAGGGTCGGTCCATTCAAAACTCTGCCAGCAGCAGGAAGAAGCTGTTCTTGAGTGGGTCGGTCCGTGACCTCAGACGTTTGTATCTTTTTCCCGACGGAAGAAGGTGGAAGAGAGAATGTCCGGGGTGGGTGAGGTCCTTCATTATGCTGGCTGCTTTTCCCCAAGGCAGCGGGAAGTGTAGACAGAGTCAGTGGATGGGAGGCCGGTTTGCGTGATGGATTGGGCTACATTCATGACCTTTTGTAGATCCTTGCGGTCTTGGGCAGAACAGGAGCCAGACCAAGCTGTGATACAACCAGAAAGAATGAGTTAGTGAGAGTTATAGCTGACATGCCCAATTTCCTTCATCTTCTGAGAAAGTAGAGGCATTGACTGTGTTTCTAACTCTGTGGTGTATTTTGTCACAGGACAGTTTCGATGGAGATTTATTCTGTATCCCTGGGATTTAGAAGGTTCAGGAGTGAGTTGATTGAAGTTTTCTTTAATTCTTTGGTGGGACATGGGCATCGCTGGCTGAACAGAATTTATTGCATCGAGTTGCTCTTCGCGGGCAGTTGAGAGTTAACCGCATTGCTGTGGCTCTGGAGTCACACGTAGCCCAGACCACGTAAGGACGGCAGATTTCCTTCCCTAAAAGACATTAGTGAACCAGACGGGTTTTTCCAACAATCGACAATAGTTTCATGGTCACCAGTAGATTCTTAATTCCAGATATTTTTATTGAATTCCAATTGGTGGGATTCAAACGCAGGTCCCCAGAACATTGGCTGAGTTTCTGGATTAATAGTCTGGAGATAATAACACTAGGCCATTGCCTCTCCTAGTGTCACCTCTCCATCCCTGTCATTCACTCATCATCTCCGCTTCCACCATCCTCATAGGCCGTGCGTCCAAACACATTCCCAGGCTCTGTGTGTGTGTGAAAGATGTTTTTCCTCACTGCGTCTCTCCTGAAACTTTAAATTGTGTCTCCCCGTCATCCCTGAACCCAATCAGCTCACGGCAACAGCTTTCCTTTATCGACTTTATCGAAACCTGTCCTAATCTTGTACATCTCGAGCAAATCTCCTCTCAAGGGGAACAAGCCCCGTTTCTCCAACCTGACCCTGGAGCTCACATCCCTCATTCCCGCAATTAATCCACTCTCAAAGATGCTGCGGACCTTCATATTTCCTCCCTCGGTCTGTTTATCCCATCACAGGATCACAGAATTGTTACAGGGCAGAAGGAGGCATGTGGAGTTCAGACAAGAAGTTGAGGAGAGCAGAGAAAATAGAAACTAAATGGGCCCAAGGTAATTCTGTTTATTTCTTTTTCTCACTCTCTATGTCTGTGTCTTCTGTCCCTCTCTCCATCTCTCCCTCTCCCTCCCTGGGAATCTGTGAAAAATATCCACAAATATCAGTCAGCCATTTGGCCTTTCTTCCCAGCGGCCATTTGATGTGAGCGCAGCACTGAGATATTTCTGACAGAGTTGTCTCCTCGCTGAGGTAACATTAGTATTTTAAATGTGACAGAGACGCAGCTATGGAGACACAAACGAGGGTTGTATTCCCGGGAAGTTTGGAGTGTCAGGGATAATTTGATCAACGTTGTCAGGAGAATAATGGAAACTGATAGGAGAGAGAAAGAGAAATGTTTCTTGCTGGTTGTGGAGTCTGGGACTGGGATCATTGTCTGAAATATTAAAAATATTCTGAAACCCTTTCAAAGTGAAATTAAGGAACACTTCTTCACACAAAGGGTGTTCTCGAATCACAGAACAGCAGGAGGCCATTCGGCCCATCATGTCTGCCCCGATCCCGGAAGTCTGCGTGGCTTTCCTCTGGGTGCTGCGGTTTCCTCCCACAGTGTGAATGATGTGCTGGTTAGGGTGCAGTGGCCGTGGTAAATTTTCTCTCAGTGTAACCGAACACCAGAGTGTGGCATCTGGGGAATTTTCACAGTAACTTCACAGTGTTAATGCAAGCCTCCTTGTGACACTAATAAACAAAATTAAAAATTAGAAGTTGAGTCGGCTTGTGTTGTATTCATTGGAGCAGAGAAGACTGGGGGGGCGACCTGATTGAGGTGGACAAGACTATGAGAGACATGAAGAGTGTGGATCGGGAGCAGCTGTTCCCCTTAGTTGAAGGGTCAGTCACGAGGGGACATAGGTTCAAGGTGAGGGGCAGGAGGTTTAGGGGGGATGTGAGGAAAATCTGTTTTACCCACAGGGTGGTGACAGTCTGGAATGCGCTGCCTGGGAGGTTGGTCGAGGCAAGTTGCCTCACATCCTTCAAAAAGTAGCTGGATAAGCACTTGGCACATCATCACATTCAGGGCTATGGGCCAAGTGCTGGTAAATGGGGTGAGGTCGGTATGTTAGGTGGTCCTCACGTGTCGGTGCAGACTCGATGGGCCGAAGGGTCTCTTCTGCACTGTATGAATCTGTGATGAGGAAATGTTTTTAACGTAGTGACTGCTGGTATCTGGAATGTTCTGCCTTGATTCGCTGTAAGGACTCACATTCCAACCATTATTCATGTAAATTGAGTCTGTGTCTTTATATGCCCTGTTTGTGAACAGAATTCCCACTCACCTGAAGAAGGGGCTTGGAGCTCCGAAAGCTTGTGTGGCTTTTGCTACCAAATAAAGCTGTTGGACTTTAAGCTGGTGTTGTTAAACTTCTTACTGTGTTTACCCCAGTCCAACGCCGGCATCTCCACATCATGTTCTGCCTGAGTCAGAGGTGGGAGAAGATTTCATCAAGAGGAAATTGAATGGGAAGCTGAAGGGAAAATATTGACAGGGTTACGGGGAGAGGGTGGAGGATTGGGAATAGTGAAACTGCTCTTGCAGTGTGTCGATTCAGGCTTGACGGGCTGAATGGCCTCCTGTGCTGTCACCATTCTATGATTCACACACAAGTTAACTTCTCAGTGTCTATTAGGCCCCACTCGTTCCTCCATGATCAGTTCCAGCATTTCAAGTTCAGATCCCAGTACTTTTTAGTTGGGGGATTGAGGAATAAAACAGAAATAGGAATGAGAGTGTCAGTGCGCTTATGTTTTTGTATTTCTGTGTGCGTGTGTGGGTGTGTGAGAGAGAGAGAGACAGTTTCTAAGTGTGTGCAAGTGTCTATTTCAATGTGTGTTTCTGTGTGTGTGATTGTGTTTCTCTGCGTGTGTCTGTGAGTGAGTGTCTCTGTGTCTGTGTGTGTGTCTCTGTGCATGTGTGTCTGTGAGTGTGTGTTTGTGTCTCTCTGCGTGTGTGTCTGTGAGTGTCTGTGTGTCTCTCTCTTTGTCTGTGTGTGTGTGTCTATGAGAGTGTGTGTGTGTGTGTCTGTATCTCTGTGAGTGTGTCTATGAGTGTGTGTGTGTGTGTCTGTATCTCTATGAGTGTGTGTCTGTGTGTGTGTGTGTTTGTGTGTGTGTGTGTCTGTATCTCTGTGAGTGTGTCTATGAGTGTGTGTGTGTGTGTGTGTGTGTGTCTGTGTGTGTGTGTCTGTGTGTGTGTGTCTGTGTGTGTGTGTTTGTGTGTGTGTGTTTGTCATGATCTGTTTGAGTGGGGGAGCAGGCTCGATGGGTCAAATGGCCTCCAACTGCACATATTTGAGATTCAAATACATTGACACACATGCATGCTGACACACACACACACACACACACACACACACACACAGACACACACACAGACACACACACACACACACACACAGACACACACACACACAGACACACACACAGAAAGATATACACAGTATTGACATATTTATTGACCATTTAATGTGACTGAATGCTACACATCCTGGTTTGCCGATGACACAAAACATTAGACAGCATTGTAAGCAGCGTAGCTGGAAACATCACATTGCAAAGAGTTATTCATATTTTGTACATGGACAAAACTGGTGGAGAGGTTTCAGTGCAGGGAAATGTAAACTGACACAACTTAGATTTAAAAGGGATAGAACAACGTACTTTAATAAATGATGAAATGACAGAAACAGTGGAAGCTCCAAATGTCCAGATATTTCACAGCTGAATTCGCACAATACACACAGCAATGGATCTGATATTGTGGAATTGTTGTAAATGTGGTTAATCTCAGTACGGAGGCTGTCTTCATGTTACAATGTTAATCTGATCACTCTCATCAAAACAGACTCAACATTTCTGTACAATGTGAGTGAATCATCAACTCAAATAGTTCAGGTTCAATGTTTAAAATAACCAGTCACTTTTCTGTGGCTGCTTTGGGAATGTCAGTGGAATGTAGTTTACAGTCAAGTGTGAACAATTGTATTGGGGAATAATTGGAAGCAGTTTCCATTGAGAGCTTCCTGCATTCTGGAAATGTGTGTGATCCATTCAGAGATAGGAAATGGACGGATGAATAAAGATGCAGTTTGTTGTTAATTACATGAGATTGTCTGCCTTGAAGATTCACAAGTTCCATGTGCTGAGAGAAAGGAATGATTAAACAATGTCTATAATTCAAATCCTTCAGACAAGTGAAAAAGCAGGAGAACAACTGAATCCACAAACGCTGCCACAGACAGTATTCGAAGCTTCAACTTCATGTTTGAATGTGAAGGGCTGATTGAAATAAACAGGAGGCCACACTGGGATGCTGAGCAATTTGATTCCTGTTTTTCCTAAACTTCAAAATAAAAATCTGTGCTGAAACATTCCTTGGACAGAGCAGAGGGAATTTTACTCTGTATTTAGCCCATTCCAGTATTTGCGTTGGGAACATTTGATGAACAGTGCAGATTAAACATTATTCTTAACCGCTAGAATTTAAGTTGGGGGCTGATTTAATCAAACATTGAAAATAATGAGGGAAAGGGAGAGGCTGATAAAGAACAAGTTTTTCTGCTGGCTGGGAACTCCAGGATTTGGGAATATTTGAATGTTAGCCTCAGTTTAGAATTTTAGAATTGTAGAAATGGAAACATTGCCAGATGTGGTGTGGAGTTAGTTTGAAACAATCTTCTGCAAATGGCTATTGATGCTCAGTCACTTGTTATTATTTTAAATCTGGGGTTGATAGATTTTCCTTAGTCCAAGGGGTTAAGAGACAGAGAGTTAGATCACAGATCAGCCAGGATCTTATTGAATATTGGAACAGGCTTTCAGGAAGATTGTTCCAGATTCCAAACACCCTCTTGATGAAGTGCTTTTCCTCACTTCACTTCTGATCCATTTCCCCATCATTTAGAATCTGTGCCCTCTAGTTCATGACCATCTCTTGAGAGGGAAGAGTTTCTCACTCTTTAACCTGTGGATACCCCTTAGGATCTTGAATCTCTCTTTCAAGTCTCACCTCAGCCTTCTTTCCTCCAAGGAAACCAGTCCCAACCTCTCCAATCTACCCTCGTAGCTACGGATCTTATTCCCTGGGATCATTCTTGTGAATCTCCTCTGCACTCTCTCCAATGTCTTCACATCCCTCCTCAAGTACGGTGCCCAGAACTGGGCGCAGTCTCCAGATGAGGCCTAACAAGTGTCTTATACAAGTTCAATATGAACTCCTTACTCTTGTCCTCAAACCCTCCATTAATAAAAGCTGGGACACCATATACTTCATTTACTGCTCTCTCAAGTGCCCTGCCACCTTCACTGACGTATGTACATATTAGAATCATGGAATCCCTACAGTGCAGAAGGAGGCCATACAGCCCATCGAGCCTGCGCTGACAACATTCCCACCCAGGCCCCATCCCCGTGATGCAACGTATTTACCCTGATAATACTGGCATGAATTGAGAAATGGTTAACGGACAGAAAACAGCTTAGGTACAAATGGGTCATTTTCAGGGTGGCAGGCTGTGACCAGCGGCTTATCACAAGGATCAGTACTCGGGAGCCCAGCTATTCACAATCCATATCATTGATTTGGACGTTTGGGATCAAATGTAATATTTCCGAGTTTGCAGATGACATGAAAGCAGGTGGAAGTGTGAGTTGTGAGGAGGATGTAGACTCTTCAAGGGGATGTGGGAGAGGCTGAATTAGTGGTGAAACCACACACGGAGTATTGTGTACAGTTTTATCCTCTTACCTAAGGAAAGACATTCTTGTCCGAGAGGGACTTCAATGACATTTCACTGCATTAATTCCTGGGATGGAGGGATTGTCCTCTGAGGAAAGAAAATGGACTTTTACTTTATGCACTTGAGAAGCATGAGAGGTGACCTCATTCAAACTTGGACAATTCTTACAGGGCTCAGCAGGGTCGAGTCATAGAGGTTTACAGCATGGAAACGCGCTTTGGCTCAACTTGTCCATGCCGCCCAGTTTTTACCATTAAGCTAATCACAATTGCCTGTGTTTCGCCCATATCCCTCTATACCAATCTTACCCATGTAACTGTCTAAATGCTTTTTAAAACATAAAATTGTACCCGCCCCTACTACTGCCCCTGGCAGCTCATTCCAGACACTCACCACCCTCTGTGTGAAAAGAATTGCCCTCTGGACCCTTTTGTATCTCTCCCCTCTCACCTTAAACCTATGCCCTCTAGTTTTAGACTCCTCTACCTTTGGGAGAAGATATTGACTATCTAGCTGATCTGTGCCCCTCATTATTTTATAGACCTCTATAAAATCACCCCTCAGTCTTCTACGCTACAGGGAAAAGAGTCCCAGTCTGTACAACCTCTCCTTAAAACCCAAACCATCAAGTCCCGGTAGCATCCTAGTAAATCTTTTTTGCACTCTTTCTAGTTTAATAATATCCATTCTAAAATAGGGTGACCAGAACTGTACACAGTATTCCAAGCGTGGCACGGTAGCACAGTGGTTAGCACTGCTGCTTCACAGCTCCAGGGACCTGGGTTCGATTCCTGGCTTGGGTCACTGTCTGTGTGGAGTTTGCACTTTCTCCTCGTGTCTGCGTGGGTTTCCTCCGGGTGCTCCGGTTTCCTCCCACAGTCCAAAGATGTGCGGGTTAGGTTGATTGGCCATGCTAAAAAATTGCCCCTTAGTGTCCTGATATGTGTAGGTTAGAGGGATTAGTGGGTAAAATATGTAGGGATATGGGGGTAGGGCCTGGGTGGGATTGTGGTCGGTGCAGACTCGATGGGCCGAATGGCCTCTTTCTGTACTGTAGGGTTTCTATGATTTCTATGAATGTCTTGTACAACTTCAACAAGACGTCCCAACTCCTGTATTCAATGTTCTGACCAATGAAACCAAGCATGCCGAATGCCTTCTTCACCACTCTGTCCACCTGTGACTCCACTGTCAAGAAGCTATGAACCTGTACCCCGAGATCTCTTTGTTCTATAACTCTCCCCAACCCCCAAACGTTAGCTGAGTAGATACAGAAAGGATGTTTCCCCCGGCTGGGGCGGTGGGGGGGGGGAGCGGGGGTGGGGGGGGGGGGGGGGGTGGTGGTGTCTAGAACCATGGCATAGTCGCAGAGTAAGGGGGCAGGACATTTAGGACTGAGATAAGAACATAAGAAATAGGAGCAGGAGTAGGCCATCTCGCCCCTCGAGCCTGCCCCGCCATTCAATAAGATCATGGCTGATCTGAAGTGGATCAGTTCCACTTACCCGCCTGATCCCCATAACCCCTAATTCCCTTACCGATCAGGAATCCATCTCTCCGTGATGTAAACATATTCAACGAGGTAGCCTCCACCACTTCAGTGGGCAGAGAATTCCAGAGATTCACCACCCTCTGAGAGAAGAAGTTCCTCCTCAACTCTGTCCTAAACTGACCCCCCTTTATTTTGAGGCTGTGCCCTCTAGTTCTAGCTTCCTTTCTAAGTGGAAAGAATCTCTCCACCTCTACCCTATCCAGCCCCTTCATTATCTTATAGGTCTCCATAAGATCCCCCCCTCAGCCTTCTAAATTCCAACGAGTTCAAACCCAATCTGCTCAGTCTCTCCTGATAATCAACACCCCTCATCTCTGGTATCAACCTGGTGAACCTTCTCTGCACTCCCTCCAAGGCCAATATATCCTTCCGCAAATAAGGGGACCAATACTGCACACAGTATTCCAGCTGCGGCCTCACCAATACCCTGTACAGATGCAGCAAGACATCTCTGCTTTTATATTCTATCCCCCTTGCGATATAGGCCAACATCCCATTTGCCTTCCTGATCACCTGTTGCACCTGCAGACTGGGTTTTTGCGTCTCATGCACAAGGACCCCCAGGTCCCTTTGCACAGTAGCATGTTGTAATTTCTTTCCATTTAGATAATAATCCAATTTGCTATTATTTTCTCCAAAGTGAATAAACTCGCATTTGTCAACGTTATACTCCATCTGCCAGTTCCTCGCCCACTCACTCAGCCTGTCCAAATCTCTCTGCAGACCTTCTACGCCCTCCGCACGATTCACTTTTCCACTTATCTTTGTGACATCTGCAAACTTTGTTACCCTACACTCAGTCCCCTCCTCCAGATCGTCTATATAAAAGGTAAATAGCTGAGGCCTCAGTACCGATCCCTGCAGCACGCCACTAGTTACCATCCGCCAACCAGACAAGCACCCATTTATTCCGACTCTCTGCTTCCTGTGAGGAGGAATTTCTTCCCTCAGAGTCATAGAGTGGTACAGTGAAGAAAAGGCCCTTCGACCCATTGAGTCTGCACCAACAGTAACTACCACTAAAGTTGTGCTAATCCAATTTTCCATCTCTTGTACCATATCTTTGAATGTTGTGATGTTTCAAGTGCTCATCCAAATGCTTTTGAAAGGTTGTAAGGTTTCCGACCTCCACTGCCTTCCCAGGCAGTACATTCCTGATTCCCATCACCCTCTGAGTGAATGTTTTTCTCAACTCTCTTCTGAATCTCCTGCCCTTTGCCCTAAAACTATGTCCCCTCATGATTGACCCCTCAACCAAGGGGAACAGCTGTTTCCTATTCACCCTGTCCATACCCCTCATAATCTTATACACCTCAATCAGCCTTCTCTGCTCTAAAGAAAACAATCCAAACCTTTCCAGTCTCTCCTTATAGCTCAAATACTCCATCCCAGGCAACTTGCTGCTCCATATGCGACTGTGAGAATTGTCACAGATCAATCCCAATATCAGTGAGTAATCTCCAATGCAATAGTTTGTGACCAGGTTGTGCAACATGCATTGAAATGTGGCAATATGGAAGTTGGTTCACTCAGTTGGCTGGACAGCTGGTTTGAGATGCACAAAGTCTCCAACACGTCATGAAAGCCCAACCCTTTCAACCTTTCCCCTGGCCTGAGGTGTGGTAAATCACCGCCAGTGAGTTCTCCCCCTCAAAGGGGAGAGCAGCAGATCGTCATCTGGGACTGTGGTCACTTTCCCTTTACCGATGTTCAACTTTATTTCCCTTCCTCAATTTCTGCTCATCTGCAAGAGACTCGAGCGAAATTCACCCAATCTTTCAACACCAATATTACACACACAATACTGGAGCAATTGGACATTTCACACAACACCCAATAGCTGGTAACAAGACCAAACAAAAACTGTTCCAAACAAGAGTGGTGGCACCAGCTGACCCACACAAATATATAACTTGAAAGGAATGTTTGTCTATCCATCCAGCTGACTCTCTTTCTCTGTCTACCTAACAGAGAGATTTTTCAGTGCAGTAACAACTGAAACAGGGTAGAATGTAGGAATAAGAAAGACAGGAACTTGTGTAAAATAAAACTGAGACACAGGTGAGTTGAGTAATGAATGAAACAAGGCCGAACACAGCAGTATCTCCGATGATGCTGAATGTAAGAGAAACAGATCAAATGTATTCCTGGGGAAGTGCAGCAACAGCTTAGAAATTGTCGGGTGTGGTGTAGATAGAGGCATGGCTGCGTGCGTCAATAACTGTGACTTCACTGAGTGCATTGGAAACAGTGACATAGTTGAGTGAAGCAATAACTAAGTAAACAAAGAACAAAGAACAATACAGCACAGGAACAGGCCCTTCGGCCCTCCAAGCCCGCGCCGCTCCCCGGTCCAGGATTGAATCCTGAATCCAGGACCCCCGCCCATTTTTCCAGCCTATCTACATACCAATATCCTATCCACCGAGCTGTCCCTCACAGCTACGATGCTTTGTTCATTACAACCTATTAACTCACCCCCACCCCCCCATTCCAGACCATGTGATCTCCAGGGAGAGGCGAAAACCCAGAGTGAAAAACCCCAGGGCCAATATGGGGAAAAAGAATCTGGGAAATTCCTCTCCGACCCCCTGAGGCGATCGAAACGAGTCCAGGAGATCACAATGGCCCCGATCGGAAAATGCTTCCCAACCCTAGTCATTTCCACTTCCACGAACACCATATGAATTGAAACGAGAAACAAGGAACAATTAGCCCGTGCTGCTCCCTGGTCCAAACTAGACCACTCTTTTGTATCCCTCCATTCCCACTCCGTTCATATAGCTGTCGAGATAAGTCTTAAACGTTCCCAGTGTGTCCGCCTCCACCACCTTGCCCGGCAACACATTCCAGGCCCCCACGACCCTCTGTGTGAAATATGTCCTTCTGATATCTGTGTTAAACCTCCCCCCCTTCACCTTGAACCTATGACCCCTCGTGAACGTCACCACCGACCCGGGGAAAAGCTTCCCACCGTTCACCCTATCTATGCCTTTCATAATTTTATACACCTCTATTAAGTCTCCCCTCATCCTCCGTCTTTTCAAGGAGAACAACCCCAGTTTCCCCAATCTCTCCTCATAACCAAGCCCCTCCATACCAGGCAACATCCTGGTAAACCTCAGGCAACATCCTGGTAAACCTGGTAAAGACCAATTGTAGTATATACAGAGGGATAGCCCCATGCATTAAGAAGAAAAACTGTATCTAGTTTGTAGGGGTGGCACAGTGGTTAGCACTGCAGCCTCTCAGCGCCAGGGACCCGGGTTCGATTCCCGACTTGCGTCACTGTCTGTGTGGAGTCTGCATGTTCTCCCCGTGTCTGGGTTTCCTCCGAGTGCTCCGGTTTCCTCCCACAGTCTGAAAGACATGCTGTTCGGTGGATTGGCCATGCTAAATTCTCCCTCAGTGAAGCCGAACAGTGCCGGAGTGTGGCAACTAGGGGATTTTCACAGCAACTTCATTGCAGTGTTAATGTAAGCCTACTTGTGACACTAATAAATAACATTGAAACTCTATAAAGTGTTATATACACAGATACAGTGCTGAGGCAAAGAGAAATGGAGACATGCTCCACGTTCATTACCCAGACATGGTCTAGTTTATTTTTTATAAAGAGTGACATGGTTAAATGCAGTGATAATTTAAGCAGGTCCCCTCCCTAACAGCACTGTGGGTGTACCTACACCACATAGACAGCAGCGGGTTCAAGACGGCAGCTCACCACCACCTTCTCCAGGGCAACTAGGAATGGGCAATAAATGCTGACCTAGCCAGTGACACCCACATCACAAGAATCAATAAATATTCATCTAACCCAGCACATTGTCCAATGAAATATCAATCCATACATGGTATTAATACAGTGAGAACTCAAAAAGGGTTGATTGTAGTGTCCACAGCAGCATGGTGTAATGTAGTATTCACTGAGACAACTGAGCGTATAAACAGCGACTGGGTTGAGTGCAGTGATAACTGGGAAAGGAGCGAATGTCCGGGATTCTCCGGCTGTTCACTCGTGGGGAATTCTCTGCTCTCGTACCCCTGCCTCTGGTTTCCTGCTAGCGTGAGGTGACTTCAATGGGAAATCCCATTGACAGCGACAGGACCAAAAACTCCCTCTGCTAGTGAACGGTGTGTCACCTCTCACTGCCCAGAAAGCTGCTGAGGGGAGACTGGAGGATCCCAGAAACTATGTTAAAAATAGTCATATTGGCAACAGCAGGAAAATATTACATCCCAAACTCAGTAATATTCACAATGATATTCTCCAATCAGCTGAAGGGCAGCATTTACTGATACAAGACCCAGATTGTAATAACTGAGGGAGGTTTCGGGCAGAGATTACTGATACAAGGCCCAGATTGTAATAACTGAGGGAGGTTTCGGGCAGAGATTACTGATACAAAGCCCAGATTGTAATAACTGAGGGAGGTTTCGGGCAGAGATTACTAATAACAGGCCCAGATTGTAATAACTGAGAGGTTTCGGGCAGAGTTTACTGATACCAGGCCCAGATTGTAATAACTGAGAGAGGTTTCGGGCAGAGATTACTGATACAAGGCCCAGATTGTAATAACTGAGAGAGGTTTCGGGCAGAGTTTACTGATACAAGGCCCATATTGTAATAACTGAGAGAGGTTTCGGGCAGAGTTTACTGATACATGATCCGGCAGGATTTACTGTTTGATAATCCAGCTGTTTGGCCCCGTTATGAGCACACCTTCCATGGCCATCAAGTCCGGAAGTCGGCCTTGAACCCTTGAAGAATGAGAGGCGATCCCATTGAAACAGACTTAAAATTCTTACAGGGAGTGACAGGGTGGATGTAGATTGGATGTTTCCCCTGGCTGGTGAGACTAGAACCAGGGGACACAATCTCAGAATCAGGGGCAGACCATTGAAGACTGAGATAACATAACATAAGATGTGTTTGTGTGTGTCTGTTTGTGTGTGTCTGTGTGCATGCATGTGTGTGTGTTTGTGTGTGTATGCGTGTTTGTGTGTGTGTGTTTGTGTGTGTGCATGCGTGTTTGTGTGTGTTTGTGTGTCTGTGTGTGTGTGTGTGTTTGTGTGTGTGTGTTTGTGTGTGTGTGTGTTTGTGTGTGTCTGTGTGCATGCATGTGTGTGTGTTTGTGTGTGTGTGTTTGTGTGTGTGTGCATGCGTGTTTGTGCGTGTGTATGTTTGTGTGTGTGTGTGTGTGTGCATGCGTGTTTGTGTGTGCGTGCTTTGTGTGTGTGCGTGTTTTGTGTGTGTGCGTGTTTTGTGTGTGTTGGTGTGTGCGTGTTTTGTATGCGTACGTGCCCCATGATCAGTTTGAATGCTGGCGCAGGATCGATGGGCCAAATGGCCTACACCTGCTCCTATTTTCCTTTGAGTTTTAAATACATTGACACACACACCGGAGTGTGGGCGACTAGGGGATTCTCACAGTAACTTCATTGCAGTGTTAATGTAAGCCTACTTCTGAGACTAATAAATAAACTGAAACTGAAGGTCAAGGTGCTGCTGTGACAATGCACTCTTGTTTAAACACTCTGCAATGCTGAGACTGGGAGAAGTGACCAACAGGGGGCAGCATTGCAGCTTCTGTCCCCCTATTGAAACTGGGATTGTTGCTCCATCTGCTGCACAATCCCAACCCCATCCACTGGGGGCAACCTGGACAATGGCTGCAGACAGACCTCACTGCGCATGCGAGGCAATGACACCCACCGCCGGCGGCCATTTTGCGTTGCCAAGGGAGACGGCCAGCGGCCATATTCCGTTGCCAACGGAGATGGCGGCGACCATCTTGCGTTGCCAGGGGAGACGGCATCGATGCGGCGGCGTCCCGCGCGCTGACCTCTGGGTGCATTCCCGTCCCGCACATGCGCACAGGCAGCCCCCGGCAGCGTCACAGCGACGCCTGGTGGCCAGGAAGGGCAATAGCAGCAGCACAGTCTCTGCCCAAAGGCTTCCCCAGTTCAGCTGCTCAGAGACACTGGGAATGTCTTCAAGTGGAAACTTCAGCTTCTCACATTCACCGCCTGTGTTCAGTCATTGTTTCCTAGACAACCTCTGTAGTCACATCACAAACAACTTGTTCACATTGAAGGCCATGGCAATCTGGACCATTCGGCTTCAAAGCCATTGAGCTTTGAAACTTCAATTGAAATGTTGGAGATGAGAGTTTATCGATGCAAGTCATGTTGCATGTGGAACGCTCATGATGCCACAATTAGAGCGGTGCAGACATCTCACAGGGTTGTGTGACTGGAGGAGATGTCAGAGACGGGCTGGTTAAATATAGAGGAAGAAGTTTAACAACACCAGGTTAAAGTCCAACAGGTTTATTTGGTAGCAAAAGCCACACAAGCTTTCGAGGCTCTGAGCCCCTTCTTCAGGTGAATGCAACATGACTCACCTGAAGAAGGGGCTCAGAGCCTCGAAAGCTTGTGTGGCTTTTGCTACCAAATAAACCTGTTGGACTTTAACCTGGTGTTGTTAAACTTCTTACTGTGTTTACCCCAGTCCAACGCCGGCATCTCCACATCATAAATATAGAGGGACAGGGTCTGAAGCTAAGTTTTGGGTAAAAGATGGCAGTAATGTTGTGACATTAATTTAGCTTCAGATAGTTGCTGGGGAGGGGGATAGAGAGGTTGGGGAGTGATGTTTGTATTGGGGCAATCTCTCTCTCTCTCTCATCATGTATAGATATGAATCCATCTCTCACTCTCTATCTCTCTTTACCCATTGTGTCCAGAGTCTTGTGAAGGCGCAGGCCGGTGGCAGGTTCTGTTTCCTGAAGGACATTACCGAACCTGTCAGATTATTGTGACAATCCAGTAGTTTTCATGATCACTTTTTCCGAGTGGCGGCCCCACAAATGATCAGATTCATTCAGCTCAATTTCACAATCTGCCTTTGTGTTTTTGTGGGTTCTCTCTCACTTCCTTTTTTCTGTTCGAACTCAATTTCCCAGGGTTTTAGAAGAGGAGGATTTGCAGTTTGGAAACTGAAACCAAATATGATATCGAAACCTGCTGGAGTTAGCCAATTTATTGTAACCTGAATATCATTGTGTTTTGAACGTGGACGGAAAAAGCACCGTTTTTAGGGGAGAGAACCTGTACACGTGGTCTGTGTGTGGACAAGACTTCAACCAATCATCCAGCCTTTCAGAACATAATTGCAGTCACAACAGGGAGAAGCTGTGGAAATGTGGGGACTGTGGGAAGGGATTCGATTACCCACCCCAGCTGGAGATTCATCGGGGCAGTCACAGTGGGGAGAGACCATTCACCTGCTCCCAGTGTGGGAAGGGATTCACTCAGTCAAACAGCTTACATATACACCAGAGAACTCACACTGAGGAGAGGTCATTCACCTGCTCCCAGTGTGGGAGGGGATTCACTCAGTCAAACAGCTTACATATACACCAGAGAACTCACACTGAGGAGAGGCCTTTCACCTGCTCCCAGTGTGGAAAGGGATTCATTACCTCATCCCATCTGCTGAAACATGGGCGAATCCACACTGGAGAGAGGCCGTTCACTTGCTGTGTGTGTGTGAAGAGATTCACTCAGTCTTCAAACCTCTTTATATGCCCTGTTTGCCCTGTCTTTATATGCCCTGTTTGTGAACAGAATTCTCACTCACCTGAAGAAGGGGCTTGGAGCTCCGAAAGCTTGTGTGGCTTTTGCTACCAAATAAAGCTGTTGGACTTTAAGCTGGTGTTGTTAAACTTCTTACTGTGTTTACCCCAGTCCAACGCCGGCATCTCCACATCATGTTCTGCCTGAGTCAGAGGTGGGAGAAGATTCCATCAAGAGGAAATTGAATGGGAAGCTGAAGGGAAAATATTGACAGGGTTACGGGGAGAGGGTGGTGGATTGGGAATAGTGAAACTGCTCTTGCAGTGTGTCGATCCAGGCTTGACGGGCTGAATGGCCTCCTGTGCTGTCACCGTTCTATGATTCACACACAAGTTAACTTCTCAGTGTCTATTAGGCCCCACTCGTTCCTCCATGATCAGTTCCAGCATTTCAAGTTCAGATCCCAGTACTTTTTAGTTGGGGCATTGAGGAGTAAAACAGAAATAGGAATGAGAGTGTCGGTGCGCTTATGGTTTTGTATTTCTTTGTGTGTGTGTGTGTGAGAGAGAGAGACAGTTTCTAAGTGTGTGCAAGTGTCTATTTCAATGTGTGTTTCTGTGTGTGTGATTGTGTTTCTCTGCGTGTGTCTGTGAGTGAGTGTGTGTCTGTGTCTGTGTGTGTGTCTGTCTCTGTGTCTTTGTGCATGTGTGTCTGTGAGTGTGTGTGTCTCTCTGCGTGTGTGTTTGTGAGTGTCTGTGTGTCTCTCTCTTTGTGTGTGTGTGTCTATGAGTGTGTGTGTGTGTGTCTGTATCTCTGTGAGTGCGTCTGTGTGTGTGTCTATGAGTGTGTGTGTGTGTGTGTTTGTCATGAACTGTTTGAGTGGGGGAGCAGGCTCGATGGGTCAAATGGCCTCCAACTGCACATATTTGAGATTCAAATACATTGACACACATGCATGCTGACACAGACACACACACACAGACACACGCACAGACACACACGCACAGACACACACACACACAAAGACACAGACACACACACAGACACAAACACAGACACACACAGACACACACACACACACACACACACACAGACACACACAGACACACACACAGACACACACACACACACAGACACACACACACAGGCACACACACACACAGACACAGACACACACACACAGACACACACACAGACACACACACACAGACACACACACACACAGACACACACACACAGACAGACAGACACACACACACACACACAGAGAAAGATATACACAGTATTGACATATTTATTGACCATTTAATGTGACTGAATGCTACACATCCTGGTTTGCCGATGACACAAAACATTAGACAGCATTGTAAGCAGCGTAGCTGGAAACATTACATTGCAAAGAGTTATTCATATTTTGTACATGGACAAAGCTGGTGGAGAGGTTTCAGTGCAGGGAAATGTAAACTGACACAACTTAGATTTAAAAGGGATAGAACAACGTACTTTAATAAATGATGAAATGACAGAAACAGTGGAAGCTCCAAATGTCCAGATATTTCACAGCTGAATTCGCACAATACACACAGCAATGACTCTGATATTGCGGAATTGTTGTAAATGTGGTTAATCTCAGTACGGAGGCTGTCTTCATGTTACAATGTTAATCTGATCACTCTCATCAAAACAGGGTCAACATTTCTGTACAATGTGAGTGAATCATCAGCTCAAATAGTTCAGGTTCAATGTTTAAAATAACCAGTCACTTTTCTGTGGCTGCTTTGGGAATGTCAGTGGAATGTAGTTTACAGTCAAGTGTGAACAATTGTATTGGGGAATAATTGGAAGCAGTTTCCATTGAGAGCTTCCTGCATTCTGGAAATGTGTGTGATCCATTCAGAGATAGGAAATGGACGGATGAATAAAGATGCAGTTTGTTGTTAATTACATGAGATTGTCTGCCTTGAAGATTCACAAGTTCCATGTGCTGAGAGAAAGGAATGATTAAACAATGTCTATAATTCAAATCCTTCAGACAAGTGAAAAAGCAGGAGAACAACTGAATCCACAAACGCTGCCACAGACAGTATTCGAAGCTTCAACTTCATGTTTGAATGTGAAGGGCTGATTGAAATAAACAGGAGGCCACACTGGGATGCTGAGCAATTTGATTCCTGTTTTTCCCAAACTGTGGAAGCCCAATCATTCAGCATGTTCAAGAGGCAAATCGATTGTGTGAAATAAAATAGGAATCTGTGTGTGTGTGTGTGTGTGTTTGTGTGTGTGTGTTTGTTTGTGTTTGTTTGTGTGTGTGTGTGTGTGTTTGTGTGTGTGTTTGTGTGTGTGTATGTTTGTGTGTGTGCATGCGTGTTTGTGTGTGTGTGGACATGTTTCCGTGTGTGTTTATTACTGTGTGCGTGTGAGTGTTACTGGGTGAGAACATCTGTTTCTGTGTGTTTTCATAGAATCCTAGACTCCTACAGTGCAGAAGGAGGCCATTTGGCCCATTGAGTCTGTACCGACCACAATCCCACTCAGGCCCTATCCCCATTACCCCATGCATTTACCCGAGCTAGTCTCCCTGACGCGGAGGGACAATTTAGCACGGCCAATGCACCCGAACCAGAACGTCTTTCAGACTGTGGGAGGAAACCGGAGCACCCGGAGGAAACCCACGCAGACACGGGGAGAACGTGCAAAGTCCGCACAGACAGTGACCCAAGGTGGGAACCGAACCCGAGTCCCTGGCACTGTGAGGCAGCAGTGCTAACTGTGTGTTTGGTGTGTGTGTGTTTATTGTGTTTGTGTGTGTGATTTATGTGTGTTTGTTGTGTGTGCGCGTGTTTTGTGTGTGTGCGTGTTTTGTGTGTGTGCGTGTTTTATGTGTGTTTGTGTGTGCGTGCTTTGTGTGTGTGCGTGTTTTGTGTGTGTTGGTGTGTGCGTGTTTTGTGTGCGTACGTGCACCATGATCTGTTTGAATGCTGGCGCTGGATCGATGGGCCAAATGGCCTACACCTGCTCCTATTTTCCTTTGAGATTTAAATACATTGACACACATGCACGCTGACACACACACACAGAAAGATATACACAGTGTTGATGTATTTATTCACCACTTAATGTGACTGAATGCTACACATCCCAGTTTACCAAAGACACACAATATTCAGCAGCATTGTAAACAGCGCAGCTGGAAACATCAAATTGGGGATTTGGTTTGAAAAAGGGTCAAAGCCTCTCTTGTCCATATTGTGCTGACAGTGATACACTGCCATCCTCTGCTGCCTGCTGGACATTGCTCCAGCCGCAGAGAGAGTGAAGTACATCAGAAACTCACTGGGAGAGAATGCAGCTTCACACAGTATCCATCCAAAACGACAGGAGCATCAGCACACACACAAGCTCCGTGTGGAGACTGAGAGGGGCTCAGTGTGGAACACAGACCTTCACACTAAACCTGGAAGGACATTGATAAAGAGTTTAAAACAAAACTTCAGCAAATGTTTTGAAACATTTTGGTCCGTGGAAAAGTGCAGTGTGTAAAAAGCTGAAGATGTTTCCATTTCACATCTTCCTGCTTTGGGGAAATGGGAGTTATCTTTGCATTTACAAGGATATGGGGAGGGAGGTGTTTGAATGGACATACAGCTTTTTGGGTGATTAAAGTGTTAACTTTGTTTCCAGAAGCTGTTTACAGTGATTGTCCCGAGAGATTGTATTGTTTCAGTGATGTCGACGTCTCCAATACTTCAGACAGAGGAAGGAAACAATTTTCAAAAGGAAAGATTGGGGGAATCACTACATTGAAGGTGTGAGGCCTCATCACTCTCTGTCTGGTTTTGTTCTGTAATCTTTACATGTTTAAACACTGAAACCTCTTGCCCTTGTTGGGAATATCACTGCGGTTTGAGAAAAGCAAACACTGATCCCACACTAAACACCCCCCCAACACAGGACTGAGCAGAGAGTGTGAAATGTGACTGGTGTCAGAGTGGATTGTCAAACAGAAGGGATTTGAAAAATCTCTAAATGATTCATTGATTAAAAACTCTAACATTAATGTCCCGCATCATAAACATCTGCTTCATTATTGTATCTTTCTTTTACAGATCAAGTGATGGGTTGAATTTTGGACGGTGTAGATTTCCCTCAGCTGATTATTAAGATTCCTGATTGACACAAATACAATATCTGCTGTCGGTGACTCCAACAGTGAAATTCTCTCAGTTTATCATTCTGAATCTGTCACTGAGACAATTGTGGGCGGTAGTTCAGTTTTCAGTGTGAAATGTAGAAGGTAACTTTTGTTGCAATGTAATTGTAGTTAATAATTTTCCTGTAGTTTAAATCTCAGGTATAAATTAATAACTTTTCTCGTTCCTTATTCACAATTGTTCATTTCCCGTGATGTTGAGCTCTGGTTTTCTCTTTCTGGTGTCTGGTACAGCTGTACAGATATTGGGCAGCTCAGAGCATAGGGGTTCAGATCTCATTGTGAAGCTCAAAGGTCAGATTCACTTTTGTTAACTTTAAAATCAATTTTCCTGTCAAATATTCTCTGAATTTTTAAATAAATATTGAATGGAAAATTAAATCTGACTTTGCCAAGCTCTCTTTCTGTATTTCTCTGTTCGGAGTCTCTGATCGATGCTAAGGGCCTAGTATTTGAGGCTCTGAGCTGAACCCACAATCTGTCTGATTCTGAGGGAAGATTACTGCCACTCAGATACAGCTGGCTGCAATATCCCCTTGAAATATATCTGTTGTGTAAAGAGCCGCATGTTTTTTTTCCCCTGTGTCTGCTGTCCTTAAAGAACTATTGAATAATCTAAACATCCGCATTAATGATCACAGAACAAGGCCAACATGGGGGAATTGAGTATCAGGTTTAAAAGTATATTTATTAGTGTCACAAGTAGGGTTACATTAACACTACAATGAAGTTACTGTGGAAAATCCGTAGTCGCCATGCTCTGGCGCCTGTTTGGGCAACTTGGGGAGAATTTAGCATGGCTGATACACCTAACCAGCGCGTCTTTCGAACTGTGGGAGGAAACCGCAGCACCCGGTGGAAACCCACGCAGACACGGGGAGAATGTACAAACTCCACACTGACAGTGACCCAAGCCAGGAATCAAACCCGGGTCCCTGGCGCTGTGAGGCAGCAGCGCTAACCACTGTGCCGCACCTCATCGATAAATTGTGCAGTTGTGGATTGCACAGGATAGGAGGGATGTGATAGCACTGGAAAAGGTGCAGAGGAGATTCACCAGGATGTTGCCTGGCCTGGAGAGTTTTAGTTCATAGAATCATAGAATCCCTACAGTCCAGAATGAGGCCATTCGACCCATCAAATCTGCACGGACTCTTACCCAGGCTTACCCCGTAAACCCACGTGTTTTCCCGCTAATCCCCCTAACCTATACATCGTGGGACCCTCAGGGCAATTTGGCATGGACAATGCACCCGGCGAAAACCCACGCAGACATGGGGAGAATGTGCAAACTCCACACAGACAGTAACCCGAGGCCGGAATTGAACCCGGGTCCCTGGCGCTGTGAGGCAGCAGTGCTAACCATTGTGCTACCGTGCCGCCACTCGAACTGAAGAGAGATTTTATAGACTGAGGGTGTGATCTTACCACCTGTTGACGCCACACTCCCGCTCAGCGAGGTCGGAGAATCTGGTGACCAGCCAAATCTCCTTTCACTGCAGTGGGATGGGAAAATCCTGCCGGCCTGAACGGTGATAAGATTCCACCCTGGGGTTGTTTTCCGTGGAGCAGAGGAGGCTGAGGGGCAACATGATGGAGATGGATAAGATTATGAGGGACATTGATAGAGTAGACGGGAAGAAAGCTTTCCCCTTGGTGGTGGGGTCAATGACCAGGGGGTATAGATTTAGGATAAGTGGCAGGAGGTTTACAGGGGATGTGAGGAAAACCTTTTTCACCCAGAGGGTGGTGGGAGTCTGGAACTCTCTGCCTGAAAGGGTGGTGGAGGCAGAGACCCTCAGAACGTTTAAGAAGTGCTTAGCTATGCATTTGCAATGCCAAGGCTTACCAGGCCGTGAGCCAAGTTGGGTGATTTGTCTTTGACCGGCACAGACGCAATGGGCCGAAGGGCCTTTTCTGTTCTCTCGACCTCCATTGCTAAAACACAACCTCACTGACCCAGCTTCTGGTCATCCATCCAAATCTCTCCCTCCACAGCTCGGGGACAAATCCTGCCGCGCAATCTTCCTTTGAAGTGGCTTTGGACATTTCATTCTCCGTGAGGACTTGTCCAGACAGTGATTGCTGTTGTTGTGTTTGTCTCAGTGTCAGCTCAGAAACATGGACAACATGTTAGAAATGGCCGTCTCCCAGTGAGTGTGAGGACAGGGCAGGCTTTGAGCGAGGCCTGGGCCGCTCCCTGAAGGACACAGGGCCACCATTGTGCTTTTTGCTGACAAACAGAAAGCTTTCACCCCTCTCTCTCTCTCTCTCTCTCTCTCGTGTCTCATCTGACTCACATTCTGCCCCTTCCATGCACTCTGTGCTGCTTTCTGGAGGTGGCTGCCAGCTTTATCCGCCACAGAGCATCTGCCAACAAGAACATGAGATGAAACTTTCCACTCCCCAAGTCCCTCTTTCCTCTCTGCTCCTCGCTGTCTTTCCGGAGGAATTGGGATGGGAAGCTGATGGGAAAAGATTTGCAGGGCTCCAGGGACAAAGTGGAGCAGTGGGACTGGCTCGATTGCTCTAGCAGAGAGTCGACACCAGCTGAATGGGCTGAATGGCCTCCTTCATTCTGTGGCTATTCTATGGTTGACACACAATAGATAGTCAAAATCTTTTCCCAAAGGTAGGGGAGTCTAAAACTCGAGGGCATGGGTTTAAGGTAAGAGGGGAGAGATACAAAAGTGTCCAGAGGGGCAATCTTTTCACACAGAGAGTGATGAGCGTCTGGAACAAGCTGCCAGAGGTAGTAGTAGAGACGGACACAATTTTATCTTTTAAAAAGCATTTAGACAGTTACATGGGTAAGATAGATGCAGAGGGATATGGGCCAAATGTGGGGAATTGGGACCAGCTTAGGGGTTAAAAGAAAAAGGGCAGCATGTCAAGTTGTGCCAAAGGGCCTGTTTCCATGCTGTAAACATCTATGACACTATGACAACTTGTCATTTGGGTCCCAACTTCAAGTCTCTAGGTGTCCAGATCACCAACAACCTGTCCTGGTCCCCCCATGCTGACACTATAATTGAGAAAGCCCACCAACATGTCTACTTTCTCAGGAGGCTAAGGAAATTTGGCATGTCAGCTACGACTCTCACCATAGAAAGCATTCTTTCTGTATCACGGCTTGGTATGGTTTCTGCTCTGTCCAAGGCTGCAAGAAATTACAAAAGGTCGTCAATGTAGCCCCGTCCATCACGCAGACTAGCCTCCCATTCATTGACTCTGTCTACACTTCCCGCGGCCTTAGAAAAGCAGCCAGCATAATTAAGGGCCTCATGCACACATTCTCTCTTCCACCTTCTTCCGTCAGGAAAAAGATACAAAGTCTGAGATCACGTACCAACCGACTCAAGAACTTCCCTGCTGCCCTCAGACTTTTGAATGGACCTGCTACATATTAGATTTATCTTTCTCTACACCCTACCTATGACTGCAACACTACATTCTGCACCCTCTCTTTTACTTCTCCCCGATGTACTCTATGAACGGTATGTTTTGTCTGTACAGCATACAAGAAACAATACTTTTCACTGTATCCCAATACATGCGACAGTAATAAATCAAATCAAATCAAAATCCTCCCAATTCTTTCCTCCACGATAGGTCGCAGCATTTAAAGAACACGCCCAGGGCCCAGTGCTGAGTCTGAGGGTATGTGACTACAGTAAGGTGAGTGATACAGGAGGGTCTCACTGTCTGAGGGAGGTGAGTCTTAGCCGGGGGTGCGTGAGTGACCCAGGTTAATCTGACACTCCAGGGACAGTTGGAATGGAGCTTTCCCCCGGGCTGTCCCCTCCCCGTGTCTGCGTGGGTTTCCTCCGGGTGCTCCGGTTTCCTCCCACAGTCTGAAAGATGTGCTGGTTAGGGTGCATTGGCCGTGCTAAATTCTCCCTCAGTGTAACCCGAACAGGCGCCGGAGTGTGGGCGACTAGGGGATTCTCACAGTAACTTCATTACCGTGTTAATGTAACCCTACTTCTGACACTAATAAATAAACTGAAACTGAAGGTGAAGGTGCTGCTGTGACAATGCACTCTTGTTTAAACACTCTGCAATGCTGAGACTGGGAGAAGTGACCAACAGGGGGCAGCATTGCAGCTTCTGTCCCCCGATTGAAACTGGGATTGTTGCTCCATCTGCTGCACAATCCCAACCCCATCCACTGGGGGCAATCTGGACACTGGCTGCAGACAGACCTCACTGCGCATGCGCAGCAATGACACCCACCGCCGGCGGCCATTTTGCGTTGCCAAGGGAGGCGGCCAGCGGCCATATTGCGTTGCCAGGGGAGACGCCATCAATGCGGCGGCGTCCCGCGCGCTGACCTCTGGGAGCATTCCCGTCCCGCACATGCGCACAGGCAGCCCCCGGCAGCGTCACAGCGACGCCTGGTGGCCAGGAAGGGCAATAGCAGCAGCACAGTCTCTGCCCAAAGGCTTCCCCAGTTCAGCTGCTCAGAGACACTGGGAATGTCTTCAAGTGGAAACTTCAGCTTCTCACATTCACCCCCTGTGTTCAGTCATTGTTTCCTAGACAACCTCTGTAGTCACATCACAAACAACTTCTTCACATTGAAGGCCATGGCAATCTGGACCATTCGGCTTCAAAGACATTGAGCTTTGAAATTTCAATTGAAATGTTGGAGATGAGAGTTTATCGCTGCAAGTCATGTTGCGTGTGGAACGCTCACGATGCCACAATTAGAGCGGTGCAGACATCTCACAGGGTTGTGTGACTGGAGGAGATGTCAGAGACGGGGTGGTTAAATATAGAGGGACAGGGTCTGAAGCTAAGTTTTGGGTAAAAGATGGCAGTAATGTTGTGACATTAATTTAGCTTCAGATAGTTGCTGGGGAGGGGGATAGAGAGGTTGGGGAGTGATGTTTGTATTGGGGCAATCTCTCTCTCTCTCTCTCTCATCATGTATATATATGAATCCATCTCTCACTCTCTATCTCTCTTTACCCATTGTGTCCAGAGTCTTGTGAAGGTGCAGGCCGGTGGCAGGTTCTGTTTCCTGAAGGACATTACCGAACCTGTCAGATTATTGTGACAATCCAGTAGTTTTCATGGTCACTTTTTCCTCGCGCCGGCCCCACAAATGATCAGATTCATTCAGCTCAATTTCACAATCTGCCTTTGTGTTTTTGTGGGTTCTCTCTCACTTCCTTTTTTCTGTTCGAACTCAATTTCCCAGGGTTTTAGAAGAGGAGGATTTGCAGTTGGGAAACTGAAACCAAATATGATATCGAAACCTGCTGGAGTTAGCCAATTTATTGTAACCTGAATATCATTGTGTTTTGAACATGGAAGGAAAAAGCACCATTTTTAGGGGAGAGAACCTGTACACGTGTTCTGTGTGTGGACAGGACTTCAACCAATCATCCAGGCTTTCGGAACATAATTGCAGTCACAACAGGGAGAAGCTGTGGAAATGTGGGGACTGTGGGAAGGGATTTGATTACCCACCCCAGCTGGAGATTCATCGGGGCAGTCACAGCAGGGAGAGACCATTCACCTGCTCCCAGTGTGGGAAGGGATTCACTCAGTCAAACAGCTTACATATACACCAGAGAACTCACACTGAGGAGAGGCCATTCACCTGCTCCCAGTGTGGGAAGGGATTCATTACCTCATCCCATCTGCTGAAACATCGGCGAATCCACACCGGAGAGAGGCCGTTCACTTGCTGTGTGTGTGGGAAGAGATTCACTCAGTCTTCAAACCTCTTTATATGCCCTGTTTGCCCTGTCTTTATATGCCCTGTTTGTGAACAGAATTCCCACTCACCTGAAGAAGGGGCTTGAAGCTCCGAAAGCTTGTGTGGCTTTTGCTCCCAAATAAAGCTGTTGGACTTTAAGCTGGTGTTGTTAAACTTCTTACTGTGTTTACCCCAGTCCAACGCCGGCATCTCCACATCATGTTCTGTCTGAGTCAGAGGTGGGAGAAGATTCCATCAAGAGGAAATTGAATGGGAAGCTGAAGGGAAAATATTGACAGCGTTACGGGGAGAGGGTGGAGGATTTGGAATACTGCGTCCAGTTCTGGTCGCCACACTCCCAGAAGGACGTGGAGGCTTTGGAGAGAGTACAGAGGAGGTTTACCAGGATGTTGCCTGGTATGGAGGGGCTTGGTTATGAGGAGAGATTGGGGAAACTGGGGTTGTTCTCCTTGGAAAGACGGAGGATGAGGGGAGACTTAATAGAGGTGTATAAAATTATGAAAGGCATAGATAGGGTGAACGGTGGGAAGCTTTTCCCCGGGTCGGTGGTGACGTTCACGAGGGGTCATAGGTTCAAGGTGAAGGGGGGAAGGTTTAACACTGATATCAGAAGGACATATTTTACACAGAGGGTGGTGGGGGCCTGGAATGTGTTGCCGGACAAGGTGGTGGAGGCGGACACACTGGGAACGTTTAAGACTTATCTAGACAGCTATATGAACGGAGTGGGAATGGAGGGATACAAAAGAGTGGTCTAGTTTGGACCAGGGAGCGGCGCGGGCTAATTGTTCTTTGTTTCTCGTTTCAAGGCTTCATTCTATGATCATCTTGCTGGTGCCAGTACAGAGCGAGACTGCGGATAGTTGGGAACCTGTCTCGGGGGCAGGGAATTCAGATGGTGTTCGTAAAGCAGAAGTGGAAATGACTAGGGTTGGGAAGCAGTTTCTGATCAGGGCCAGTGTGATCTCCTGGACTCGTTTCGATCGCCTCAGGGGGTCGGAGAGGAATTTCCCAGATTTTTTTTCCCCATATTGGCCCTGGGGTTTTTCACTCTGGGTTTTCGCCTCTCCCTGGAGATCACATGGTCTGGAATGGGGGGGTGGGGGTGAGTTAATAGGTTGTGATGAACAAAGCATCGTAGCTGTGAGGGACAGCTCGGTGGATAGGATATTAGGATGTAGATAGGCTGGAAAATTGGGCGGGGATCCTGGATTCAGGATTCAATCCTGGACCGGGGAGCGGCGCGGGCTTGGAGGGCCGAAGGGCCTGTTCCTGTGCTGTATTGTTCTTTGTTCTTTGATTGGGAATAGTGAAACTGCTCTTGCAGTGTGTCGATCCAGGCTTGACGGGCTGAATGGCCTCCTGTGCTGTCCCCATTCTATGATTCATACACAAGTTAACTTCTCAGTGTCTATTAGGCCCCACTCGTTCCTCCACGATCAGTTCCAGCATTTCAAGTTCAGATCCCAGTACTTTTTAGTTGGGGGATTGAGGAGTAAAACAGAAATAGGAATAAGAGTGTCGGTGCGCTTATGTTTTTGTATTTCTGTGTGTGTGTGTGTGTGAGAGAGAGAGACAGTTTCTAAGTGTGTGCAAGTGTCTATTTCAATGTGTGTTTCTGTGTGTGTGATTGTGTTTCTCTGCGTGTGTCTGTGAGTGAGTGTCTGTGTCTGTGTGTGTGTCTCTCTCTGGGTCTTTGTGCATGTGTGTCTGTGAGTGTGTGTTTGTGTCTCTCTGCGTGTGTGTCTGTGTGTCTCTCTCTTTGTCTATGTGTGTGTGTCTATGAGTGTGTGTGTGTGTCTGTATCTCTGTGAGTGCGTCTGTGTGTGTGTGTCTATGAGTGTGTGTGTGTGTTTGTGTGTGTTTGTCATGATCTGTTTGTGTGGGGGAGCAGGCTCGATGGGTCAAATGGCCTCCAACTGCACATATTTGAGATTCAAATACATTGACACACATGCATGCTCACACACACACACACACACACACACACAGAAAGATATACACAGTATTGACATATTTATTGACCATTTAATGTGACTGAATGCTACACATCCTGGTTTGCCGATGACACAAAACATTAGACAGCATTGTAAGCAGCGCAGCTGGAAACATCACATTGCAAAGAGTTATTCATATTTTGTACATGGACAAAACTGGTGGAGAGGTTTCAGTGCTGCAGGGAAATGTAAACTGACACAACTTAGATTTAAAAGGGATAGAACAACGTACTTTAATAAATGATGAAATGACAGAAACAGTGGAAGCTCCAAATGTCCAGATATTTCACAGCTGAATTCACACAATACACACAGCAATGGATCTGATATTGCGGAATTGTTGTAAATGTGGTTAATCTCAGTACGGAGGCTGTCTTCATGTTACAATGTTAATCTGATCAGTCTCATCAAAACAGGATCAACATTTCTGTACAATGTGAGTGAATCATCAGCTCAAATAGTTCAGGTTCAATGTTTAAAATAACCAGTCACTTTTCTGTGGCTGCTTTGGGAATGTCTCTCTACACCCTACCTATGACTGCAACACTACATTCTGCACCCTCTCTTTTACTTCTCCCCAATGTACTCTATGAACGGTATGTTTTGTCTGTACAGCATACAAGAAACAATACTTTTCACTGTATCCCAATACATGCGACAATAATAAATCAAATCAAATCAAAATCCTCCCAATTCTTTCCTCCACGATAGGTCGCAGCATTTAAAGAACACGCCCAGGGCCCAGTGCTGAGTCTGAGGGTATGTGACTACAGTAAGGTGAGTGATACAGGAGGGTCTCACTGTCTGAGGGAGGTGAGTCTTAGCCGGGGGGTGCGTGAGTGACCCAGGTTAATCTGACACTCCAGGGACAGTTGGAATGGAGCTTTCCCCCGGGCTGTCCCCTCCCCGTGTCTGCGTGGGTTTCCTCCGGGTGCTCCGGTTTCCTCCCACAGTCTGAAAGATGTGCTGGTTAGGGTGCATTGGCCGTGCTAAATTCTCCCTCAGTGTAACCTGAACAGGCGCCGGAGTGTGGCGACTAGGGGATTCTCACAGTAACTTCATTGCAGTGTTAATGTAAGCCTACTTCTGACACTAATAAATAAACTGAAACTGAAGGTCAAGGTGCTGCTGTGACAATGCACTCTTGTTTAAACACTCTGCAATGCTGAGACTGGGAGAAGTGACCAACAGGGGGCAGCATTGCAGCTTCTGTCCCCCTATTGAAACTGGGATTGTTGCTCCATCTGCTGCACAATCCCAACCCCATCCACTGGGGGCAATCTGGACAATGGCTGCAGACAGACCTCACTGCGCGTGCGCCGCAATGACACCCACCGCCGGCGGCCATTTTGCGTTGCCAAGGGAGACGGCCAGCGGCCATATTCCGTTGCCAAGGGAGACGGCGGCGGCGACCATCTTGCGTTGCCAGGGGAGACGGCATCAATGCGGCGGCGTCCCGCGCGCTGACCTCTGGGAGCATTCCCGTCCCGCACATGCGCACAGGTCGCCCCGCCCCCTCGACAGACCCCCCTGCTGTCCCGCCAACGAGCATGGGCCGGAGTGGGCAAGAGGTGACACTGGGAGGAGCAGCCCCCGGCAGCGTCACAGCGACGCCTGGTGGCCAGGAAGGGCAATAGCAGCAGCACAGTCTCTGCCCAAAGGCTTCCCCAGTTCAGCTGCTCAGAGACACTGGGAATGTCTTCAAGTGGAAACTTCAGCTTCTCACATTCACCCCCTGTGTTCAGTCATTGTTTCCTAGACAACCTCTGTAGTGACATCACTAACAACCTGTTCACATTGAAGGCCATGGCAATCTGGACCATTCGGCTTCAAAGCCATTGAGCTTTGAAATTTCAATTGAAATGTTGGAGATGAGAGTTTATCGATGCAAGTCATGTTGCATGTGGAACGCTCCTGATGCCACAATTAGAGCGGTGCAGACATCTCACAGGGTTGTGTGACTGGAGGAGATGTCAGAGACGGGGTGGTTAAATATAGAGGGACAGGGTCTGAAGCTAAGTTTTGGGTGAAAGATGGCAGTAATGTTGTGACATTAATTTAGCTTCAGATAGTTGCTGGGGAGGGGGATAGAGAGGTTGGGGAGTGTGTTTGTATTGGGGCAATCTCTCTCTCTCTCTCTCATCATGTATATATATGAATCCATCTCTCACTCTCTATCTCTCTTTACCCATTGTGTCCAGAGTCTTGTGAAGGCGCAGACCGGCGGAGAGGGGGGCTGTGGACGCCGGGGTGACCAGAATCGGGGACGTGCTCGATGAGAGAGGGGCGGGCTGGATGAGTCCCCGCGTGCTGGCTGAGCGCGCGGGGATGTCCGTCTGGCGCGCGGCCAAAGCCATCCTAGACCTTAGGACGGTCGTGCTCGGCCCCGAAACTGCACGCAAACTTGAGATGGCGCAGGCGTGCGGTGGGATCCCGCCCGAGCGTTCCCCTGTTCGGGCGGAATTCCACATTGGCCCAAAGCCTCAGCCCCCTCCCCTGGGTGAGGTGCCCCACAGCCTGAGCCGCCTCGCGGAAATGCCCTCCGTGCCTTTTTCTACCGCGCGGAGGCGTTTCCTGTGCGGGCTGCTGCTGCACACCCTCCACTACCGCCTCCTCGCCTGTCGCCCGGATACACCTTGGCGGGCCTTGTTGCCGCCGGGCGGCGGAGGTCCCCGCTGGAGGTCCCTCTACGGAGGGATCTCCCCCAATTACGTCGGGGACCTGGGGTGGAGGGTGATGCATGCAGCAGTTCCGCACAACCGTAGGATTCACTGGTTCACGGGCTCCGAAGACTGCCCTTTCTGTGGCCTTGTGGAGTCCGTGGACCATGTCTATGTTGAGTGTCTTAGGCTGCACTCCCTTTATGTTTTCCTGAAGAACCTTTTATTGATGTTTTGTTTGCACTTCAGTCCCACGCTCCTGATCTACGGACACCCGGTGCGGAGAGGGGAGGTTCGGGATGGCGACCTCCTCGTGAACCTGCTCCTGGGCCTGGCGAAACGCGCCATTTACCGGTCCAGGCAGCGGGTGATCGAGGGGGCCGTCCATCCTGACTGTCTTCCCCTCTACCGCGGCTACGTTCGCGGCCAGGTGTCCCTGGAGAGGGAGCATGCGGTGTCCACGGGCGAGGTTGACGCTTTCCGCGCCCGCTGGGCACCGCAGGGGTTGGGGTGCGTTATTGACCCTAATAACCACATTTTTATTTGATGTTTTTAAGTTTCCTTTGCATTTTGATTTCTGTTCGGGCTGTTCCCCCTCCTTTTTGGGGAGCTGCCCCTTTTACTTTGTCCTGATTTAATTTGAGTTTGTTTACTTGGTTTGACCTAAAAAGAGGTCTCTCTGAATGAAGATTGAGCTTCAGACGGCCTGAAACGTGCCTCCTCTGGGGCAGCGCCTGCACTTTGTTTCCGGGGTGGGTTTGTTTAAGAAGACGCCCGGTTCTGTTTGTTTTTGTTTTGTTTGTTTGTTCTTGGCTCCCTGCGGGGAGGAAGGAGGGAGGTGAGCTGCTGCCTGCCTTGCCCGGCCTGCCTGTTGCCTGCCTGCCTGCCTGCCGTCTGGCCTGCTTACCTGCCTGCCTGCCGTCTGGCCTGCTTACCTGCCTGCCTGCCGTCTGGCCTGCTTACCTGCCTGCCTGCTGTCTGGCCTGCTTACCTGCCTGCCTGCCATCTGGCCTGCTTAACTGCCTGCCGTCTGGACTGCCTGCCTGCCTGCCGTCTGGGCTGCCTGCCGTCTGGACTGCCTGACTGCCTGCTTGCCTGCCATCCGGCCTCTGGAGGGTGCGCTCTCCCCGGGGGGAGGGAGGAAGAGAGGACAGGGAGTGACTGGAGGAGAGGGGGGGGGCGAAGGCGTTTGGACTGTCTCTTCTCCATCTGCAGTGGGGGGGGTGAAGGCCTTTTCCTAATTCCCCTACCCACTGCTGCTGCCCCCGGGACCGGCACCCCCTCCCCTTTTCCCTCCTGACTGGGGCACCGGCCTTGTGCCTCATCTCCCTCCTGCTCCTCCAACCCCCTCTCTCCCTCTCTCGCTCCGGGGAGAGAGCACCTACACCCTTCCCCGCCTACCCCACCCTGCCTTCCCCACCCTGCCTTATCTTCCCCATCCCACATACGCCCTGCCGTGCATCTGGGCAGTCTCTGGGTGGGCGTAGCACTTCCCCTGATACCATGGCGACATCACCAGCGTCGCCGGTGGCAGGGCCTTCTCGGCCCACCTATGCGGGCGTGGCGGCTGCCAGAGCCCCCGCCGCTCCCAAGGCCCTGCCGCCATTCTCTTTAATCACGCGGCAGCTCGGGGTGAAGTGCTACGCCCACCCCGACATGTCTATCGAGGCCTGCGTTAAGGCAATGGCTGGGGTTGTCGGCCCCTCAGCCATTGTCGCGGCCTCTAAGATGTACGGCCGGGCCGTATTCTTCCTGAAGGCCGAGCGGGCGGTTCGCCTCGCCCTGGAGAGGGGGCTCACGGTGGGCGGGACGTTCCTGGCGGTGGACCCATTGGAGGCCACCGCCCACAAGATAGTAATATCGAACGTCCCGCCCTTCCTACCGAGTGAGCTCCTCCTCCCCCACCTCCAACTACTGGGGGAGGTCAGGTCCGGGGTGCAGCCGATCCCGCTCGGCCTTCGGGACCCCTCCCTCCGCCATATTTACTCCTTCCGGCGCCAGGTTTTTGTCCGCCTGGCCCGGGAGGAGGAACTGGAGGGAGGTTTCAATGTCCCCCACGAGGGGACCACGTACCGGGTCTTTTGGTCCGCGGACGGTGTGCGGTGCCATGCCTGTAAGGAGGCGGGGCACGTGAGGAAAAACTGCCCCGTCTCCAAGGCCGCCGACCACCAACCCAAGGCGGCCGCAGCTGGCACCGCAGCCCCCTCTCCCCCCAAGCGAGTACCATCTGCCCCCCCGCGAGGGGAGGCCACGCCGGCAGCAGCTGCCACCTCAGCTGCCGGCGGGGGGGGAGCGGAGCCCCCGCGCGGCCAAAAGGCCCAGAAGGGACCTACAAAAAAGAAGGGGGGTACCGGAACCCCGGCCCCCAGGGAAAACACCCCAACCACCCCGGCAGCCGGCTCGGGGACCGCCTCAGTCTCCACCTGCGCCCCCCCCCCACCACCACCACCATCTGCCGGGCCCGTGGGCTCTCCGGGGCCTAGTGCTGGGTCCGGCGCCCGGGATCATGGGCCCGAGCATGGGGGGGTAAGCGACCCCGAGCCGGCAAAACTGGCAACGCCGCCACCTCGGGGGGAAGTGACGGGAGAGCAGGGGGGGCGCGGCAAGGCGAAGAAGGGCGGAGGGCGAGGGGCCTCGCCTGCCCGAGGGCAGGTTAACAAAAAGAGGCGAGGCCCCTCGGGCACCGTAGAATTCGAGGTCTGCGTGCCCCTCCCCCCTTGTGAGTCATCTCCTGCCGTGCCCCCACCTGTCTTTGTGCCTTGTCCCCTGAAAAAAGGGGGCAAGGCACCCTGCAAATCGAAGCATGTGCTGCCTCAGTCCCCCGGCGAGGAGTCTCCGGGGCCGGGTGGCAGCGGGGCCCCCACGGTTCCGTTCCACCCGGCCGGTTACAACCCGGAGTTCTTCTTCAGTCTGTCGGGGGACTGGGGCGACACTCCAATGTTCATGTCCTCGTGCGGCGGCGGCGAAGAGACGATCCACTCATCCTCTCCGTCCCGACCTTGGACGCTGGACATCCCCAACCTCAGTCCGAAGGATACACCGGACCTGGGGGGTGTCCAAGCGTCTGGGGCGGGGGGGGGGGCTGGGCCGCCGTCGCACGGGGGCCCGCAATCCGGGAAAGGTGAGCCCGGGGGGAACCCCTCCTCCACCGATCCTGGGGGTGGGATCGGGGAGGGGCTAGGGCTAGTTGGTGGCTCCGTGCCGCCCGCCGTACGTCCTGCGGCGGGGGACTCGGAGTCGAGGGGCGACCGCCCTGAGGAGGTCAGCGGCTCGGTGGAGGGCACGGGGACACTTTCAGAGTCTGCCCAGAGCGAGGCGGGGGACTCCCTCGTGCCCCCCACCGAGTCGTCCCTCATCCCCTCCAAGGACCTCAGGGTCTTTATCCGTAGCCATTCCGGTCGCTCCGACATAATCCGGCTAGCCCTCGGCCGCTGGCCGGACCTGGCGCGGCTCGTCCGGTCCGTGAAGGCATGCTCGCATGCCTCCGCGGGCCTGGAGAAAATAGAGCGGCGCTGGGTACTGCGGTTCCTCCACAGGCTCGAAAAGGTGGGGGGTGGACTGGTGAGAATTGCGCCAGCGCCCCCCACACACCTAGTTAAGTGGTGACGGTGGCACAAAGCTGCTGACATGAAGGTGACCATAGCCAGCCTCAACATCAACGGCAGCAGTGGGCCACACCGCAGGTTCCAGAACTTCTCGGTCCTCCGTGACGGGAAGTATGCGGTGTGTTTCCTGCAGGAAACCCACACCGTTCCTGGAGACGAAGCCCAATGGCTCCTGGAGTGGCGAGGGGGGGTCTACATGAGCCACCTCACGCTCGCTTCTTGCGGGGTGGCTATCTTGTTGGCCCCGCGTTATAAGCCGGAGATCTTGGGGGTCAAAGAGCCGGTGCCAGGCCGGTTGCTGCACTTGACGGTCTGTGAGGGGGGCGTGGTCATTCACTTGCTGAATGTCTACGCCCCGACCGCTGGACCGCAGCAAACGACTTTCTACGAGAAAGTGTCCGCTCACATCGACACCATCGCGGGGGGCGAATGCATTATCCTCGGGGGAGATTTCAACTGCCTCCTCGAGGCACGGGACCGCACCGGCCCCTGGCTGAGCACTCCGGCGGTGGTGAAGTTGCGGGACCTGATCGGGTCCCACGACTTGGTGGACGTCTGGAGACATCTCCATCCTGGCTCCAGCGCCTTCACTTTCGTGAGGCCTGGAGTCGGAGCGTCCAGGCTCGACCGCCTTTACATTTCGAAGGCGCACGTGTCCGGCGTGTCCTCGGTCTCCATGCGGTCGGTGTCGAGCACGGACCACAGCCTGGTGTGGGCGGACTTTGCGCCGTCTCGCATCCGGCGGGGGTCCGCGTACTGGCACTTTAACAACACGCTGCTGGAGGACGAGCGCTTCCTGGACTCGTTCCGTCGATTCTGGGCCGGCTGGAGAAGGAAGCGGGGAGGCTTCCCCTCCTTGAGGCTCTGGTGGGATGTGGGCAAGACTCACGTCCGTACCTTCTGTCAGGGGTACGCGAGGGGGTCGACAAAGAGGCGGAAATCCAGGCTCGAGGAGTTGGAGAAGGAGGTGCTCGACCTGGAGGCACGTCTCAGTCGGCCTGACGCGGACCCGGCCCTGCGTTCGGAGTACAGGGAGAAGAAGGACGCGCTGCGGGACCTGCAGCTTGCCAGGTCTCGCGGCGCGTACGTGAGGTCGCGGCTCCAGTTCCAGGTGGACCTGGACCGCGGCTCCCCCTTCTTCTACTCGCTGGAAAGAGGGCGGGCTAACCGTCAGCAGCTCCTTACGCTGCTGGCCGACGACGGTTCCCCCGTCTCGGATCCGGAGGGCATCCGGGCCATTGCCCGCGAGTATTACACCTCGCTCTTCTCTCCGGATCCGTCCAGCGAGGATGCCCGCAGACTTCTGTGGGAGGACCTGCCGCAGGTCAGCCCGGAGGGCGTCGGCAGGCTCGAGGCCCCTACCACCATGGCCGAGCTGACCGGCGCCCTAAATGGCCTCAGCCGGGGCAAGGCCCCTGGGCTGGACGGGCTGACAGTAGAGTTCTTCAGGGCGTTCTGGGACGTCCTGGGGAGCGACTACGCGGGGGTCCTGGGGGAGAGCGTCGCTACCGGGGAGATGCCCCTTTCGTGGCGCAGGGCCGTCATTGCCCTGCTGCCCAAGAAGGGGGATCTCCACCTGCTCAAGAACTGGCGCCCGGTCTCCCTCCTCAGCACGGATTATAAAATCTTTGCCAGGGCTATGGCTTCACGCCTTGGATCCGTGCTGGACCACTTGATCCACCCTGACCAGTCCTACACGGTCCCGGGCCGTTGCATACATGACAATCTCCACCTGGTCCGGGACCTAATCCATCACACCCAGAGGGCTGGTCTGTCGGGCGCCTTCTTGTCATTAGATCAGGAGAAGGCGTTCGACAGGGTGGAGCACGAGTATTTACTCGGGACTCTGCGGGCATTCGGGTTCGGGACGCATTTTGTCGCCCGGATCCGATGACTGTACTCTGCCGCAGAGTGTCTGATTAAGGTTAACGGGTCCCTGACGGCGCCCCTTCGCTTTGGGAGAGGAGTACGGCAGGGCTGCCCCTTGTCCGGCCAACTGTATTCCGTATGCGTGGAGCCATTCCTGCGCCTCTTGCGGAGGAGGTTGTCAGGTTTGGTCCTGCGCGGACCGGACGTAGGGGTGGTCCTGTCAGCTTACGCCGACGACGTGCTCCTCATGTTCACGGACCCGGCTGACCTGCGGAGGATGCGAGAATGCCAGGCGGTGTACTCCGCCGCGTCCTCCGCCAGGATCAACTGGGCCAAGTGCTCCGGACTCCTTGTCGGTCCTTGGGAGACGGACCCCCTCCCGGAGGAGCTCGGGCCTTTCACCTGGAGCAGGACCGACCTCCTCTACTTGGGGGCCCATCTCTGCCCAGCCGAGGAATCCTGGCCGGCGAACTGGCGGGAGCTGGAGGCCAAAGTCTCCGCCCGCCTGAGTCGCTGGACAGGACTGCTCCGAGTGCTGTCCTACGGGGCGCGAGCTCGCGTCATAAACCAGCTGGTCGCCTCCATGCTGTGGTACCGGCTGGTCCCTTTGACCCCTCCCCCTGGCTTTGTCACCGATATCCAGAGAACCCTCGTGCGGTTCTTCTGGGGCAATCGACTGCACTGGGTCCCTGCTGCGGTCCTGTATCTCCCGCTTGAGGAGGGCGGACAAGGTCTGGTGTGCCTCCGCACTCAGATAGCGACCTTCCGCCTCCAGGCCCTGCAGAGGTACCTTTACGTTGAGCCCCCTCCACAGTGGTGTGCCATGGTGACGTATTTCTTCCGCCAGTGGCACGGCCTCAATTATGACGTGCAGCTCCTGCATATCGAACTGGGGCGTGCTTCGACCACCCTGCAGGAGTTGCCCGTCTTTTACCAGGACCTCCTCACTGTCTGGAACAAGGTCGCCTCGCGACGCAGCTCTCCCCCGTCAGGAGTAGCGGCTCTCGTGCGAGAGCCGCTGCTCAGGAATCCGCTCCTCCAGCCGTATAACTTCAGGTGGCTGGCGGAGAGGGGGGGCTGTGGACGCCGGGGTGACCAGAATCGGGGACGTGCTCGATGGCGGAGGAGCGGGCTGGATGAGTCCCCGCGTGCTGGCTGAGCGCGCGGGGACGTCCGTCCGGCGCGCGGCCAAAGCCATCCTAGACCTTAGGACGGTCGTGCTCGGCCCCGAAACTGCACGCAAACTTGAGACGGCGCAGGCGTGCGGTGGGATCCCGCCCGAGCGTTCCCCTGTTCGGGCGGAATTCCACATTGGCCCAAAGCCTCAGCCCCCTCCCCTGGGTGAGGTGCCCCACAGCCTGAGCCGCCTCGCGGAAATGCCCTCCGTGCCTTTTTCTACCGCGCGGAGGCGTTTCCTGTGCGGGCTGCTGCTGCACACCTTCCACTACCGCCTCCTCGCCTGTCGCCCGGATACACCTTGGCGGGCCTTGTTGCCGCCGGGCGGCGGAGGTCCCCGCTGGAGCTCCCTCTACGGAGGGATCTCCCCCAATTACGTCAGGGACCTGGGGTGGAGGGTGATGCATGCAGCAGTTCCGCACAACCGTAGGATTCACTGGTTCACGGGCTCCGAAGACTGCCCTTTCTGTGGCCTTGTGGAGTCCGTGGACCATGTCTATGTTGAGTGTCTTAGGCTGCACTCCCTTTATGTTTTCCTGAAGAACCTTTTATTGATGTTTTGTTTGCACTTCAGTCCCACGCTCCTGATCTACGGACACCCGGTGCGGAGAGGGGAGGGTCGGGATGGCGACCTCCTCGTGAACCTGCTCCTGGGCCTGGCGAAACGCGCCATTTACCGGTCCAGGCAGCGGGCGATCGAGGGGGCCGTCCATCCTGACTGTCTTCCCCTCTACCGCGGCTACGTTCGCGGCCAGGTGTCCCTGGAGAGGGAGCATGCGGTGTCCACGGGCGAGGTTGACGCTTTCCGCGCCCGCTGGGCACCGCAGGGGTTGGGGTGCATTATTGACCCTAATAACCACATTTTAATTTGATGTTTTTAAGTTTCCTTTGCATTTTGATTTCTGTTCGGGCTGTTCCCCCTCCTTTTTGGGGAGCTGCCCCTTTTACTTTGTCCTGATTTAATTTGAGTTTGTTTACTTGGTTTGACCTAAAAAGAGGTCTGTCAGAATGAAGATTGAGCTTCAGACAGACTCAAACCTCCTGTCTCCAACACCTGTGAGTAAAACACTTTCTTTTCTCCCCCTTTCCATTTCTTTTCTCATTCTGGGGGAAATTGGGGACTTGCAGCAACTGAAGGGAAAGGAAGTGAATCCAGGGAGGCTGCAGACTCTGGAAAGATTGGCCCAGGTCTGTCTGTCTCTCTTTTTTAAAGATATTGACATCCTTTCCTCCCTCAGCTTGACTCATTTATTTGTCTGGATAAAGCATGGTCTCTTTCCTGATGTTCACAATTAAAAGGATGTTTTCTCCAGGAGATTGCTGACATTTAAGGGCACAGTCAATTAAATTGTGCACATTGTGCATATTGTGACCTCGACATGTCAGACTTATGATCAATAGAATCATAGAGTAATCGAATCCTATAGTGCAGAAGGAGGCCATTTGGCCCATCGAATCTGCATTGACCGCAACCCATAGAGGTTTACAGCACGGAAACAGGCCCTTCGGCTCAACTTGACCATACTGCCCTTTTTTTTAAACCCCTAAGCTAGTCCCAATTGCCTGCATTTGGTCCACATCCCTCTATACCCATTGTAACCATGTAACTGTCTAAATGCTTTTTAAAAGACAGAATTATACCCGCCTCTACTACTACCTCTGGCGGCTTGTTCCAGACACTCATTATCCTCTGTGTGAAAAAATTGCCCCTCTGGACCCTTTTGTATCTCTCCCTTCTCACCTTAAACCTATGCTCTCCAGTTTTAGACTCCCCTACCTTTGGGAAAGATATTGACTATTGAGCTGATCTGTGCCCCTCATTATTTTGTAGACCTCTATAAGATCACCCCGCAGCCTTCTACACTCCAGAGAAAAAAGTCCCAGCCTTTCCTTATAACTCAAACCATCAAGGCCTGGTAGCATCCTAGTAATTTTTTTCTGCACTCTTTCTAGTTTAATATCCTTTCTATAATAGGGTGACCAGAACTGTACACAGTATTCCAAGTGTGGCCTTACCAATGTCTTGTACAACTTCAACAAGACGTCCCAACTTCTGCATTCAATGTTCTGACCGATGAAACCAAGCATGCTGAATGCCTTCTTCACCACTCTGTCCACCTGTGTCTCCACTTTCAAGAAGCTATGAACCTGTAACCCTTGATCTCTTTGTTCTGTAACTCTCTCCAATGCCCTACCATTAACTGAGTAAGTCCTGCCCTGGCTCAATCTACCAAAATGCATCACCTCGCATTTACCTAAATTAAACTCCATCTGCCATTCGTCAGCCCACTGGTCCAATTGATCAAGATCCCATTGCAATCCGAGATAACCTTCTTCACTGTCCACTATGCTACCAATCTTGGTGTCAACTGCAAACTTACTAACCAATGCCTCCTATATTCTCATCCAAATCATTAATATAAATGACAAATAACAGTGGACCCAGCACTGATCCCTGAGGCACACCGCTGGTCACAGGCCTCCAGTTTGAAAAACAACCCTCTACAACCACCCTCCGGCTTCTGTCATCAAGCCAATTTTGTATCCATTTAGCTACCTCAGCCTGGATCCCATGAGATTTAAACTTATGCACCAACCTATCATGCGGTACCTTGTCAAAGGCCTTGCTAAAGTCCATGTAGACAACATCAACTGCACTGCCCTCATCTACCTTCTTGGTCCTTCAAAAAACTCAATCAAATTTGTGAGACATGATTTTCCACTCACAAAGCCATGCTGACTGTCCCTAATCAGTCCTTGCGTCTCTAAATGCCTGTAGATCCTGTCTCTCAAAATATCTTCCAACAACTTACCCACCACAGATGTGAGGCTCACTGGCCTGTGGTTCCCAGGCTTTTCCCTGCAGCCCTTTTTAAACAAAGGCACAACATTTGCCACTCTCCAATCTTCAGGCACCTCACCTGTGACTATCGATGATTCAAATATCTCTGCTCGGGGACCCGCAATTTCCTCCCTAGCCTCCCACAATGTCCTGGGATACACTTCATCTGGTCCCGGGGATTTATCTACCTTGGCCCTATCCTCTTAACTCCAACTAGCATTTACCCTGCTAGTCCCCCAACACTAAGGGGCAATTTAGAATCCACCTAACCTGCACATGTTTGGGAGGAAACCGAAGAACGCAGAGGAAACCCACGCAGACATGAGGAGAACGTGCAGACTCCACACAAACAGTGACCTAAACCGGGAATTGAACCCATGTCCCTGGCGCTGTGAGGCAGCAGTGCTAACCACTGTGTCACTTTGCTGCCCTCTAATTTCACAGATATCACCAAAATTGATGATGTGATAAATAGTGAGGAGCAAAGCCTTAGATTACAGGAGGATGTAGACGGGCTGGTTCGATGGACAGAGCAATGGCAAATTGAATTTAACCCTGGAATGTATGAGGTAGTTCATTTATAGAGAACTGACAAGACAAGGGAATATACAATGAATGGTCGGATGGTAGAAGTACAGAGGACCAGACCTTGGGGTGCATGTCCATAGGACCCTGAAGGGGCCAGGACTGGTAGATGAAAGGGTTAAGAAGGAATATGGGATACTTTCCATTCTTAGCTGAATATAAGAACAAGGAGGTTATGATGGAGTTGTGCAAAATGCACACAGCTAGAGTTCTGTGTGCAAATCTGGTCACTACACAAGAGGAAGGATGAGATTGAATGAGAGAAGGTGTGGAGCAGATTCACCAGGAGTGTTTGCCTTGGCTGGAGTGTTTCAGGTATGAGGAGAAGATGGTCAGGCTGGAGTTGTTCTCCCTGGAGCAGAGAAGACTCAGGAAGGGATTTGATTGAGGTGTACAAAATTATCAAGGCCATAGATAGGAAGGAACTTTTCCCTTAGCAAACGTGTCCATAACCAGGGGGCAAAGATTTAAGGTAAGGAGCAGAAAATAAAGAGGGGATTTGAGGAAAAACATTTTCACCGAGAGGGTGGTGGGGATCTGGAACTCTCTGCCTGAAAGGTTGGTAGAGGCGACAACCTTCACAACATTTAAGAAGCATTTAGATGAGTAATTGAAACGTGATAGCACACCAGGCTATGGAGTAAGTGCTGGAAAATGGGATTGAAATAGATAGGTGCTTAATAGGCGGCACAGACAAGATGGGCCAAAGGGCCACTTGCTATGCTGTAAAATTGTATGACTTTATCAAGACAGAGATGTGTCTGGTGTTCTTATATGGCACAGATTAGATAGATTATTCATGGCTTTGTAATAAAGTACATTCTGATTATTTCTAGTCATGGTCAGTACAGCACAGGAGTCCATTCAGCAACTTGAGTCCTTGCTGACTGTCTGTCCAGTAATTCTGTCAGTCTGGAATGGCTTCTGTAACCTGGCAGCACCCATCCAATCTCATCTCAAAATTATTGATCATCTCTGCTTGACTCCCCTCATAGGCAGCAAGTTCAAGACCATGATCAATCACAACCCCCTGTATCTTAACCAACTGAAGGAATCCTAGACATTAAACACATTGTTAGTCCAGTCAGATAGACATAGATCTGTCTGGCAGCCTGCATGGAGATTTCCAGCTCTCTGTGTCCAGGACAGGAAGCAGTGAGCATGGATCTGTCAATCAGCCTCAATCAGCACCTTCAGGAGAATCGGGAGGGTGAATATTAGATACAGCAGAGTGAGAATGGAGGGAGAGTGTGTGGGATGGAGATTCACAACTTTGGGAATGAGAGAGAAAATAATGTTCTGTCCTGAATTTCTATCCTGCACCGACAGTGATGACTTTGTAAACTCCTTTTACAGGATATCAGAAGGTGAGGATTTACAGACAGAAATCTCAAACCAAACCATCAACATCTGACAGAGTAACTCATTCATCAGGACCTGAATATCATTGGCCTTTGAATCTAGAAGGAGAAAGGTTTCTCTATTCTGTCTGCTTCATAAATGTTTAAACATCAGTGTGACTGGGATAGCACCGAACAACACACACACACCCGAGTGAGAGTGTTCCAGTGCACTGAGTGTGGAAAGAGCTTTAACCAGTTACACAGCCTCAAAATACATCGCAGCATTCACAGCGGGGAGAGACTGTACCCGTGTTCTGTGTGAGATTTAAGTGATTGTTTAACCTGGAGAGTCACAAGGACACCCGAATCATGGGGAGACTGTGGAAATGTGAGGACTGTGGGAAGAGATACAGAATTCCATCTGAGCTGCAAATTCATGAATGCAGTTACAAGGCGGGGACACCATTCACCTGCTCTGACTGTGGGAAGGGATTCACTTTGTCATCCAGCTTGCAGAGACACCAGCGAGTTCACGCTGGGGGGACACCATTCACCTGCCCTGACTGTGGGAAGGGATTCACTCTGCCATCCAGTCTGCAGAGACACCAGCGAGTTCACACTGGGGAGAGACCGTTCACCTGCTCTGACTGTGGGAAGGGATTCACTCAGTTATTCCAGCTGCTGAGTCACAAAGTCACTCACAGCCAGGAGAGACCCTTTAAATGCTCTGACTGTGGGAGCGGATTCAAAAGCTCTCGGGTACTGATTTCCCACCAGCGCATTCACACTGGGGAGAGACCGTTCAGCTGCACTCACTGCACAAAGAGATTTAGAACATCATCCAACCTGCGCGTACACCAGCGAGTTCACACTGGGGAGAGACCATTCCTTTGTTCTGAGTGTGGGATGGGATTCGCTCAGTTATCCACTTTGCTGAGACACCAGCGAGTTCATACCAGGGAGAAGCCGTTCACATGCTCAGTGTGTGGGAACAGCTATGTTCACTTATCCAGCCTGCTGAACCACAACGTCACTCACAGCAATGAGAGACCCTTTAAATGCTCTGACTGTGGAAGCGGATTCCAAAGCTCTCAGGAACTGGTGTCCCACCAGCGCATTCACACTGAGGAGAGACCGTTCAGCTGCTCTCACTGCACAAAGAGGTTTAGATCATCATCCACCCTGCGGACACACCAGCGAGTTCACACTGGGGAGTGGCCGTTCACCTGCTCTCAGTGTGGGAAGGGGTTCACTCAGTCATCCCTCCTGCTGAAACACCAGCGAGTTCACACTGGAGAGAGACCATTCACCTGCTCGGTGTGTGGGAAGGGATTTGCTCAGTTATCCAACTTGCTGAGGCACAATCTCACTCACACTAGTGAGAAACCCTTTAAATGCTCTGACTGTGGGAGCGGCTTCAAAAGCTCTCGAGAACTGAAGTCCCACCAGCGCATTCACACTGAGGAGAGACCGTTCAGCTGCTCTCACTGCACAAAGAATTTTAAATTGTCATCCGGCCTGCGGGCACACCAGCGAGTTCACACCGGGGAGAAGCCATTCACCTGCACCGTGTGTGGGAAGGGATTCACTCAGTTCTCCAGCCTGCAGACACACCAGCGAATTCACTCTGGGGAGAGACCATTCACCTGCTCCATGTGTGGGAAGGGATTCACTCGGTCATCCCACCTGCTGAGACACCAGCGAATTCACAAGTGATGACAGGGGTTGGATTCTGCTGTTATTGCTGCTGTTAATCACATCCAGGACTGAACCATGTTCATTCTGACAGTGGGTGAAATGGGAGGGTAGGAGGGTTTCTTTCTGCTGGACAGGCCGGTCTCATGACTTTGCTTCCAGTGGGCTGATGCTCTTTGAGCCTGGGAGAGCACATTTCCAATGAAATGCTCCACAAAGGCTGATGAAAGACATATAATTTATCCTGGATGTAAATAGTTTTTCCCACCACTACAGACAGATCTAAAATAAATAAACTTGTCTCTGTTCCATTGAGTCAACAGCACAGGGCCGGGCCAGTCGTGTAACTAAGTCTGCACGCTAGATTTTAGTGAAACCCAACCATTTTCAATTTAATTCCAGTTACATTGACAGCAATGAAAGGTCAAAATGTTATTTTGTTCTCGCACAGAGATAAGAAGCCGTTTAATGTTCAGTATAATCACTCACATGTATTCATGAAAGGTTATTACATCAATAGGAATCAGCCAGAAACAGGTGACTGACCAAATAGTGAAGCTCAGTTAAGTTTCAGTTGAAGGATGAGTTATTAATAATCAGCAGTTAATGGGAAGTCACTTTGGGATATTTCTGTATTTCTCCATCAGCTTTTCTTATGAGGACATGAAGGTGGTGTCAGAGCTGGGAAAGAAATGGGATCAGCCTTGGACTCTCTCCCTATCAGGAACACACACACTGTCCTTGACTGTTGAGTCTGTCTGAATGAATGGAACTCCTGTAAAGACATCAAGATAACAGACAGAGCTGAAAGGAAGGCATTGTCCGAAGTTGAAGAGCTTGTGCGTGATTAGCTGGAACCAATGGAGTTGACTCTATTGACAAATTATAGACCAATTAGCCGTTTCCAAACACTTAGAGTCATAGAGGTTTACAGCATGGAAACAGGCCCTTTGGCCCAACTTGTCCATGCCGCCTTTTGTTTTTAAACAAACCCTAAGCTAATCCCAATTGCCCGCATTTGGCGCATATCCCTCGATATCCATCGTACCCATGTAACTATCTAAATGCATTTTAAAAGACAAAATTGTACCCGCCTCTACTACCACTTCAGGCAGATTGTTCCAGACACTTATCACCCTCTGTGTGAAATAATTGCCCCTCTGGACACTTCTATATCTTGACATGTGCCTGAGGTGGGCTCACAACATCTTTTGAGTGTAAAGAGAGGGATCCACCTTTGTGAACATGGAGTGTGGAGAAGCGATTTGGATCTTCAGGGACAGTTGAGCTTCCTCCTATCAGCGTGAAGGTTGTTTCCAATAAAGCTCAGGGGCAGATGAGTAGTTTGTCCTGGCACTGGTTCAGTGATGGGTTCCCTGCCAGTCGAAACCCCAGGAAGGTGCCGCCTGTGCTTCTCAGAGGCAGTGACTGTTTCTCTGTCAGCCCCAGGAGTTCACGTTGTCGTCCACTTCTCTTGGATTGATCACTGATTAGAAAGTGTGGAGTTGGTAGAGTTTCATTGATGAGTAAACTTTACCTTATTTCCCACTCCGTTAGTTAGGTGATAAAGAACAAAGAAAATTACAGCACAGTAATAGGCCCTTCGGCCCTCCAAGCCTGCAACGACCATGCTGCCCACCTGAATGAAAACCCTCTGCCCTTTCCGGGACCATTTAGGAGTCGTAGCGTTATGTTGCAACTGTACACAACTCTGGTGCGGCCGCACTTGGAGTACTGTGTGCAGTTCTGGTCCCCACATTACAGGAAGGATGTGGAGGCTTTGGAGAGGGTGCAGAGGAGGTTTACCAGGATGTTGCCTGGTATGGAGGGGAGATCCTATGAGGAGAGGCTGAGGGATTTGGGATTGTTTTCGCTGGAAAGGCGGCGGCTAAGAGGGGATCTTATTGAAACATATAAGATGATTAGAGGTTTAGATAGGGTGGATAGTGATAGCCTTTTTCCTCTGATGGAGAAATCCAGCACGAGGGGGCATGGCTTTAAATTGAGGGGGGGTAGTTATAGAACCGATGTCAGGGGTAGGTTCTTTACCCAGAGGGTGGTGAGGGATTGGAATGCCCTGCCAGCATCAGTAGTAAATGCGCCTAGTTTGGGGGCGTTTAAGAGATCCGTAGATAGGTTCATGGACGAAAAGAAATTGGTTTAGGTTGGAGGGTCACAGTTTTTTTTTTTTTAACTGGTCGGTGCAACATCGTGGGCCGAAGGGCCTGTTCTGCGCTGTAATGTTCTATGTTCTATGTTCTATGTCCCTCTATTCCCAAGTTATTCATTTATTTGTCAAGACACCCCTTAGAAGTCACTATCGTATCTGCTTCCACTACCTCCCCTGGGAAGGGAAGTTTCTAAATGTTACATATAAACAATAAACTTTGATAGTATTGACTGATTTGGTGTCTGACTCTTTGCTTGATGGTTGAGTCGGTGCAGACTCAATGGGCTGAGTGGCCTCCTTCCGCACTGGAGGAATTCTATGATTCTCAATGGAGATCACAAATGCTGACAATACCGGAGATGAGGGGTTTGGATTATGAGGAGAGGCTGAGGAGATTGGGTTTGTACTCGTTGGAGTTTAGAAGGATGAGGGGGGATCTTATGGAGACTTATAAGATAATGCGGGGGCTGGATAGGGTGGAGGCGGAGAGATTCTTTCCACTTAGTAAGGAAGTTAAAACTAGAGGACACAGACTCAAAATAAAGGGGGGTCGGTTTAAGACAGAGTTGAGGAGGAACTTCTTCTCCCAGAGGGTGGTGAATCTCTGGAATTCTCTGCCCACTGAGGTGGTGGAGGCTACCTCGCTGAATATGTTTAAAGCGTGGATGGATGGATTCCTGATCGGTAAGGGAATTAAGGGTTATGGGGATCAGGCGGGTAAGTGGTACTGATCCACGTCAGATCAGCCATGATCTTATTGAATGGCGGGGCAGGCTCGAGGGGCTAGATGGCCTACTCCTGCTCCTATTTCTTATGTTCTTAATACTCCCAGTGCAGTATAATCATGCTTCTAAACAAGTTGAATATAACATCCCTGCTGTTCAATTCTATCTCTCGAGAATGGAACCCTATTTCTGGGCCCCAGACCTGAGGGAAGATGTGAAGTTCTTAGAGAGGGTGCAGAGGAGATTTGCACGAATGGCAACTCACATCATTCAAAAGTAGCTGGATCAGCACTTGGCAAGTCAGAACATTTAAGGCTATGGGCCAGGTGCTGGTAAATGGGATTTGGTGGGAGGTCAGGTGTTTCTTGCGTGTCGGTGCAGACTCGATGGGCTGAAGGGCCTCTTCAGCACTGCACGATTCAATGATGAGGCAATTGAGTTCGTTGGAGAGACTGGAGCAGCTGAAATTTCTCTCTTTAAATCAGTCAAAACATTAGGGTCTAGAATGGGGTCATTCAATGCTGGCACTTTGCATGTCAAACTCTTGTCCGTTCTATTTATTGACAGATCCATGCTGCTTCCTGTCCTGGAGTGGAGATGCCGGCGTTGGACTGGGGTAAACACAGTAAGAAGTTTAACAACACCAGGTTAAAGTCCAACAGGTTTATTTGGTAGCAAAAGCCACACAAGCTTTTGGAGCCTTAAGCCCCTTCTTCAGGTGAGTGGGAATTCTGTTCACAAACAGGGCATATAAAGACACAAACTCAATTTACATGAATAATGCTTGGAATGCGAATACTTACAACTAATCAAGTCTTTAAGGTACAAACAATGTGAGTGGAGAGAGCATCAAGACAGGCTAAAGAGATGTGTATTGGACACTTTCAGCTCTCTGTGTCCTGGACACAGAGAGCTGGAAATCTCCATGCAGGCGGCCAGACAGATATATGTCTATCTGACTGGACTAACAATGTGTGGAATGTACAGACTGGGGGAACAATGGGTGGGGGCGGGGCTCCTGGTTCCGCGCGCCTGAACCCGGAGATGTCACCACGGAGCAGAGTGATTGCTATTGGCTGATTCAGGCAGGGCTCCATTGTGCCGTCACAATGACTCAGAGGGGCGTTCCCAGCACACAGTGTCCCATTGGCAGCAATATCACTGGTTACAGAAGCCGCACACTGCGGATTGGACGCCAGCTCAGCGCGGCTGGCGGTCAAAGCCCCGCCCACCCCCCACGTGGGCTCGGGTTCCGCCCCCTCATTGTCCACATGCGGCGGATTAACCAATGGCAACGCGTGGAGGACCGGATGGGCGCTGGTCCTCCAGCCAATCAGAATCCGGGCCCTGTGTCAATGGCTGCGCGGAGCTTGGTCCATTGTCTGTGAGTAAAGTGTTTGAATTCTGCGCTCCAGAGGACTGTGGAGCCTCAGTCATCAAATATTTTCAAGAGAGAGATTGGTAACTTTTGAGGCATTGAGCAACCTGGGGGATAGTTTGGGAAATATTGGCCCTATGGAAATAGTGTGAGGTAGATCAGCCAATTCTCAATCAATGGTTGAAGCAGTTCGATGGGCTGAATGGCCAACTGCAGCTCCAATTTGTTATGATTTCTGTGCTGGACAGGAAGCAGTGAGCATGGATCTGTCAATCAGCTTCAATCAGCACCTTCAGGAGAATCGGGAGGGTGAATATTAGATACAGCAGAGTGAGAATGGAGGGAGAGTGTGTGGGATGGAGATTTACAGCTTTGGGGAATGAGAGAGGAAAGAATGTTCCATAGAAACTAGAATTGTCTGTTCTGAATTTCTATTTCTATTTCTAACTCATTTTACAGGATATTGAACGAGGAATTACAGACTGAAATCTCAAATGTCACGTCTAGATCTGGCAGTCATATTCCTTGGGAGCAAAATATCATCGGCCTTTGAATCTAGAAGGAGAAACGTTTGTCCAGTCTGTCGATTTGAAAAAAAATTCAAACATCTGTGTGACTGGAAAAGCAGCAACACACTGTCACACTCGAGTGAGAGTATTCCAATGCACTGACTAAAGAGCTTTAACCAGTTACACAGCCTGAATAAATATCACACCATTCACAGTGAGGACAGACCGTACTGGTGTTGTGCCTAGACGAGGCTTCAACTGATTGTCCACCGAAGAGAGCGGCAAGGACTCCTGCACCATGGAGAAACCATGGAAATGTGGGGACTGTGGGAAGAGATACAGATACCCATTTCAGCTGGAAGCTCATCGGCGCAGTCACACTGGGGAGAGGCCGTTCATCTGCTCTCAGTGTGAGAAGGGATTCGCTCTGTTATCCACGTTGCAGAAACACCAGCGAGTTCACACTGGAGAGAGACCGTTCACCTGCTCTCAGTGTGGGAACAAATTCACTCGGTTATCCAATCTGCAGGCACACCAGCGAGTTCACACTGGGGAGAGACCGTTCACCTGCTCTCAGTGTGGGAAAGGATTCAGTCAGTTTTCCAGCCTGCGGACACACCAGCGGGTTCACACTGGGGAGAGGCCATTCACCTGCTCTCAGTGTGGGAAGGGATTCAGAGCTTCATCCAGCCTGCTGATACACCAGCGAGTTCACACTGGGGAGAGGCCCTTCACCTGCTCTCAGTGTGGGGAGGGATTCAGAGCTTCATCCAGCCTGCTGATACACCAGCGAGTTCACACTGGGGAGAGGCCGTTCACCTGCTCTCAGTGTGGAAAGGGATTCACTCGGTCATCCAGCCTGCGGACACACCAGCGAGTTCACACTGGGGAGAGACCGTTCACCTGCTCTCAGTGTGGGAAGGAATTCATAACTTCATCCAACCTGCGGACACACCAGCGAGTTCACACTGGGGAGAGGCTGTTCACCTGCTCTCAGTGTGGGAAGGGATTCACTCAGTCATCCCACCTGCGGAGGCACCAGCGAGTTCACACTGGGGAGAGGCCATTCACCTACTCTGTGTGGGAAGCGGTTCAGTGATTCATCCAGCCAGCAGAAACACCAACAAGTTCACACTGGGGAGAAACCGTTCACCTGCTCTGTGTGTGGAAAGGGGTTCTTTTGGTTATTCTGCCTGCAGACACACCAGGGAGTTCACACTGGGGAGAGACCGTTCAGCTGCTCTGTGTGTGAGAAGAGATTCATTCTTTCATCTCAGCTGTTGGTACACCAGCGAGTTCACGAGTGGTTCCAGTGGTCGATTTTGCTGTTATTGTTTCTGCTCTCAATTATATTGGTCAATGGGGAGGGTCAGAGGGTTTCTTTGTGCTGGACTGGCCGGTCTCACAACTTTGCCTCCAGTGGGCTGATGCTCTTTGAGTCTTGTTGCGAATACCTGGTTTCAAATTTCACACGGATCAGAGTGACAGGGTGTGAGGAAGTTCAGAGATATTAAGTCAGCATTTCTGTTTGAAACCTCCCAAATGCCCATCCAATTTCCTTTGTCATTGTTTATTGTCTCCACTTCCTCCACCCTCGTAGGCAGCGAGTTCCAGGTCATTACCATTCACTGCATCAAAATATTCTTCCTCACATGGGCAGCACGGTAGCACAGTGGTTAGCACTGCTGCTTCACAGCTCCAGGGACCTGGGTTCAATTCCCGGCTTGGGTCACAGTCCGTGTGGAGTTTGCACATTCTCCTCGTGTCTGCGTGGGTTTCCTCCGGGTGCTCTGGTTTCCTCCCACAGTCCAAAGATGTGCGGGTTAGGTTGATTGGGCATGCTAAAAATTGCCCCTTAGAGTCCTGAGATGCGTAGGTTAGAGGGATTAGCGGGTAAATGTGTAGGGATATGGGGGTAGGGCCTGGGTGGGATTGTGGTCGGTGCAGACTCGATGGGCCAAATGGCCTTTTTCTGCACTGTAGGGTTTCTCTGATTCTATGATCCCACCCAAAACTTTAAATTTGCTTGTCATCCTTGTCCCATCAGCTAATAGGAACAGATTTTCTTTGTCCACCTTATCTAAACCTGTCAGAATCTTGTCCACCTCTATCAAATCTCCCCTCAACCTCCTTTGCTCCAAGGGGAACAACCCCAGCCTGACATTGACAATACAGATCAATCCAACAGAATATGTTACCTTCTGAAATCAAATGGGAATGTTCAATTTCTGTTTTAAAGATACTGTGAATATATTGTCCTGGACAATAAAGGAATTGGAATAACTAACCTTGGGTGTGGTTGAATGGAATATATCAATCTGGGACCCACTTACATTCTAATGAAAGTCTGGAATGTGTAGCTGGAAATCCCTCCCGAACAGCACTTTGGGTTACCTATACCTCAGGCATTGTAGCAGTTCAAGAAGGCAGTGTTGGGGTTGACCACGGCCGAGGCAGCTACATACAGCCACAGATTCTGTGATAATTGATGGACTGTAGTTTGAATGTGAGGCATTATGGGACTGGACTATGGAGTCATAGAGGTTTACAGCATGGAAACAGGCCCATCGGCCCAATTTGTCTCTGCTGCCCTTTTTTTAAAACCCCTTAGCTAATCCCAATTGCCCGCATTTGGCCCATATCCCTCTATATCCATCGTACCCATGTAACTATCTAAATGCTTTTTAAAAGACAAAATTGTACCCGCCTCTACTACTGCCTCTGGCAGCTTGTTCCAGACACTCACCACCCTCTGTGTGAAAAAATTGCCCCTTTCGACACTTCTGTATCTCTCCCCTCTCACCTTAAACCGATGCTCTCTAGTTTTAGACTCCCCTACTTTTGGGAAAAGATATTGACTATCTCGCTGATCTGTGCCCCTCATTATTTTATAGACCTCTATAACATCACCCCTCAGCCTTCTACGCTCCAGAGAAAAAAGTCCCAGTCTATCCAGCCTCTCCTTATAACTCAAACCATCCAGTCCCAGTAGCATCCTAGTAAATCTTTTCTGCACTATTTCTAGTTTAATAATATCCTTTTCTATAATAGGATGACCAGAACTGCACACAGTATTCCAAGTGTGGCCTTACCAATGTCCTGTACAACTTCAACAAGACATCCCAACTCCTGTATTCAATGTTCTGACTGATGAAACCAAGCACGCCAAATGTCTTCTTCACCATTCTGTCCACCTGTAACTCCACTTTCAAGGAGCTATGAACATGTACCCCTCAATCTCTTTGTTCTGTAACTCTCCCTAACGCCCTACCATTAACTGAGTAAGTCCTGCACTGGCTCAATCTACCAAAATGCATCACCTCGCATTTGTCTAAATTAAACTCCATCTGCCATTCGTCAGCCCACTGGCCCAATTAATTAAGATCCCATTGCAATCGAAGATAACTTTCTTCACTGTCCACTATGCCACCAATCTTGGTGTCATCTGCAAACTTACTAACCATGCCCCCTATATTCTCATCCAAATCATTAATATAAATGACAAATAACAGTGGACCCAGTACTGATCCCTGAGGCACACTGCTGGTCACAGTCCTCCAGTTTGAAAAACAACCCTCTACAACCACCCTCTGGCTTCTGTCAAGAAGCCAATTTTGTATCCATTTAGATACCTAACCCGGGGTCCCGTGAGATTTTAACCTTATGCAACAACCTTCCATGCAGTCCTTTGTCAGAGATCTTGCTAAAGTTCATGTCGACAACATCAACTGCACTGCCCTCATCTATCTTCTTCGTTACCCTTTCAAAAAACTCAATCAAATTTGACTACAGCTCAGCTTCTGCAATCATGGACCATTAAAGCTGCTTAGCAGTGCCCTGACAGAGGACCTGGTGAGAATATTTCCTCATTGAGTTAGAATTAAACTTATTCCAGGACTGGCTGGTGTTCAGCGGCTGAGATACCCGAATCTGTGAAAAGGGGGTCTGACCAATCAACAAACAGTGGTAGGTAGTTGATTAAGAAGTTAAGAAGCGTTCTCAGGCATTGTTTAAATCAGGGGTCTCCAAACTTTCCAGTACGAGGGCCACATCGTATATTTCACACATTCTCGGGGGCCAAAGAAAAAAAATTAGTTAATAAATGAATGAATAAAATTTAAATGAATGAATAAATTTTACTTGGATCACCTTTGTAATCAGCATGATATGATTCAGAACAAAAGAGAAATGTGACAATTACAAAGAAACAATGCCGTGCTTACACTGAGAAATGCTATATAATGAGTAAAAATGTCAAACATTAGCAAATGCTCTGACAAAATAATCAATTACTTAACGGCAGATGAGAAAAGCAGGCTATTCATTTTTAATTAATTTTATTTACTGAAATTTTACAAATGTTTATTGAAATGAGAATTTGCCCCATTTTGTGGCACACAATAAGAAAAATAAACTCGCCCCAAGAAAGAACTTCAGTAAAACAAAGCAAAGAAATTCAAAATAAACTTGAACCATTAATAAAGGTCGAACAAAAATAAATTCAGTCTGCACCTTTCTACACAATTCTGGCAATTGGAGTTTTCAATCGTCACCAACAAATCATGACATTTTGCACAAGATTAATGGGAATGATGGAACTGCTTTTTTAATTTCAAAATATTGCTGAACTGAGGTTTCAAGCTTGAGGAGCTGTGGTGAACCATCGTTGGTTACCACTGTGGGTTATTCCTATGTTACTGTTGGGTTAGGGTGTTGCCACTGTGGGGGTTGTATAATGTTGTTGGGTTCGGGTGTTTACCTGTGGTAGATGTTGTTATGGCACATCCCGGTCGGGCCCCGCCTCCTGGGGAGAGGTATAAGACCCTCTGCTCAGGCGGGACCCCTCCAGTCTGAATTGGTGTACTCGTGTTAGTTCGTTCCATTGTTTGCTAATAAAAGCCTTCAATAGCTGAAGCCTTGTACCTCGTGCTTGATTGTCGCGTATCAGGAGCCAATTATTAGAATGGACTTCAAATGCTCATCAGATAAATTTGCTCGATATTTGGACTTGAGATACTTCATTTTTGAAAATGTTTGTTCACACAGGTACGTTGTACCAGAAACCGATACAAATCCACAAGCAAATCGCTTCAAATTTGGAAACTGCTCAGGCTGCAAAGATTTATAAAATTGGATCAGATTTCCTTCCTCATACTTGTCTTTCAGCGTGTCATCCGATTGGAGATCAATAATTTCCATTTGAAACTGACTTGGGAGTGTTTCAACATTGCAGTCAAATGGATTTTGAAACAGCTTTATTTCATCTGTGTTTCCATCAAGATCAGAAAATTGTTCCTGAAATTGTTTTTGCAAGTCCTTAATGATTTCTGTTGCAAATGAAGGAAATTCTGCTTCACTTTCTTCATGAAATTTTTCACAACATGGAAAATGAACCAAGTTATGAACTTTCAGCTGTCCTTGAAATAGCATCAGTTTTGCCCTGAATGCCTTGACATGCGCGAATAGATCACAAATCAAATTTGTTTCACCTTGCAACTTCAGATTCAATTGATTCATATGGCCTGTCACGTCTGCAAAATATGCCAATTTCCAAAGCCAGTCAGTGTTTGATAAAAGTGGTTCGGGTCGATTCTTCTGTTGGAAAGGAATCAATTTCCTCTCTGAGCTGAAAGAACCATGATAGAACCTTTCCACAACTAAGCCATCGAACTGCTGTATAATAAGGCAAGTCACCGAACTCAGAATCCTCAGTTATAAACTAAAATAGACACGTGTTTCCGGGCAGTCACAGGAATGTGGTCAAGATAGTCCAGTCCCACAATGCCTCACATTCAATCTGCAGTCCTTCAATTATAACAGAATATGTGGCTGTATGTAGCTGCCTCGGCCATGGTCAACCCCAACACTGCCTTCCTGAACTGCTGCAATGCCTGAGGTGTAAGTACACCCACAGTGCTGTTAGGGAGCGATTTCCAGCTACACATTCCAGACTTTCACTAGCCTGCAGGTGGATATCAGATTGATATATTCCATTCAACCACACCCAAGGTGAGTTATTCCAATTCCGTTATTGTCCAGGACAATATATTCACAATATCTTTAAAACAGAAATTAAACATTCCCATTTGATTTCAGGTATTAACATATTCTGTTAGTTTGTTCTTTATTGTCAATGTCAGACTGGGGTTGTTTTCCTTGGAGCAAAGGAGGTTGAGGGGAGATTTGATAGAGGTGGACAAGATTCTGAGAGGTTTAGATAAGGTGGACAAAGAAAAGCTGTTCCCAATAGCTGAAGGGACAAGACGAGGGGGACACAGATTTCTTGTTTTGGGTCAGAGATGCAAGAGGGGGAGTGGGGGGGGGGGGGGGGGTGGAGGGGGGGAGTGGGGGGCGGGGGGGCAATGTGAGGAAGAATATTCTGATGCAGTGAATGGTAATGACCTGAAACTCACTGCCTACGAGGGTGGAGGAAGTGGAGACAATAAACAATTACAAAGGAAATTGGATGGGCATTTGGGATGTTCCAAACAGAACGAAGAACAAAGAAAATTACAGCACAGAAACAAGCCCTTTGGCCCTCCAAGCCTGCAGCAACCATTCTGCCCGTCTGAACTAAAACCCCCTACCTTTCCGGGGACCATATCCCTCTATTCCTATGCTATTCATATATTTGTCAAGACACATCTTAAAGTCACTATCGTATCTGCTTCCACTACCTTCCCCGGCAATGAGTTCCAGGCACCCACCACCCTCTGTGTAAAAAACCTGCCTTGTACATCTCCTTTAAACCTTGCCCCTCGCACCTTAAACCTGTGTCCCCTAGTAACTGACTCTTCCACCCTGGGAAAAAGCTTCTGAATATCCACTCTGTCTTGTAGACTTCTATCAGGTCTCCCCTCAACCTCCGTCATTCCAGTGAGAACAAACCAAGTTCCTCCAACCTCTCCTCATAGCTAATGCCCTCCACACCAGGCAACATCCTGATAAATATTTTCCGTACCCTCTCCAAAGCCTCCACATCCTTCTGGTAGTGTGGTGACCAGAACTGAACACTAGATTCCAAGTGCGGTCTAACTAAGTTTCTATAAAGCTGCAACATGACTTACCAATTTTTAAACTCAATGCCCCGGCCGATAAAGGCAAGCATGCCGTATGCCTTCTTGACTATCTTCTCCACCTGCGTTGCCACTTTCAATGACCTGTGTACCTGGACATGCAGATCCCTCTGCCTATGAATACTCTTAAGGGTTCTGCCATTTGCTGTACATTTCCCACCTGTATTTGACCTTCCAAAATTCATTACCTCACATTTGTCCGGATTAAACTTCATCTGCCATCTCTCTGCCCAAGTCTCCAACTGATCTATATCCTGCTGTATCCTCTGCCGGTCCCCATTGCTATCCGCAATTCTACCAACCTTTGTGTCGTCCACAAACTTACCAATCAAACCAGTTACATTTTCCTCCAAATCATTTATATATATTACAAACAGCAAAAGTCCCAGCACTGATCCCTGAGGAACGTCACTTGTCACAGCCCTCCATTCAGAAATGTACCTTTGCACTGCCAACCTCTGTTTTCTTCTGACTAAATATCTCTGAACTTCCTAACACCCTGTCACTCTGTGATCCTTGTGACATTTGAAACCAGGTATTCACAAAAAGACTGAAAAAGCATCAGCCCACTGGAGGCTGAGACTGGCCAGTCCAGCAGAAAGAAACCCTCTGACCCTTCCCATTGACCAACTGTGAGAATGAACAAAATGCAGTCCTGGATGGAATTGAGAGCAGAAACAATAACAGCAGAATCCAACTCCTGTCATCACTCATGAACTTGCTGATGTCTCAGCAGCCGGGATGAAACTCTGAATCCCTTCCCACACACAGAGCCGGTGAACGGCCTCTCCCCAGTGTGAACTCGCTGGTGTGCCTGCAGGTGGAATAACCGAGTGAATCCCTTCCCACACTGAGAGCAGGTGAATGGCCTCTCCCCAGTGTGAACTTGCTGGTGTCTCTGCAGGTGGGATAACTGAGTGAATCCCTTCCCACACTGAGAGCAGGTGAATGGCCTCTCCCCAGTGTGAAGTCGCTGGTGAGCCCGCAAATTGGATAACTGAGTGAATCCCTTCCCACACTGAGAGCAGGTGAATGGTCTCTCCCCAGTGTGAACTCGCTGGTGTGCCTGCAGGTGGGATGACTGAGTGAATCCCTTCCCACACTGAGAGCAGGTGAAGGGCCTCTCCCCAGTGTGAACTCGCTGGTGTGCCCACAGCTCGGATGACTGGGTGAATCCCTTTCCACACTGAGAGCAGGTGAATGGCCTCTCCCCAGTGTGAAGTCGCTGGTGAGCCCGCAAATTGGATAACTGAGTGAATCCCTTCCCACACTGAGAGCAGGTGAAGGGCCTTTCCCCAGTGTGAACTCGCTGGTGTGTCCGCAGGGTGGATAAACAAGTGAATCCCTCCCCACACTGAGAGCAGGTGAATGGCCTCTCCCCAGTGTGAACTCGCTCGTGTGTCCGCAGGGTAGATAACTGAATGAATCCCTTCCCACACTGAGAGCAAGTGAATGGCCTCACCCCAGTGTGAACTCGCTGGTGTGTCTGCAGGTGGGATGACTGCGTGAATCCCTTCCCACATTCAGAGCAGGTGAATGGCCTCTCCCCAGTGTGAACTCGCTCGTGTGTCCGCAGGCTGGATAACTGAATGAATCCCTTCTCACACTGAGAGCAGGTGAATGGTCTCTCCCCAGTGTGGCTGCGCCGATGAACTTCCAGCAGGGATGGGTATCTGTATCCCTTCCCACAGTCTGCACATTTCCACGGTTTCTCCATGGTGCAGGTGTCCTTACCTCTCTCTTGGGTGGACAATTAGTTGAAACTTTGTCCACACACAGAACAAGATTACAGTCTCTACCCGCTGTGAATGGTGTGATATTTATTCAGACTGTGTAACTGGTTAAAGCTCTTTAGTCAGTGCATTGGAACACACTCACTCAAGTGTAGCAGTGTGTTGATGCTTTTCCACTCACACTGACATTTCAAATCTTTTCAAATCGACAGACTGAACAATCATTTCTCCTTCTGGATTCAAAGTCCGATGATATTGAGGTCCCAAGGAATAAGACTCTGTCAGATCGAGACGTGACGTTTGAGATTTCAGCCTGTGATTCCTCTTTCAATATCCTGTAAAATGAGTTTCCAAAAGTCATCAGTGTCAGTACAGGATAGAAATTCAGAACAGACAATTTCTATGGAACATTCTTTCCTCTCTCATTCCCCAGAAGCTGTAAATCTCCATCCCACACACTCTCTCCCCATTCTCAGCAGGTCTGGCAGCATCTGCATGGAGAGAAAAGAACTGATGTTTCAGAGCTTTGACAAAGGGTCATCGAGACAAGAAACATCAGCTCTTTTCTCTCCTTACAGATGCTGCCAGACCTGCTGAAATTTTCCAGCATTTTCTCTCTTGGTTTCAGATTCCAGCATCCGCAGTAATTTGCTTTTATAAGGCTGCAGATACCTCCTCCCAAGTAACATGCGTGTGCCCAAGACATCACCACTTGTTTCCCTTATTTATTTAGCACCCATGGTGCTCTCCGCAGTAAACACAGAGGAGAAGTATTCATTAAAAATCTCACCCATCTCCTGCGGCTCCACACACAGATGGCCATACTGATTTTTAAGGGGATCTATTCTCTCTCTAGCCACCCTTTTACTCTTAATATAGCTATAGAACCTCTTGGAATTTTCTTTAATCTTACCTGCCAGATCCATATCATACCCTCTTTCTGTCCTCCTGATTTCCCTCTTCAGTATTTTCTTACACTTTTTATCGTCAGAGTGATTCACTTGTCCCCGATTGCCGAAACCCAATGTATGCTTCCTTCTTTTACCTGACCAGAGCCTCAATGTCCCTTGTCTGCCAGAGATCCCTAAATTCACCATTCTTTCCCTGCATCTTAACAGGAATATAATGCCCCTGGATTCTTGATATCACACTTTTTTAAAACCTCCTATTTCCCAGTCATTCCTTTCCCTTCAAACAAACTCACCTAATCGACATCTGCTCGATTCTGCCTAATGCACATAAAAGTGGCCCTGCTCCAGTTTAGGGCCTTGACCTGTGGACCTGTCCTATCTTTTTCCAGAACTATTTTGAAACTATTGGTGCTCCCAATAGTGCTCCCTGACTGACACTTCAGTCACTTGCTCCACCTCATTTCTTAACTGTCTAATAGAAAGTGAGTCCAGGAATTGATGATGAAAAATAAGGAGCTGGGAGATGAATTGAACAAGTATTTTGCCTCGGTGTTCACAATAGAGGATACAGTTAAAACTCAGAAACAGCTGGAAATCAGAAAACAGAAGTGTGGGATGAACTCTGAAAAAGCACAATTCCCAGGGAAGTGGTCCTCAGCAAACTGTTGGAGCTGTGGGCTGATGAGTCCTCGGGTCCTGCTGGGCTTCATTCTCGGGTCCTGCTGGGCTTCATTCTCGGGTCTGAACAGAGGGAGATAGTTGATGTGTTGTTCAATTTTCTAAACCGTCTGTCGCCATTCCCCGCACTGCGCATGCTTCAGGTCCCGCCCCTCATTCACTCCGATTGTTGGAGGACCAGCCGCTCCCGCTCGGTCCTCCAGCCCCGCCCCCTCTTCCTATTGGTCCGGAGTTGCCGTCAATCAGCCCCCGGGCATTGTGATGTGGAGCATGCGCAGTGTCATTGCTGTCCTTGGCGCTTGTTTGTCCCGGAGAAGCGGAGTCAGCGTTAGGCGGTGGCTGGGAGGATTTGGAAACACTTTGTGGATCCGCAAACCCTTCAGAATCATTGTCAGCTCCCTGGTTTGCAGCTGCGGGGCTTCTCCCTCCCTCCCTCCCGGGAACAGGCCCAGGTTAACGGCCCCATCCTGGCTCAGCCACTGGAGGATGGTTCACATCAGAGGATGGGGGAGGGGGACAATAAATAAGAGGTTACACTTTGGCCTCAAATCAATGAGGACTCTGATCTCTGGGAAGGAAGGAAACCCTGGGAGGTGGGCGGGGAGGATTCACAAACACCCGCTGGAGGCCCCAACATCCAATAAGAAGCTGCAGCTCCCTGCAGTGACCAGGAGAGAAAATAATTGATTTTATTTTCACTCTGTACAAAAGAGAATTGAACCCAGCCAGAATAGAGAGTGGGAGAAAAGATTTGTGAAGATATTTCACACTGGGTTTGCCAGGCTGACCAACTCTCTCAGAGAAAATGAAAGGACATCCTTCATGAGTCTGTCGGAGCAGGTGAGCAGTATTGTGTGCGGTGCTGCTGGAACTGTGTGGGTGGACAGGGGCTGGTTGGCAGCCAGAACAGTTGGAAGAGGGTGCTGCACACATCCATCATATGGGTGAAACAGCGCCCATACGCCATGCAGCCTGGCACACTGGAGTCATGGGACAATCCATTGAAATATGAGCTGGTTGGTCAGTGTGGGAGTTGGTTGCAGGACAGGGAGGAGGGAAAGCGTTCAGGATGAGGATTTACTGCTGCACAGGAACAAGTGAGGAAACGATGTTCCACAGAACATAGTTTCAAATTCCAGCATCCGCAGTAATTTGCTTTGATTCCAAATAAACTTATTGGACTTTAACCTGGTGTTCTGAGACTTCTTACTGTGCAAACTCCACAGAGACAGTCACCCACCGCTGGAATCGAACCCAGACTCAGTGAGGCAGCAGTGCGAACCGCTGTGCCACAGTGAAGGGAGTTTGCCGCAAATTTCGGGTGATAACAATGGACTGGATGTTGCTCAGAATGTGGAGCACTGCAGCAAAGTACAGAGAGACAGAGCAGCAGACTGGACTGAGAAATGGAGTCTGCAGACTGGAACTGGCAGCATGAGGAGAGGTTATTTAGTCTAACACTCACAGCAATCGACAACCCACCCCCATTACCGAGACAGAGATTACAAACACTCACCAACACAGCTCCAGTGAAACGTCCCAGGAAAAAGGGGGAATCTGTGGCAGTTCCTGTCCTGATATAGCCCCAGGGCTGTCACTCAAACCCCCAACCCGGCCCAGTTCACAGCTCAGCCTCTCAGCTTGCAGCTTCCTGCACCTCGAGCCAACCCTGCCCAGGTGTGGGAGGGTCTGTGGAACCACAGAGTGGGGGGGAGGGGTGACCTCCTGCTGTGCCCCAAATAGTTTCTCCTTCCCCTCCCCCTTGGCTCTCTAAGGTCTGAATGTGGATGTGTTGATGGACATTGCAGAGCCTCACTGAGCTTATCCTGGGTCACCCCCTCCCCCTGGGTTCAGTGTGTTCAGTTCGCTGCTTCTTTCCCTGCTGAACCTTCAGTTAATCAAAAACAGAAAGTGCTGGAAAACCTCAGCAGGTCTGATCGCATTTGTGATCATCCAGACTGGAAGCATTAACTCCATTCTCTCTCCACAGATGCTGTCAGACCTGCTGAGATTTTCCAGCATTTTCTGTTTCTGTTTCAGATTCCAGCATCCGCAGTATTTTGCTTTTATCTTCATTTAAACAAACATTCTTTCATGGCCTTTACCCTCCGTGCTCCTTTCCAGAGCTTCCCACCTTCTGCTATTGTCCCTGACTCCCACATTAACTGTCATTCCTTCCCTTTATCCCGCTCACATCCCGCTCGAAACTCAGGCTCAGAGTTTTCCCGCCATCTCCCCCTCCCCCAGCCTCCACATCCCAACACCCGGAATCTCTAACCCAGCGGTTCCAGTTTGTCTGGTTTGAGTTCAGATTTGCCGCAGCACCGACAGGATTTCACTTCAAACCAGCCGGAACTGACTGCTCACAAATCCCAAAATGTTTCTCCAGCAGCCCGGGCTTGTTAATGTTGTTTAAAGTCAGCGCCCAAATGCAGTTACTCTCCTCAGTTTAAAAAACTTCTCCGTTTAATCCAAAGTATTATTCGCACCAGACATAAACACAAAATTGTGAACGTTACCCCCCCGCCCCCCCCCCCTCCCCCCCAACCAGACCCGAGCTGGGGTGTCCTGAGTAAGAGACATCTGTTTCGGGTGTGACAATTCTTACACATTCTCTGGTTGACATCAAACGGGAAATGCTGGAAATTGCCCCCATTACCGAGACAGTGAGACAGAGATTACAAACACTCACCAACACAGCTCCACTGAAATGTCCCAGGGAAAAGGGGGAATCTGTGGCAGTTCCTGTCCTGATATCGCCCCAGGATTGTCACTCAAAACCTCAACCCGGCCCAGTTCACAGCAAATTGCTGCTTTTGTCAAAAGGGTCACTTGGACTCGAAACCTCAGCTCTTTTTGTCTCCTTACAGATGCTGCCAGACCTGCTGAGATTTTCCAGCGTTTTCTCTTTTGGCTGGAAATACTCAACAAGTCAGGCAGCCTCTGTGGAGAGAGAAACAGACTGAGTGTGACCTGTCATCGGAACTGGGAAATATATTATTATTTCTCGCAACTGAAAGAGACACTTTACAGCCTTCAGAACAAAACTGAGCTCAACAATTTTACACCACAATCTCTGCCCCCATTGTGATCTGTGTTTCATTGCTGCTTTTTTCACCTCATTTCCCTCTTGTTTTCTTTACTTTACATTCAGACTATCGCTCACCGGCTATTCACACCTCATCCAGAACATCTTTTGTGTCTTTACTTGTCCCATTACCACTCGTTTTGGTCTTGGGCCGTGAAACATTTTGTCAGTTTGCAGATCTTTCATTTTGTTCTTCTCCACCTCCCTCTCTCAATTCTTCAGAGGTCAGTCTTTGACAAAGGGTCATCTGGACTCGAAACGTCAGCACTTTTCTCTCTTGACAAATGCCCGTGACCGCTGAAGTGCGTCATGGGCATTCAGCCTCTGATCTTTGGGTAAGCATTCTCCAAGGCGGCCTTCACGACACACGACAGCGCAGAGTCGCTGAGCAGAAACTGATAGCCAAGTTCCGCACACATGAGGACGGCCTAAACCGGGATGTTGGCTTTATGTCACACTGTCAGTAACCCCCACAGCTTGCCTCCTGGACTTGCTGGCTGTCCTGTCTGGAGACAATACACATCTCTTTAACCTGTGCTTAATGCTCCCTCCACTCACATTGTCTGTATGTTTAAGAACTGGTTGGCTGTTGAGATTTGCATTCTAATCAGTATTCTGTAACTTGATTTTGTGTCTCTGTGCCCTGTTTGAGAGCAGATTTCCACTCCATCTGACGAAGGAGCAGCGCTCCAAAAGCTAATGGTATTTGCTACCAAATAAACCTGTTGGACTTTAACCTGGTGTTGTTAAAACTGTTACTCTAAATATATCCCCATAGCTCCGGGTGGGAGTGGAATTGATGATTTCTTGACTGTCTGTCTGCACTGCTGCCTCACAGTGCCAGGGACCCGGGTTCAATTCCCAGCTTGGGTCACTGTCTGTATGGAGTCTGCACGTTCTCCCCGTGTCTGTGTGGGTTCCCTCCGGGTGCTCCAGTTTCCTCCCACCGTCTGAAAGATGCGCTGTTTAGGTGCATTGACCCAAACAGGTGCTGGAGTGTGGCGACTCGGGGAATTTCACAGTAACTTCATTGCAGTGTTAATGTAAGCCTTACTTGTGACTAATAAATAAATTTAACTTTTAACTTTAATTTTGTGAACTCATAGAATCGTAGAATCTTACAGTGAAGAAGGAGGCCATTCAGCCCATCGAGTCTGCACCAACCACAATCCCACCCAGGCCCTATCCCCGTAACTCCACATATTTAACCTGCTAATCCTCCTGACACTAGGGTCAATTTTGCATGGCCAGTCAACCTAAGCAGCACATCTTTGGACTGTGGGAGGAAACCGGAGCACCCGGAGGAAACCCACGCAGACACAGGGAGAATGTGTAGACTCTGCACAGACAGTGACCCAAGCCAGGAATTGAACTCAGGTCCCTGGCGCTGTGAGGCAGTAGTGCTAACCGCTGTGCCACCATGCTGCCCTCATCTCCTTGAACAAATAGTAAATTGTAGAGATTATAAAGTTTGAATTGTAATATCTAATGGTGTAAAGTATCTGGGAGCAGAGTGGATGTGATAAAGGCTGGAATACAGACTGTGGGAATGAGGCTGAAACTGCTGTGCTCAGTGAATGGTTCTTATTGGAGGGAGGGATGTAACGGGATCTTCCTTGTTACTCCACTTACAGGCCGATGTTTGAGGGTCTGCCGATAGCTGCGAGTGTCTCTCTCTTACAGGCCTTGAAATTTCAAAGGCCGGGGAATGCTGCACTGGGGCAGCTCCACAGGAGAGAGCGCTGAACCAGGCTCACCGTTTATACCTGACCGGTAACCTGATACTTATATCACACAGCCATCCCAAAACCACCACCAAGGCCTGAGTGATTCTCTCCCTTGTCGGTGGGACAATGGCCACCCTGCACCCACTCCACTCGAGTAGGTCTCCAAGAGAGAGAACAGAGAGACTCCGTTCTTTATCTCCTGACCAGCAGTCTCCCTTGAGTGAGTGGGTTTGAATCGCTCAGATCACCCTCGGTTCCAGACTCCGGATTTATGGTAAGGGATATTGAAGCTGTGACCTCGTCAGAGTGCGCTGATGAGAGAACAAGAGGCAAGACAAACTCCAAATGAGTTTCAAAACTTACAGTGATTTATTTAACAATACAATCAACCTCTTCAATACCCCACCACACAGGAATAAAACTTATACTTTATACTACACTATGGGAGAAATGCTAATGGGTACAATGTATTACTGAACTTTAAAATTACAATACACCACCCCTCCCCTTGCCTCAACCTCTATCCTATCCTCGGGAGCTTCGCATGGTTGGCTGGGATACTCACAATTCTAAAAGGGGTTCCTTTGTGGTCGGCTCAAATGTCTTAGTGCAGGGTCGAAACTGAAGAGAGCTCGGTCCTGCTTGTCTGCTTCTCAGCTTGCGATTCTGGAAGAGAGCTTGGTCCTGCTTGTCTGTGTCACTGCTTGCGATTCTGGAAGAGAGCTTGGTTCTGCTTGTCTGTGTCACTGCTTGTGATTCTGGAAGAGAGCTTGGTTCTGCTTGTTTGACTCTCAGCTCAATTTAACAAAAACACCTTCCCTGCCCCAATAGGTGATTTTCAAGGACAATGGGGCTTTCGATCACCGGCAGTTTCAGTTTAATTCAGTCAAGTCCACACACAAAAGGCTGGAACTGCCTTGACCCCCCGTGGGTCGTTATTTCAATGTCTTCTGTGGATGGGCCGATTTCTGTGGTCATGGACTCCCTGCTGGTCTGTTTACTGTCCTTTGTCCTTCTGATGATTCGATCACTGGTGTGTCTGCCTTTTTGGCCACTTGCATATTCAGGGGGCTCACACCTTTTTTTCTCTTCGCACAGTCCACCGACAGGTTATGTTTGTCCTGCCGAACCTTCTGGGAGGTTTTTATCAGCCAGCAGCCAGAGTTGGCCACTTTTAAACTGCTGCGACAACAGATCATAGAAATCATAGAAACCCTACAGTGCAGAAGGAGGCCATTCGGCCCATCGAGTCTGCACCGACCACAATCCCACCCAGGCCCTACCCCCACATATTTACCCACTAATCCCTCTAACCTACGCATCTCAGGACTCTAAGGGGCAATTTTTAACCTGGCCAATCAACCTAACCCGCACGTCTTTGGACTTTGGATGAATGAACACCGCTCGACAATCATCAGGCAAGACTGTTCTCTTCCTGTGGGGGAGCACTTCAGCAGTCACGGGCATTCAGCCTTGGATCTTCAGGTAAGCATTCTCCAAGGCGGCCTTCACGACACACGACAACGCAGAGTCGCTGAGCAGAAACTGATAGCCAAGTTACACACACATGAGGACGGCCTCAACCGGGATGTTGGATTTATGTCACATTATCTGTAACCCCCACAGCTTTCCCCCTGGACTTGCAGAATCTCACTAGCTGTTCTGTCTGGAGACAATACACATCTCTTTAACCTGTGTTAAATGCTCCCTCCACCCACATTGTCTGTACCTTTAAGACCTGGCTGGTTGTAGGGATTCGCATTCTAATCAGTATTCTGTAACTTGATTTGTGTCTCTGTGCACTGTTTGAGAGCACATTTCCACTCCATCTGACGAAGGAGCAGCGCTCCGAAAGCTTATGGTATTTGCTACCAAATAAACTTGTTGGACTTTAACCTGGTGTTGTGAGACTCACTGGAGCCCCAGGCCATTCTTGCCATCCTGCCAGGTCTCGGGTACTGAGGCCAGTAGTAAAGTTTATTAATGCGTCACAAGAAGGTTTACATTCGCACTGTAAGTAAGTTACTGTGAAAATCCCCGAGTCGCCACACTCCGGCACCTGTTCGGGTACACTGAGGGAGAATTCAGCATGGCCAATGCACCTAACCATTATGGTATTTGCTACCAAATAAACCTGTTGGACTTTAACCTGGTGTTGTGAGACCTCTTACCGTGTTCACCCCAGTCCAACGCTGGCATCGCCACATCATCCCCTCCTGTCCACCAGAGGTCGCTGTAGGCCTCCCAGCTGCTGCTCCTCCCAGTGTCACCTCTTGCCCACTCCAGCCCCTCCAGTACACCTCACTGGAGCCCCAGGCCATTCTTGCCATCCTGCCAGGTCTCGGGTACTGAGGCCAGTAGTAAAGTTTATTAATGTGTCACAAGAAGGTTTACATTCGCACTGTAAGTAAGTTACTGTGAAAATCCCCGAGTCGCCACACTCCGGCACCTGTTCGGGTACACTGAGGGAGAATTCAGCTTGGTCAATGCACCCAACCAGCACATCTTTTGGACTGTGGGAGGAAACCGGAGCACCTGGAGGAAATCCACAGACACGTGGAAAATGTGCAAACTCCACACAGTGACCCAAGCCGGGAATCAAATCCAAATCCCTGGCGCTAACCACTGTGCCACTGTACCACCCAGTGCTCTGAGGTTAAGTTTCTTCTTCAAACCTAAGAAGATTCAGTGTCACATCAGGGCGGGGAAAAAGGAGTCCATTGGCTTCAGATGGATAATGGTAAAAGTTAATATCCCAATTTATTCACTTTATTCCTTCAAGCTGAGGTTTACAAAGTGAGAATTCCGCTGTTTATAGCAGTGACTAAATAAGCAATGACACTGATCCTATATTTAAATTAGTCTGGAATACACCTCAATTTCACACAGGTTAACATTTTTCAAGCATTTGGAACCCCAAATGTCTGCTGACGTGTCATCCAGAGCTGTTTTCCTGGCAGTTTGTGTCAGTAGTAGGCTGCCGTTACCATCCACTCTTGGGCAGGGTGAGGAGACAGCTCCGACACCGACCTCAGCTGGAATGGGGATTGAACCATACATTAGTCCGCAGGCCAGCAATGCTGCAGGAATTGCAAAGGGGCTGCACAGAGGTCCAGAATTAGAAGAGGGGGTTGTGAAGATGGAGGAAGCGTCTGCAAGACATGGGGACATTTTGGATTATCTCAAAATTACAGAATGTGGGAGACCAGTCAGGAATGTGTTGAAATTGTCAAGTCTGGCAGTAATGTGTGGATGTGGGATTCAGCAGCAGATGAAGGGCTGCACGGTGGAACAGTGGTTAGCACTGCTGCCTGACAGCAGTGGGTTTCTGTGTACGTTCTCCCTGTGTCTGAGTTTCCTCTGGGTGCTTCCGTTTCCTCCTACATTCCAAAGATGTGCAGGTTAGGTGGATTGGCCATGTCAAATTATCCGTTAGCGTCCAAAGAGGTGTAGGTTAGGGGGGGTTAGCAGGGTAAATGCACAAGGGTACAGGGCCCATTGAGTCTGCACCGACTCTCCAACAGAGCATCTTACCCAGGCCCTATCCCCGTAACCACACATATTTACCCCGCTGTTCCACTGTGTTACTTATTCATTACAAAAGGACCAGAGTCTGAGGTTATAAATGGGTGAGTTTACTCCAATAGTAATTCCTTAACATCTGACAAGTTTACAGCTATTAACATCCCACCTATCAAATAGCTCCAGCCTACAGATGAGAGGACCAACATTCAGAGCTTTCAAATCCTCATCCTGAAGTTACAAAACAGACTTTAGTCATCGGCCTGCTGATACATCGGCACATTCACACAGGGGTGGATTGGACTGTGATCTGTTTATTGTTCATCTTAGTTCAATACAGTTTCTGAGTGATTTAAATTTAAAACAAGGTCTGCAGGCGTGAAGATTTATTGACATATGAATGAGAGGTGCTGTGGGGCATTCTACAAGCCCAACAGGGTTGATTTACATCAGAAAAACTCCAACTATCAGTATAAACATAATTCAGTCTGGGATGTAATTAACAGCAGCAATAACAGCAGAATCACACCCCTGTGATCACTGGTGAATTCGCTGGTGTCTCACCAGGTTGTATGACTGGGTGAATCCCTTTCCACACATTGAACAAGTGAACGGCTTCTCCTCACTATGAACTTGTTGGTGTCTCAGCAGAATGGATGACCGGGTGAATCCTTTCCCACACTCAGTGCAGGTGAACGGTTTGTCCTCAGAGTGATTTCGCTGGTGTGCGAGCAGAAGTTTTCTGCTTTTAAAGCTCTTCTCACAGTCAGAACATTTGAACGGTCTCTCATTTGTGTGAACAAGTTGGTGTGAAGTGAGAGAGGATAAACAAGTGAATCCCTTCCCACACACAGGGCAGGTGAACGGCCTCTCCCCAGTGTGAGTTCGCTGGTGTACAGTGAGGTCACCTGATCGCCTGAAGCCAGTCCCGCAGTGAGAACACATGAATGGTCTCTCGTCAGAGTGAACACGTTGATGGTGACGCAGTTCCTCAGAACTTTTATAGCCCTTCCCGCAGTCTGGACATTTAAACAGTCTCTCTTCACTGTGAACTCGTTGGTGTTTCTGCAGGTTGAATGATCGGTTAAACCCCTTCCCACATTCAGAGCAGGTGAATGGCCTCTCTCCAGTGTGAATGCGCTCATGTTCCACAAGGTGGAATGATGTCCTGAACCCCTTCTGGCAGTGGGAGCAGCTGAACGGTGTGGAACCGGTGTGAATGTACTGGTGCTCCCGGAGTGTGCGTGGAGTTTCAAAACTCTTTCCACACTCAGTGCATTTAAACTCTCTCCTGTCGGTGTGAACTGGCTGGTGTCTCTGCAGGGCAGAGAAATCTGTGAATCCCTTCCCACACTCAGAGCAGGTGAATGGCCTCTCCCCTGTGTGAATGTGCTGATGTATCAGCAGGGCCGATGACTGAGTAAATCCTTTTCCACATTCGGAGCAGGTGAACTGCCTCTCCCTGCTGTGAATGCGCTGGTGAATCAACAGGCCAGCTGTCTGAGTGAATCCCTTCCCACACACAGGGCAGGTAAAAGGTCTCTCTCCAGTGTGAGTGCGTTGGTGATTTTGCAGGTCAACTGGATAATTGAATCCTTTCCCACAGTCTCCACATTTATACGGTCTCTCCCTGGTGTGACTGCGCTTGTGTCTCGACAGGCCAGATGATCGATTGAAGCCTTGTCCACATACAGAACACGTGTACAGTGTCTCCTCTCTGTGAACGGTGCTTTTTTCTTCCATGTTCAAAGGCTGATGATGTTTAGATCATGATGAATCAAAGCTCCCTGTCTGATCTTGATGTGATCCTTGATTTACAATTTTCTGTAATTCCTCACCTTCTAATCCGCTGAAAAATGAATTGAAAACAGAAAGAGGGAACCATGAGAGACAAGCCATAAATATACAAAGACAAAATGTGAAATTGAGTTGAACTAATCTGGTAAATTGTGGGATTCGGACTAGGACATAGTGGATATGAAAGCTGCTGGATTGTGACAAAGCCTCAAACTGTTTACCAGTGCACTGAGGGAAAGGAACCCTCCACCTCTTCAGAGCCTACAACAAGAATCCAGCCTTTATGCGTGAAGAGGGAGAGGTCGGGAGGAGGGTGACGGAGAGAGACTTTATACATCAGCAACTCAACCAGGATTTTGGCAGAATCTCCTCAACCCACAATCTTCCCCACCTGGAAGTACCAGAGCAACTGGGACATGGGAAAACCACACAACTTCCTGACTTGGACAAATATCACTGTCCCTTCAACGTGACTGGGTTAAAATTCTAATACTCTTGCATTGTGGGAGCACCTTTACTATATGGACTGCAGAGGTTCAAGAAGAAGAAGGCCAACTATCACCATCACAAAGGACAATTGGTGATTGGTAACATATCGCTGTCTGTGATAGTAATTCAGGACAGATACCTGGGCCTTTTTTGTTCTTTTGCAAATCTGTATGAAACCTGCAATTTCATAAGATATAGGAGCAGAATTAGACCATTCGGCCCCTCGAGTCCGCTCCGCCATTCAATCATGGCTGATATGCTTCTCATCCCCATTTTCCTGCCTTCTCCCCATAACCTTTCAACCCATAACCAATTAAAAATCTGTCCAACTCCTCCTTAAATTACTCACTGCCCAGCATCCACCGCACTTTGGGGTAGCAAATTCCACAGATGAACAAAGAACAAAGAACAATACAGCACAGGAACAGGCCCTTCGGCCCTCCAAGCCCACGCCGCTCCCCGGTCCAGGATTGAATCCTGAATCCAGGATCCCCGCCCAATTTTCCAGCCTATCTACATCCTAATATCCTATCCACCGAGCTGTCCCTCACAGCTACGATGCTTTGTTCATCACAACCTATTAACTCACCCCCACCCCCCCATTCCAGACCATGTGATCTCCAGGGAGAGGCGAAAACCCAGAGTGAAAACCCCAGGGCCAATACGGGGAAAAAAAAAATCTGGGAAATTCCTCTCCGACCCCCTGTGGCGATCGAAACGAGTCCAGGAGATCACACTGGCCCTGATCAGAAAATGCTTCCCAACCCTATTCATTTCCACTTCTGCTTTACGAACACCATCTGAATTCCCTGCCCCCGAGACAGGTTCCCAACTATCCGCAGTCTTGCTCTGTACTGGCACCAGCAAGATGATCATAGAATGAAGCCTTGAAACGAGAAACAAAGAACAATTAGCCCGCGCCGCTCCCTGGTCCAAACTAGACCACTCTTTTGTATCCCTCCATTCCCACTCCGTTCATATAGCTGTCTAGATAAGTCTTAAACGTTCCCAGTGTGTCCGCCTCCACCACCTTGCCCGGCAACACATTCCAGGCCCCCACGACCCTCTGTGTAAAATATGTCCTTCTGATATCTGTGTTAAACCTCCCCCCTTCACCTTGAACCTATGACCCCTCGTGAACGTCACCACCGACCCGGGGAAAAGCTTCCCACCGTTCACCCTATCTATGCCTTTCATAATTTTATACACCTCTATTAAGTCTCCCCTCATCCTCCGTCTTTCCAAGGAGAACAACCCCAGTTTCCCCAATCTCTCCTCATAACCAAGCCCCTCCATACCAGGCAACATCCTGGTAAACCTCCTCTGTTCTCTCTCCAAAGCCTCCACGTCCTTCTGGTAGTGTGGCGACCAGAACTGGACGCAGTATTCCAAATGTGGCCGAACCAACGTTCTATACATCTGCAACATCAGACCCCAACTTTTATACTCTATGCCCCGTCCTATAAAGGCAAGCATGCCATATGCCTTCTTCACCACCTTCTCCACCTGTGACGTCACCTTCAAAGATCTGTGGACTTGCACACCCAGGTCCCTCTGCGTCTCTACACCCTTTATGGTTCTTCCATTTATCGTGTAGCTCCTCCCTACATTATTCCCACCAAAATGCATCACTTCGCATTTATCAGGATTGAACTCCATCTGCCATTTCTTTGCCCAAATTTCCAGCCGATCTATATCCTTCTGTAGCCTCTGACAATGTTCCTCACTACCTGCTAGTCCTGCCAGTTTTGTGTCGTCCGCAAACTTACTGATCACCCCAGTTACTCCTTCTTCCAGATCATTTATATAAATCACAAACAGCAGAGGTCCCAATACAGAGCCCTGCGGAACACCACTCGTCACAGGCCTCCAGCCGGAAAAAGACCCTTCCACTACCACCCTCTGTCTTCTATGACCAAGCCAGTTCTCCACCCATCTAGCCACCTCCCCCTTTATCCCATGAGATCCAACCTTTTTCACTAGCCTACCATGAGGGACTTTGTCAAACGCTTTACTAAAGTCCATATAGACAACATCCACGGCCCTTCCTTCGTCAACCATTCAGGTCACTTCTTCAAAAAAGAAAGGAAAACAAGGAAACAAAACCAATGACCGCTACAATCTAGGAGGACAAGGACAGTGGACAGATGGGAAAACCACCACCTGGAAGTCCCCCTCCAAGCCACTCAGCATCTTGACTTGGAAATATGTCACTGTTCCTTCAATGTCATTGGATCAAAATCCTGGAATTCCCTCCCTAACAACACTGTGGATGTACCTCCACCACATAGACTGCAGCGATTCAAGAAGGCAGCTCACCACCAGCTTTTCAAGGGCAATTAAGAATGGGCAATAAATGCTAGTCCAGCCAATGACTAGAATCAATTGAACAATTTAAAAAATGACTTGGAATATCCATCAGAAAACAATCCTGACAGTTACTCAAATAAATACTTCACTCAGTCACACCAGCTTCTGAGGTTATATTTGACTGAAGTGGTTGGATTTTGCTGCTGTTTGTGGAAAACTTTGGGGAATTTGCCCAGTCCATTACACAAACTAGCCTCCCATCCATTGACTCCATCTACACTTCCCGCTGCCTCGGAAAAGCAGCCAACATAATCGAGAATGTCACACACCCCGGACATACTCTCTTCAACCTTTTTCCGACAAGAAAAAAGTACAAAAGTCTGAGATCATGTACCAACCGATTCAAGAAACCCTTCTTCCTTGCTGCCATCAGACTTTTGAATAGACCTACTTCTCATTAATTTGATCTTTCTCTACAGCCTAACTGTGACTGTAATACTACATTCTGCACTCTCTCCTTTCCTTCCCTATGTACAGTATGCTTTGTCTGTATAGTGCACAAGGAATAATGCTTTTCACTGTACACTAATACATGTGACAATAATAAATCAAATCAAAAAAGAACCACACGCACTCCGGACACACTCTCTTCCACCTTCTTCCATTGGGAAATAGGATACAAAAGTCTGAGATCAGGTACCAACTGACTCAAAAACAGCTTAATCCCTGCTGCCATCAGACTTTTGAATGGAGCTGCCTTATATTAAGTTGATCATTTGCTACACCCTGGATATGACTGTAACACTACATTCTGCACCCTTTTCTTTCCTTCTCTCCTATCTGCTCTATGAATGGAATGCTTTGTCTGTACAGTGTGCAAGAAATAATAATTTTCACTGTAAACCATAACATGTGACAATAATAAATCAAAATTATCCACCAATTCCCACTTCTGTTCTTTCTGATGAATGAAGGATCTGTGCACAGCTTTTTCGACCCTCCTCCCACTCTCCACATCACAGGAAAAAGATCACCAGTCAACAATAACGACTTTCAATGACGGAGGGTTTACCCAGCATTCGCCGCGGTGGTGAATGTCCCCTATTGACACCAGAGGAAGGCGCAATATCACCAGTATTGGCGCATGCGCACTGTCAGTCATGGCGATGGAGTGAGTCTTTTTGTCTCTTTGCCACGGGGAAGGAAACGGAAATTCTGAGGGAGCGATGGAGCCGGCTCTGGAGAAGAAGAGTTTCTAAACACCTGGTGGACGCCTCAAACCACGATTGAGACTCGGCGCTTCCGTGTTTGCAGCTCCGGATCTTTTTCCGCCCGAGGCCCAAGTCCAGGTTAACGGCCGCCATCTTGGATCAACGAGAGGCGCATGCGCCAGGGGTCTTCGTGACGCAACACTGAGGGCGGGGCTTAGGTTTTACAGTTCCCACCGGGTCCTAGTTTCCAGTAAATCAGAATTCAAATTATTTATTCGTGTCAGAAGTAGGTTTACATTGACACGACAATGAAGTTACTGTGAAAATCCCCTAGTCGCCACACTCCGGCGCCTGTTCGGGTCCACTGAGAGAGAATTTAGCATGGCCAGTGCACCTAACCAGCACATATTTCGGACTGTGGGAGGAAACCTGAGCACCTGAAGGAAACCCACACAGACACAGGGATAATCTGCAAACTCCACACAGACAGTGACCCAATCCGGGAACTGAAGCCAGGTCTAACCACTGTGCCACCATGCCTCCCACCAAACTGGGCAACAGGTGTCTAAACAGTTTCACCCACTCCCAGCCTGCAGCTGATGTTTGCAGGAGTCCATGAACCATGTACATATTCAGTGTGAGAGGTTGCAGTTCCTGAAGGAGCTGCTTCTCCACTTCTAGTTCCACTTCTATTCTTCCCCACGCTCCTAATCATTGGCTTCCCATGTGGAGAAGGCTTGGGAGGTCAGAGGATCTTTTCCTGGACCTGCTCTTGGGGCTGATTAAAACAGTGATTTGTAGATCTGCATGGGGTAACTAGGCTGTTGGCCTCTCTTCCGTGGTCTTGTCCATGCTCTTGTGGTCCTGGAGAAGAACCGTGCAGTGTCGACTGGAACACTCGAAAACTCCACAACTCAGGGTACAGAGTGTCTCATAGACACTGGAAACAAAGTTCTGGTTTAGTTGAGATGGAAGTTTGATTGGACCACAAGATTGGGGAAACGAAAGATAAAAGAATATTCCATGGAAACTAGAATTGTCTGTTCTGACTTTCTATCCTGTACTGACAATGATACTGACTCTGTCAATATCTTTTACAAGGTCCACGAGGGTGATGAATTGCTGATGGGAAACTGAAACCAAACATCACATCAAGAGCTGACAGAGTCCCTCAATTCATCAGAACCTGAATATCATCGACCTTTAAATGTGGAAGGAGAAATGTTTTTCTCTTTTGGCGGTGAGGAAAGATTTCAAACATCAGTGTGACTGGAAAAGCACCAAGACTTACACACACACCCGAGTGAGAGTGTTCCAGTAAACTGACTGAGGAAAGAGCTTTAACCAGTTACACAGCCTGATTTTAAAAAAAAACTCACTATTCACAGCAGAGAGCCAAAAGATGAGAAGATCTTGGGGCAGAATTAGGCCATTGGGCCCATTCAGTCTGCTCACTATTCACTGATCTGATATAATCCTGAATTCCACTTTCCTGCCTTATCCCCATGACCCTTGATTCCTTTACTGAGAAATAATATACACGTTCTTTGTGTGGACAAGGCTTGAACAGATTGTTTAACCTCGACGGACACAAGGACACCCAAGGAAACCACGGAAATGTGGGGACTGTGGGAAGGGATTCAGTTACCCTTCGCTGCTGGAAATACATCGCCGCAGTCACACTGGGGAGAAACCATTCACTTGCTCTGTGTGCAGGAAGGGATTCATTCAGTCATCCCACCTGCTGACCCACCAGCAAGTTCACATTGAAGATGGAAGACAATGTGGAGAAGTGTGAGGTTATGCACTTTGGAAGGAGGAATGGAGGCGTAGACTATTTTCTAAATGGGAAAATGCTTAGGAAATCAGAAACACAAAAGGACTTGGGAGTCCGTGTTCAAGATTCTCTTAAGGTTAACCTGCAGGTTCAGTTGGCAGTTAGGAAGGAAAATGCAATGTTAGCATTCATGTCGAGAGGGCTAGAATACAAGAGCAGGGATGTACTTCTGAAGCTGTCTAAGGCTCTGGTCAGGCTCCATTTGGACTATTATGAGCCGTTTTGGGCCTCGTATCTAAGGAAGGATGTGCTGGCCTTGGAAAGGGTCCAGAGGAGGTTCACAAGAATGATCCCTGGAATGAAGAGCTTGTCGTATGAGGAACGGTTGAGGACTCTGGGTCTGTACTGGTTGGAGTTTAGAAGGATGAGGGGGGATCTTATTGAAACTTACAGGATACTGCGAGGCCTGGATAGTGTGGATGTGGAGAGGATGTTTCCACTAGTAGGAAAAACTAGAACCAGAGGGAACACAACCTCAGGCTAAAGGGATGATCCTTTAAAACAGAGATGAGGAATTTCTTCAGCCAGAGAGTGGTGAATCTGTGGAAGTCTTTGCCGCAGGAGGCTGTTGAGGCCAGGTCATTGAGTGTCTTTAAGACAGAGGTCGATAGGTTCTTGATTAATAAGGGGATCAGCGGTTATTGGGAAAAGGCAGGAGAATGGGGATGAGAAAAATATCAGCCATGATTGAATGGTGGAGCAGACGCAATGGGCCGAGTGGCCTAATTCTGCTCCTATGTCTTATGGTCTTATTGGGAAGAGTGTGGGTTTGGGAGTTATTTAAGACAAAGATTGATATCGGATACAAAGGGAATTTAGCATTATGGGGAGGGTGAAGATCAGGCATGATCTTATTGAGTAGCAGAGCAGGCCTGAAGGGCTAAATGGCCTCTTCCTGCTTCTATTTCTTATGTTTAATCAGCAACTTCCTCATTAGTGTAGAGGTTAGTATCCCCGCCTGTCAGGGGACGCGGTGGTATAGTGGTATCGTCACTGGACTAGCAATCCAGAGACCCAGGGTGATCCTCTGGGAACCCAGGTTCAAATTCCAGCGCGGCAGATGGTGAAATTTGAATTCAATAAAAATATGGAATTAAATGTCTGATGATGACCATGAAACCATTGTCAATTGTTGTAAAAACCCATCTGGTTCACCATCTGATCCTTTAGGGAAGGAAATCTGCCATCCTTACCCGGTCTGGCCTACAATGTGACTCCAGATCCTCAGCAATGTGGTCGACTCTTAAATGCCCTCAGAGATGGGCAACAAATGCTGGCCCAGCCAGTGACCCTCACATCCCATGGACGAATAAAAAAAGATTAACCCTCAGTCTGGTTCCCCTCAAACTGCTGAGTGAGTGAAGTTAATCTTCTTTCACAAATTACCAAGACATCAGACTATAAGTCAGGACATGAACATTATTTGTTGGTTACAAATTGCAGTTAAATTTGGCACACAGACCCTTTCTAGACATGTCTAAATGTAATCAGAGTTATCCTGCAGTTCAAAACTAATGGGGAGAACTAGTTCACAAAACAAGTAACCAAGATCCTACAGGATAGTCAGTGATTCACTGTAAGTCAGCCCTAATGGATGCTGAGTATTCATTACAGCAGGGACCAGAGTCTGAGGATATAAACTGTTAAATTTACTTTCAGAATAATTCCTTCAATATCTGACAAGTTAATAACTTTGAACAACCTGTCAAACAGCTCAAAACAACATGTGATTACCAACATTCAGAGCTAACACAGTCTCATCCTAGAGCTGCAAGATTGGACTGTGATCTGTTTATTGTTCATCTTTATTTCAACACGGTTTCTAAATGATATAAATTTAAAATGAGGTTTGCAGACATGACGATCTATTGTTTGAGAGATGCGGTGGGGTACATGCTCAGTCTAACATGGGTAACTGACATTAGAGATCAGCTTCAACTGTCAGAATGAACATGTTTCAGTCCTGGATGGGATTAACAGCACCAATACCTGCAAAATATAACTTCTGTAATCACTGTGAACTCGCTGCTGTGTCACCAGATGGGGTAGGTGAGAGAATCCACTTCCACACTGGGAACAGGTGAATGGTCTCTCCCCAGTGTGAATTTATTGGTGGGTCAGCAGGTTGGAGGATCGAGTGAATCTCTTCCCCCACTCGGAGCAGCTGAACGGTCTCTCCCGAGTGTGAACTCGCTGGTGTCCAGTGAGATGAGATGATCGCTTGAATCCAGTCTTACTGTGAGAGCACCTGAATGGTCTCTCCTCAGTGTGAACACGTTGATGTTACTGCAGTTCCCCAGAACTTTTAAAGCACTTCCCACACTCTGGACGTTTAAAAGGTCTCTCGTCAGTGTGAACACGCTGGTGTTTTTTAAAATTCATTTATTAGTCACAAGTAAGGCTTACATTAACACTGCAATGAAGTTACTGTGTAATTCCCCTAGTCGCAACAGTCCAGCGCCTGTTCGGGTCAATGCACCTAAACAGCGCATCTTTCAGAATGTGGGAGGAAACTGGAGCACCCAGAGGAAACTCACGCAGACACGGGGAGAACATGCAAACTCCACACAGACAATGACCCAAGCCGGGAATCGAACCTGGGTCCCTGGCGTTGTGAGGCAGCAGTGTTAACCTACTGTGCCACTGTGCCATCCCCGTGTCTGAAGGTGGGGTTATGTCCTGAAACTCTTCCCACACTGTGAGCAGCTGAACGGTGATCTGCTGCTTCCGGCTTCTTCCCACAATCTCCAACAAAGAAAGCAGCTCCCTCCGCCAGCCACCCACACAACCCGCCCAGATAGATAAAAGCAAAATACTGCGGATGCTGGAATTTCAAACAAAAACAGAAAATGCTGGAAAATCTCAGCAGGTCTGACAGCATCTGTGGCAAGCCAACGTTTTGAGTCTAGATGACCCTTCCTCAGAGCCGATTGACTGCAGGTTCAGAGATGTGGATTCAGGGTTAGGGAAACTGGGAACTTGATCCAGTGGTCTAGCGGAAGGGAGGGAAACAGCAGAGGAATCTGATCAGATTGTCTCAATCTTAGTAACGAAGAAGCTCCATGAGCTCCTCACACTTGTTGGAGGTGAGGATGGAGGAGACAGGGGCGAGGGAGAGCCCTTCAAAAGAAACTAACTTGTTTCAGAGATATTGAAGAGTTGGCATTGTATTTAATACATAGTTGATTTATTTGACATTTATTTTCAATTTCCTAAACCTAGTCTGAGAAGTCTCTCATTGGTCAGAATACGTCGCTTGTAGATCATTTCAAAGGTTTCTCCAGTGGGAACTCAGTGTCCTTTCTGCTGAAATGACACTAAGTGAATCCCATCTGTCATTCGGGGCAGCTGAATGGTCTCTCCCCAGTGAGAAGCTGCTGTTTTGTCGGGGTGGCACGATAGCACAGTGGTTAGCACTGCTGCCTCAAAACGCCAGGGACCTGGGTTCAATTCCTGGTTTGGGTCACTGTCTGTGTGGCGTTTGCACGTTCTCCCCGTGTCTGCGTGGGTTTCCTCCGGGTGCTCTGGTTTCCTCCCACATTCTGAAAGACGTGCTGGTTAGGTGCATTGACCCGAGCAGGCACCGGAGTGTGGCAACTAGGGGATTTTCACAATAACTTCATTGCAGTGTTAATGTAAGCTAACTTGTGACGAATAAACTTTACTTTTTTCTACTTTAGGAGGGTGGCTGTTGAGTGAATCCGTTCCCAAACATGGACAAAGTGAATGGTCTCTCCCCAGTGTGAGCTCGTTGGTGTCTCAACAGGTTGGATGACTGAGTGAATCTCTTCCCACACTTGGAGCAGGTGAACGGCCTTTCCCCAGTGTGACTGCGCTGGTGTGTAATGAGGTCAGATGATCGCCTGAACCCAGTCCCGCAGTGAGAGCATCTGAACGGTCTCTCGTCAGTGTGAGTACGGCGATGGGACCCCAGGTCCCAGGAACTTTTAAAGCACTGCCCACAGTCCGAGCATTTAAAAGGTCTCTCATCAGTGTGAACTTGCTGGTGCCTCTGTAGGTGGGATGACCGAGTGAATCCCTTCCCGCACATGGAGCAGGTAAAAGGCCTCTCCCCAGTGTGAATTCGCTGGTGTGTCAATAGGTCAGATGACAGAGTGAATCCCTTCCGACAATCAGAGCAGATGAACGGCCTCTCCCCAGTGTGAATTCGCTGGTGTGTTAGCAGGTCGGATGACCGAGTGAATCCCTTCCCACACACAGAGCAGGTGAAGATCCACTCCCCAGTGTGAAATCGCCGATGTGTCAACAGATTGGTAGAATTAATGAATGCTTTTCCACACTGAGAGCAGGTGAACGGTCTCTCCCCAGTGTGAACTCGCTGGTGTGTCCGCAGCGTTGATGACTGAGTGAATCCTTTCCCACACACACGGCAGGTGAATGGCCTCTCCCGAGTGTGAATGCGTCGATGAGTCTCCAGCTTAGATTGGTAATTGAATCCCTTCTCACAGTCCCCACATTTCCATGATTTTTCCTTGTTGTGACTGCATTTATGTTCTAACAGGTCAGATGATTGGTTGAAGCCTCGTCCACACACAGAACATATGCACAGATTCTCCCCACTGTGAATGGTGCTTTTTCCTTCCAACTTCAAAATCCAATGATATTCTGGTTAAAATGAGCGACTGTCAGATCTTGATGTAATGCTCACAGTGAGCTTCGTGACTGCAAATCCTCCTGTTCTAATCCCCTGTGAAATTGATTTAAAATAGAAAAAAAAGGGAATGAGAGAGAATCCACAAAAACACAAACACAGGTCATGAAATTGAGGCCAGCACTAGGAAACAGTGACCATTAAAACTGGTGCGTTGTCATAACCCAACTGATTCACTCATGTCCTTCACGGAAGGAAACCCGCCACTTGGTCTAAAGTTTTAAAGTTTATTCATTTGTGTCACAAGTAGGCTTACATTAACACTGCAATGAAGTTACTGTGAAAATCCCCTAGTTGCCACACCCGGCGCCTGTTCAGGTACACTGAAGGAAAATTTAGCATGGCCAATGCACCTAACCAGCATGTCTTTCGGACTGTGGGAGGAAACCAGAGAACCCAGAGGAAACCCACGCAGACATGGGGAGAATGTGCAGACTCCATGCAGAAAGTGACCAAAGCCAGGATTCAAACCCAGGTCCCTAGCGCTGTGAGGCAGCAGTGCTAACCACTGTGCCACCCGATCTAGAATGTAACCTCAATGGGAGGAGGAGAGTTGGGGTGGGGGAGAGGGCCTGGGTAAGACACTCTGTCACAAAGTCGGTGCAGACTTGATGGGCTGAATAGCCTCCTTCTGCACTGTAGGGATTCTATGAATGGACTCAAGGCTGGGTGAAGCATATTTTTAACCCACACGGGAGCCAAGGGTTACCAGTGGTGTGGGTATGCAGGGCAGGGTCAGGAAAGTTGTGTGCACACAAGCCATGATCTTGTTGAATTGAAAGTATTATTGATGGACCAAATGGCCTCTTCCTGATCCTAATTCTGATGTTCCTCTGATGGAGGGATACGTGGCCATGAGCAGATGGTGACCCTGAGCCCAGACCCGTCGCCACGTCCTGAGCCCGGGCCCGTCGCCGTGCCCTGAACCCGGGCCTGTCACCGCACCCTGAACCCAGGCCCCGAACCCAGGCCCATTACTGTGCCCTGAACCCGAGCCTGTCGCCGCGCCCTGAACCCAAGCCTGTCGCCGCGCCCTGAACCCGGGCCTGTCACCGCGCCCTGAACCTGGGCCTGTCACCGCGCCCTGAACCCAGGCCCCGAACCCGGGCCCATCACCGCGCCCTGAACCTGAGCCTGTTGCCGCGCCCTGAACCCAGGCCCATCACTGCGCCCTGAACCCGAGCCTGTCACCGTGCCCCGAACCCGGGCCTGTCGCCGCGCCCTGAACCCGAGCCTGTCACCGCGCCCTGAACCCGAGCCTGTCACCGTGCCCCGAACCCGGGCCTGTCGCCGCGCCCTGAACCCGGGCCTGTCGCCGCGCCCTGAACCCAGGCCTGTCACCGCGCCCTGAACCCGGGCCTGTCGCCGCGCCCTGAACCCAGGCCTGTCACCGTGCCCCGAACCCGGGCCTGTCGCCGCGCCCTGAACCCGGGCCTGTCACCGTGCCCCGAACCCGGGCCTGTCGCCGCGCCCTGAACCCGGGCCTGTCGCCGCGCCCTGAACCCGGGCCTGTCACCGCGCCCTGAACCCGGGCCCATCACCGCGCCCTGAACCCGGGCCCATCACCGCGCCCTGAACCTGAGCCTGTCGCCGCGCCCTGAACCTGGGCCTGTTACCGCGCCCTGAACCTGAGCCTTTCGCCGCGCCCTGAACCCGGGCCTGTTACCGCGCCCTGAACCCGAGCCCCGAACCTGGGCCCATCACCGTGCCCTGAACCCGAGCCTGTCGTCGCGCCCTGAACCCGAGCCTGTCGCCGCGTCCTGAACCCGAGCCTGTCGCCGCGTCCTGAACCCGAGCCTGTCACCGTGCCCTGAACCCGAGCCTGTCGTCGCGCCCTGAACCCGAGCCTGTCGCCGTGCCCTGAACCCGAGCCTGTCGCCACGTCCTGAACCCGAGCCTGTCGCCGCGTCCTGAACCCGAGCCTGTCGCTGCGCCCTGAACCCGAGCCTGTCGCCGTGCCCTGAACCCGGGCCTGTCACCGCACCCTGAACCCGGGCCTGTCACCGCGCCCTGAACCCGAGCCTGTCGCTGCGCCCTGAACCCGAGCCTGTCGCCGTGCCCTGAACCCGGGCCTGTCACCGCACCCTGAACCCGAGCCTGTCACCGCGCCCTGAACCCGAGCCTGTCGCCGCGCCCTGAACCCGAGCCTGTCACCGCGTCCTGAACCCGGGCCTGTCACCGCGTCCTGAACCCGGGCCTGTCACCGCGCCCTGAACCTGAGCCTGTCGCCGCGCCCTGAACCTGAGCCTGTCACCGCGCCCTGAACCCGGGCCCGTCACCGTGCCCTGAACCCGGGCCTGTCACCGCGCCCTGAACCTGAGCCTGTCGCCGCGCCCTGAACCTGAGCCTGTCGCCGCGCCCTGAACCCGAGCCTGTCGCCGTGCCCTGAACCCGAGCCTGTCGCCGCGCCCTGAACCCGAGCCTGTCGCCGCGCCCTGAACCCGAGCCTGTCGCCGTGCCCTGAACCCGAGCCTGTCGCCGCGCCCTGAACCCGAGCCTGTCGCCGCGCCCTGAACCCGAGCCTGTCGCCGCGTCCTGAACCCGAGCCTGTCGCCGTGCCCTGAACCCGAGCCTGTCGCCGCGCCCTGAACCCGAGCCTGTCGCCCTGCCCTGAACCCGAGCCTGTCGCCGCGCCCTGAACCCGAGCCTGTCGCCGCGCCCTGAACCCGAGCCTGTCGCCGCGTCCTGAACCCGAGCCTGTCGCCGCGTCCTGAACCCGAGCCTGTCGCCGCGCCCTGAACCCGAGCCTGTCGCCGCGTCCTGAACCCGGGCCTGTCACCGCGCCCTGAACCTGGGCCCCGAACCCGGGTCCTGAACCCGGGCCCGTCACCGTGCCCTGAACCCGAGCCTGTCACCGTGCCCTGAACCCGAGCCTGTCACCGCGCCCTGAACCCGGGCCCGTCACCGTGCCCTGAACCTGAGCCTGTCACCGCGCCCTGAACCCGGGCCCGTCACCGTGCCCTGAACCCGGGCCTGTCACCGCGCCCTGAACCCGAGCCTGTCACCGTGCCCTGAACCCGAGCCTGTCACCGCGCCCTGAACCCGGGCCCGTCACCGTGCCCTGAACCTGAGCCTGTCACCGCGCCCTGAACCCGAGCCTGTCACCGTGCCCTGAACCCGAGCCTGTCACCGCGCCCTGAACCCGGGCCCGTCACCGTGCCCTGAACCCGAGCCTGTCGCCGCGTCCTGAACCCGAGCCTGTCGCCGCGTCCTGAACCCGAGCCTGTCGCCGTGCCCTGAACCCGGGCCCGTCACCGCGCCCTGAACCTGGGCCCCGAACCCGGGTCCTGAACCCGGGCCCGTCACCGTGCCCTGAACCCGAGCCTGTCGCCGCGTCCCGAACCCGGGCCTTTCACCGCGCCCTGAACCCGGGCCCCGAACCCGGGCCCGTCACCGTGCCCTGAACCTGGGCCCCGAACCCGGGTCCTGAACCCGGGCCTGTCACCGTGCCCTGAACCCGAGCCTGTCACCGCGCCCTGAACCCGGGCCCGTCACCGTGCCCTGAACCCGAGCCTGTCACCGCGCCCTGAACCCGGGCCCGTCACCGTGCCCTGAACCTGAGCCTGTCACCGCGCCCTGAACCCGGGCCCGTCACCGTGCCCTGAACCCGAGCCTGTCACCGCGCCCTGAACCCGGGCCCGTCACCGTGCCCTGAACCTGAGCCTGTCACCGCGCCCTGAACCCGGGCCCGTCACCGTGCCCTGAACCTGAGCCTGTCACCGCGCCCTGAACCCGGGCCCGTCACCGTGCCCTGAACCCGAGCCTGTCACCGCGCCCTGAACCCGGGCCCGTCACCGTGCCCTGAACCCGAGCCTGTCGCCGCGCCCTGAACCCGAGCCTGTCGCCGCGTCCTGAACCCGAGCCTGTCGCCGTGCCCTGAACCCGGGCCTGTCACCGCGCCCTGAACCTGGGCCCCGAACCCGGGTCCTGAACCCGGGCCCGTCACCGTGCCCTGAACCCGAGCCTGTCGCCGCGTCCTGAACCCGGGCCCGTCACCGCGCCCTGAACCTGGGCCCCGAACCCGGGTCCTGAACCCGGGCCCGTCACCGTGCCCTGAACCCGAGCCTGTCGCCGCGTCCCGAACCCGGGCCTTTCACCGCGCCCTGAACCCGGGCCCCGAACCCGGGCCTGTCACCGTGCCCTGAACCTGGGCCCCGAACCCGGGTCCTGAACCCGGGCCCGTCACCGTGCCCTGAACCTGGGCCCCGAACCCGGGTCCTGAACCCGGGCCTGTCACCGTGCCCTGAACCCGAGCCTGTCACCGCGCCCTGAACCCGGGCCCGTCACCGTGCCCTGAACCTGAGCCTGTCACCGCGCCCTGAACCCGGGCCCGTCACCGTGCCCTGAACCCGAGCCTGTCACCGCGCCCTGAACCCGGGCCCGTCACCGTGCCCTGAACCTGAGCCTGTCACCGCGCCCTGAACCCGGGCCCGTCACCGTGCCCTGAACCCGAGCCTGTCACCGCGCCCTGAACCCGGGCCCGTCACCGTGCCCTGAACCTGAGCCTGTCACCGCGCCCTGAACCCGGGCCCGTCACCGTGCCCTGAACCTGAGCCTGTCACCGCGCCCTGAACCCGGGCCCGTCACCGTGCCCTGAACCTGAGCCTGTCACCGCGCCCTGAACCCGGGCCCGTCACCGTGCCCTGAACCTGAGCCTGTCACCGCGCCCTGAACCCGGGCCCGTCACCGTGCCCTGAACCTGAGCCTGTCACCGCGCCCTGAACCCGGGCCCGTCACCGTGCCCTGAACCTGAGCCTGTCACCGCGCCCTGAACCCGGGCCCGTCACCGTGCCCTGAACCTGAGCCTGTCACCGCGCCCTGAACCCGGGCCCGTCACCGTGCCCTGAACCTGAGCCTGTCACCGCGCCCTGAACCCGGGCCCGTCACCGTGCCCTGAACCTGAGCCTGTCACCGCGCCCTGAACCCGGGCCCGTCACCGTGCCCTGAACCTGAGCCTGTCACCGCGCCCTGAACCCGGGCCCGTCACCGTGCCCTGAACCTGAGCCTGTCACCGCGCCCTGAACCCGGGCCCGTCACCGTGCCCTGAACCTGAGCCTGTCACCGCGCCCTGAACCCGGGCCCGTCACCGTGCCCTGAACCTGAGCCTGTCACCGCGCCCTGTGCTCAGACTGAGGAGACAATCAATGATTTTCTCACCTGGTCACTGGGACCCTGAAACCCCGCCCACTATCTATTGCGTCACGGGGATAGCCACGCATGCGCTCTGCTCCCTGCTGAACAAAGATGGCGGCGGCGGCACTGGGCCTGATCCCGGGAAAATCACCTCTGCTAAACACCCGAGACCCGCAGGCTCTTATTCCAGCCTTGCGGCCTACAGTGGGTGTTTGTGAAGCCTCCGCTCCCTCCCCACCCCGAATCCCGGCTCCATTCCTCCCTCCGCCCCACCGACTCTCACCACCTGAAAAAACGCGTCTCATACACTCGGAGCAAAATGATACCGCGCATGCGTCCGAAAAGAGCACCACGCCTGCGCACTGGACTCCTGTGGAATGAATAGGGCACTTTCACATCCGCAACGAATGTTGGGTAATAGCAGCGCCATTGAATAATGAACTTGAGGATCAAAATAACGTCACCCAATTAAGAAAAATTACTTTTTAAAAACTCACACATTTCGGCAATTAAGGACCCCACGCACCCCAGACATTCTCTCTTCCACCTTCTTCCGTCGGGAAAAGATACAAAAGTCTGAGGTCACGTACCATCCGACTCAAGAACAGCTTCTTCCCTGCTGCTGTCAGACTTTTGCATGGACCTACCTCGCATTAAGTTGATCTTTCTCTACACCCGAGCTATGACTGTAATACTAGAGTCTGCACTCTCTCCTTTCCTTCTCTATGAACGGTATGCTTTGTCTGTATAGCCGCACAAGAAGCAATACTTTTCACTGTATCCCAATACATGTGACAATCAAATCAAATCACCCACTGCTTCCTCACGGCAGAAAGGAAACCACTCGCTCACTAATTCAAACTCTAAGTGATTATAGGTATTGCCAGTAAGAGTCCAGGATAAATTGTTATTTGTAAAGTGAAAATACATGAGCAGCAGGAGTTAGTGAGGAGGGTGATGGTAATAACCAGGAAAAAGTGTTTCAGAGGGGATTCCTTGGTATCCACCCAAAACAGTCATTGTCACAGTTAAACCTTATTTAAACACTTGTCAGGCCATGGACCCTGGTGTGACTGTGGTCAAAGAGACTGTATACCATTGGAAAGACTTTCCCTCATCGTTCACAGCAAATAAGGACTTACCCGTCCTGCCCGATGAGAGTTTCTATCACAAAGCTATCTCTAATTTGACTTGGGCCACACCTTAGAAAATAATTAATTTTGTTTATGCATCAAATTGAACAGATTTCTCTTTCCAGTCTTCAATATGTTAGTTGATTATTGTTGTAGATAAAGATACCTCTGTCTATTCGTAGGTCAAAATACATTGGTTTATTTTCACAATTGTGGGAGACCGTCCGATGCCTAACACGGCCGCAGACCTCTCAGCAAATACAGGTTAAGAACATACATTTATACCCTTCCTTGCACGTCCGCAGTTTCCCAGGCCTCACAGGTTCCCAGGCTGTTGCTTGTGAACCTTGCTGCCTTGGGGTTTTCTTCACGGTTATCCCAAGGCCGTGAGTGTTGTTGTTCTCTGTGAGCACAGGTGGGGTATCTTACTAACATACAAGGTTCCAGTCTTCGTACAAACAAGTTAATTGGCATACAACAATTTATATACATTCGTAGGTACTTGTATAATGTATATCGGTACAGGCTATGAATATATATGAAGATATCATTATACGTCACAGAAGGCCGACATGTAGGTTTCCACTGTTACACAGCAATACGTAATTAAAGAATACAAAATGGTGGGTTAGCCACATTCTTGAACAGAAAAACTTACAACAGCTGTGCTCTTATCTGTTCTTGGATACATGTGCATGAAAACACCCGAACGTAAACATGAGTTTGACAGTATTTCTCACAATCCCTAAATATCACAGAATTCACTTTGACACTGTAGGTATTAGAGTTCATTAACCCATTCCCGACTTCACTCCCCCCTTTTGGTCGGGTGCCAGGTGGTCCACACATGGCCCCATGACCAATTCAGAACCACATGTTATCGGCGAATCGGCCTAGCTCCAGCTCCTTTGTCGGGGGGCCTGCCCCCTCTGCCTGTACACTGGTGCCCGCTGTTACTGTTTTGCAACAGGCGTTCAATAATGCCATACAAACACAGCAAGTAATTACAAATACAATTAATACAATCAATCCATGCACCAGGTACGCACCCCATGACCCGAACCATTGCCCCAGCCATCCCAGAAGGTTATAATTGTGATATTGGTTCCCCTCAGCCTGTATTGTTTTCGCCACGTGTTTAATATAAGAACATAAGAAATAGGAGCAGGAGTAGGCCATCTAGCCCCTCGAGCCTGCCCCGCCATTCAATAAGATCATGGCTGATCTGACGTGGATCAGTACCACTTACCCGCCTGATCCCCATAACCCTTAATTCCCTTACCGCTCAGGAATCCATCCGCGCTTTAAACATATTCAGCGAGGTAGCCTCCACCACCTCAGTGGGCAGAGAATTCCAGAGATTCACCACCCTCTGGGAGAAGAAGTTCCTCCTCAACTCTGTCTTAAACCGACCCCCCTTTATTTTGAGGCTGTGTCCTCTAGTTTTAACTTCCTTACTAAGTGGAAAGAATCTCTCCGCCTCCACCCTATCCAGCCCCCGCATTATCTTATAAGTCTCCATAAGATCCCCCCTCATCCTTCTAAACTCCAACGAGTACAAACCCAATCTCCTCAGCCTCTCCTCATAATCCAAACCCCTCATCTCCGGTATCAACCTGGTGAACCTTCTCTGTACTCCCTCCAATGCCAATATATCCTTCCTCATATAAGGGGACCAATACTGCACACAGTATTCCAGCTGCGGCCTCACCAATGCCCTGTACAGGTGCATCAAGACATCCCTGCTTTTATATTATATATTTATTATATATTATATATTTATGATCTGCTAAGTGAGTTATATTCTGCGAAGCATCGGGAATATACGTACACCATTCCGAGCCAACTATATTCCACCTCGGGAGGCGAGCACATAATCGAGTGCCAATCGGTTCTGTAACGCCACAGTCTGAATAGCTACGACCACTGCTGATGTTTCAGAGACGGCCGTGCTCACCTCCTCCAACTCGTCCTTAGTCGCATTAGCAATTCTCTCTAGGGTCGAGGCCATCCGTATAAGTTCTTGTGCTGCCTTTGCTGTCCCACAAAGTGGGTAGGCTATCATGATGAACTGTTCTGTCTCACAAATGGCTCGCTTAGCCCCAAGGGTGTTGGGGCCTCCAGAGGGTGTTTGTGAATCCTCCCCGCCCACCTCCCAGGGTTTCCTTCCTTCCCAGAGATCAGAATCCTCATTGATTTGAGGCCAAAGTGTAACCTCTTATTTATTGTCCCCCTCCCCCATCCTCTGATGTGAACCATCCTCCAGTGGCTGAGCCAGGATGGGGCCGTTAACCTGGGCCTGTTCCCGGGAGGGAGGGAGGGAGGGAGGGAGAAGCCCCGCAGCTGCAAACCAGGGAGCTGACAATGATTCTGAAGGGTTTGCGGATCCACAAAGTGTTTCCAAATCCTCCCAGCCACCGCCTAACGCTGACTCCGCTTCTCCGGGACAAACAAGCGCCAAGGCCAGCAATGACACTGCGCATGCTCCACATCACAATGCCCACGGACTGATTGACGGCAGCTCCAGACCAATAGGAAAAGGGGGCGGGGGTGGAGAACCAAGCGGGAGTGGCTGGTCCTCCAACCAATCAGAGTGAATGAGGGGCGGGACCTGAAGCATGCGCAGTGCGGGTAATGGCGCGGACGGTCGGTTTTAATTTGGAAGCGAGATCAATACGAGGTAGAGGGCGGCGTGCAGGGAATGATAAATGTGGCGGGTGGGTGGAGAGGCTTTGTAAACATGTTGTTCAAACCCAAACCCCGGAAATGAACTTCCCGGTCCCCCCCTTTGTACCAAATGGAGTGGTGGCTTGTCGTGTTAGACCCGGGCTGACTGCCGCCATAGAGGCTGCATGTGGGAGGCCGGCAGGGATTGTGATCGGAGAGTGAAGCCCTGACGTCACAATGGAATGGGTGGGGGTGTGATGTCACAATGGAATGGGTGAGGGTGTGATGTCACAATGGAATGGGTGAGGGTGTGACGTCACAATGGAATGGGCGATAGTGTGACGTCAATGGAATGGGCGATAGTGTGACGTCACAATGGAATGGGCGATAGTGTGACGTCACAATGGAATGGGTGAGGGTGGGACGTCACAATGGAATGGGCGAGGGTGGGACGTCACAATGGAATGGGCGAGGGTGGGACGTCACAATGGAATGGGCGAGAGTGGGACGTCACAATGGAATGGGCGAGGGTGGGACGTCACAATGGAATGGGCGAGGGTGGGACGTCACAATGGAATGGGCGAGGGTGGGACGTCACAATGGAATGGGCGAGGGTGGGACGTCACAATGGAATGGGCGAGGGTGGGACGTCACAATGGAATGGGTGAGGGTGGGACGTCACAATGGAATGGGTGAGGGTGGGACGTCACAATGGAATGGGAGAGGGTGTGACGTCACAATGGAAATGGGAGAGGGTGTGACGTCACAATGGAAATGGGAGAGGGTGTGACGTCACAATGGAATGGGCGATAGTGTGACGTCACAATGGAATGGGTGAGAGTTCCAGATGAGCTGAGACTGGGCTGGAGTCGGGTGATGACACTGACATGTGGCCCGGTGGCACAGTGGTTAGTGCAGCTGCCTAACAGGGCCAGGGACCCGGGTTCAATTCCAGCCTTGGGTCGCTGTCTGTGCAGAGTTTCTACATTCTCCCCTTGTCTGTGTGGGTTTCCTCCGGGTGTTCCGGTTTCCTTCCACAGTCTAAAGATGTGCCGGTTAGACGGATTGGCCATGATAAATTGCCACTTGGTATCAGAGGGATTAACAGGGTAAATACGTGGATAGGGCCTGGATGGGATTGTTGTCGGTGCAGGTTCGATGGGCTGAATGGCCTCCTTCTACCTGTATTTTATTATTCATTATTATTAATTAATTACTATTAATGCTTCTGTGAATGAAGGTGGTCTTGATGATGTGGACATGTGGCTGGAAGCTCATGTTGGGATGAACTATTTCACCCTGGTTGTGAACAGCCTGGTTCAGCCCAGACAGTTGCCAGGTGGAGAGATAAAGTTGTTGGCGAGGGAGTGGAGTTTGTAGTGGGGACTGAACACAATGGGTTCAGTCTTCCCAGTATTTATATGAAATAAATTTCTGTTCTTTCAGTACTGGATGTCAGACAAGTCAGGGTGGTGTGTGAGTTGGAGAGGAACTTGGAGCTGATGATGTTCACAGGGTTTGGAAATTCTGTCAAAGTTCCTGTTGAGTTGTAGATGTATAAAATCTCTCTCCTCACCTCCGGCCTCTCCTACTTCTCTCTGTTTCCACTCAGGGTGGAGATGCCAGCATTGGACTGGGGTAAGCACAGTAAGAAGTCTCACAACACCAGGTTAAAATCCAACAGGTTAATTTGGTAGAATAAGCCACAGGCTTTCGGAGCGCTGCCCCTTCATCAGGTGAGTGAGAGTTCTGTTCACAAACAGGGCATATAAAGACACAAACTCAATTTACAAGATAAGATAATGGTTGCAATGTGAGTCTTTACAGGTAATTAAGTCTTAAACGTACTGACAATGTGAGTGGAGAGAGGGTTAAGCACAGGTTAAAGAGATGTGTATTGTCTCCAGCCAGGACAGTTAGTGAGATTTTGCAAGCCCAGGCAAGTCGTGGGGGTTACAGATAGTGTGACATGAACTCAAGATCCCGGTTGAGGCCGTCCTCATGTGTGATTGACAGATCCATGCTCACTGCTTCCTGCCCTGGACGCAGAGAGCTGAAAATTTCCATGCAGGCTGCCAGACAGATAGATGTCCACATTACTGGAGTAAAAATGTGTGGAATATACAGACCAAATTCACTTCATTCCCTACAGTTGCTGCAAGTCCCCAATTTCCCCCAGAATGAGAAAAGAAATGGAAAGGGGGAAACATTGATTTCCTCCCAGATGTTGTCCAGAGGAGGAAGTTTCACTCTGAAGCTCATTGGACAACATCTGCATTGTGACGGCACAATGGAGTCCTGCCTGAATCAGCCAATAGGAATCACTCTGCTCCGCGGTGATGTCTCCGGGTTCCAGTCCGCAGGCCTGGGCGCGTGGACCCGGGAGCCCCGCCCCCACCCATTGTTCCCCTCCCCCTGCACCTCCTCGAGCCAAGATTTCCAGGCAACCGGCTGACGGCTCCGGACAGAGCGAGAAGCCGCTCGGTGATCTCCCCCTCCCCCCGGCCCGGGACTGTAAATGTGCGGGGGAAGGGAAGCTGCGCATGTGCGGGGGAGAGAGGAAGCTGTGCATGTGCAGGGGAGAGCCCACCCTCTGATCTTCATGCTGAGGTGTTGACCAATGGGAAGAGTTGGAGGACCGGAAGGACTCTGGTCCTCCAGCCAATCAGAGCGTGGGCTTTGTGTGAATGAAGATTGATCTTCAGACAGACTCAAACCTCCTCCTGTCTCAAACATCGGAGTTTGTTTCTGTAGTGAAGTGGCTTCACGTTCGCCTGAAACGCAGAAGTCCCCGGGTCAGAACCGGGCAGAAACTTGGACTTGTTTCTCTGATACATCTGTGAGTAACACACTTTCTTTTTCCACCACAGTTTGTTCACAGGTTTTTGGCTTCCTGCAGGGAGGAAGGGAAGGGGGAAGGAAGGTGGGAGGTGAACGGTTGCCTGCCTGCCTGCCGCCTGGCCTGCCTGCCTCTGGAGGGTGTGCTCTCCCCGGAGGGAGGGAGGAAGAGAGGACGAGGAGTGACTGGAGAGGAGGGGGGGGCAAAGTCATTTCAGACTGTCTAATTTTTCCATCTGCAGTGGGGGGGGGGGGGGGGGGGGGCGGCGGGGGTGAAGATAACACAGACTTGAACTGTTTGCGCCCAACAGCGCCCCAAGACCCAAGTCCCCCACCCACTGCTGCTGACCCCAACACCGGCACCCCCTCCCCTCCTGACTGGGGCACCGGCCCCCCTCCGTGCCTTGTTGCTAGTCTTCCTCCTGCTCCTCTGACCTCCTCTCACTCCAGGGAGAGAGCACCTAGACCCCCATCCACCTACCCCACCCTCCCTTATTTTTCCCTCCTCTTATACACCCTGCCGTACATCTGGGCAGTCTCGGGGTGGGTGTAGCACTCCCTTGAAAGGATGGCGACATCGCCAGCGTCGCCGGTGGCAGAGCCTTCTCGGCCCACCTATGCAGGCGTGGCGGCTGCCAGAGCCCCCGCCGCTCCCAAGGCCCTGCCGCCATTCTCTCTGATAACGAGACAGCTCGGGGTTAAGTGCTACGCCCACCCCGACATGTCTATCGAGGCCTGCGTCAAGGCAATGGCTGGGGTTGTCGGCCCCTCAGCCATTGTCGCGGCCTCAAAGATGTACGGCCGGGCCGTATTCTTTTTGAAGGCCGAGCAGGCGGTTCGCCTCGCCCTGGAGAGGGGGCTCACGGTGGGCGGGACGTTCCTGGCAGTGGACCCTTTGGAGGCCACCGCCCATAATATCATGATATCAAACGTCCCGCCCTTCCTACCGAGTGAGCTCCTCCTCCCCCACCTCCATCTACTGGGGGAGGTCAGGTCCGGGGTGCAGCCGATCCCGCTCGGCCTTAGGGACCCCTCCCTGCGCCACATATACTCCTTCCGGCGCCAGGTCTTTGTCCGCCTGGCCCGGGAGGAGGAACTGGAGGGAGGTTTCAGTATCCCCCATGAGGGGACCACGTATCGGGTCTTTTGGTCCGCGGACGGTGTGCGGTGCCATGCCTGTAAGGAGGCGGGGCACGTGCGGAAAAACTGCCCCGTCTCCAAGGCCGCCGACCGCCAACCCAAGGCAGCCGCAGCTGGCACCACAGCCCCCTCTCCCCCCAAACCAGTACCATCTGCCCCCCGCGAGGGGAGGCCACGCCGGCAGCAGCTGCCACCTCAGCTGCCGGCAGGGGGGGAGCGGAGCCTCCGCGTGGCCAAAAGGCCCAGAAGGGCGCAATAAAAAAGAAGGGGGGTACCGGGACCCCGGCCCCCAAGAAAGACACCCCAACCACCCCGGCAGCCGGCTCGGGGACTGCCTCAGTCTCCACCTGCGCCCCCCCCCCCCCACCACCATCTGCCGGGCCCGTGGGCTCTCCGGGGCCAAGTGCTGGGTCCGGCGCTGCGGATGCCCAGGATCATGGGCCCGAGCATGGGGGGGGTTAGCGACCCCGAGCCGGCAAAACTGGCGACACCGCCACCTCGGGGGGACGTGATGGGGGGTCAGGGGGGGTGCGGCAAGGCGAAGAGGGGCCTCACTTGCCCGAGAGCAGGTTAACAAAAAGAGGCGAGGCCCCTCGGGCACCGTAGAGTTCGAGGTCTGCGTGCCCCTCCCCCCTTGTGAGTCATCTCCTGCCGTGCCCCCACCTGTCTTTGTGCCTTGTCCCCAGAAAAAAGGGGGCAAGGCACCCTGTAAATCCAAGCATGTGCTGCCTCAGTCCCCCGGCGAGGAGTCTCCGGGGCCGGGTGGCAGCGGGGCCCCCACGGTTCCGTTCCACCCGGCCGGTTACAACCCAGAGTTCTTCTTTAGCATGTCAGGGGACTGGGGCAACACCCCAATGTTCGTGTCCCTATCATCAGGTGGTCCACGGGAGGAGGCCAAGTGGGTGACGGCCAGGAAGGGTAAAGCTCGGGTGATTGAGAGCACCCCGGTGGATGTGCCCCTACACAACAAGTACTCCTGCCTGAGTACTGTTGGGAGGGACAGCCCACCTGGGGGAAGCAGCAGTGGCCGTGTCTCCGGGGTGGAGTCCGGCCCTGTAACTCAGAGGGCTAAAGAAAAGAGGGGAAGGCAGTATTAATCGGGGACTCGGCAGTCAGGGGGACGGACAGGCGATTTTGCGGAGGCAGGCGGGAGTCTCGCATGGTGGTCTGCCTCCCTGGGGCTGGGATTCAGGATGTCGCTGGGCGAGTCCCAGAAATCCTGAGGGGGGAGGGAGAGGAGCCGGAGGTAGCGGTACATATTGGTACCGCTGATGTGGGAAGGAAGGGGGAAGGGGTCATGAAAAAAGAGTATAGGGAATTAGGGAGACAGCTGAGGAGGAGGAAAGCAAAGGTAGTAATCTCAGGATTGCTGCCTGTGCCACGGGAAGGCGAGGACAGGAATGGAATGAGGTGGAGGATGAATATGTGGCTGAGGGGCTGGTGCAGGGATTCAGGTTCCTGGACCATTGGGACCTCTTCAGGGGCAGGTGTGGCCTGCACACAAAAAATGGGTGGCACTTGAATCCCAGGGGAACCAATATCCTGGCAGGAAGGTTGGCTAAGGCTACTGGGGAGAGTTTAAACTCAATAGGTTGGGGGGAGGGGATCAGAGTGAGGAAGTTAGCTCACAAACAGAGAAGGGTTATAGGCAGTGCAAGAGGATGGATGGACAGGGAATAGAGAAGGGGAGAGCTCAGACCAAAGGATTGAGATGTGTTTACTTCAATGCCAGGAGTATAGTGAATAAAGGGGATGAGCTCAGAGAGTGGATCGATGCCTGGAAGTATGATGTGGTGGCCATTACGGAGACTTGGATGTCTCAGGGACAGGACTGAATACTCCAGGTGCCGGGATTCAGATGTTTCAGGAAGGACAGGGAGGGAGGCAAGAGAGGGGGTGGAGTGGCACTGCTGATCAGGGATAGTGTCACAGCTTTAGAGAAGGTGTATGCTGTGGAGGGATTGTCCACCGAGTCTCTGTGGGTGGAGGTACAGAGTGCAAAGGGGCCGGTCACTTTGCTGGGAGTTTTCTATAGGCCGCCTAATAGTAACAGGGAGGTGGAGGAGCAGATAGGGTAACAGATCCTGGAGAGATGCAGTAATAGCAGAGTTGTTGTGATGGGAGACTTTAATTTCCCAAACATAGATTGGAATATCCCGAGGGTAAGGGGATTGGATGGGGAAGAGTTCATTAGGTGTTCAGGAGGGTTTCCTGACACAGCATGTGGACAAGCCTACTAGAGGAGAGGCTGTACTTGATCTGATACTGACCAATGAACCTGGACAGGTGTCAGATCTCTGTGGGAGAGCATCTTGGGGATAGCGATCATAACTCTATCTCCTTTAGGCTTGCATTAGAAAAAGAGGGGATCAGGCAAGCCAGGAAAGTGTTTATATGGAGTAAGGGGAAATATGAAGACATTAGACAGCAAATTAGAGGAGTAAATTGGAAGGAGGTATTCTCGGGGAAATGTACTGAAGAGAGGTGGCAGTTTTTCAAGGAATGTCTGTCTAGAGTTCTACAGAACAACGTTCCGAGCAGACAGGGAGGTGTTGGTCGGTTAAAGGAACCATGGTGCACGAAAGCTGTGCGGGACCTAGTCGAGAAGAAAAGGAAAGCGTACAAAAGACTCAGAGCTTGGCGAAGATAGGGATTTAGAAGAGTATACGACTTGTAGGAAGGGACTAAAGAAGGAAATTAGGAGAGCCAGAAGGGGTCACGAGAAGGCCCTGGCAGGTAGGATTAAGGAGAACCCTAAGGCGTTCTATAAATATGTGAAGAGTAAAAGGATGAGACGTGATGGAATAGGGCCTATTAAAGGTGAAGGCGGGAAAATCTGTACAGAACCAGTAGAAATGGCAGAGGTGCTCAATGAGTATTTTGCCTCGGTTTTCAGAGAAGGACCTGGGTGGATGTACTGCGGGCTTGTGGTGGACTGAAAAGATTGAGTATGTGGGCTTTAAGAAAGAGGTTGTGCTGGAATCTTTGAATGGCATCAAGACAGATAAGTCGCTGGGTCCGGATGGGATGTACCCCAGGTTCCTCGGCCTGGGGAGGTTTGTTGCTGGCTTTAAAAAGGGATTGCCTTGGAGGTTTCAGCCTCTGTTCCACAGAGAGAGCTGAGGGTAAGAGAGAGTGTTTTTTAGTGGAGATTTATTTATTTTTCAGTTAATTTTGTGCGTAAAATCGGAGGTTTTTTTTTTCAAAACCGGAAGTAGGCCTGGGGAGGTTTGTTGCTGGCTTTAAAAGGCAGGCAGCACTTACGAGCGGGCAGTGGAGCAAGTGAAGTAGAGTGGCAGCTGTCAGGGCTTTGGCTCACAGGGCTTGTGGGAAGCAGAGTGAGAGCTGTCAGGGCTTTGGCTCAGAGGGCTTAGGCGGTAAGGGCGAGGCAGGGCAAGTTATTTTTATCCAAACCTATATAGGAAAAGGGTAACTATGAATGATAGGCCAGTTCTGTGCTTCCAGTGTGGGATGTGGGAGTTCCTGGAAACACCTAGCCTCCCGGGAGGACCACATTTGCGCCAGGTGCGTGGAACTGCAGCTCCTGAGGGACCGTGTCACAGAACTGGAGCTGCAGATTGCTGACCTTGGTCAAGTCAGGGAGAATGAGAATAATTGACACGAGTTATAGGGAACTAGTTACACCGGGGCATCGGGAGGAAGACACGTGGGTCACAGTTAGGAGGAGTAAAGGTCAGAAGGGTAATGTACCAGAGAGTATTCCAGTGGCTGTCTCTCATAATAGGAAGGGCTCGGCGACAGGTGTGAGAGGGGAGGGGAGTGAGCAATTAGTGGAGGGGTCACCTGTGGTTGTCCCACTCCAAAACAAGTATATTGTTTTGGATAGTGTGGAGGAGGATGACTCTCCAGGGGTAAGCCACAGTGACCAGGTCACTGGCACAGAGTCAGGCTCTGTGGCCCGGAAAGGAAAGAGAGGGGTTAGGAGACAAATAGTGGTGGGGGATGCGTCGGTTAGAGGCACGGACAGGCGATTCTGTGGGTGCAAACGGGACTCCAGGATGGTAGTCTGCCTACCTGGTGCTGGGGTACTGGATGTCTCCAAGCGGATAGGAGGCATCTTAAAAAGCGGAAGATAAAGAAACGGATGTCATTGTACACATTGGTGCAAATGACGTAGAAAGGAAGAGCAGGGGGATCCTACGAGAGCAATTCAGGGAGTTGGGAAATAGACTAAAAAGTAGGGCCTCCAGGGTGGCCATCTCTGGGCTGCTCCCAATGCCTCGTGCCAGTGAGGCTAAGAATAGGGAGTTAGTACAATTGAATGCTTGGCTAAAGGACTGGTCCAGGAGGGAGGGCTTCATTTTCCTAGTTCAATGGGAAGTTTTCAGGAGAGGATGGCACCTGTACAAGGAGGACGGGTCACAACTAAGTTGGAAGGGCACGAATATCCTGGCTGGGAGTTTTGCTAGTGCAGTTCGGGGGGGTTTAAACTAGTATGGCAGGGGGGTGGGGATCAAAATATTAGGTCTACAAGTGTAGAGACTGGGGACGAGATTGGGGCTGGGACAAGGCTGGCAAAGAAGAAGTGCACTCTGGGGGAGGATGACCTCACTGGGCCTGGAGGTCTGGAGTGCTTATACTTCAATGCAAGGAGCGTAGCAGGTAAGACAGACGAACTGAGGGCCTTAATGCTCACGAGGAATTTGGATGTGGTTGCAGTGACAGAGACTTGGTTGAAAGAGGGACAGGACTGGCAGCTGAACATTCCAGGGTACAAGTGTTTTAGGTGAGACAGAGGAGGGGCCAAAAGAGGTGGGGGAGTAGCAGTATTAGTTGGAGAGCATATTACAGCGGTGCAGAGGGAGGACAATTCAGAGGGGTTGTGTAACAAGTCACTCTGGGTGGAGCTTAGAAACAGGAAGGGTGCAGTCACTATGTTGGGAGTATACTACAGGCCCCCCAACAGCCCAAGGGAAGTGGAAGAACGGATATGTCAGGAGATACTGGATAGGTGCAGGAAAAATAGGGTGGTTGTAGTGGGAGACTTCAATTTCCCTGGTATAAACTGGAAATCGCTGAGAGCAGGGATTCTGAATGGGGAGGAATTTGTGAAATGCGTACAGGAGAGTTCTTTGGAACAATATGGCAGGGGGGTGGGGATCGACCTCTTTGTTTGACTGGAGTGAGACTGGGGGAGAGAGTCTTAGCAGGAGTGCTGAGAGTAAGCAAAGAAGTGATTTAATTATTCATTTATGGGTATTCCTAGTATATTTTGCAGGCTTTTTTCAGGGTTTTGAATTGAGGAAGTGAGGTCAGCTGAAAGGGATTCTGGGAGGTTGAGTCTTAGTATAAAAGGCAGTTACCTGGGGGGTTCGCCGGGAGCATAAAAAGCCGGCTGCACTATACAGCGGGCAGCATCGGGAGCGGGCAGTGGAGTGAGTGGGTAGCAGAGTGTGAACTATAAGGGTTTTGGCTCACAGGGCTTAGGCTGAAAGGGCGAGGCAAGGCTAGTTATTTTTTACCCAACCCTATAAAGGATAAGGGCAGGTATGAGTGATCGGCCAGTTCAGTGCTTCCGATGTGGGATGTGGGAGTTCCTGCAAACACCTAGCTTCCCAGAGGTTCACATATGTGCCAGGTGCGTGGAACTGCAGCTCTTGAGGGACCGTGTCATGGAACTGGAGCTGCAGATCGCTGACCTTAGTCTAGTCAGGGAAAATGGGAGAAAAATTGACAGGAGTTATAGGCAACTAGTTACACCGGGGCATCGGGAGAATGACACGTGGGTCACAGTTAGGAGGAGTAAAGGACAGAAGGGTAAAGTACAAGGGAGGACTCCAGTGGTGGTCTCTCAAAATAGGAAGGGCTTGGTGACAGGTGTGAGAGGGGAGGGGAGTGAACAGTTAGAGGAGGGGTCACCTGTGGTTGTCCCACTCCAAAACAGGTACATTGTTTTAGATAGTGTGGAGGAGTGTGCCTCTCCAGGGGTAAGACACAGTGACCAGGTCACTGGCACACAGTCAGGCTCTGTGGCCCGGAAAGGGAAGAGAGGGGTTAGGAGAGCGATAGTGGTGGGGGATGCATCAGTTAGAGGCAGACAGGCGATTCTGTGGGGGCGAACGGGACTCCAGGATGGTAGTCTGCCTACCTGGTGCTGGGGTCACGGATGTCTCCGAGCGGATAGCAGGCATATTAAAAGGGGAAGATAAAGAAACAGATGTCATTATACACATTGGTGGAAATGACGTAGATAGGAAGAGTCGGGGGGTCCTAAGAGAGCAATTCAGGGAGTTGGGAAATAGGTTAAAAAGTAGGGTCACTAGGGTGGCAATCTCTGGGCTGCTCCCAATGCCTCGTGCCAGTGAGGCGAAGAATAGGGAGTTGGTACAAATGAATGCCTGGCTAAAGGACTGGTCCAGGAGGGAGGGCTTCATTTTCCTAGATCAATGGGAGGTTTTCAGGAGAGGATGGCACCTGTACAAGAGGGAGGGGTCACAACTAAGTTGGAAGGGCACAAATATCCTGGCTGGGAGCTTTGCTAGTGCAGTTCGGGGGGGTTTAAACTAGTATGGCAGGGGGGTGGGGATCAAACTATTAGGTCTATAAGTGTGGAGGCTGGGGACGAGCTTGGGGCTGGGACAAGGCTGGCAAAGAAGAAGAGCACTCTGGGGGAGGACGACCTCACTGAGCCTGGAGGTCTGGAGTGCTTATACTTCAATGCAAGGAGCGTAGCAGGTAAGACAGACGAACTTGGGGCCTTAATGCGCACGAGGAATTTGGATGTGGTTGCGGTGACAGAGACTTGGTTGAAAGAGGGACAGGACTGGCAGCTGAATATTCCAGGGTACAAGTGTTTTAGGCGAGACAGAGGAGGGGCCAAAAGAGGTGGGGGAGTAGCGGTATTAGTTGGAGAGCATATTACAGCGGTGCAGAGGGAGGACAATTCAGAGGGGTCGTGTAACGAGTCACTCTGGGTGGAGCTTAGAAACAGGAAAGGCGCAGTCACTATGTTGGGGGTGTACTACAGGCCCCCCAACAGCCCAAGGGAAGTGGAAGAATGGATATGTCAGGAGATACTGGATAGGTGCAGGAAAAATAGGGTTGTTGTAGTGGGAGACTTCAATTTCCCTGGTATAGACTGGAAATCGCTGAGGGCAGGTACTCTGGATGGGGAGGAATTTGTAAAATGTGTACTGGAGGGTTCGTTGGAACAATATGTAGACAGCCCGACTAGAGAGGGGGCTATACTGGACCTGGTACTGGGGAATGAGCCCGGTCAGGTCTTCAAAGTTTTGGTAGGGGAACATGTGACAAATAGGGACCACAATTCTGTTAGCTTTAGGATAGTGATGGAAAAGGATGAGTGGTGTCCCAAGGGTAAGGTGTTGGATTGGAGGAAGGCTAACTTTAGTGGGATTATGCAGAAATTGGCAGCTGTTGATTGGGAGAGGCTGTTTGAGGATAAATCCACATCTGGCATGTGGGAGTCTTTTAAGGAACAGTTGTTAGGGCCACAGGACAGGCATGTGCCTGTAAAAAAGGATTGGATTCGAGAACTGTGGATAACCAGGGAAATTGAGGGACTGGTCAAAAAGAAAAAGAGGCGCATGTTAGATCCAGGCAGCTAAAAACAGAGGGAGCTCTGGAGGAATACAAAGAAAATAGGAAAGAACTCAAACGGGGAATTAGAAGGGCAAAAAGGGGTCACGAAATGTCCTTGGCAGACAGGATTAAGGAGAATCCAAAGGCATTTTATTCATACGTTAGGAACAAAAGGGTTGTCAGGGGGAAAAAAAAAAATCAGACCTCAGGGACAAAAGTGGGGAATTATGCTTGGAGCCCAAAGAAGTAGGGGAGATCCTAAATGAATACTTTGCGTCGGTATTCACAATGGAGAGGGATGTGTTGACTGGGAGTGTCTCAGAGGGGAGTGTTGAACCGTTGGAGAAAATCTCCATTACAAGGGAGGAAGTGTTAGGTTTGTTAGAGAATATAAAGACTGACAAATCCCCAGGGCCTGATGGAATCTATCCAAGGCTGCTCAGGGAGACGAGAGATGAAATCGCTGGGCCTCTGACGCAAATCTTTGTCTCGTCACTGGGCACAGGCGAGGTCCCAGAGGATTGGAGGATAGCTAATGTGGTCCTGTTAGTTAACCCGGGTAATTATAGGCCGGTGAGCTTGACGTCCGTGGTGGGGAAGTTGTTGGAGAAGATTCTTAGAGATAGGATGTATGTGCATTTAGAAAGGAATAAACTCATTAACGATAGTCAGCATGGTTTTGAGAGAAGGAGGTCATGCCTCACTAACCTGGTGGAGTTTTTTGAAGAAGTGACCAGAATGGTTGACGAGGGAAGGGCCGTGGATGCCATCTATATGGACTTTAATAAAGCATTTGACAAAGTCCCTCATGGTAGGTTGGTGAAAAAGGTTGGATCTCATGGGATAAAGGGGGAGGTGGCTAGATGGGTGGAGAACTGGCTTGGTCACAGAAGACAGAGGGTGGTAGTGGAAGGGTCTTTTTCCGGCTGGAGGCCTGTGACTAGTGGTGTTCCGCAGGGCTCTGTATTGGGACCTCTGCTGTTTGTGATTTATATAAACGATCTGGAAGAAGGTGTAACTAGGGTGATCAGTAAGTTTGTGGACGACACAAAATTGGCAGGACTTGCAGATAGTGAGGAGCATTGTCAGAGGCTACAGAAGGATATAGATAGGCTGGAAATTTGGGCAAAGAAATGGCAGATGGAGTTCAATCCTGATGAATGCGAAGTGATCCATTTTGGTAGAAATAATGTAAGGAGGAACCATAATGGGTGTAGATATGCAGAGGGACCTGGGTGTGCAAGTCCACAGATCCTTGAAGGTGACGTCACTGGTGGAGAAGGTGGTGAAGGCGGCATATGGCAAGTTGGGGTCTGATGTTGCAGATGTATAGAACGTTGGTTCGGCTGCATTTGGAATAATGTGTCCAGTTCTGGTTGCCACACTACCAGAAGGACATGGAGGCTTTGGAGAGAGCACAGAGGAGGTTTACCAGGATGTTGCTTGGTATGGAGGGGGGCTTAGTTATGAGGAGAGATTGGGTAAACTGGGGTTGTTCTCCCTGGAAAGATGGAGGATGAGGGGAGACTTAATAGAGGTGTATAACATTATGAAAAGGCATAGATAGGGTAAACGCTGGGAAGCTTTTCCCCAGGTCGGTGGTGACGTTCACGAGGGGTCATAGGTTCAAGGTGAAGGGGGGGGGCGGTTTAACACAGATATCAGAAGGACATATTTTACAGAGGGTGGTGGGGGCCTGGAATGCACTGCTAGGCAAGGTGGTGGAGGCAGACACACTGGTAACGTTTAAGACTTATCTAGATAGCCACATGAACGGAGTGGGAATGGAGGGATACAAAAGAATGGTCTAGTTTGGACCAGGGAGCGGCACGGGCTTGGGGGGCCGAAGGGCCTGTTCTTGTGCTGTATTGTTCTTTGTTCTGTGGGAGACGAGGGAAGAAATTGCAGAGCCTCTGGCGATGATCTTTGCGTCGTCGATGGAGACGGGAGAGGTGCCGGAGGATTGCAGATGTGGTTCCTATTTTCAAGGGGAATAGGGATAGCCCAGCTAATTACCGACCGGTGAGTCTAACCTGGCTGTTCACTGGAAAACTCATTCGGTTGTGTGTGTGTCTGTGCTTTTCCACGGGGCCGGCCATCCGGCACACGGCCAAAGCCATCCCAGACCTTAGGACGGTCGTGCTCGGCCCCGAAACTGCACGCAAACTCGAGGCGGCGCAGGCGTGCGGTGGGATCCCGCCCGAGCGTTGGCCGGCCTTTTTGCCGCCGGGTGGCGGAGGTCCCCGCTGGAGGTCCCTCTACGGAGGGATCTCCCCCAATTACGTCGGGGACCTGGGGTGGAGGGTGATGCATGCAGCAGTTCCGCACAACCGTAGGATTCACTGGTTCACGGGCTCCGAAGACTGCCCTTTCTGTGGCCTTGTGGAGTCCGTGGACCATGTCTATGTTTTGTGTCTTCGGCTGCACTCCCTTTATGTTTTCCTGAAGAACCTTTTATTGATGTTCTGTTTGCACTTCAGTCCCACGCTCCTGATCTACGGACACCCGGTGCGGAGAGGGGAGGGTCAGGATGGCGACCTCCTCGTGAACCTGCTCCTGGGCCTGGCGAAACGTGCCATTTACCGGTCCAGGCAGCGGGCGATCGAGGGGGCCGTCCATCCTGACTGTCTGCCCCTCTACCGCAGCTATGTTCGCAGCCAGGTGTCCCTGGAGAGGGAGCATGCGGTGTCCACGGGCAAGGTTGACACCTTCCGCGTCCGTTGGGCACCGCAGGGGTTGGGGTGCATTATTGACCCTAATAATCACATTTTAATTTGATGTTTAAGTTTCCTTTGTACTTTGATTTCTGTTCGGGCTGTTCCCCCTCCTTCTGGGGAGCTGCCCCTTTTACTTTGTCCTGATTTAACCCGAGTTTGTTTATTTGGTTTGACCTAAAAAGAGCCCAACATCTGTGAGTAACACACTTTAGAGCTTGCTTGCTGGAGACGCCCGTTTTCTATCGTTTCTGCCGATTTGTTGGCTTCCTGCAAGGAGGGAGGAAGGGGGAGGAAGGTGAGCTATCGCCTGCCTGCCTGCCGTCTGCTGGAGGGTGCTCTCTCCCTGGAGGGAGAGAGGGAAAGAGGACACGGAGACACTTTCTTTGTTTACTTTTTTCCACCGACGGGAGGGAAGACTGCACAGCCTCCTCGTATCAACATCAGGGGACTGAGTGGGGCTGATGCCCTCATCAGAAGGTCGGTGCCTGAAAGGGAGGTTTGCGGGGGGGAGAAAATTTAGACTGTTTTCCATCTGCAGTGGGTGGGTGGGGGGGGGGGGGGGGGGGGGGGGGGGGGGTGAAGACACCCTGGACTTAGTTTGCGCCCAAGAGAGCTGGAAGAGTAAAGTCCCCCCACCCACTGCTGCTGCCCCCAACACCGACACCCACCCCCCCTCCCCCCTCCTTCCTCCTGACTGGGGCACCGGCCCTCCTCAGTGCCCTGTCCCTTGGGTGCGATCTACACCTGCGTCCTTGCAGATTGCCACTTTACTGAAACCCGGGAATGGCGGTGATCCGCTTCGCTCCCAAAACAGGTGCAATGGCGATTTAAATTGAATTAATGAACTGCCCGCCCAACTTTCAGCATTTCCCCCTTTACCACCCCGTTTGCCAATCCGGAACCGCGCCGTAATGGACCTGCTCAATAAAAGTCTGAATCGGGGCTCCAGCTTCTGAAGAGTGCGTTCAGTGTTTCCAACGGCTCTCTGACTCAGATCAGTGGTGTGGGGGGGGGGGGGGGCGGGGGAGGAGGGTCAGATCATTCTCTGGTTGTGGGGGGGGGGGGTGGAGGGTCAGATCATTCTCTGGTTGGGGGGGGGTGGAGGAGGAGGACGATCGGTCTGGGTAACGGGGTGGTGGGGGGGAGGGTGTTTGATTCTTTACTCAGGAGAGTGGTTGGGGTGTGGAATGGACTACCTGCTGTGCTAGTGGAGTTGGACACTTTAGGAACTTTCAAGCGGTTATTGGATAGGCTCATGGAGCACAGCAGGATGACAGAGTGAGATAGCTTGATTTTGGTTTTGGACAAAGCTCAGCACAACATCGAGGGCCGAAGGGCCTGTACTGTACTATGTTCTATATAATCCAAGGTTGTCCTCCTCGCTATTTACCACACCACCAATGACAATTTGTTCAATTATATCACACACCCGTCCCTGCTTTCTGTACCTACATTGTCCTTCCACACAGTGAACACAGATGCAAAATACTAATTTAGTACCTCAAATACATCTTCGATTTTTTCTTTAGTTCTAACCTTCTGTGGCAACGCACTGCCTCAATCAGACATTGGGATTCAGAGTTGATGCAGTTTGATGGACAAGTTGTCTTCATTCTGAACAATGGGGAACAAGCTCCTCCCATTCACTGACAATTTGCCCCTTACAAAGATGGTGATCGCCCATCCACACATCACCATCTTTATTGGGGGCAGTCATTAAGATCTCAGGGATCTTTGACCTGCTTGATGCAAATGAGGGAACTGGTGAATTTTCTTTCTGCACTGTGAAGAAGCTGTGATGTGAGTTCCTGACTGATGGGGAATGATCACAGACAGCAGTTCTTAAAGGGAAATGGCAACCCTGAAAACACAATCAGCTCTAGATCCAGAATATTAAACTCCAGCCCAGTTACAGGGGTTGTTAACATCAGCAGAAACAAACCTCAGATGTCAGAATGAATGTGGCTCACTCCTGGATGTGATTAACAGCAGCAGCTACAGCAGAATCCACTCCCTGCACTCACTCGTGAAGTCGCTGGTGTGTCACCAGGTGGGAGGAGGTAGTGAATCCCTTCCCACACTCTGAGCAGGTGAATGGTCTCTCCCCAGTGTGAGGTCGCTGATGTGCTTTGAGGCTGGATCAATGTCTGAAGCTCTTTCCACAGTTAATGCAGCTGAACGGCCTCTCCTCAGTGTGAACTCTCTGGTGTGTCACTCGGTTGGATGAATTAATGAATCGCTTCCCACACACTGAGCAGGTGAATGGCCGCTCCCCGGTATGAACTCTCCGGTGTAGTTGTAGGTTACACATCTGGACGAATCCCTTCCCACACACAGCAGGTGTACGGTCTCTCAGTGTGAACTCGCTGGTGTAATGTTCGGCAGGATGATGGAGTACATTCCTTCCAACACAGGGCAGTTGAAGGGTCTCTCCCCAGTGTGGGTGCGTCGATGAGTTTCCAGTTTGGATGGGCAAGTGAATGCTTTCCCACAGTCCCCATATATCCACAGTTTCTCTATGGTGTCAGTATCATCATGTCTCTCCATATTGAGTGATTAGTTGAAGCCTCGTCCACACACACAACACATGCACAGATTCACATTGCTGTGAATGGTGTGATCTTTTTACAGGCTGTTGACTGGAAAACTAATTTGGTTGTGTGCGCGTCTCGGTGCTTTTCCAGTCACGCTGAGTCCAGTCATCTTTTCCCACACTCCACATTCAAAGGCTGATGGTGTTCAGGTGCTGCTGAATTGAGCGACTGTTAAATCTTGGTGTGAAACTTGATTCCATTTTGCTGACTGTAAATCTTCCCCTTCAAATATCCTGCAAAAGGAGTTTACAAAACTACTGTCAGTCCAGGATTGAAATTCTGATCAGACAAGTCTAATTTCAAAAAGGAACAACTTTTCTGTTCCTGTTGCCCAAAACAGTAAATCTATGTCCCACTCACTCTCCCTCCTCCGAGTTGAGGGCAGCACGGTGGCAGTGGTTAGCACTGCTGCCTCACAGCACCACAGACCCAAGTTTGATTCCCAGCTTGGGTCACTGTCTGTTTGCACAGTCTCCCCGTGTCTGCATGGGTTTTCTCCAAGTGCTCTGGTTTCCTCCCACAGTCCAAACAGGTGCAGGTTAGGTGGATTGGCTATGCTAAATTACCCTTGGTGTCAGGGGGACTAGCTAGGGTAAATGCATGGGGTAATGGGGATAGGGCGTGGACGGGATTGTGGTCAGTGCAGACTCGATGGGCTGAATGGCCCCCTTCTGCACTGTCAGATTCTATGAGATCTAAATGAAATGTTGCATATTTTTCATGCATCCCAACTACTAATTTTTCCAAATCACTCCAAGGCCTGTTCTTCCCCATCTCTGGAATCGCCTCTAGCATTGCTCCAATTCTGGCTTCCTGCACATTCCCTATTTTAATCACTCCACCATTAGTGACTAGACCTTCAGTGCACAGGGATGACTTCTCAAAGAATTCCTACAGTGCAGAAGGAAAGCATTTGGCCCATCAAGTCTGCACCAACTCTGAATATTTTACCCCTGATCTACACTTGTAACCCACATTTTTAACCCCACTAATCCACCTTACCTGTACATCTTTGTACACGAAGGGGCAATATAGCATGGCCAATCCCCCCAAGCATCACATCTTTGGACAGTGGGAGGCAACTGGAGCATCCAGAGGAAACCCACAGTCACAGGGATAACGTGCAAACTCCACACAGACAGTGACCCAGGGCTGGAATCGAACCTGGGTCCCTGGAGCTGTGAGGCAGCAGTGTTAACCACCCTGATATTAATGGTGTTTTATCAATAGAAGTTGTTGGCTGTAACCCTAAATTCCAGTTTTACACACAGTTTGTTATTAAATCAATCTGTTTTTTTTGTCCCCTGTGGGTTATTCATTTGGTTTCACCCCCAAGAAATACAGTGGCTGTGCATGCGTTGTTCCAAATTACCCTCAATAAAGATGGCGGATGCGCATGCGCTTTGCAGTACGTGGATTCCTATAAAGATGGCGGATATTAACTCGGTCCTGAAGCCTTCGGAAGGCCCAAGGAATTTGCTTTGCTAATTGAGGCCAACACCGGGTGTTTATAAAGCCTCACCATCCACCCACCAACTCCATTTATGTTTCCAGTTTTATTTCGGGCTCTGCATCCGCACTCAGTCTTTGTAAACACATTCCTCTTAGAGTGAAGGGCAAGGCTGGCAGAAGTCAGGAACCCTGGATGACTCGGGTTATTGAGGCCCTGGTCAAGAAGAAGAAAGAGGCACATGACATGCATAGGGAGCTGGGATCAAGTGAATCCCTTGGCGTATAGGGGATGTAGGAGTAGAGTTAAGCGATAAATCAGGAGGGCAAAAAGGGGACACAAGATTGTTTTGGCAGATAAGGCAAAGGAGAATCCAAAGAGCTTCTACAAATACATAAAGGGCAAAAGAGTAACAAGGGAGAGAGTAGGGCCTCTTCAGGATCAACAAGGTCACCTATGTGAGGATCCACAAGAGATGGGTGAGATCCTATATGAATATTTCTCATCAGTATTTACTGTTGAGAAAAGCATGGAACTTGGGGAAATAGTGATGTCTTGAGGAGTGTACATATTACAGAGAAGGAGGTGCTCGAAGTCTTAAAGTGCATCAAGGAGATAAATCCCCAGGACCTGATGAAGTGTATCCCAGAACATTGTGCAAGGCTAGGGAGGAAATTGCAGTTCCCCTAGCTGAGATATTTGAATCATCGATAGTCACGGGTGAGGTGCCTGAAGATTGGAGTGTGGCAAATGTTGTGCCTTTGTTTAAAAAGGGCTGCAGGGAAAAGCCTGGGAACTACAGGCCAGTGAGCCTCACATCTGTGGTGGGTAAATTGTTGGAAGGTATTTTGATCCACAGGCATTTAGAGACGCAAGGACTGATTCGGGACAGTTCCGCATAGCTTTGAGTGGAAAATCATGTCTCACAAACTTGACTGAGTTTTTTTGAAGGGGTAACCAAGAAGGTAGATGAGGGGAGTGCAGTTGATGTTATCGACAAAGACTTTAAGCAAGGCCTTTGACAAGGTACCACACGGTAGGTTGTTACACAAGGTTAAATCTCACGGGATCCAGGGTGAGGTGTCTAAATGGATACAAAATTGGCTTCTTGACAGAATAAGAAGTCTCACAACACCAGGTTAAAGTCCAACAGGTTTATTTGGTAGCCAATACCATAAGCTTTCGGAGCACTGCTCCTTCGTGGAGCAGTGCTCCGAAAGCTTATGGTATTTGCTACCAAATAAACCTGTTGGACTTTAACCTGGTGTTGTGAGACTTCTTATTGTGTTCACCCCAGTCCAACGCCAGCATCTCCACATCATGACTTCTTGACAGAAGCCAGAGGATGGGTTGTAGTGAATTGTTTTTCAAACGGGAGGACTGTGACCAGCGGTGTGCCTCAGGGATCAGTGCTGGGTCCACTGTTATTTGTCATTTATATTCATGATTTGGATGAGAATATGGGCGGCGTGGTTAGTAAGTTTGCAGATGACACTAAGATTAGTGGCATAATGGACAGTGAAGAGAGTTATCTTGATCAATTGGACCAGTGGGCTGACGAATGGCAGATGGAGTTTAATTTGGAGAAATGCGAGGTGATGCATCTTGGTAGATCGAACCAGGGCAGGACTTACTCAGTTCAGGAGAGTTATAGAACAAAGATCATGGGGTACAGGTTCATAGCTCCTCGAAAGTGGAGTCACAGATGGACAGAGTGGTGAAGAAGGCATTTGGCATGCTTGGTTTCATCGGTCAGAACATTGAATGCAGAGGTTGGCACAATTTGTTGAAGTTGTACAAGACATTGGTAAGACCACATTTGGAATACTGTGTACAGTTCTGGTCACCCTATTATAGGAAGGATAATATTAAACTAGAAAGTGTGCAGAGAAGTTTTACGAGGATGCTACCAGGACTTGGTGTGAATGACAAGGAGGCGCTGGATAGAGGGAGGGGAGAGGAGGGTAGGGAAGGCAGGCCCCAGCTCCCCCACTCTCAGCGCACTGAGCTGCGCCTGCCTCCCCACAGGCAGCACTAACTCCAGGCCCAAGTGGGCAGGAGGCGGTGAAGCGGATCCTTACCTGGGAGGCACTGACACATTTCCCCCAGGGCTGTGCAGGGCAGGATATCTCAGTGCAGGGGGCCCCACTCTCTGAGCCACAGCCCAAGGCACTGACCAGTCCTTCCACACCAACCTAACCTGCTGGCACCAGAGGACCTGCAATTTTCTCCCGAGCCTCCCACTCCATCAAGTCCTGGGGATTTATCTACCTTGATGTACTTTAAGACTTCCAGCACCTCCTTCTCTGCAGCACTATTTTAACCTCAATGAATATAAAATAACATTGTTAGCTATTGAGATAAATTAATTTTTAAAAAAACACAAATTGCAAATTGATGATCTGCTATGTTAAATTCTCCTGTGGGACTAGAGATTTAGAAACTTTTACTTTATCTCCTCTCTCTCCCCTCGACTCTGGCTGGATTCAATCACAGTCACTGGTTCCTCTCGTTCTGTCTCTTCCTGATTCTGAATATTCATTGTTTTACAGAATGATACAGCACAGATGGAAACCATTCAGCTCAGTATGCCTGGAAGATCTATCCAATAAATTCAATAGCCCTGTTGGCAAAGTCAGAACAATAAGGCCACACTTGGAATACTGTGTGCAGTTCTGGTCACCCTATTATAGAAAGGGTATTATTAAACTAGAAAGAGTGCAGAAGAGATTGACTGGGATGCTACCGGACTTGATGGTTTGCGTTATAAGGAGAGGCTGGGACTTTTTTCCTCTGGAGCGCAGGAGGCTGAGGGGTGACCTTATAGAGGTCTATAAAATAATGAGGGGCACAGATCAGCGAGATAGTCAATATCTTTTCCCAAAAGTAGGGGAGTCTAAAACTAGAGGGCAGAGGTTTAAGGTGAGAGGGGAGAGATACAGAAGTGTCCAGAGGGGCAATTTTTTCACACACAGGGTGGTGAGTGTCTGGAACGAGCTGCCAGAGGTAGTAGTAGAGGCGGGTACAATTTTGTCTTTTAAAAAGCATTTAGACAGTTACATGGGTAAGATGGGTATAGAGGGATATGGGCCAAATGCGGGCAATTGGGACTAGCTTAGGGGTTTTAAAAAGTGCAGCATGGACAAGTTGGGCCGAAGGGCCTGTTTCCAGGCTGTAAACCTCTGACTCTATAAAAATCCCCATTTAAAACCCGCTCGCTCGAGCTCCTTACCGTCTGCCGCAGGCACTGCGCATGCTCCAGCTCCCAAAACAGGATGTGGCCGTTAACCTGGGCCTGTTCCCGGGAGGGAGGGAGAAGCCCCGCAGCTGCAAACCAGGGAGCTGACAATGATTCTGAACGGTTTGCGGATCCTCCCCAATCTCCAACCGCCGGCTCCGCCGCTGCGATATTGACTCCGCCCCCACCAGATTTTATCAGAGTGCTGGTCCTCCAGCCCCGCCCCTCATTCACTCTGATTGGTTGGAGGACCAGCCACTCCCGCTCGGTCCTCCAGCCCCGCCCCTCATTCACTCCGATTGGTTGGAGGACCAGCCGCTCCCGCTCGGTCCTCCAGCCCCGCCCCCTCTTCCTATTGGTCCGGAGTTGCCGTCAATCAGTCCCCGGGCATTGTGATGTGGAGCATGCGCAGTGTCATTGCTGGCCTTGGCGCTTGTTTGTCCCGGAGAAGCGGAGTCAGCGTTAGGCGGTGGCTGCGAGGATTTGGAAACACTTTGTGGATCCGCAAACCCTTCAGAATCATTGTCAGCTCCCTGGTTTGCAGCTGCGGGGCTTCTCCCTCCCTCCCTCCCGGGAACAGGCCCAGGTTAACGGCCCCATCCTGGCTCAGCCACTGGAGGATGGTTCACATCAGAGGATGGGGGAGGGGGACAATAAATAAGAGGTTACACTTTGGCCTCAAATCAATGAGGACTCTGATCTCTGGGAAGGAAGGAAACCCTGGGAGGTGGGCGGGGAGGATTCACAAACACCCGCTGGAGGCCCCAACACCCCCAATAAGACCCATTGGTTTTATTGTCAGTCTGCAGACAGGAGCTGGAGAACTGAACACAGACAGAGGAGAGGGAGGGAGAAAACTGGGAGTGGAGGAAAAGAAATGGTGAGATGGGTTTGGATTTCAGCCCAGGGAGGAGGGAGAGTGTGTGGGACAGGGAATTACAGATTTGGGGGAACAAGGGAGGAAAAAATGATCCAGAGAAACAAGAATTGTCTGTTTTGATTTGTTTTCCTACACTGACAGTGATTTTGTAAACTTCTTTTGCAGAATATTTGAAGTGGAAGTTTTACAGACAGGAAACTCAACTCAAAATTCTTACTAATATTTCACAGTTGCTCGATTTATCAGCACATGAACACCGTCAACCTTTGAATGTGGGAGGACAAATGTTTCTCTGTTCTGTCTGTGGGAAAAGATTTCAAACATCAGTGTGACTGGAAAAGCACCGAGACACATGCACACACCGGAGTGAGAGCGTTCCATTGAACCGACTGTGGAAAGAGCTTTAACCAGTTACACAGCTTGAAAAAATATCACACCATTCAAAGTGAGGTGAAACTGTACCTGTTCTGTGTGCAGGTGAATCTTGAACTGATTGTCCAACCTGGAGAGACACAAGGATACTGGCACCATGGAGAAAAGATGGAAATGTGGGGACTGTGGAAGGGATTCCGTTGCCCGTCTGACCTGGAAACTCATCAACGGGTTCATACTGGGGAGAGACCATTAACCTGTTCCACATGTGGGCAGGGATTTAGCAAGTCATCCACACTGGGGAGAGGCCGTTCACCTGCTCTGTGTGCGGGAAGGGATTCACTCAGCTATCCAGCCCGCAGGCACATCAGCAAGTTCACGAGTGATTACAAGGGTTGAATTCTGCTGTTATTGTTTCTGCTCTCAGTTACATCAGGACTGCATTTTGTTAATTCTTATTGTTCGCCAATGGGCAGGGTCGGATAGTTTCTTTCTACTGGACTGGCCGGTCTCACGACTTTGCTTCCAGTGGGCTGATGCGCTTTGAGCCTGTGAGAGCACATTTCCACTGAAATGATCCACAAAAGCTGGTGAAGCACATTTATTTTATCCTGGGTCGTAAATAGTATTTTTCCACCCATTACAGGGAGATCTAAAATAAATACAGAAAGTGTGGAAAAACATGGCAGGTCTGGCAGCATCTGTGGAGAGAGAAACAGAGATAATGTTTCACGTCCAATGTAACTCTACTTCAGAACTAAAGAGGGGGAGAAATGTGATGGGTTTGATGCTGGTGAGAAAGGGGGGAGGGGCAGGTAGAACAAAAGGGAAAGTCAGGGATTGGTTAGAGGGCGGGTGAGATTAAATGACAAAAATATCCCGGAACCCAAGGCAAAGGGAGAGGTAATGGTTGTGGTAAAGAAACAAAGCATTGGTCCAGAGTAAGTGTTATTGGCAGAATAAAGGACAGCTCTGTCTGGAAGCAAAAAAACATGAAAACAAGATGCAGACTGGCACTCGGCAAAAAACAACAAATCAAAATGGAGGAGAGGGTTCAGGGTGTGAAGTTGTTGAGTCCAGAAGGCTGTAAAGTGCCTCATCGGAAGATATGGGGCTGTTTGTCCAGCTTGTGTTGGGCTTCTCCGGAACATTGCAGCAGGCCGAGGACAGAAATGTGAGCGTGAGAGCAAGGTGGTGAATTCTAATGGCAAGCAAGCGGAAGGTCAGGGTCATGCTTGTGGACTGAGCGGAGATGTTCCACAAAGAGAGCAGGGAACAGGCTACAGATGAATTAAAGAGAAACCATTTGTGTCCAGAACATTGTGAACATCCTTTTACTCTAGTTGTCTATGGTCCTCAAGTCATTTTCTGTTTGTTTTAACCATGTTCTGTTTCATTAATACATTTTATCAGTAAAAATATTTGATTTTTCTGGTCTTTTCCTGATTGATGCACTTTCGGAAAAGTGGGTGAGAGGGGTTGGCAGGCTCTTTAACAGAAAGTGAGTCCCTCTAAGGTAATTGGCAAAGTGGCCAGAGGGGGAGATGAGATTTTATTTTATTATTTGACACAGCGAGTTGTTCTGATCTGCCTGAAAGCAGATTCAATAGAATCTTTCCAAAGGGTAAAGACTTGAAGGGAAGAATTTGCAGGACTGTGGGAACAGGGCAGAGTGGTAGCATGAATCCTTTCAAAGAGATAGCAGGGGCATGATGGGCTAAATGGACTCCTGCATCCTGTCAATCTCAGTCTCCTGCTTTTGTGCAGGTTAGAAGGGTAGATTTCAGTGCAGCCTCTTCCCTGTATCTGTATTTAAAGAGACAGGTTTCTCTTTCGCTCTGAGAGACAGATATAACAATTGGTTGGAGGCCCATTTCCCACTCAGTCCTCCAGCACTTCCCTGTCTCTCTATTAGTGCAATCCCTATGGCAGTTTCTCAACTGCGGCGCAGGCCTCGTTATTCTGAGCTAAATTCAGCCCTCAGCTCCGTCACCTGGCTGTCATTGACATGAGCAATAGAGAGACAGAAAGGTGCCCCAGGCTCAAATGGGAAGTCGAAACACAGGACTTTAAATGAACTGTTAGCATCTCTCTAACGATCGATAATTTTAAAAAATGAATTCTAAACCCAGTGAGTAAATTAAAGAATCACACGACAAAACTTCAGGTTTTATGATGTTTACTCCAACAAACTGGAAGCAACAATGATTAAACACTGTTCTTTGTAGGGAACATTGCCCTTAAACTAAAAAATTGAACTTTGCCCTTTTACTCTTAACACAATGAAATATCCCACTCAACGGTTATATTTTACTCTGCCTTGGAATGTTGACACTCAATTCTCCAAGATTGAGTCCAAAGTGATTCTTTACTCCCAGAGGGTTTATTTCCATTGTTTTCCTTTTCCAGTCTGACAACCTTTAATCCCAGAACTGTCCTTCACAGTGATGGTTCTCCTGGACATTTTCCCACTAACACAAGCAAGGCGAATCTTCCAGCCTTGTTTTGCAATTTTCAGGAATTTGTTACCAAATTCGATATAGGAGCAGCAGTAGGCCATTTGGCCCTTTGAGTCTGCTCCACCATTTATTTAGATCATGGCTGATCTGTTTGTGTGGAGTTCCACATTCTCATTCTACAGCCGATACTTTTGATTCCCTGATACAATAAGAATTGGGATAACGGCAATATTCTGCTGTTGCTGGAATCTGAAACAGAGACAGAAGATGCTGGAGAATCTCAGCAAGTCTGACAGCATCTGTAGAGAGAGAATAGAGACAACATTTTGAGTCAGGATGAATCTTTGTCAGCTGAAGACAAGGAAAATTGGACAAAAGTTATACTGTAAGGGTCAACAATTGGGAAGCAATCTATTAAACCTCCTCTGAACCACTTTCAATGCATTTGTATCATTTCTTAAATGGGAGACAAAAACTACATCCAGTTTTCAAGATGTGGCCTCAGCAATGCCCTGTATAACTGAAGTATAACATCTTTACTTCTATGTTCAATTTTTCTCGGAATAACGGATTGTATTCCATTTGTAAGAACTTTGATTTATTTGAACTAAGATTTATGGGGGTTCTCTTATTTACGATAACCTCCCTCATCGTAAATCACACCAGGTTCCAGTGACTTAACCATATGGCAAGAAAGAACACTTTAAATGGTGAATTCAGAAAGTTTATTCACCATTAAAAATGCACCAAGTCAGAAAGATAAAAAACAAAGTATCGATTAAGAGTTAATAAAGAAAGCTTTACTTTAACAATTGAACAGACTTCTCTCCCTCTCAGACCAGGACATGAAGTGACGGCTCTGAAAATGGGGATAACTTGTAAAACCAACAGCTCTCAACACCTCTATGTAAACATCTCTCCCTCCACCTCTCTCTACCAAAGTGGCTTCTCAAGACCACTTTTCAATCCTTTAAAAATGTCAAACAGCTACCTCAGCAAATTCCCATAAATCTTCAATTATAAACTAAAACATACATGAGTTTTCAGGCAATTTAAAAACAAATGAGGTGTGTGCTGAAAGGGTGAACTTTTCTACAGAATCTAAAGGGGTGGGGGGTGAGCAGCAAAAACTTGGCACACAATTACATCACTTTACACAAGTTTAAAAAACTTCTCTAACAATAAAACAAACTTGATTTTAAACTTCATCTATTAATTTTTTTGTTATATTCCTCACCTTAATTATTTTAATATGATCAGTTTTTGTTAGGGATGGGTAACTTCTGTTCTTTATAAACTGGTTCACTCATTTTTAAAAATTCTATATGGGCTCGGAGAATCAGAACCCAGAATTTATCACCCTTACCCTGTTTATCTTTTTGCCACCACTCCCTCTATTTTGATTAAACATTTTATCGTAAAAGTTAAATACTGCGGATGCTGGAATCTGAAACAAAAACAGAAAATGCCAGAACATCTCAACAAGTCTGACAGCATCCGTGGAGAGAGAACAGAACCAATGTTTCGAGTCTGGATGATCCTTCATAAGCGCTCTTACGAAGTGTCATCCAGACTCGAAACGTTGGTTCTATTCTCGAATCATTTAATCGATAAGTTTCTTGTTCTTAGTTTCCAAATAGCAGGTAAGAGACCTGTCCGGTTCCCACTTGAGCTCTGATTTTTCACTGGCCATGCTTGGGTAGGATTATAACCATTAGAATCTACTCTCAGAGGTCCACTTTTCAGTGCAGTGCTACTTGGAGTATACCGTCACCACCGACTATTGGGTCACAAGTCCCTCACAGTTCTTATCACAAATTTAGGATAAATTGATTTAAACAATGCATGAGAATGCTTCTTAATTTTTTAGTCAACTGTTGATTGTTGATTGGTCAGACCCCCTGTTCACAGATTTGGTATCTCAGCCGCTGAACAAATTTACCTCTAACTCTTCTGAGTAAATATTCTCACCAGGTCCTCTATCGGGGCCCTGCTAAGCAGCTTAATGGTCCGTGATTGCAGAAACTGAGCAGTCATACGAATGTGGTCAAGATAGTCCAGTCCCATAATGCCTCACATTCAATCTGCTGTCCTTCAATTATAACAGAATATGTGGCTGTATGTAGCTGCCTCGGCCGTGGTCAACCCCAACACTGCCTTCCTGAACTGCTGCAATGCCTGAGGTGTCAGTACATCCACAGTGCTGTTAGGGAGGGATTTCCAGCTACACATTCCAGACTTTCACTAGACTGTAGGTGGATACCAGATTGATATATTCCATTCAACCACACCCAAGGTGAGTTATTCCAATTCCTTTATTGTCCAGGACAATATATTTACAATATCTTTAAAACAGAAATTAAACATTCCCATTTGATTTCAGGTATTAACATATTCTGTTAGTTTGTTCTTTATTGTCAATGTCAGGCTGGGGTTGGTCCCCTTGGAGCAAAGGAGGTTGAGGGGAGATTTGATAGAGGTAGACAAGATTCTGACAGGTTTAGATAAGGTGGACAAAGAAAAGCTGTTCCCATTTGCTGATGGGACATGGATGAGGGGGTCACAGATTTAAGGTTTTGGGTCAGAGATGCAGGGGGGGGGTGGGGGGGATGTGAGGAAGAATATTTTGATGCAGCGAATGACCTGGAACTCGCTGCCTACGAGGGTGAAGGAAGTGGAGACAATAAACAATTACAAAGGAAATTGGATGGGCATTTGGGAGGTTTCAAACAGAAATGCTGACTAAATATCTCTGAACTTCCTAACATCCTGTCACTCTGTGATCCTTGTGAAATTTGAAACCAGGTATTCGCAACAAGACTCAAAGAGCATCAGCCCACTGGAGGCAAAATCATGAGACCGACCAGTCCAACAGAAAGAAACCCTCCGACCCTCCCCATTGACCAACTGTGAGAATGAATAAAATGCAGTTCTGGATGTAACTGAGAGCAGGAACAACAACAGCAGAATCCAACCCCTGGAATCACTCGTGAACTTGTTGGTGTCTCAATAGGGCAGATGAAACACTGAATGCCTTCCCACATTGAGAGCAGACGAATGGCCTCTCCCCTGTGTGAACTCGCTGGTGTTTCTGCAGGCTGGATGAGTCAGTGAATCTCTTTCCACAATGAGGGCAGGTGAATGGCCTCTCCCCAGTGTGAATTCGCAGGTGTTTCTGCAAGTTGGATAAGTCAGTGAATTCCTTCCCACACTGAGAGCAGGTGAACGGTTTCTCCCCAGTGTGAACTCGCTGGTGTATCTGCAGGATGGATAATTGAGTGAATCGTTCCCCACATTGAGAGCAGGTGAACGGTTTCTCCCCAGTGTGAACTCGCTGGTGTGTCCGCAGGTGGGATGACTGAGTGAATCCCTCCCCACACTGAGGGCAGGTGAATGGCCTCTCCCCAGTGTGAACTCGGTGGTGTGTCTGCAAGCTGGATAACTGACTGAATCCCTCCCCACACTGAGAGCAGGTGAATGGTCTCTCCCCAGTGTGAACTCGCTGGTGTGTCCGTAGGTTGGATAACTGACTGAATCCCTTCGCACACTGAGAACAGGTGAATGGTCTCTCCCCAGTGTGAACTCGCTGGTGTGTCCGCAGGCTGGATGACAGAGTGAATCCCTTCCCACACTGAGAGCAGCTGAATGGCCTCTCCCCAGTGTGAACTCGCTGGTGTGTCCGCAGGTTGGAAAACTGACTGAATCCCTTCCCACACTGAGGGCAGGCGAACGGTCTCTCCCCAGTGTGAACTTGCTGGTGTCTCTGCAGTCTGGATGATAAAGTGAATCCCTTCCCACACACAGAGCAGGTGAACGGCCTCTCCCCAGTGTGGCTGCGCCGATGAATTTCCAGATCAGATGGAGCTTTGAATCCTTTCCCACAGTCCCCACATTTCCACGGTTTCTCCATGGTGCGGGTGTCCTTGTGACTCTCCAGGTTAAACAATCAGTTAAAACTCACACAGAACACAAGTACAGTCTCTCCCCACTGAATGCTGCGATGTATTTTCGGGCTGTGTATCTGGTTAAAGCTTTTTCCTCAGTGCACTGGAACACTCTCAATTGAGTGTGTCTGTGTCTTGGTGCTTTTCCAGTGATGCTGATGTTTAAAATCTTCTCTCGCAGACAGAACAGAGAAACATTTCTCCTTCTAGATTCAAAGGCTGATGATATTCAGGTCCAGATGAATTGAGTGACTCTGTCAGTTATTTGGTTTGAGATTTCTGTCTGTAAATCTTCACCTTCTGATATCCTGTAAAAGGAGTTTATAAAAGCCATCAGTGTCAGTGCAGGATAGAAATTCAGAACAGACAGTTCTAGTTTCTATGGAACATTCTTTCCTCTCTCATTCCCCAAAAGCTGTGAATCTCCATCCCACACACTCTCCCTTCATTCTCACTCTGCTGTATCTAATATTCACCCTCCCAATTCTCCTGAAGGTACTGATTGAGGCTGATTGACAGATCCATGCTCACTGCTTTCTGTCCAGCACAGAAATCAGAACATAAAGGAGCTGCAATCAGCAATTCGGCCCATCGAGTCCGCTCAACCATTCATAGAATCATGGAATCTACAGTCCGGAAGGAAGGCATTAGGCCCATCGAGCCTGCACCAACAACAATCCCAACCAGATCCAATCCCCGTAACCCCCCATATTTACCCTTCGAATCTCCTAACATTAAGGGTCAATTTATCATGGCCAATCAATCCAATCCACACATCTTTGGATTGTGGGAGGAAACCGGAGCACTGGAGGAAACCCACGCAGAGATCATGCAAACTCCACACAGACAGTGACCCAAGCCAGGAATGGAAGCCAGGTCCCTGACGCTGTGAGACAGCTGTGATAACCACTGAGCCACCGTGCCGCCCAGATGTACCTGAGCACCATTTTCCCCACAGTATCCCCTGGATCCCTTGATATCTTGAATAAACCGATCAAACCCTCACTTGAAAATTCTTGATGACTGAGCTTTACAGTCCTCTGAGGTAAAGAATTCCAAAACTTCACCACATCCTTGAGTGAAGAAATCCCACCTCATCTTCGCTTTCTTTCCAAATAAATGTACTTTATTGCAGGACCATAAATAAAATCTAATCTGTACAATAGAACAAAACTAGACATATCTCTGTCCTATATTAGTTTATTGTTCCCTTAAATGTCAGCCATCTCCGGTGGAAACCAGCCTTTAAATGTGAACATCAGGAAAGAGACCATCCTTTTAGCCAGATAAATAAATGAGTCAAGCTGAGGAAGCAAAGGATGTCAATGTCTTTAAGAGAGAGACCTGGGCCAACCTTTCCTGAGTCTGCAGCCTCCCTGGATTCACTTCCTTTCCCTTCAGTTGCTGCAAGTCCCCAATTTCCCCCAGAATGAGAAAAGAAATGGAAAGGGGTGGGGGGGGGGGGGGGGGGGGGGGGAGAAAGTGTGTTACTCACAGATGTTGGCCTCTTTTAAGGTCAAACCAAATAAACAAACTCAAATTAAATCGGGACAAAGTAAAAGGGGCAGCTCCCCAAAAGGAGGGGGAGCAGCCAGAACAGAAATCAAAGTACAAAGGAAAAAGCGAGATGTTGGTCTCTTTTAAGGAAATAAGTGATAAATAAGTTATCCGCCAGAGTTCGATGTCATCTGACCGCTTGTTTGGAGAATAAAACATACTTAGGTACCTCGCTTCATCTGGGATATGAAGCATAATCCTCAGAAGTGTGATTCATGTCATCTAAAATAACTCACTTCAGACAGGAGGAAGTTTCAGTCTGTGTGCAGCTCAATCTGAGCGTCACAAAGACCTGATTGGCTGGAGGACCAGTGTCCTTCCGGTCCTCCAGGTCTTCCCATTGGTCAACACCTCAGTATGTAGGTCAGGATGCGGGCTACCCCGCTCATGCGCAGTGTCCCATTTCCCCGGACATGCGCAGTCCCGGGCCGGGGGAAATCTCCAAGCGGCTTCTCGCTCCCGCCAGCCGGCTGTCTGCAAACCTTGGCTCGAAGATGTGCAGGGGGAGGGGGAACAATAGGTGGGGGCGGAGCTCCCGGGTCCTCGCGCCTGCGCACTGGAACCCCATGACGTAATTGCGGAAGAGACTGATTCTTATTGGGTCATTCAGGCAGGCTCCATTGTGGACGTCACAATGCGGAAGCTCGATTGATTCAGATTCAGACTCAAAACTTCCTCTGTACAACATCTGGGAGGAAATCAATGTTTCCCCCTTTCCATTTCTTTTCTCATTCTGGGGGGAATTGGGGACTTGCAGCAACTGAAGGGAAAGGAAGTGAATCCAGGGAGGCTGCAGACTCTGGAAAGGTTGGCCCAGGTTTCTCTCTTTCTTAAAGACATTGGCATTCTTTGCAGTGTTCCACATCAATTAGAATTGTCTGATCTGAATTTCTATCTTGTTCTGACAGTGATGACTTTTGTAAATTTGTTTTACAGGATATTAGAAGGAGAGGATTTGCTGATAGAAATGTCAAGATCTAAGTCACTCAATTCATGGGAGCTGAATGTCATCGGTTTTGAATCTGGAAGAAGAAACGTTTATCTGCTTGAATTCGGTGAACCATTGGTGTGAACAGAAAAGCATCGAGGCCCGTGCAACCCGAGTGACAGTGTCCCAGTCCCGAGTGACAGTGTTCCAGTCCTGAGTGACAGTGTCCCAGTGCACGTATTGTGAAAGCTGCAGGAGAGACAAAAAGACACTCAGATCATGGAAAAGTCATGGAAATGTGGGGACTGTGAAAAGTCATTCCGTTCCCCATCGGTGCTGGAAATTCATCGACGCAGTCACACCAGGGAGAGGCCGTTCACCTGCTCCAATTGTGGGAAAGGGTTCTCTCGGTTATCGATCTTGCTAACACACCAGCGAGTTCACACTGGGGAGAAGCCATTCACCTGCTCTGATTGTGGGAAGGGATTCACTCAGTCATCGCACTTGCTGATACACCAGCGAGTTCACAATGAGAGAGGCCATTCACTTGCCCCGTGTGTGAGAAGGGATTCAGCGTTTCATCCACACTGCAGACACACCAGAGAGTTCACACTGGGGAGAGGCCGTTTATCTGCTCCATGTGTGGTAAAGGATTTGCTCAGTCATCCAACCTGTATTCACACCAGCGAGTTCACACCGGAGAGAGGCCGTTTCCCTGCTCTGTGTGTGGGAAGGGATTCACTAACTCCGCCAACCTGCTGAGACACCAGCAACTTCATACTGGGGAGGCTTCCTTCACCTGCTTTGAATGTGGTAAAGGACTCAGTGATTCATCCAACCTGTTTTCACACCAGCGAACTCACACTGGGGAGAGGTCATTCACCTGCTTTCTGTGTGGGAAGGGATTTAGTCAGGCATCCAGCCTGCAGACACACCAGCGAGTCCACACCGGGGAGAGGCCATTCACCTGCTCAGTATGTGGCAAGGGATTCAGTGATTCATCCAAACTGATTTCACACCAGCGAGTTCACACTGGGGAGAGGCCATTTAACTGCTTTGTGTGTCAGAAGGGATTCAGTCGATTGTCTAACCTGCTGACACACCAGCGACTTCACACTGGGGAGTGACCGTTTAGCTGCATTGAATGTGGAAAGGGATTCACACGATCATCCCATCTGCTGAGACACCAGCGAGTTCACAAGCGATTACAAGCATTGGATTCTGCTGTTAATCACGCCCAGGACTGAACCATGTTCATTCTGGCAGTTGGTGAAGTGGGAGGGTCAGAGGGTTTCTTTCTGCTGGACTGGCCAGTCTCACGACTTTGTTTCCAGTGGGTTGATGCTCTTTGAGCCTGGGAGAGCACATTTCACTGAAATGATCCACACAAACTGATGAAGGATGTTTTTTAATCCTGGATCATAAATATTGTTTTTCCTACCACTAAAGCTAGATCTTAAATAAATACATTTGTCTCTGTTCCATTGAGTCTACAGCACAGGGCCAGGTCAGTCGGCACAATTGGTCTGTGTCAGTATTTATGCTCCACATGAGCCTCCACCCACCCCCCTCCATCTCCCCCATCAGCATATCCTTCTATTCCTTTCTCCCTCATTTATGTATCTAGCTTCCCCTTCAATGTATTCATGCTGTTCACCTCAACCACTCGCTGTGGTAGTGAGTTCCACATTCTCACCACTCGCTGGGTAAAGAGGTTTCTCATTAAATCCCATTAAGATTATTGAATCTCTGAAAATGCACGCAGCATTTGTAACAAAAGGAATGAATTGTCAGCGTGGATAGAGGTCATAGAGGTTTATAGCATGGAAACAGGCCCTTTGGCCCAACTTGTCCGTGCTCTTTTTTTAAAACCCCAAAGCTAATCCCAATTGCCCGCATTTGGCCCATATCCCTCTATACCCATCGTACCCATGTAACTGTCTAAATGCTTTTTAAAAGACAAAATTGTACCCGCCTCTACTACTACCTCTGGCAGCTTGTTCCAGACACTCACCACCCTGTGTGAAAAAATTGCCCCTCTGGACACTTTTGTATCTCTCCCCTTAAACCTATGCCCTCTAGTTTTAGACTCCCCTACCTTTGGGAAAATATATTGACTATCGAGCTGATCTGTGCCTCTCATTATTTTATAGACCTCTATAAGATCACCCCTCAGCCTCCTGTGCTCCAGATAAAAAAGTCCCAGTCTATCCAGTCTCTCCTTATATCTCAAACCACCAAGTCCTGGTAGCATCCTAGTAAATCTTTTCTTCACTCTTTCTAGTTTAATAATATCCTTTCTATAATAGGGTGACCAGAACTGTACACAGTATTCCAAATGTGGCCTTACCAATGTTTTGTACAACTTCAACAAGACGTCCCAACTCCTGTATTCAATGTTCTGACCAATGAAACCAAGCATGCTGAATGCCTTCTTCACCACTCTGTCCACCTGTGACTCCACTTTCAAGGAGCTATGAACCTGTACCCCGAGATCTCTTTGTTCTGTAACTCTCCCCAACGCCCTGCCATTAACTGAGTGGGTCCTGCCCTGGTTCAATCTACCAAAATGCATCACCTCGCATTTGTCTAAATTAAACTCCATCTGCCATTCGTCAGCCCACTGGCCCAGTTGATCAAGATCCCATTGCAATCGGAGATAACTTTCTTCACTGTCCACTATGCCACCAATCGTGGTGTCATCTGCAAACTTACAAACCATACCTCCTATATTCTCATCCAAATCATTAATATAAATGACAAATAACAGTGGACCCAGCACTGATCCCTGAGGCACACCACTGGTCACAGGCCTCCAGTTTGAAAAACAACTCTCTACAACCACCCTCTGGCTTTTGTCAAGAAGCCAATTTTGTCAAAGGTACCTTGTCAAAGGTACCTTGTCAAAGGCCTTGCTGAAGTCCATGTAGACAATATCAACTGCACTGCCCTCATCTACCTTCTTGGTTACCCCTTCAAAAAACTTTGAGAGACATGATTTTCCACTCACAAAGCCATGCTGACTGTTCCTAATTGGACCTTGTGTCTCTAAATGCCTGTAGTTCCTGCCTCTCAAAATACCTTTCAACAACGTACCCACCACAGATGTGAGGCTCACTAAAGTTAAATATGTGTGTCCTGATTGACATTACAGAGACTTGAAAGGTGACCAAGTCTGGGATCTAAATATGAAAGGGTATTTGACATTACGGAATGGCAGGAAGCTAGGAAAAGATGACAGGATCTCTCACATTAATTAACGATGACATTAGTCCAGTACAGAGTGACAACCTTAGCCTGAAAGATCAGGATATAGAATCAGCTTGGGTCGAGATAAGAAATAGTAAATGTATGAGATCTTGTGTGGGAGTGGTTAATGGGCCCCTTACCTAAGTTACACTGAACTTATTTATTTATTTTGAACATGACACTGATGATGATTAGAAATGATTGTCGTAAAATCACATCTGGTTTACTGATGTCCTTAAGGTCGGCAGATTTGCTTCCCTAATCTGGTCTGGCCAACACGTAACTCCAGATCCATAGCAATGTGGTTGCCTTTAATTGCCCTCTCAGTTCAAGGACAATTAGGAATGGGCAATAAATGCTGCGCCAGCCAGCGACACCCACATCCCATGAATAAGTAAAAGTAGACATTGTCTGTGGGGAGAGAATAGAGCCAATATTTCATATCTAGATGACCCTTCATCAGAGGGGTCTGACCCCTCTTCTATTTTTGTAAATATTGACATTGTTTATTTTATTAGTCTGAGGATTTACTTTACCAAATAATAGAAACTTCATTCTACTCAGAGTCAGTGACAACTTATTTTTGACAAACCAGCACTAACAATTTCAATAAGCTCTTGAAGGTCCCACCCACAGCAAAAATATTGGCATCATCTGCAAATAAAACAAATTGTAATAATGTTGATATATTTCAAATGTCCTTAATATATAAAATAAACAATTTAGGGCCCAAAACAGATACCTGTGAGACTCCACACACAATATTCACACAATCTGATTCACAATCATCTATTGTTACAAATTGTTGAGATTTTCCAAATAACTTCTGAGACAATTATTCACCACTCCCTGAATCGCATATGTTTCCAGTGTTTTAAGTAATATTCCATGGTCAATTGTATTAAATGCTGTGTAAGATCAATAAAAACCTCTATTGTAAATGTCTTTTTATCCACAGGATTCGTCATTTCCTCCACAAATTCCATCAGTAATAATGAGATCGACTGACTTGATCTGACTATTACACAGTGAGTTACATTGAGCAATGGAATTATCAGATCATTTAGCAAATGACTTCCCTTTTCTCTGAAAAACAAGGAAAGTGAAGACACACTCCTGGAATTAGTAAAATCACATTTGTCATCAGTTTTAAACCAGGGAATAACTTTGTCTATTTTCATTTTACAGGGAAATAGTCCAGTTTGAAAAGACCGGTTGCAAATATAAGTCAATGATTTTACTCCACAATCAATAACCTGCTTAATGATTGACATCTCAGTATTGTTTGAATTTGTAGATTTTTTATTCTTATGATATTTAACAATATCAATGACCTCCTTTCCATCAACACTCCTAAAACGTGAGATGGGATGAAGAGGTGGATCACTTTTTCTTGGAATTTTTAATATCCTTGTCCATGAACTTTGTTTTAAGGAAAGCCACATTTGTAATCCCTGCTGAAATATCTGAAATATCAGAACCATAACAGGGCAAGGTAAGACAGACACTCACTTTGATCTTTACATCAACACATCTGAGAGTTAAGAATGTGTGACATGATTTTGGGACACCGGAGTGAGTGTGCAGATGGGATTTGTTACATGTGAAAAATAACAAGCCTAAATTCATGGTGAGATGGAGTGAAGAGCGGGTCCCAAACACACACAGCTACTTGAGACACAGCAGGAGATGAAATGGTTAATGTGGCCAGGGGATTGAGACAACATTGTGACATCATCAAGGCACTGACACACACTCCAGAGAGAAACTGAGTTCAAAACAATCAGGGTCCAATTAAACACAATACACATGCTCACAAAGTGAGTGAAATTGAAATAAAATGGATAAAATAATGGATTGGGACAATAAAGGTCTTGAGAGAAACAATGCTGAATAAGAACTGTCCACAAGTTGGATAGGGGTAAAGAGAGAGCTGGAGAATCTTTTACATCCATGCTTGATCTGTTGCTTGAAGCATCTGTCCTCATGTACTAGGAACCTAGAACTCACGATGCTCCTTCAGGAGAAGGAAAGATTGAGTAGATGTTACACCATTCAGGCCCAGAACAGAACTGCAAAACAACAGAGTGAAATTGAGTGAGGGGTCAGAGAGAGAGAGATCTCCTTCTCCTCAAGAGAAACTTCTGAAGGAGAGCATCTATCTTCACTTGGAGAGGCAAAGCTTGATCAGGGATAGTCAGCATGGCTTTGTCAGAGGGAGGTCATGCCAAACAAATTTGATTGAATTTTTTAAGGAGGTGACTAGGTGTGTGGATGAGGGTAGTGCAGTCAATGTAGTTTATATGGATTTCACCAAAGCTTTTGACAAGGTCTCACATGGGAGACGTGTAAAGAAGATAAATTCACATGGGATACAGGGTAATTTGATAAAGTGGATTCAAAATTGACTCAGTTGTAGGAGGCAGAGAGTGAAGCTACTTTAATGATTGGAAGCTAGTGTCCAGTGGTGTACCACAGGGAGCTGTGTTGGGCCCCCTATTATTCGTCATTATTATAAATGACATTGATAACCAAGTGGGGGGTAGGATTAGTAAGTTTGCGGATGACACAAAGAACCAACGGGTGGTTAACAGTGAGGCAGAATGTGTTGGTCTACGAGAAGATACGAGACAGAATGGTCAAATGGACAGATAAGTGGCAGATGAAATTTAACTCTGAAAAGTGTGAGGTGATACACTTTGGAAGTAATTTGACAAGAAAGTACTCAATGAATGATGGAACACTCGGAAGTTCTGTGGAAAAAAGGGATCTTGACGTGTTTGTCCATAGATCTCTAGAGACGCAAGGACATGTTAGTAGGGTGGTGAAAAAGGTATATGGAATACTTTTTCTGAATTCTAAACGACACCTGGGTGTCAAGATAACCTTGTTTTCACTGCTTGGCATGGCAATGCTGACTCCCTTTACCGGGGATGGAGTGTGGGATGGCAATTGTTTGAGAGTTTGACGTGGCTTGAATGGATACAGATGGTTCAAAGACATATTTTATAATTGGTCTGTTCAAATGTTAGCTCGGCAATGACTGAGTTAAATCAATCTCCATAGTCTTTGTGATGTGAAAAAGTATAAGAAGGGATTCCCCGAGCACAGAGATTTGTCGAGGTTTTACATATTGCATTGACTGGTGCCATGGCATCTGGGGCAGAGCAGTGTGTCATTGACACAAGAAGCAAGACAGGCAGAAAGGTTCCTGAAGCTCAGATGGAAACTTGAAACTTGTGGCTCCAAACAAACACTTCAACATTTGTCAGTCAGATACATGTTATTTAGACTGGGGTTTTATTATCAAACTTTGTGACTGCAGATAAAGGGAGGGGGCTTTAAATGGGTAAACGCTGAGAAAATTGCAGAGCTATGGGATTAATCGGATAGCTGGCATAAGCACGATGGATCAAATGACCTCCTGCTTTTGGCACAGTGGTTAGCACTGCTGACTCACACTGCCAGTTCAATTCTGGCCTTTGGTGACTGTGTGGAGTTTGTATGTTATGCTCCTGCCTGCATTGGTTTCCTCTGGGACCAGTTAGACCCCAACTTGAGTCGTGAGTCCATTTCTGATCACCACACTTTAGGAAGTGAGGGCCCTTGAGAAGGTGCAGAGGAGATTTACCAGAATAATACCAGGGATGAGGGGTTTTAACAACAATGTTAGGCTGGAGAAACTGGGGTTGTTCTCCTTGGAGCAAAGTAGATTGAGGGGAGATTTGATGAAGGTGTACACATTTATAACAGGTTTTAGAAGATAGATAAAGAAAAGCTGTTCTGATCAGCTGATTTACAAAGGATCTTCGGACACAGTTTTAAGATTTTGAGCAAGATCTACAGAGGAGGTTGGAGGAAAAACATTTACACAGTGAGTGGTAATGACCTGGAACTCAATATCCAGGTCCTGTTGAACAGTGACTCAGTCAGATTTTGATGTGAGATCTAGTTTGAGTTACTGCCTGCAACTTCTTTTCCAATACACTACAAAATAAATTTACAAAATCCATCACAGTCATGTCCAGGTGTGAAATTTGGAAGAGACAAACATTTTTCTTGGTTTGATAGATTCGATAGAGGTGTAGAAATTTATGACAGGTTTAGATCAGACAGAGAAAGAAAAGCTGTTGCCATTGGCTGGTTGTTCAAGGATGAGGTGGCACAGATTTAAGGTTTGGCGAAGAGATGCAGAGGGGATGTAAGGAAGAACATTTTATCACAGACCCTGATAATGAACTGAAACTCGCTGAATATGAGGGGGTGGAAGCAGAGGCTGAACGATATCAAAAGGAAATTGGATGGATGCTTGAGGGGAATAAATCTGCAGATTATGGCACTAGAACGGGGCAATGGGACTGAATGTTTTTTCTACAGAGTTGGCCTGGACTCAATAGGCCAAATGGCCTGTCCCAATTACTGTGTGATCTAAAGAGAATAATTTCAGCTACTCCAGCCTCTCCAACTAACTGAAGTCCCTCATTCCTGGTTTCCTTCCCGTAAATCCCCTCTGCACCCTGAGAACTTCACATCTTTCCTAAAGTGTAGGGCCCATAGATAGGGTTCCATTCCAGAGGGATAGAATTGAAAAGCAGGAAGATTATGTTCAGCTTGTTTAAAACCAGGGTTACACAACACTGGGAGCTCTGCCAAATGAGTGATCTCCATTTAGGACATGGAGGCACTGGAGAGACACTCAATGGAACTGAGACAAAAGTATTATTTTGGATCGAGCTGTAGTGGTAGGAAAAACACTATTTACTATCCAGGATTAAATGAATTTGTCAGCTTTTGTGAATCATTTCAGTGGAAATGTGCTCTCCCAGGCTCAAAGAGCATCAGCCCATTGGAAGCAAAGTCGTGCGACCGGCCAGTCCAGCAGAAAGAAACCCTCCGACCCTCCCACTTCACCAACTGTCAGAATGAACATGGTTCAGTCCTGGATGTGATTAACAGCAGCAATAACAACAGAATCCAACTTGTGAACTCGCTGGTGTGTTAGCAGGGTGGATGAATGTGTGAATCGCTTCCCACAAACAGAGCAGGTGAATGGTCTCTCCCCGGTGTGAACTCGCTGGTGTGTCATTAGCTGGGATAATTGAGTGAATCCCTTCCCACACTCAGTGCATGTGAACGGCCTCTCTCCAGAGTGAACTCGTTGGTGTGTCAGCAAGTTGGATGACTGAGTGAATCCCTTCCCACACACAGAGCAGGGGAATGGCCTCTCCCCAGTGTGAACTCGCTGGTGTATCAGCAAGTTGTAGGAATTAATGAATCCCTTCCCACAAGCAGGGCAGGTTAATGGCCTCTCGCCAGTATGAATCCGCTGGTGTCTCAGCAGGTTATAGGAATTAGTGAATCTCTTCCCACAGTCAGAACAGGTGAACGGCCTCTCCCCCGTGTGAATTCGCTGGTGCGTAAGCAGGTTGGATGAATCACTGAATCCTTTCCCACAGTCAGAGCAGGTGAACGGTCTCTCCCCAGAGTGAATTCGCTGGTGTGTCTGCAGGTTGGACAACCGAGTGAATCCCTTCCCACACTGAGAGCAGGTGAATGGCCTTTCCCCAGTCTGAACTCGCTGGTGTGCCTGAAGGTTGGCTGATTGACTGAATCCCTTCCCACACTCAGAGCAGGTGAACGGCCTCTCCCCAGTATGAACTCTCTGGTGTGCCAATAAGGCCGATGAATCACAGAATTGTTTTCCACACACAAAGCAGATGAACGGCCTTTCCCCAGTGTGAACTCGCTGATGTGTCAGGAGGGCCGATGAGTGAGTGAATCCCTTCCCACATTTGGAGCAGGTGAATGGCCGCTCCCCAGTGTGGCTGCGTCGATGTTTCTCGAGTGCAGACGGGGATTGAAATCTCTTCCCACAGTCCCCACATTGCCATGGTTTTTCCATGGCGCTGGTGTCCTTGTGTCTCTCCAGGTTGGATGGTCAGTTGAAGCCTCGTCCACACACAGAACAACTGTACAGTCTCTGCACGCTGTGAACGGTCTAATGTGTTTGTGGAGCTGTATCGCTAGTTAAAGCTTTCTCCAGTCAGTGCACCGGAACACTCTCACTTGGGTGTGTGTACATCTCGGTGCTTTTCCAATCACATTGAAGTTTGAAGCAGACAGAACTGACCAATATTTCTGCTTTTAGATTCAATGTCCGATGATATTCAGGTCAAGTGAATTGCAGATTCTGCCAGATCTTGAGTTGATGCAAATCCTCGCCTTCTAATATTCTGGAGAAGGAGTTTACAAAGATCATTAGTATCAGTACAGGATACACATTCAGAACAGACAATTCTAGTTTCCATGGAACATTCTTTCCTCTCTCATTCCCCAAAATCTGTAAATCTCTATTCCACACACACACTCCCTCCATTCTCACTTTGCTGTACCTAATATACATGCTCCCAGATCCATGCTCATTGTTTGCTGTCCTGGAGGCAGAGATCATAAGAAATGGGAGTAAAAAGGAGGCCATTTACTCCATCAAGCTTGCTCTGCAATTCAGTGAGACCATGGCTGACCTGATGTGGCCTTAACTGCACTTTCCTGCCAGTTACCCATTCCTCTTGACTTCCCTGTTGGTCAAAAATCTGTCCAAATCAGCCTTGAATACATTCAATGACCCAGCCTTCGCTGCTCTCTGTGGAACAGAACTCCAAAGACTAACAACGCTCTGAGAGAAGAAACTCCTCCTCATCTCCATCTGCTTAAACTGTTGTAGATTTCCTCATGAGAGAAAACATCCACCTAACAGCTCCCTGCAAAACCCCTCAAAACCCTATATGTTTCAATAAGGTCACCTCTTTTTCTTTTAAGCTCCACTGAGTTAAGGTTCAACATGCTCTGCATTTCCTCATGAGACAACCCTTCATCCCAGGAATCAGCCTAGTGAACTTTCTATGAACTGCTTTCAATGCTAGTATATCATTCTGAAGGAAGAAGCCCAAAACTGTACAGAATACTCAAGGTGTGTTCTTAACAAGCCCTTGTACAGCTGTAGCAAGACTTCCTGGAAAGTTGCTTTTGCCTGGAGTGAACCAGACCCCGAGTCGGGATATATGGATCTTCTAGTCAGCATAAGTGAGCCACATTGTGAGTCTAATTAATAATCTTAAATTGGGCCTGGTCCACAACACCTCCTGACTGATCAGTGATGACACTGTTTGATCTCATTCAATAAGATCATGGCTGATCTGATATAATCCCCAACTCCACTTTTCCACCTTGCCCCATAAACCTTGATTCCCTCATTGAGAAACAATACACAAGCTCTTTGTGTCGACAAGGCTTGAACAGATTGTTTAACCGAGAGAGACACAAGGACACCAGCACCATGGAAAAGACTGATTTATGTTAACTCTTTGTTTCCTATGCGCTAACCAGCTTTCTATCCATCTCAAGACATTATCAGCATCCCATGTGCTTTAACTTTACAAAATAGTCTGTTATGTGAGACCTTGTCAAAAGCCTTCTGAAAGTCTGAATAAACGACATCCACTGCTTCTCCTCAGTCAACTCTAGTATTTCCATCCTTAGAAAATTTCAATAGATTCGTGAAGCATGATTTCCCTTTTGTAAATCCATGCTGTCTTTGTCTGATTATACCACTGCCTTCCAAATGCCGAGTTGTGAAATCCTTGATAATAGACACCAGCAACTTCCCCAGTACCAATGTTAGGCTCACTGGTCTATAGTTCCCTGTTTTCTCTCTCCCTCCCTTTTTGAATAGTGGGTTTACATTAGCTACCCTCCAATCTGTCGGAACTATTCCAGTGTCCAAAGAATTTTGGAAAATAACCACCAATGGATCTACTATTTCCAGGGCCACTTCCTTAAGTACTCTGGGATGAAGATTACCTGGACCTCGAGATTTATCCACCATCAATTTTGCCAAAACCATTTCTGTACTAATGCTGATTTCCTTCAGCCCCTGACTAAAACATGTTTCTTTCAGCACATCTGGTACATTATTCACGTCTTCCTTTGTGATGACTGAAGCAAAGTACCAATTTAATCCCTCAGCCATTTCTTTATTCCCTGTTATGAATTCTCCCATTTCTAACATTAAATTACATTGTGCGACTGTGCAGAGGGACCTGGGGGTCCTTGTGCACGAATCGCAAAAACTCAGTCTGCAGGTGCAGCAGGTGATCAAGAAGGCGAATGGAATGTTGGCCTTTATCGCGAGGGGGATAGAATATAAAAGCAGGGAGGTCTTGCTGCAACTGTACAAGGCACTGGTGAGGCCGCAACTGGAGTACTGTGTGCAGTTTTGGTCCCCTTATTTGCGAAAGGGTATATTGGCCTTGGAGGGAGTGCAGAGAAGGTTCACCAGGTTGATACCGGAGATGAGGGGTGTAGCTTATGAGGAGAGATTAAACAGATTGGGTCTGTACTCGTTGGAGTTTAGAAGGATGAGAGGTGATCTTATAGAGACATATAAGATAATGAAGGGGCTGGATAGGGTAGAGGTGGAGAGATTCTTTCCACTTAGAAGGGAAACCAGAACTAGAGGGCACAGCCTCAAAATAAGGGGGGGCCGGTTCAGGACAGAGTTGAGGCGGAACTTCTTCACTCAGAGGGTTGTGAATCTCTGGAATTCTCAGCCCATTGAAGTGCTGGAGGCTTCCTCGTTGAATATGTTTAAATCACGGGTAGATAGTTTTCTGATCGATAAGGGAATTAGGGGATATGGGGAGCAGGCGGGTAAGTGGAACTGATTCGCTTCAGATCAGCCATGATCTTGTTGAATGGCAGGGCAGGCTCGAAGGGCCAGATGGCCTACTCCTGCTCCTATTTCTTATGTTCTTATGTCAATCTTCTTCTCTTTACATATCTATAGAAACTTTTACAGTCAGTTTTTATGTTCCTTGCTTGCTTACTTTCATACTCCATTTTTCCCTTCTTAATGAATCCCTTGGTCCTCCTTTGCTGAATTTTAAACTGCTCCCAATCCTCGGGCCTATTGCTTTTTCTTGCCGATTTGAATGCTTCTTCCTTGAATCTGATACTATCTCTAATTTCCCTTGTAAGCTATGGCTTGGCCACAATTCCATTACCACGCTTGCGCCAAACAGGAATAAACAACTTTATCAAAGTTGGATAGGCACATGGAGCACACCAGGATGATAGGGAGTGGGATAGGTTGATCTTGGTTTCAGATAAAGCTCGGCACAACATCGTGGGCCGAAGGGCCTGTTCTGTGCTGTATTGTTCTATGTTCTAACTTCTGGAGTATGTACATTGCCCATGGACTTCTCTGGGCTGCAAACATTAGCTGCAGCCTGCGAGTGGGTGAAGCTGTTTAAAAACCTGTTGCTCTGCATTCCGGTCACTAGGACCCGGCTGGGAGCAGAAAACGCTGAAGCCCCTCCCACTCACTGTTGCGTCATCAAGACGCCAGCGCATGCGCTCCGCTCCCTGCTGAATCAAGAGGGCGGCTGTTAACCTGAGCCTCGTCCCGGGAAAAAGACCTGAAGCTGCAAACACGGGACCTGCGGATTACTATTAGAGGTTTGAGACCTTCAGCAGATATTTAGAAACCCTTTCCGTCCATCTGCTGGTTCCAATCCTCCCTCCATGTATCCGCATCCTTACCGGTTGCTGATGAGACAGAGGAATGTCGCTCCCCATTGCCATCATCCACGCTACGCATGCGCCACACTGCCTGGCTGCGCATGCGCACCTCTCTCCCGTTCTGTGGATAGGGGACATTCCCCACCGCGAGGAATGGTGGGTAAAGCGCACGCCATCGAAACTCCTCATCTGTGAACAGTGAGCTTTTTCTGCTGCGATGTGAAAATTAGGGATAGAGGTGCAGTCAATAAAATTAGGAATCAAATTATACTGTAATCTAAGTACTCAAGGCATTCATTATCCACCAGAAAGTAGGGGAATGGAAATTCTCAACCGAAGTATCTGAAATTGATACATAATGAGGGGGAAATCGATCCTTATCTTTAATGAACATCAGCACGCAAAAATGGAACTGAATGACTTTTAAACAGCTCGCCCTCTTGACATAGAAGTGTCATAATGGGAAATGTGTGTGATGGATAGAGCTGTTTCTGGGGCACAGGGGATTGTGGGATCCACGGCCCCGTTAAACAGCAGCTATTGGTATGTGTTTTATTAGAGAAGCGTCAGTGACTGCAAACATTAACTCTGTTTCTGTCTCCATAGATGCTGTCTAACCTGATGAGTATTTCCAACATTTTCTCTTTTCATTTCAGATTTCCAGCAGCTGCAGTGTTTTGATTTTGTTTATTTGAAGGCATTGCTCATGGAACTGAATCTAGAACCAAACGGACCATTTAAAGCTGTGTTTCAAGTAAGGAAAAAGTAGTTCTGTTGGGGATTTTCATTAAATTTACATGTCGAAAATTTTCAAATTAGTAACTGGAACATGGACATTACTAGAATTATCAGCAATTGGCTAAACCTCCTTTGACAGCAGCTTCCAAAACTACAAACCTCTTCTCCAACATGGACAAGGGCAGTTTGTGCATGGAAACCCCACTACCTGCATTTACACTTTTGAATCACACACTATTCTGACTTGGTAGTATACTGCTCTGCCTTCACAATCACTCGGCCAAAATCCGAAAACTTATTTCTGAGCAACATAGTACAGTGGCACAGGGTGGCACAGTGGTCAGCACTGCTGTTTCACAGCACCAGGGACCCGGGTTCAATTCCAGCTTTGGGTGACTGTGTGGAGTTTGCATGTTCTCCTTGTGACTGCATGAGTTTCCTTCAGGTGCTCCGGTTTCCTCCCACACCCCAAAGGTGTGCAGGTTAAGTGGATTGGCCAGGCTAAATTGCCCCTTAAATGCAGGAGGTTACAGGTGACCTCAGGATTACAAGTTGTTTTGAGATTGAAAGCGACATTTGGAGGTGATAGTTTTCCTGCGTCCTTTGAGTTGGTGAAGGTTGAGGTTTGGCAGGTTCTGTCAAAATTCTTGTCCAGTTGTAGATGTATAAAGTCCTTACCGTTCATTCCCTCCCTGTTTCATCTCTATCTTTCTCCTCCCATTAAGGTTGAATTCTTGTGTAGATCTGGACTGGGTGGCAGGTTTCCTGAATTGAAGGACATTAACAAACCATTTGAGTTTTTAATCACAATCCAGCAGCTTTCGTGGTCACTCTTTCCTTGTGCCGGCTCCACAAATTACCGGATTCATTCAGCTCAATTTCACAACCTACCTTTGTGTTTATCACTGTTTTTTTCTCCTTTTTGAATTAATTTTACAGCATATTAGAAGAGGATGATTTGTAGGTGGGAAACTCAGATCAAACATCACATCAGGATCTGACAGACACCCAATTCATCAGGGCCTGAACATCATCGGCTTCTGAACATGGAATCAAAAAGCACCATTCACAATGGGGAGAAGGTGTTTACATGTTCTGTGTGTGGACGAGGTTTCAGTCGCTCATCAAACCTGTCAAAACACAAGTGCTGTCCCACTGGGGAGAAACCGTGGAAATGTGGAGACTGTGGGAAGGGATTTGATTACCCATCTGAGTTACATATTCATCACCACAGTCACACTGGGGAGAGGCCATTCACTTGCTCTGTGTGTCAGAAAGGATTCACTAAATCATCCCACCTTCTAAGACACCGGCGTGTTCACACTGGGGAGAGACCATTTACCTGCTCTGTCTGTGGGAAAGAGTTCACAAACTCATCCCACCTCCTGTCACACCATCGAATCCACAGTGAGGAGAGACCTTTCCAATGCTCTGACTGTGAGAAAAACTATAAAAGGAAAAATGATCTGTTGAACCATAAACGCACTCACACTGGGGAAAGACTGTTCCCCTGCTCCGTGTGTGGGAAGGGATTTACCCGTTCATTCGACCTACTGACACACCAACTTGTTCATACTGATAAGAGACTGTTTAAATGTCCTGACTGTGAGAAGTACTTTGAAAGCCAGATGGATCTGCTGATGCACCAACTCACTCACACCAGGGAGAGACCCTTCACCTGCTTTTTCTGTGGCAAAGGCTTCACTTGGATGTCCAACCTACTTAATCACCAAAGGAGTCACACTGGGGAGAGGCCGTTCATCTGCTCAGTGTGTGGGAAGGGATTCACTCAGTCGTCCACCCTGCTGACACACCAGCGAGTTTACACCGGGGAGAGGCCATTTCCTTGCTCAGTGTGTGGAAAGAGATTCAGTCGTTCATCCACACAGCTTAGGCACCAGCGAGTTCACAAGTAACGGAAGGGATTGGATTTAGAATCTGCTGTTAATTGCATCAGGACTGAACCATGTTCATTCTGACAGTTGGAGTTTGTTGCTGCTGATATTAATAAGCATGAAAGCTGGTGTGTGCAGTGATGTTGTTTGTAAATGTTGATTAAATCAGCTTTGATTCAAACACAGTGTTTTGGATTTCTCCAATAATAAGAGGAGAATGATTGATCTCCTGTTTTTGACAGTGCCATTATTTGGGCCTTTTCTTGCTCAAGATTATTTCTGTTCTCTGATTCATCTTCTCCCGGATTAAACTCTGAACTTTCATCAATCCTATCAATCTATTGAAGACATTGGGTGCTTGGTGAAACCCACCTGATGTTGGTATCAATTGCCTTTCGGAGGATTTCCCAGTTTTCTGAAATTCCATCGTGGTTCTGGTGTTGATGTAATGATGGGAGTTTCAGTTCCAATGCTGATGATGTGGGGTCTGTGCTGACAGAAACACAGAATCCTCACAGTGCAGAAGGACACCATTCAGCCCATTGAGTCTGTCCTGGGTCTCTGAAAGGGCATTGTACCCAGTGCTACTTCCCTGCCTTATTCCCGTAACATTGCACATTCTTTCTTTTTGGATAGCAATCTAATTTTCTTTTCAATACCTCGATAGAACCTGCCTCCACGACCTTCTCAGTGAATTTGTTCCAGACTCCAACCCACCTCTGAGTGAAACATTTTTACTCACATCACTCTTACTCCTTTGCTAAATACTTTGAATCTGTGCCCTAGTTCTTGGTGCTCTCTTGAGTGGAACCAGTTTCTGACTATTTACTCTGTCCATACTCATTGCTCAACCCTAATTGCCCTTGAACTGAATGGTTTGCTGGACCATTTAAAGACCCACATTGCTATGGATCTGGAGTCACACGTGGAACATACCGGGTAAGGGTGGCAGATTTCCTTTCCTAAAGGACTTGAGTTTTATATGACGATCGGCAATGGTTTCATTAAAAGTTTATTTCTGGATTTTTTTTGTTATTGAATTCAAATTCCACCGTCTGCCATGGTGGCATTCGAACCCAGATCCCCAGAACATGACTTTGCGTTTCTGGATTACTTGTTCAATATTACTTCGCCACTGGCTGCCCCGAAACTCATAAGAAATCTTACACCAGAAGCTTTGACCTGGATATCTAACTCAGAGATTAGTATTTAACACGGTTTTTGCTTCTTCTCTCAGACAGGAGAAGAAGAAAAGAAACCACAGGCTTCTTCTGTTTGAGTGTTCTGTTTGGGTGTGACAAATTGACCTGTAATGTTTCACTTTACACACATCTGGAGTTCTTGTGAACCACCCATTGTAGAATTATATTGCAGAAGAAATCTGTTATTTTCTGGATCAATCAACTCTCTTGGAATCTTGTTTATTAAAACTCCACCACACGTACTGCATGTGAGAGCCTTTGAAATGTTCTGATCTTTGCAATTGTCATAGTTGATTTTGATGGTTTCCCTGGCATGCAAAAGCTCTACACCACCCGCTCCCCCATGGACACAAATCTCCCAATTGCTAAAGAAATCGACAGAGTTTGGGAAGATTGCAGTGCCAAACTCGTCAGACTCTTTTGAGAAATAGAATTTTTGTTGGGGAAGATTGCACCCTTTATGTTTTCAAGAAAGTGACGCTAATGTGCCTTTAAGAAATGTATTTTTTAAAAACATGTTCTCCGCAGTTTGTAAGCAGCTTTATTTTATTGTGGCATTGGCTGCTTGCTTAGATGTCCTTTTATTATTGCTTAAATTTGCTGTCTCAGTGTAAATGATCTCATGGATTTGGTATCTCGGTGTAAGTGGTCCTTGGATTTGACGTCTCAGTGTAAGTGGTCCCTGGGTTTGGTGTTCCGGTATAGGTGGTCCCTGTATTTGGTGTCTGGGTGTAAGTTGTCCCTGGATTTGGTGTCTTGGTGTCAGTGGTCCCTGGATTTGGTGTCTCAATGTTAGTGGTCTCTGGATTTGGTGTCTGGGTGTAAGTGGTCCCTGGATTTGGTGTCTGGGTTTTAGTGATTGGATTTACTACTATTTACTGTGTATTCATGTCTCAGTGGAAACATTCTGTCCATATCTACCTGTCCATCCCATTTGAAGACCTGTATCCAAAGAATCATAGAATCCCCTACAGTGTAGAAGGAGGCCATTCAGCCCATCGAGTCTGCACTGACTCTGCAAAAGAGTATCTTACACAGGCCCACCGCCAGCAACTGCACACATTTACCCTGCTAATCCTCTAACCTGCACATCTTTTGACTGTGGGAGGAAAGCAGAGCACCTGGAGAAAACCCCTAAAGTCACAGGTGGAATGTGCAAACTCCTCACAGACAGTGAGGCAGCAGTGCTAACCACTGTACCATCCTGTAGAGATGAACCTTTATTTTGAGATTGCCATGTGTAAATCCTCCTCTTCTAACCCCCTGTAAAAGGAGTTCCCGAAATCCATCCAGGATAGAAATTCACAACATTCTCTCCTCCTGCTCCAGCTTTGTCACCAGGATAAATCCACTCGGTAGCTTCTCATTTGGGGTCTGCGATTTACACAACGTGTTTCCGGAGAATCTCGTCCACCCACAGATCCATTGCGCCCGCCATCCCCCCTTTACCCATCGTGGATCCGAGAGAAAAGTGTCTGTTCATAATCATGGCTGACACTGCGGATGTTCCAAAGACAGGGCAGAACCAGGCCTGCCCACTGCTCTCCTGAGCTGTGGATAGGGGTCTCAACCAGGGGAATGATGGGTAAAAACACCACCATTGACAGTCCCAATTAAATGGTGAGAAAACCCAGAAAAAGATGCAGGTTCATAGAAATCATAGAAACCCTACAGTACAGAAAGAGGCCATTCGGCCCATCAAGTCTGCACCGACCACAATCCCACCCAGGCCCTACCCCCATATCCCTACATATTTTACCCGCTAATCCCTCTAATCTACACATCTCAGGACACTAAGGAGCAATTTTAGCATGGCCAATCAACCTAACCCGCACATCTTTGGACTGTGGGAGGAAACCGGAGCACCCGGAGGAAACCCACGCAGACACGAGGAGAATGTGCAAACTCCACACAGGCAGTGACCCAAGCTGGGAATCGAACCCAGGTCCCTGGAGCTGTGAAGCAGCAGTGCGAACCACTGTGCTACCGTGTCAGGGCTCAGTCAATGAGGAACTTTAGAGGCAGGTTTTTTCTGGTGGGCTGTTGGAAATAGTGGAGGTAGTTCATTGCGAGTTCACAATCTTGAAGTTATATGAGCTGCTTACACTTATTATTGGACGTGAGGATGCAGGAAAGAGGGAATGGGCAGAGCACCTCAAAACCTCCTAACATGTTGTAGATATCAAAAAGATTGACACTCAGCTTAACATACAGCTGATTTATTTAACTTTTAACCAGAAGATTAAAAACATAACTGGCCTGGAGTTTATCATCAGTAGTAGAAACAGACCCCAAAAAATATGATTCAGTACTGGCTGTGATTAAAAGTAAAATACAATCAGTGTATTTCTGATTTATTTCTGAAATCACTGGGTCTCAGTGGATGAGACGAATGAGTGACTCCTTTCCCACATTCAGAGGAAGTGAACATTCTCTCCTCAGTGTCAATCCACTGGTGTACAGTGAGATGAGATTACCTGAACTCAGACCAAAAATGACAACACTTGAATCATCTCTAGTCAGTGTGGATTTGTTGATGGGACAGCAGTTCCCTGGAACTTTTGTTGCACTTTCCGCAGTTCAATCTCGTCAGTGTGAACTTGCTGGTGCGTCAGCAGGTGGGATGAATTAGTGAATCCCTTCCCACACTCCGTGCAAGTGAACGGCCTCTCCCCAGTGTGAACGTGTTGGTGCCTCAGCAAGTTGGATGAATTAATGAATCCCTTCCCACACACAGGGCAGGTGAATGGTCTCTTCCCAGTGTGAATCCACTGGTGTGTCAGCAGAGTGGACATCTGAGCAAATCCCTTCCCACACTCTTTGCAGGTGATCGGCCTCTCCCCAGTGTGAATCCACTGGTGTACAGTGAGGTCGGATGATTGTGTGAACCTACTCCCACAGTGAGAGCGGTCTCGTGTCAGTGTGAAACATGTTGATGGCGTATCGGTTCCCCAGAACTTTTGTAGCCTTTCCCACAGTCTGTGTATTTAAAAGGTCTCTCTGCAGTGTGAACTGGTTGGTGTCTCAACAGTTCATCTCACCTGCTGAAACACCAGCGTGCTCACACTGGGGAAAGGCCTTTCACCTGCTCCGTGTGTGGGAAGGGATTCACTAACTCATCTGATCTCCTGATACACCAGCGAGTTCACTCCGGGGAGAGGCCGTTCACCTGCTCCATATGTGGGAACAGATTCACTCAGTCACAAAACCTAATGAGACACCAGCGAGTTCACAAGTCTGGAGGCAGATTCCCCAGTTATTGAACAGGTAATCACATCCTGCACTGATCCATGTTCATTCTGATAGCTATGGTGTGTTTCTGCTGCTGTTAATAACTGCTGTAACCAGCTTGAGTTAATAATTCAGGTATTTGTTCAAGTTCAGATAGACTAATGGATCAACCAGGGTCTAATTGAATAACAGAGCAGACTTGAAGGGCTGAACAACCTATTCCATTTCCTGAGTAGTCTCTCCACAGGACTGTCCTACTCTTTAACTCTGCTCCATCGCTGGTTCCTGGTGAAGTGTCTTCTACCCAGTTCACCCATCACTTTCCATTCATCAGCTGGTGTTTGAGCCCAAGTTTATTGGGAACAGGAGGAAATCATTTATCCCCCTCGAGCCTGTTCTCTTATTGACTGGGGTCACGGCTGATCTGTGACCAAACTCCATTTACCCAGATATTGTTTTAATCCTGACTTCCCCAATCTGTTAGAATGTGATTTAAAACTAACTTTCATTTATATCAGACCTTTAATGTAGGAGAGTGTCCCAAGGTGAATCTCAGAAACATCAACTGACAGAATCAGACAGAACGTAACACTGAGGAACACTATAGGAAGGATGTGATTGTACTAGAAAGAGTGCAGAGGAGAGTCACCAGCATGTTGCCTGGGCTGGAGTGTTGGGAAGGCGATTTATTATCTAAATGGGGAGAGACTTTGGGGTGCTCCAGTGCAGAAGGATCTGGGTGTCCTCATTCACCAGTCACAGGAAACCAGCATGCAGGTATAGCAGATTATAAAGAAAGTGAATGGAATGTTGGCATTTATAGCTAAAGGATTAGAATATAAATGTAAGGAACTATACAAGGCATTGGTGAGGCCGCACCTGGAGTATTGTGCATAGTTTTGGTCCCTTTATTTGAGGAAAGATGTCGTGGCATTGGAGGCAGTTCAGAGGAGGTTCACTAGATTGATTCCAGAGATGTTGGGTTTGTCGTATGAAGAGATATAGGCCTATACTCTCTGGAATTTAGAAGAATGAGGGGAGATCAAATTGAGGTACACAAGATGATAAAAGGTATGGATAAAGTAGACGTGGAGTGGATACTTCCTCTTGTGGGGCATTCTAGGATGAGAGCTCATAGTCTTAGGATAAGGGGCAGCAAATTTAAAACAGAGTTGAGGAGAAACTACTTCTCCCAAAGGGTTGTGAATCTGGAATTCGCTCCCCTGAAGTGCGGTGGATGCTGGGACAGTGAGTAAATTTAAGGAGGAGTTAGACAGATTTTTAACTGGTTATGGGGAGAAGGCAGGAAAATGGGAATGAGGAGCATATCAGCCATGGTCGAATGGCGGAGCAGACTCGATGGGCCAAATGGCCTAATTCTGCTCCAATATCTTATGAACTTAACACAGCCTTAAATTTATTCAATGACCAAGCCTCCTACTTACTGGAGAAGGGATTTCCAAAGACTAATGGTCTTCATAGAGAATATGTTTCTCCTCATGGTGTAAACTGAGAGACCTCTTATTTTTTAACTGTTCCATAATTCGGTATTACCCCATGAGGGGAAACATCCTCTCAGAATCGACCCGGTCAAGCTCCCCCAGGATCTAATATGCTTCACCAAGATCACCTCTCATTCTTCTGAATTCCAATGGGTAAAGACCCAACCTGTTCCACCTTTCCTCAGAAGCCAAACCCCCTCATCACAGGAGTCAGCCTGGTGAACATTTTCTCATCTGCTTCCAATGAAAATGTGTCCCAGCTTAAGTAATCCTGAGCCGGAAAGCAGGCAGACACAATGTTGTGAATTTCTATCCTGGACTGAGAGTGATGGGTTTTGGAAACTTATTTTGCATGGGTTAGAAGGAGAGGATTTACCCACAGCAAACTGCAATCAAGTAAATGTTTAACAGAAACAAAGTGCTGGAAAATCTCAGCATGTCTGACAGCATCTTTGGAGAGAGAACAGAGCCAACGTTTCGAGTCTGATTGACTGTTTGGAGAACGGTCATCCAGACTTGAAACAGTGACAGAGGTGAAAGACCTGATGGACCGAATGGCCGACTCCTAATTCCTGAGGTGAAACATGTCACCATGGTTGTGAACAATCATGTTCAGCCTCGGACAATTATCAGGGAGAGAGATGGAGTCGGTGGCTGGGGAGTGAAGTTTGTAGCAAAGACTGAAACCAGTGGCTTCAGTCTTCCCAAAATATAAAATATCTGTTCATCCAGCACTGGATGGCAGGCAAGTCAGGACAGTGTGTTTAACGTTTTGTAAAAAAGTTTATTTATTCATGTCACGAGTAGGTTTATATTAACACTGCGATTAAGTTACTGTGAAAATCCCCAAGTGTGTGAGACTTGAAGGTGAATTTCGAGGTGTTGATTCACACTTCTGATCCTGGTCCTTCCAGGTGGTGGAAGTTGAGGGTTTGGGAGATTCTGTCAAAGCTCCAGCTGAGTTATAGATGTGTAAAATCCCTCTCCTCCTGCCATCACCAGCACCTCCCCCATTCCCCCACAACCTCACCTCCTGCCATCACCAGCACCTCCCCCACCCCCCCACAACCTCTCCTCCTGCCATCACCAGCACCTCCGCCATCCCCCCACAACCTCACCTCTTGCATTACTCCCTGTTCTCTCCCACTGTCTTGTACTCTCCTTAAGTAGAGGCCTGAGTCTGTACAGACCCAGACTGGGTGGTAGGTTCCTTTCCCTGATGGACATTAGTGAATCAGTTGGGTTTTTATGATAATCCAGCACTGTTCATTAGTATCAGACAAATTACCAGATTCATTCAGCTCAATTTCACAAGCTGCCTTTGTGTTTTTGTGGGTTCTCTCTCACTCCTGTTTTTTTGTTTTAAATCAATTTCACAGGGTTTTAGAAGAGGAGGATTTACAGTCAGGAAACTGAAACCAAACATCACACCAGGAGCTGACAGAGGTGTATCATTTATCGTAACCTGAATATCATTGAATATTAAACATGGAAGGAAAAAGCACTGTTCACAGTGAGGAGAAACCATACACGTGTTGTGTGTGTGGACAAGGCTTCAGTCGATCATCTGGCCTGTCGAGACACAAGCACAGTCACACTGGGGAGAAGCTGTGGAAATGTGGGGATTGTGGGAAAGCGTTTAGTTATCCATCTGACCTGGAAACTCATCGACGCAGTCACACTGGGGAGAGACCATTCACCTGCCCTCAGTGTGGGAAGGGATTCACTCAGTCAGCCAACCTGATGACACATCAGCGAATTCACACTGGAGAGAGACCATTTACCTGCTCCGATTGTGGGAATGGATTCATTCAGTTATCTGATCTGCTGAAACACCAGCGAATCCACACTGGGGAGAAACCATTTACCTGCCCTGTGTGTGGGAAGGGATTCACTCAGTCATCTCACCTACTGAAACATCAGCGAGTTCACACTGATGAGAGACCCTTTAAATGCCTGAACTGTGAGAAGTGCTTTAAAAGTTCTACGGAACTAACATCCCATCAACGGGTTCATTCTGACGAGAGACCATTTAAATGCCTGGATTGTGGGAAGTGCTTTAAAAGTTCTGGGGAACTAGAAGAAATCATAGAAACCCTACAGTGCAGAAGGAGGCCATTCGGCCCATCGAGTCTGCACCGACCACAATCCCACCCAGGCCCTAGCCCCACATATTTACCCGCTAATCCCTCTAACCTACACATCTCAGGACTCTAAGGGGCAATTTTTTTTTTAACCTGGCCAATCAACCTAACCCGCACATCTTTGGACTGTGGGAGGAAACCGGAGCACCCGGAGGAAACCCACGCAGACACGAGGAGAATGTGCAAACTCCACACAGACAGTGACCCGAGCCGGGAATTGAACCCAGGACCCTGGAGCTGTGAAGCAGCAGTGCTAACCACTGTGCTACCGTGCCGCCCACGGTAGCTGGTGACCCATCAACGTATTCACACTGACGAGAGACCGTTCAGATGCTCTCGTTGTGGGACTGGGTTCAGGAAATCATCTCAGCTCACTGTACACCAGAGTATTCACACTGGGGAGAGGCCGCTCAGCTGCTCGGAGTGTGGGAAGGGATTCAGTGATTCATCCAGTCTGCTGAAACACTGGCGTGTTCACACCGGGGAGAAACCGTTCTCCTGCTCTGTGTGTGGGAGGGGATTCACTCAGTCATCCCATCTGCTGAGACACCAGCGAGTTCACAAGTAATGACAATGATTGGGTTTGCTGTTAATCACCTGCAGGATTGAATATCATTCACTGGAGTCTAGTCCTGCTGATGTTAATAAACACCAGGCCGGTTATAGGTGTAAATATTCTGGATAAGAGTCAAATAAATCAGCTTTGTGTTAAACACAGTGTCTTGCGTCTTTTAAATACTGCTAACAGAAGTTAATTCCTTTTGAAGGGTTCTCTCCCTCTCCCCATCTCCTCCATCCTCTCCCCCACTGTGAGGAGCTCCATCGCAGTTTATTTTTTACAGGGCTGTAGCTGTAAGACAGGCTCCGCAGCAGCTGTCCCCCTGAGGGAGCGTATTGGAAATGCCAACAGCACCCTCGCTTTCCTCAGTGCCCGTCCCCTTCCCTCCCTCCCCGTCCCCTTCCCTCCCTCCCCGTCCCCTTCCCTCCCTCCCCGGCAGCACTGAGCCTTTCCCAGTGCACGTTTCACACTGACTGTCCGTTAATCAGCCAGCCAGCATGAGATCACTTTCCGGGGCCGATTTCCAGGGCTGATTACACCCACTTCCAGGCACTCCCGTGTGAGTGTGGCCAACGGATGAAAAATTCAGGCCTTGGTGTCAGATTTAACAACAGGATGAGTTTCTGACCACATATCCACACCATCACTGATACCAAATATTTCAATCTCCAAAATGTCCACAGTCTCCACACCACTCCATCTGTTACCTTTAGTCTTGATGATTCCAATATATTTCCGAGCAGCCTCTCACATTCACCCCACTCCCCACATAGAAATGTGAGATCATCCAAATCTCTGCCGCCCGTCTGCTTTCTCACACCAAATCCTATTCATCCAATCCAATTCATCCTATTCATCCAAATCCTATTCATCCATAAAGCCTACATCGGCTTTAAGTCAAGTCATGTTTCAATTTTAAAATTCACATCCTTATTTTCAAATTCCTCCATGACCTTATCCCTCCCTATCTCAGTAATCTCCAATTTCACAATTCCCTGAAATCATAGAATCCTTTCAGTGCAGAAGGGGGCCATTTGGCCCATCAGGTCTGCACTGATAACAATCCCACACAGGCCTTATCCTTGTAACCTCATATATTCCCCCTGACACACAGGGCAATCCCATCCAGACCTGTCCCATAACCCCAAGTATTTACCCTGCTCATCCCCCTAACCTACAACTAGGAGACACAGCCTCAAAATAAGGGAAGCAAATTTAGGACTAAGTTGAGGAGGAACTTCTTCACAGAAAGGGTTGTGAATCTGTGGAATTCCCTGCCCAGTGAAGCAGTTGAGGCTGCCTCATTGAATGTTTTTAAGGCAAGGATAGATAGACTTTTGAACAGTAAAGTGCAGGTTTCCTCCGAGTGCTCCAGTTTCCTCCCACAGTCGAAAAGACGTGCTGGTTGGGTACATTGGCCATGCGAAATTCTCCCTCAGTTTACTCAAACAGGCGCCAGATTGTGGCGACTGGGGTATTTTCATTGCAATGTTAATGTAAGCCTATGTGTGACACTAATAAACAAACTATAAACAAAGTTAACTTTTAAAAACTTCTACCAAATTGGTTTCTCGAATCCCCCTTTTTATACTTTCAAAATGTAGAAAGCCATCCTCAGCTAATTGTTGGGAATTAGCCAATTGGTCTATAACTTGTCAATAATGACATTGGTTTGGTTTTTAGCTAATTGCGCACATTGTCTTAATTTTAAGACAATTCTTTCTCTCAAACGATATCTCTTAGCTTGGGGTAGCCTGAGTGTCAACCAATAATTGGTTCACATCAGTCATTCAATGTTGAGACATCTTGAACAGGAGCCGATTCATTCCCTCTAGTCAAGATTAACAAGTCCTTTCATCTTTTTTTATTCTGTCAGCATGAGAAGGGAACATCTGATAATTCCCACAGCATTTTAACCATTCTTAATGTGTTTATAATTCTAAAAGTTATAAACTTGTGTTCAAATTTACATTTCCAGCCTTTATAACATATATATTAATGAATCATTTATTATTTAACTGTCTCACAATTAATGCTGTCTATTTAACTAATCTGGCTGCTTTCCAATTGTGGGAACTTCAGGCCACAAAAAAGGTAGTTAGAGTCATAGAGGTTTACAGCATGGAAACAGGCCCTTCGGCCCAACTTGTCCATGCCGCCCAGTTTTTACCACTAAACTAGTCCTAATTGCCCTGTAATATTACTCATGATCTGTGCTTCCAAGCATTTTGAATGCGCATCTACAACAAGCAAACACATGTGATTCATGAAAGGCCCCCCAAGGGCCACATGTAGTCTGGACTCCCGAGGATGAAGGAGTAATGTACCCAGTGTGTTGGGGTGAATGAACTCAGAAGAATCATTCAACACTTAAACCTGATTCAACAAACAGTTTATTGAGTTACGCCAGCGGGGAGAAGCCACAGGGGCTGACCATGTGCAACTCCACCCAACAAAGAAAATCATCAATTCTTGTACAGTTACTCAACCCATCCCAGCTGGACACAATCCAATCAGAATGGTGATAGATTACATACATTACAGAAAGGTCCAATGAAATTAGTATTTGGACATCATGGGGCTTTGTGATCATCTCATGAACAGATAGGTGCCCCCATCATGATGTTTTCCAGAACCCCTTATCTACCATCCTTGGGGTTTTCTTTGTACGTAGACTGAGTTTGAAAAGGGGTGGATTAAAAGTTTTCAAATGGATGTCAGCACTCTTCCTTTGTTCCAACCTAACGACCACACGGTCTGGGAATCATTTCTATTTAATAATCTCTCCTTTTAAACTCTTTTCTTCAGTATCCAATTCCAGAATTTTCCTTTTCATTGTGTTAATTGTGTCTTTGGACCTGACAGGAAGTTTAATCCAAGATCAATCCAACACAGGATTGGTCAGAATCATTTCACATGTCCCAAATTTTAAATAACCATTACAAATTAAAACTCTCATTCTCACGAGTGAATTGTATCCGGATTAAAATTCCCGCATGTTTAGTGAAATATCCTGGAATCCTGTCTCTGTCCAGTAAATATGGCTCCAAGTTCATAACTTTTGAAAAAAAAGCTTTATTAATTACACTTCCTTTTTAAAAATCTGTTTGATTTAAATCACAGACAGAAAACCTCAAAGCTTAAAGCGTTCAACCCACAAATATCGTCCATACACAAACAGAGAAACTTAGCATGTGCTTTACAACAACAATAACCAAAATTAATTACTTAAGCGTTCTTGTGATCCTGTTTTAAACTCCCAAAAATGCCTTTAATTAAAGACTCAAGGTAAGGTTAATTCCCCAGAAAGATAAACCTTAACAAATGTAGCCCAAAACAATAATAAAACACATCTACAAACATCCACATAAAACAAACAAAACACACAGATTCTCACAGCTCGTAAATTTCAAACAATGAATCCTCAGCATTCTCTCTCGCAGCTGTAGCTTCTTAAAGCGACAGAGCACTACAAGCTCACAACTCCTTGATTAAAATAAGATACAAGATCCTTCATTGTAACTTAACCCTTTTTCAGCCAACTTCCAAGGCCTGATTTTATCGGCAACATCTTTGTTGATTTAAAATCCCAAACACGTTACCAGCTGCAAACTCTTTGTTCTTTATCTGGGGTTGAGGTGACAACACGATAAAATTCTCAGTTATTCCAAATTCCTCCAGGCTATGCTTAAAATTTCCACATTTAACTGGCTCCAATAAATCCACAATTATAAACTAAAATAGACACGAGTTTCTGGGTGATTTAAAAACAAGTTAAAAACAAGATGCCATAGGAAAGATAGAACAGGAGGAAAGAAAGGAGGGGGAGTTGCACTTTTGATTCAGGAAAACATCACGGCAGTACTGAGAGGGGATTTATCCGAGGGTTCGCCCACTGAGTCAAAAGGGGTGAACTGAGAAATAAGAAGGGGGAAATCACTTTGATAGAGTTGTACTATAGGCCCCCAAATAGTCGGTGGAAAATTGAGGAGCAAATATGTAAGGAGATTACAGATAGTTCCAAGAAAAATAGGGTGGTAATAGTCGGGGATTTTAACTTTCCAACATTGACTGGGACAGCCATAGTATTAGAGGCTTGGATGGGGAGAAATTTGTTGAGTGTATTCAGGAGGAATTTCTCATTCAGTATGTGGATGGCCCGACTAGAGAGGGGCAAAACTTCACCTCCTCTTGGGAAATAAGGAAGGGCAGGTGATAGAAGTGTGAGTGAGGGATCACTTTGGGACCAGTGACCATAATTCCATTAGTTTTAAGATACCTATGGAAATGATTGGTCAGGTCCAAAAGTTAAAATTCTAAATTAGGGCAAGGCCAATGTTGATGGTATCAGGCAGGAACTTTCGACAGTTAACTGGGGGAGTCTGTGGGAAGGCAAACGGACGTCTGGTAAGTGGGAGGCTTTCAAAAGTGTTTTAACCAGGGTTCAGTGTAAGCACATTGCTCTTAGAGTGATGGGCAAGGGTGGTAGAAGTCGGGAACCCTGGATGACTCGAGATATTGAGGCCCTCGTCAAGAAGAAGGAGGCACATGACATGCATAGGCAGCTGGGATCAAGTGGATCCCTTGAAGAGTATAGAGGGTGTAGGAGTAGAATTAAGAGAGAAATCAGGAGGGCAAAAAGGGGACACGAGATTGTTTTGGCAGATAAGGCAAAGGAGAATCCAAAGAGGTTCTATAAATACATAAAGTGCCAAAGAGTAACTAGGTAGAGAGTAGGACCTCTTAAGGATCAACAAGGTCATCTATGTGCGGATCCACAAGAGATGGGTGAGATCATAAATGAATATTTTTCATCATTATTTATTGTTGAGAAAAGCATGGATGTTAGGGAACTTGGGGAAATAAAGTGATGTCTTGAGGAGTGTCCTTATAACAGAGAAGGAGGTGCTGGAAGTCAAAGCGCATCAAGGTAGATAAATCCCCGGGACCTGATGAAGTGTATCCCAGAACACTGTGGGAGGCTAGGGAGGAAATTGCGGGTCTCCTAGCAGAGATATTTGAATCATCGATAGTCACGGGTGAGGTGCCTAAAGATTGGAGGGTGGCAAATGTGGAGCCTTTGTTTAAAAAGGGCTGCAGGGAAAAGCCTGGGAACTAAAGGGCGGTGTGATTCACATCTGTAAGTTGTCAGAAGGTATTTGAGAGACAGGATCTACAGGCATTTGGAGACACAAGGACTGATTAGGGACGGTCAGCATGGCTTTGTGAGTGGAAAATCATGTCTCACAAATTTGATTGAGTTTTTTGAAGGGGTAACCAAGAAGGTAGATCAGGGCAGTACAGGTGATGCTGACTACGTGGACTTTAGCAAGGCCTTTGACAAGGTACCGCACGGTAGATTGTTGCTCAAGGTTAAATCTAATGGAATCCAGGGTGAGTTAGCCAAATGGATACAAAATTGGTTTGATGACAGAAGACAGAGGGTGGTTGTAGAAGGTTGTTTTTCAAACTGGAGCCTGTGATCAGCGGTGTGCCTCAAGGATCGGTGCTGGGTTCACTGTTATTTGTCATTTATATTAATGATTTGGATGAGAATGTAGGGGGCATGGTTAGTAAGTTTTCAGATGACACCAAGGTTGGTGGTATCATGGACAGTGAAGAAGGCTATCCAGGATTGTAGTGCGATCTTGATCAATTGGGCCAGTGGACTGACGAGTGGCAGATGGAGTTTAATTCAGATAAATGCGAGGTAATACATTTTGGGCGATCGAACCAGGGCAGGACTTACTCAGTTAATGGTAGGGTGTTGGGGAGAGTTACAGAACAGAGATCTAGGGGTACAGGTTCATAGCTCCTTGAAAATGGAGTTGCAGGTGGACAGAGTGGTGAAGAAGGCATTCTGCATGTTGGTCAGAACATTGAATGCAGGAGTTGGGACGTCTTGTTGAAGTTGTACAAGACATTGGTAAGGCCACACTTGGAATACTGCGTACAGTTCTGGTCACCCTATTATAGAAAGGATATTATTAAACTAGAAAGAGTGCAGAAAAGATTTATTAGGATGCGACCGGGACTTGATGGTTTGAATTATAAAGAGAGGTTGGATAGACTGGGACTTTTTTCCCTGGAATGTAGGAGGCTGAGGGGTGATCTTATAGAGGTCTATAAAATAATGAGGGGCATAGATCAGCTAGATAGTCGACATCTTTTCCCAAAGGTAGGGGAGTCTAAAACTAGAGGGCATAGGTTTAAGGTGAGAGGGGAGAGATACAGAAGGGTCCAGAGGGGCATTTGTTTCACACAGAGGGTGGTGAGTGTCTGGAACAAGCTGCCAGAGGTAGTAGTAGAGGCAGGGACAATTTTGTCTTTTAAAAAGCGTTTAGACAGTTACATGGGTAAGATGGGTGTCGAGAGATATGGGCCAAACGCGGGCAATTGGGACTAGCACAGGGGTTAAAAAAGGGGCGGCATGGACAAGTTGGGCTGAAGGGCCCGTTTCCATGCTGCAAACCTCGATGACTAAATCAACTGTCTGCTGAAAGGGTTAACTTTTCTACAGAATCTAAAAGGGTGGGGAGTGAGAGAAGAAATTTGGCACACACTTGTGTCATTTTACATAATTTTTAAAAACTTCTCTAACAACAAAACAAAGTTGATTTTAAACTTCATCTATTAATTCTTTTGTTATCTTCCTGAACCTAATTGTTTTTATTTGATCAGTTTTTGTTAGGGATGGGTAACTTCTGTTCTTTATAAACTGGTTCACTGGTTTTGTTTATTCTACATGGGCTCGGAGAATCAGAACCCAGTCTTTATCATCCTTATCTTTTTTCTCCTTTTGCCACCACTCCCTCTGTTTTGCGGGAGGGTCGTGGGGATTCCAATCAGACCGAATCAAATTATCAGATAAGTAAAATACTGCGGATACTGGAATCTGAAACAAAAACAGAAAATGCTGGAAAGTCTCAGCAGGTCTGACAGCATCTGTGAAGAGAGAATAGAGCCAATGTTTTGATACTGGATGACCCTTCGTAACAGCTCATATGAAGTGTCATTCAGACTCAAAACGTTGGCTCTGTTCTCTAATCATTTTATCAATACGTTTCTTGTTCTTAGTTTTAGGTTTAAAGTGAGAGGGGAGAGATACAAAAGGGTCCAGAGGGGCAGTCTTTCACTCAGATGGTGGTGAATGTCTGGAACGAGGTGCCAGAGGCAGTGGTAGAGGTGGGTACAATTCTGTCTTTTCAAAAGCACTTAGACAGTTACATGGTAAGACGGGTATAGAGGGATATGGGCCAAATATGGGCAATTGGGACGAGCTTACTGGTAAAAACTGAGCGGCATGGACAAGTTGGGCCGAAGGGCCTGTTTCCATGTTGTAAACCTCTATAACTTCCTAACACCCTGTCATTCTGTGATCAGTGTGAAATCTGAAACTAGGTATTCGCAACAAGACTCAAAGAGCATCAGCCCACTGGAGGCAAAGTCATGAGACCGGCCAGTCCAGCAGAAAGAAACCCTCCGACCCTCCCCATTGACCAACTGTGAGAATGAACAAAATGCAGTCCTGGATGTAATTGAGAGCAGAAACAACAACAGAATCCAACCCCTGGAATCACTCGTGAACTTGTTGGTGTCTCAGCAGCTGGGATGAAACTCTGAATCCCTTCCCACACTGAGAGCAGGTGAACGGCCTCTCCCCAGTGTGAACTCGCTGGTGTATCCGCAGGTGGGTTGACTGAGTGAATCCCTTCCCACACTGAGAGCAGGTGAACGGCCTCTTCCCAGTGTGAACTCGCTGGTGTGTCCGCAGGTTGGTTGACTGAGTGAATCCCTTCCCACACTGAGAGCAGGTGAACGGCCTCTCCCCAGTGTGAACTCGCTGGTGTCTCCGCAGGTGAGATGACCGAGTGAATCCCTTCCCACACTGAGAGCAGGTGAATGGTTTTTCCCCAGTGTGAACTCGCTTGTGTCTCAGCAGGTTGGATGAATCACAGAATCCCTTCCCACACTGAGAGCAGCTGAATGGCCTCTCCCCAGTGTGAACGCGCTCGTGTGCCCACAGGTCGGATGACCGAGTGAATCCCTTCCCACACTGAGAACACGTGAACAGTCTCTCCTCAGTGTGGACTCTCTGGTGTAACTGCAGGCTGGATAACCGAGTGAATCCCTCCCCACACTGAGAGCACATGAATGGTCTCTCGCCAGTGTGGTTGCGCCGATGAACTTCCAGCTCAGACGGGTATCTGTACCTCTTCCCACAGTCCTCACATTTCCATGGTTTCTCCATGGTGCAGGTGTCCTTGCCTCTCTCTTGGGTGGACAATCAGTTGAAGCCTCGTCCACACACAGAACACGAGTACAGTCTCACCCTGCTGTGAATGGTGTGATATTTATTCAGGCTGTGTAACTGGTTAAAGCTCTTTAGTCAGTGCGCTGGAACACTCTCACTCGATCGAGTGTGGCAGTGTGTTGGTGCTTTTCCAGTCACACTGATGTTTGAAATCTTTTCAAATCAACAGACCGGACAATCATTTCTCCTTCCAGATTCAAAATCCGATGATATTCAGCTCCCAAGGAATATGACTCTGTCAGATCTGACGTGACATTTGAGATTTCGGCCTGTGATTCCTCTTTCAATATCCTGTAAAACGAGTTTACAAAAGTCATCAGTGTCAGTGCAGGATAGAAATTCAGAACAGACAATTCTAGTTTCTATGGAACATTCTTTCCTCTCTCATTCCTCAAAAGCTGTGAATCTCCATTCCACACACTCTCCCTCCATTCTCACTCTGCTGTATCTAATATTCATCCTCCCAATTCTCCTGAAGGTGCTGATTGAGGCTGATTGACAGATCCATGCTCACTGCTTCCTGTCCTGGACACAGAGACCATAACAAATAGGAGCTGCAGTCGGCCATTTGGCCCATCGAGTCTTTTAAACTATTCAATGAGATAATTTGTTCATCTCCCTCAGCATCATTCTCCCCACACTAAACCCATATCCCTTGATATCTTCAATATCTAGAAACCAATCAATCTCTCTCTTGAAAATAGTTGATGACTGAGGCTTTCACTGTCCTCAGGGGTTGAGAATTCCAAAGCTTTCCCACATCCTTGAGTGAAGAAATCCCCCCACATCTTAGCTTTTGCTCCATCTTCTTGTCTGTTCCCCATAACCCTTGACACCCTTGTCAGTCAAAGATCTGTCTAACTGGAATATATTCAATGATCCTCAGCCTCCACTGGTCCCTGTGGAAGAGAAATCCAAAAGACTAACAACCCTCTGAGGGAAGAGATGTCTGGAAATATATAGCGTAGCTACAGTTCCATATTACAAGATATTCAGATCCCAAGGAATATGACTCTGTCCAGACGTGACGGTTGAGATTTTTGCCTGTGATTTGCAAAAGTCATCACAGTCAGTATAGGATAGAAATTCAGAACAGACAATTCTAGTTTCTATGGAACATTCTTTCCTATTTCATTCCCAAAAAGTTGTAAATCTGCATATGGATTCTATTTAAAAATGAAAGTGGATGGGCACTTGAAGGAAATAAACTTTCAGGAGAATGGGGTTATCCAGTGGGAATGGGACTGGAATGTTATACAGAGAGTCAGCATGGACTCGAGTTACCGAATGGATTCCTTCTGTGCTGTAATGACTTTATGACTGGAAATGTATAACATCGCTACAGTATTATATGACAATGCAAGAAATAATAATAAATATATTTTATACAGAAACATAAATAATTTATCTAATCTGGGTACCATATAATAACACGAGACATATCTCTGTCCTGTATTAATTTACTGTCCCCTTAAATGTCAGCCATCTCCTGCCCTTTAACTGTGAACATTTGGAAAGAGACCATCCTTTTAGACAGAAAGAAGATTAACGTTTCAGGGTGGGCAGAATGAATTACAGGGAATAAAAATGTATCAGATTTTATTGGTCAATATAAGCTCAGAAGTGGAAGGGAAATGATCTCCAGTGGAAGAGAAACAATTCCTGAACATTGTAAGACTAAGCTGGTAAATCAGCAGTGAACAGAGTTGTGAAGTGGTAAAAACCTCATCAAGACATAGCTTGTGGAAATAATAGTTAAAACACACCCATTATTAGAGGCAGAGGAAGGTAGACAATGGCAGAGAGCTGATCAGGGAGGGCAGAGGTCAAAGAGAGAAATGGATGGCCGTTTAAAAATTCATAAAAAGGATGGTTAGCAAGTTTGCAGACGATACTAAATTAGGAGGTATCACTGATAACAAAGAGGGTTATGAAAAATTACAGGGGTATCTTGATCAGTTAGAGAAGTGGGTCGATGATTGGCAAATGGATTTCAGTACAGATAATACAGAGCACAGAGGCACAACCTCAGGCTAAAGGACGATCCTTTAAAACAGAGATAAAGAGGAATTTCTTCAGCCAGAGAGTGGTGAATTTGTGGAACTCTTTTCCGCAGAAGGCTGTGGAGGCCAGGTCATTGACTGTCTTTAAGACAGAGATATATAGGTTCTTGATTAATAAGGGGATCAGGGGTTATGGGAAAAAGGCAGGAGAATGGGGATGAGAAAAATATCAGCCATGATTGAATGGCGGAGCAGACTCGATGGGCCGAGTGGCCTAATTCTGCTCCTATGTCTTATGGTCTTAAGTGTGAGTGTTGCATTTTGGAAAGTCAAACCAGGGTAGGACTTACACAGTGAATGGTAAGGCCCTGGGGAATGTTGAGGAACAGAGGGACCCAGGAGTACCAGTACATAGTTTGTTGAAAGTGGCAGCACAGGTAGACAGAGTGGTGAAGAAGGCATTTAGCACACTGGCCTTCATCAGTCAGGGCACTGAGTATAGGAGTTGGGACATTATGTTATAATTGTTTAAGTCGTTGGTGAGGCTGCACTTGAAGTATTGTGTAGAGTTTTTGTAACCCTGTTATAGGAAAGACATAGATAAACTGGAAAGAGTGCAAAGAAGATTTATGAGGATGTTGCCGGGACTAATGGGCCTGAGTGATCGCGAGCGGTTGGACAGGCGAGGGTTGTATTCCTTCAAACATAGGAGAATATGGGGGTGACCATATTGAGGTGTATTAAATAATGGGGGGCATAGATAGGATGAACCCACATTGTCTGTTTGCCAGGGTTGGGGAATTGAAAACTAGAGGGCATAGGTTTAAGATGAGAGGGGAAAGATTAAAAGGGACCTGAGAGGCAACTTCTTCATGCAGAGGGTGGTGTGTACATGGAATGAGCTGCCAGAGAAAGTGGTTGAGGCAGGTTCAAACAGCAGGTTTAAACATTTAAAAAGCATTTGGATAAGTACATGAATTGGAAAGGATTAGAGGGATATGAGCCAAACACGGGCAATTGGGACTGGCTGGGAGGGCACCATGGTTGGCATGGATCAGTTGGGCCCAAGGGCCTGTTTCCGTGCTGTATTGCTCTATGACTCTATGTGCTGGCTGCATCAGCATCTATTGCCCATAACTCATTGCCCTTGAACTGAGTGGCTTGCATTGCTGGGGGATGTGGTAATTTCCTTCTTTAAAGGACATTATTAAATCGGATGGATTTTTACAACAATTGTCATCAATGGACTTCTAATTCTAGATTTTTACTGAATTCAAATTTCAACATTTCCCATTGTGGGATTCGAACCCAGGGTTCACAGTGCATTGCCCTGGATCCCTGTATTACTAATCCAATAACACTATCACTGCACCATTGCCTGCCCATCCATGGTAAAGAAGTCATAATAGCCCGAGATCCATGGAATCAGAGCATGCTCTGAATTTAAATTAATGCTCACTAACACTCAACCCAAAACCATTTCACTGTTTTCACATTTTAAAATCTGCTGCAGCTGAAAAGATCTCAGAGAGATTGGTGTCCGGGAAAAATGTTGCAATCTTCAGATCTTGTCCTTGTAAATGAGGAAAGTTATAGGTGTAATTCAAGGTTAGAAATTCAAGACAGATAAACATTTCTTTTGGTCGGAGTTTGCTGTGAGTAAATCTTTCCCTTCTAACCCCCTGTAAAAGGAGTTTCCAAAATCCAACAGCGTCTGTACAGAACAGAAATTCAAAACAATCACTCCTCCTTTAACCTGGCACAGAATTACTTTAGTGGGACAAAATTGCAGTGGAGGCAGTTCAGAGAAGATGCAGTTGGTTGATTCCTGAAATGAGGAGCTTTATCTTTCAGGTTGAGCAGTTTGGGCCTGTACTCTTTGGAGTTTAGAAGACTGAGAAGTAATCTGAATGAAACATCTGGGAATTGAAGGGCGGCATGGTGGCTAGCACTGCTGCCTCACAGCGCCAGGGTCCCAGGTTCAATTCCGGCCTTGGGTCACTGTCTGTATGGAGTTTGCACATTCTCCCCATGTCTGCGTGGGTTTCCTCCGGGTGCTCTGGTTTCCTCCCACAGTCCAAAGATGTGTGGGTTAGGTGGATTGGCCATGCTAAATTGACCCTAGTGTCAGGGGGATTAGCAGGGTAAATGCATGGGGTTGTGGGGATGGGGCCTGGGTGGGATTGTGATCGGTACAGACTCGATGGCCTCCTTCTGCACTGTAGGGATTCTATGATTCATATGATATAAGGTGCTTGACAAGGTAGATGCTGAGAGGATGTTTCCTCTGGTGTGGAAATCAAGTAAAAATAAAGGATCCCAAATTTAAGATGAAGAGAGATCTTTTCTCTCAGCGGGTTGTTGATCTTTGGAACTCTGTCTTCACCAGTGAGGATTGGAGGCAGGTCATTGAATATATTCAAAGCTGAGGTTTTGAACCACAAGAAAGTCAAGGGTATGGACGGGGTGGGGGAGCAAAGTAGACATGATCTTATTGAATGATGCAGCAGGCTCGATGGGCCGAATGACGGGCTCCTGTTCCGAATTCTTATTCCGATGTACTTGGATAGCTGCGCATGCGCCCTGCTCCCTATTGTCCCTCTGAAGACAGAGGTTCTGAACCAGCCCCTGAAACCACGCCCATTGTGACTCGCCAGACAGCAGCGCATGCGCTCCGTCTCCGCTGAAACAAGATGGTGGCCGTTCACCGGGGCCTATTCCCGAGATAAAAGCCTGGGAGCTGTAAACCAGGGGGCTGCAGTGTCTTATTCGGGCCGTGCGGCCTACAGCGGATGTTTTTGAAGCCATAGCTCCCTCCCCATCCCGACTCCCGGCTCCATTTCTCCCGCAGCCCCACAGACTCACCCACTGAAAAGAGCGTCTCCCGCACTCACAGGGCTCCGAGCAAAGTGACACTGCGCACGCTCCAGATATAGCACTGCGCCTGCGCAGTGGACTCCTGTGGAATGAATAGGACACTTTCCTACCCGCAGGGGCACCTGGGAATTAACGGCGTCATTGTCAAATACAATAATAGAAAATTATCTTGTGCAATTAAGATCAATTAATTTTTAAAAATGCATTCCTCGGAAGTTGTGCGCTGCCATTCTCTATTTCTAAAATTGATTTAAACCAGTGTTCTCCTGTGGGAATACCCCGAGTTTTAAAAAACTTTTCCCACTGGTTTCCTCCCCTCTCTTTGCTCTCCTGACGGTGCTCACACTGGTTGGGTAAATCCCACAGAGACTGGTTTCTTTCACTTTCTTTCTCCTGATGCTGAATATTCTGTTTTATGGAATGATACATCACAGATGGAAACCATTTGGCTCGTCCTGCCCAGTCGGGCTGTCTTAAGATCGATCCAATTAATCCCACAGCCCTGCTGGCAGAGTGAGAACAATCTGTATATACTGCAGCAATATAGGAGATGAATAGAAAATGTTTTCCAATTGCATACCTCTCAGACACACTCACCCCTGGAAAGATAAACTGGCCTGTGTACTAAGCAGATATTAAGGTTCCACTTAAAATTAAAACAGAAGGTGCTGGGAAAATGCAGCAGTCACCGGGGCTGAGTTTCTGGTCAAAATGATGATGCTGAGCTGCCGTTGGAAAATAACCAGCAATCCAACAAGCCACTCAAAATATTGAATCAAACAAAATTGATCAAAGATTGAGCCGAAGTATTCTGTTTTCCAACATGATGCTATGATGTTTTGTGATGGTTTTAATGTTCTCACAATTACCTGGTGTAGTCCGGGTTTATTTTATACTCATTCCAACCCATCGCTGTCCATGAAGCACATTACCCCCACTCTGATTCTCCATCCCATCAGAGACAACTCAGTCACTGACTGGAAATTAGGGCTTTTAATGAGAACTCTGATAACCGAGAATGCACCGTCGGCAGAATCAACCCGAGCTAACAAACCCCAGACAGTGAACATTATCCCCCAGACCCGAATATAAAACAGTGAACATTATCCCCCAGACCCAAATATAAAGCAGTGAACATTATCCCCCCCAGACCCGAATATAAAACAGTGAACATTATCCCCCCCAGACCCGAATATAAAACAGTGAACATTATCACCCAGACCCGAATATAAAACAGTGAACATTATCCCCCCCAGACCCGAATATAAAACAGTGAACATTATCACCCAGACCCGAATATAAAACAGTGAACATTATCCCCCAGACCCGAATATAAAGCAGTGACCATTATCCCCCCCAGACCCGAATATAAAACAGTGAACATTATCCCCCAGACCCGAATATAAAACAGTGAACATTATCCCCCCCAGACCCAAATATAAAACAGTGAACATTATCCCCCCCAGACCCGAATATAAAACAGTGAACATTATCTCCCCCGCCCCCAGACCCGAATATAAAACAATGAACATTATCCCCTCGACCCGAATATAAAACAGTGAACATTATCCCCCAGACCCAAATATAAAACAATGAACATTATCCCCCCAGACCCGAATATAAAACAGTGAACATTATCCCCCCCAGACCCGAACATAAAACAGTGAACATTATCCCCCCCAGACCCAAATATAAAACAGTGAACATTATCCCCCAGACCCAAATATAAAACAATGAACATTATCCCCCCAGACCCGAATATAAAACAGTGAACATTATCCCCCCCAGACCCAAATATAAAACAATGAACATTATCCCCCCAGACCCGAATATAAAACAGTGAACATTATCCCCCCCAGACCCGAATATAAAACAGTGAACATTATCCCCCCCAGACCCGAATATAAAACAGTGAACATTATCCCCCAGACCCAAATATAAAACAATGAACATTCTCCCCCCAGACCCAAATATAAAACAATGAACATTCTCCCCCCAGACCCGAATATAAAACAGTGAACATTATCCCCCCCCAGACCCCAATATATAAGTGAACATTCTCCCCCCAGACACGAATATAAAACAGTGAACATTATACCCCAGACCTGAATGTAAAACAGTGAACATTATCCCCAGACCTGAATGTAAAACAGAGAACATTATCCCCCCCAGACCCGAATATAAAACAATGACCATTATTCCCCCCAGACCCGAATATGAAACAGTGAATATTATCGCCCAGATCCAAATATAAAACAGTGAACATTATCCCCCAGACCCGAATATAAAACAGTGAACATTATCCCCCAGACCCGAATATAAAACAGTGAACATTACCCCCCGCAGACCCGAATATAAAACAGTGAACATTCTCCCCCCCACACTTGAATACAAAATTGTCCTGATGGATTCAGACAGCATCGTCACAATATTCCAAATGTGTTTTTTCCAGGAATAGATTCAGCGGCTGCATCACTGGAGGCCAGAGATACTCTCCTCAAACTCGGCTCATGTGAGGAATCCCTCCAATGAGGCTCAGGAATGCTGCAACCAGAGTCACGTGACCACCAAGTATGTAACTGAACAAACTACCGCAACGTTGAAGATGTGTTTCAGTGTGAAATGATTTGTTTAACCTGTTGCTTCAGATTTGAGAGAAATCTTCCCTTTCTGGGGTAATTTGACCTTGACCCAGGCACTTTTCAGATCTGAAAGTGATGGCCTTTAGCACAATCACAAGGCTGCACAATACAGAGGGAACACTAATCTGTTTCATTCTGCAACTATGTCGTGGTTACACGAGTGATACTTTCCACTAATTAGCTGCCAGCACCATGCAGACGCGACGACAACGGATGAATGAACACCGCTCGACAATCACCAGGCAAGACTGTTCTCTTCCTGTGGGGGAGCACTTCAGCGGTCACGGGCATTCAGCCTCTGATCTTCGGGTAAACGTTCTCCAAGGCGGCCTTCACGACACACGACAGTGCAGAGTCGCTGAGCAGAAACTGATAGCCAAGTTCCGCACATGAGGACGGCCTAAACCGGGAACTTGGGTTTATGTCTCACTATCAGTAACCCCCACAGCTTGCCTGGACTTGCAAAATCTCACTGGCTGTCCTGTCTGGAGACAATACACATCTCTTTAACCTGTGCTTTATGCTCCCTCCACTCACACTGTCTGTATCTTTAAGCCTGGTTGGTTGTAGAGATTCGCATTCTAATCAGTATTCTGTAACTTGATTTTGTGTCTCTGTGCCCTGTTTGAGAGCAGATTTCCACTCCATTTGACGAAGGAGTAGCGCTCCAAAAGCTAATTGTATTTGCTACCAAATAAACCTGTTGGACTTTAACCTGGTGTTGTTAAATCTCTTACTATGAATATCTTTGCCAGTGCAGTGCCGGGTCCTGTTGAGAGTTCCTGAATTTTAAAAAATCACAGATGGTGCTTTTAAAAAGGGACACAGCAGCCCTGAAAATCAGTGACATCTCAGAATATTAAACTTCAGCCAGTTGTAGCGATTGTTAATGTCAGCAGAAACAAACCAAATATTGTCAGACTATCAATCCTGGATGTGACTAACAGCTGCAGTAACTGCAAAATCCAACTCCTGCAGGCAATTGTGAACTTACAGATGTGTCAGCAAGTGGGATGACCGAGTGTATCCCTTCCCACACACAGAGCAGGTGAATGGCCTCTCCCCAGTGTGGGTGAGCTCATGTAAATGCAGGCTGCCAGACTGAGTGAATCCCTTCCCACACATGAAGCAAGTGAATGGTCTCTCCCCAGTGTGAGTGTGTTGATGTGCAGTGAGGATTGATAACTGCCTGTAACTCTTTCCACAGTATGTGCAAATAAATGGCTTCTCCTCAGTGTGAATTCGCTGATGTGACAGGAGGCCGGATGAATTGGTGAATTCCCTCCCACATGTGGAACAGGTGAACGGCCTTTCCCCAGTGTGAACTCGCTTGTGTGCACTGAGGTTGGATGAAGACCTGAACCTCTTTCCACAGGAAGTGCAGCTGAACGGTCTCTCCTCTGTGTGAACTCGCTGGTGCGACAGCAGGTTAGATGACAGAGTGAATCTCTTACCACACACAGAACAGGTGAATGGCTTCTCTCCAGTGTGAATTCGCTGGTGTGACCAAAGACCGGATGGCCCAGCAAAATCCTTCCCACACAAGGAGCCGGTGAACGATCTCTCCCCAGTGTGAACTCGCTGATGTGCACTGAGGTTGGATGAACATGAGAACCGCTTTCCACAGGTGGAGCAGCTGAACGGCCTCTCCTCAGTGTGGCTTTGCTGGTGTAATAGCAGGTGGGATGAGGTAGTGAATCCTTTCCCACACACAGCACAGATGAATGGCCTCTCTCCAGTGTGACTGTGTCTATGGTTTTCCAGCAAGAACGGATAATTGAATCCTTTACCACAATCATCACATTTCCATGATTTCTCCATTTTCCCAGCCCCAATGTGACCGTGTCGATGGGTTTCCAACCGGGATGGATAATTGAATCCTTGACCACAATCCTCACATTTCCACGGTTTGTCCACGGTGCTGGTGTCCTTCTGTCTCTCCAGGTTGGATGATTAGTTGAAGCCTCATCCACATACAGACCATCTGTATGGTTTCTCCCCACTGTGAATGGTGTGATGTTTTTCAGGCTGTGTAACTGGTTAAAGCTCTATCCACAGTCAGTTCACTGGAGCGCTCTCACTTGGGTGTGTGTGTCTCAGTTCTTTTTCTGTCACATTCAATTTTGAAATTTTCTCCCACTGACAAAACAGGGAATGATTTTTCCCTCCACTGTCAAAAGCAATCATATTTAGGTCATGATGAATCGAATGGCTCTGTCAGACTTTGATCTGAAGTTTAGTTTGAGTTTCCTGTCTGTGAATCCTCCTCATCAAGTTCCCTGCAAAAAGTTTTAAAAAACTAATTCAGAATAGACAATTTCAGTTTCCACGAAACATTTCTCCATCTCATTTTATCTTGAGCTGTAATCCCCATCCCACACACTCTCTCTTGTCCCTGAGCTGAAATCAAACTCATTGCCCCATCTCCACTCTGAGCCCAGCTCCCTCTCCCTCCAGCTGGATTCAGTCCTCCAGACCATGTGCAGATTGAGAGTACAATCAAGGAGTCAATTATTTTCCTTCCAAGTCAGGGACGTGCAGCCCCACTGACTCTGTTGTTACCACAATAGTCACATGTGCTCTGCTCACCAATGAAACACCACAGTGACCATTAACATGGGCCTGTTCCGAGGAAAGGCTCCATTTTATTTGTGCCACAACAGCAGGGGAATTACCTCCTGCACAGACACAAAGGTATCATCAGTCACAGAAAATAATTGCAGCTGGTGTCTCAAACCTCATTTTACCATTTGCTCCCAGACATTCTCAATTCAATTTTGAAATGCAAACTGAATTCTGGCATTATGGGGTAAATTAAAACACATTTTAATGGTCATTTTCAGAATGACTATTCCCGAGAATTAATTCCCAAGTCAGTAAATTAAAATTCTCATCAGCAATGTAGGCAGCACAGTGGTTAGCACTGCTGCCTCACAGCTCCAGGGACCTGGGTTCGATTCCCAACTGGGGTTACTGTCCTTGTGTAGTCTGCCCGTTCTCCCCATGTCTGTGTGGGTTTTCTCCAGATGCTCCGGTTTCCTCCCATCGTCCAAAGATATGCCAGTTAGGTGCATTGGCTATGCTAAATTGCCACTTAGTGTCCTGGGATGAGTAAATTAGAGGGATTAGCAGGTTACATATGTGGGGTTACCGGAACAGGGCCGAGGTGGGATTGTTGTCAGTGCAGACTCGCTGGGCCTAATAACTTCCTTCAGCACTGTAGGGATTCTATGAAATACATTGGGAGAATTGCTGTTTTAATGGGTATTTTCACAAATGCTATAAAATGATTTTTCAAAACAAATTAATATTTTCTTCAACAGATGATTAATAAATAAAAAGTATTTAATAAAACAACCACCCAGTGTGGGGTTCAGGATTCTAACTCAGGGTTTCTGAGCTCCAGGAACCACAAACTGAACCAGCCGGGAATTGTCTCCACAAAACTTCCCCAACTCCCTCCCGGGAAAAAGCTGCAAACCCGGGAGCTGCAGCTTTTTACTGGGGGTGTTGGGGCCTCCAGCGGGTGTTTGTGAATCCTCCCCGCCCACCTCCCAGGGTTTCCTTCCTTCCCAGAGATCAGAGTCCTCATTGATTTGAGGCCAAAGTGTAACCTCTTATTTATTGTCCCCCTCCCCCATCCTCTGATGTGAACCATCCTCCAGTGGCTGAGCCAGGATGGGGCCGTTAACCTGGGCCTGTTCCCGGGAGGGATGGAGGGAGAAGCTCCGCAGCTGCAAACCAGGGAGCTGACAATGATTCTGAAGGGTTTGCGGATCCACAAAGTGTTTCCAAATCCTCCCAGCCACCGCCTAACGCTGACTCCGCTTCTCCGGGACAAACAAGCGCCAAGGACAGCAATGACACTGCGCATGCTCCACATCACAATGCCCGGGGACTGATTGACGGCAGCTCCGGGCCAATAGGAAGAGGGGGGCGGGACTGGAGGACCGAGCAGGAGTGGCTGGTCCTCCAACCAATCGGAGTGAATGAGGGGCGGGGCCTGAAGCATGCACAGTGCGGGTAATGGCGACGGGCAGATGGACGGTTTTAGTTTGGAAGCGAGATCAATACGAGGTAGAGGGCGGCGTGCGGGGAATGATAAATGTGGCGGGTGGGTGGAGAGACTTTGTAAACATGTTGTTCAAACCCAAACCCCCGAAATGAACTTCCCGGTCCCCCCCTTTGATCGGAGAGGGAAGCCCTGATGTCACAATGGAATGGGTGAGGGTGTGACGTCACAATGGAATGGGTGAGAGTGTGACATCACAATGGAATGGGTGAGTGTGTGACGTCACAATGGAATGGGTGAGGGTTCCAGATGAGCTGAGACTGGGCTGGAGTCGGGCGATGGCACTGACATGTGGCCCGGTGGCACAGTGGTTAGTGCAGCTGCCTAACAGCGCCAGGGACCCGGGTTCAATTTCAGCCTCGGGCCGCTGTCTGTGCAGAGTTTCCACATTCTCCCCGTGTCTGTGTGGGTTTCCTCCGGGTGTTCCGGTTTCCTTCCACAGTCCAAAGATGTGCCAGTTAGACGGATTGGCCATGATAAATTGCCACTTGGTATCAGGGGGATTAACGGGTAAATATGTGGATAGGGCCTGGATGGGATTGTTGTCGGTGCAGGCTCGATGGGCTGAATGGCCTCCTTCTACACTGTATTTTATTATTCATTATTATTAATTAATTGCTATTCTGATTTACAGCTGTTTCTGAGTTTTAACTGTATCCTCTATTGTGAACACCAAGGCAAAATACTTGTTCAATTCATCTCCCAGCTCCTTATTTTTCATTAGCAATTTCTGGACTTACTTTCTATTAGACAGTTAAGAAATGAGGTCGAGCAAGTGACTGAAGTGTCAGTCAGGGAGCACTATTGGGAGCACCAATAGTTTCAAAATAGTTCTGGAAAAAAATAGGACAGGTCCACAGGTCAAGGCCCTAAACTGGAGCAGGGCCACTTTTGTGGGCATTAGGCAGGATCTAGCAGATGTCGATTAGGTGAGTTTGTTTGAAGGGAAAGGAATGACTGGCAATTGGGAGGTTTTGAAAGTGTGATATCAAGAGTCCAGGGGCAGTATATTCCTGTTAAGATGAAGGGAAAGAATGGTAAATTTAGGGATCTCTGTCAGAAAAGGGACATTGAGGCTCTGGTCAGGTAAAAGAAGGAAGCAGACTTTGGGTTTCGGCAATCGGGGACAAGTGAATCACTCTGACTGGAAAAAGTGTAAGAAAATACTGAAGAGGGAAATCAGGAGGACAAAAAGAGGGTATGATATGGATCTGGCAGGTAAGATTAAAGAAAATTCCAAGAGGTTCTATAGCTATATTAAGAGTAAAAGGGTGGCTAGAGAGAGAATAGGTCCCCTTAAAAATCAGTATGGCCATCTGTGTGTGGAGCCACAGGAGATGGGTGAGATTTTTAATGAATACTTCTCCTCTGTGTTTACTGCGGAGAGCACCATGGGTGCTAAAGAAATAAGGGAAACAAGTGGTGATGTCTTGGGCACACGCACGTTACTTGGGAGGTGGTATCTGCAGCCTTATAAAAGCAAATTACTGCGGATGCTGGAATCTGAAACCAAGAGAGAAAATGCTGGAAAATCTCAGCAGGTCCAGCAGCATCTGTAAGGAGAGAAAAGAGCTGATGTTTCTTGTCTCGATGACCCTTTGTCAAAGCTCTGAAACATCAGTTCTTTTCTCTCCATACAGATGCTGCCAGACCTGCTGAGAATGGGGAGAGAGTGTGTGGGATGGAGATTTACAGCTTTTGGGAAATGAGAGAGGAAAGAATGTTCCATAGAAATTGTCTGTTCTGAATTTCTATTCTGTACTGACACTGATGACTTTTGTAAACTCATTTTACAGGATATTGAAAGAGGAATCACAGGCTGAAATCTCAAACTTCACGTCTCGATCAGACAGAGTCATATTCCTTGGGACCTCAATATCATCGGACTTTAAATCCAGAAGGAGAAATGATTGTCCAGTCTGTCAATTTGAAAAGATTTGAAATGTCAGTGAGTGAAAAAGCATCAACACACTGTCACACTTGAGTGAGTGTGTTCCAATGCACTGACTAAAGAGCTTTAACCAGTTACACAGTCTGAATAAACATCACACCATTCACAGCGGGTCGAGACTGTAATCTTGTTCTGTGTGTGGACGAAGTTTCAACTAATTGTCCACCCAAGAGAGAGGCAAGGATACCTGCACCATGGAGAAACCATGGAAATGTGTGGACTGTGGGAAGGGATACAGATACCCATCCCTGCTGGAAGATCATCGGCGCAGCCACACTGGGGAGAAGCCGTTCACCTGCCCTCAGTGTGGGAAGGGATTTACTCGGGTATCCAACCTGCAATCACACCAGCTACGTCACACTGGGGAGAGGCCATTCATCTGCTCTCAGTGTGGGGAGGGATTCACTCGGTCATCCAACCTGCAGTCACACCAGCGAGTTCACACTGGGAAGAGGCCATTCACCTGTTCTCAATGTGGGCAGGGATTCATTCAGTCATCCAGCCTCCTGACACATCAGCGAGTTCACACTGGGGAGAGGCCATTCACCTGCTCTCAGTGTGGGAAGGGATTCACTCGATCATCCCACCTGCAGAGACACCAGCGAGTTCACACTGGGGAGAGGCCGTTCACTTGCTCTCAGTGTGGGGAGGGATTCACTCGGTTATTCAGCCTGCAGAGACACCAACGAGTTCACACTGGGGAGAGGCCATTCAACTGTTCTCAGTGTGGGAAGGGATTCACAAACTCATCCAACCTGCGGACGCACGAACGAGTTCACACTGGGGAGAGACCGTTCATCTGCTCTCAGTGTGGGCAAGAATTCACTCAGTCAGCCGACCTGCAGAGACACCAGCTACGTCACACAGGGGAGAGGCCGTTCACCTGCTCTCAGTGTGGGAAGGGATTCATTCGTTCATCCCACCTGCGGATACACCAGCGAGTTCACACTGGGGAGAGACCATTCATCTGCTCTCAGTGTGGGAAGGGATTTACGAACTCATCTGACCTGCAGACACACCAGCGAGTTCACACAGGGGAGAGGCCATTCACCTGCTCTCAGTGTGGAAAGCGTTTCAGAGTTTCATCGGAGCTACTGAGACACCAGCAAGTTCACGAGTGATGACAGTGGTTGGATTCTGCTGTTATTGTTTCTGCTCTCAGTTGCATCCAGGCTTGCATTTTGTTCATTCTCACAGTTGATCAATGGGAAGGGTCAGAGGGTTTCTTTGTGCTGGACAGGCTGGTCTCAGCCTCCAGTGGGCTGATGCTCTTTGAGTCTTTTTGTGAATACCTGGTTTCAAATGTCACAAGGATCACAGAGTGACAGGGTGTTAGGAAGTTTAGAGATATTTAGTCAGAAGAAAACAGAGGTTGGCAGTGCAAAGGTACCTTTCTGAATGGAGGGCTGTGACAAGTGACGTTCCTCAGGGATCAGTGCTGGGTCTTTTGCTGTTTGTAATATATGTAAATGATTTGGAGGAAAATGTAACTGGTTTTATTGGTAAGTTTGTGGACGACACAAAGGTTAGTGGAATTGCGGATAGCGATGGGGACCGGCAGAGGATACAGCAGGACATAGATCAGTTGGAGACTTGGGCGAAGAGATGGCAGATTAAGTTTAATCTGGACAAATGTGAGGTAATGCATTTTGGAAGGTCTAATACAGATGGGATATGTACAGTAAATGGCAGAACCCTTAAGAGTATTGATAGGCAGAAGGATCCAGGTGTACAGGTACACAGGTCATTGAAAGTGGCAATGCAGGTGGGGAAGATAGTCAAGAAGGCATACGGCATGCTTGCCTTCATCGGCCGGGGCATTGAGTTTAAAAATTGGCAAGTCATGTTGCAGCTTTATAGAACCTTAGTTAGACCGCACTTGGAATCTAGTGTTCAATTCTGGTCACGACACTACCAGAAGGATGTGGAGGCTTTGGAGAGGGTACGGAAAATATTTATCAGGATGTTGCCTGGTGTGGAGGGCATTAGCTATGAGGAGAAGTTGGAGAAACTTGGTTTGTTCTCACTGGAACAACGGAGGTTGAGGGGCGCAACCTGATAGAAGTCTACAAGATTATGAGGGGCATGGACAGAGTGGATAATCAGAAGCTTTTTCCCAGGGTGGAAGAGTCAATTACTAGGGAGACAGGTTTAAGGTGCGAGGGGCAAGGTTTAAAGGAGATGTACGAGGCAGGTTCTTTACACAGAGGGTGGTGGGTGCCTGGAACTCGTTGCCGGGGAAGGTAGTGGAAGCAGATACGATAGTGACTTTAAGATGTGTCTTGACAAATATATGAATAGCATAGGAATAGAGGGATATGGTCCCCGGAAAGGTAGGGGTTTTTAGTTCAGACGGGCAGCATGGTTGCTACAGGCTTGGAGGGCCAAAGGGCTTGTTTCTGTGCTGTAATTTTATCGAGAATAGAATAGAATCCCTCCAGTACAGAAGGAGGCCATTCGGCCCATCGAGCCTGTTCCGACCACAATCCCACCCAGGCCCTACTCCCGTAAACTCACATTTACCCTGCTAATCCCCCTGACACTCGGATCAATTTAGTATGGCCAATCAACCTAACCTGCACATCTTTGAACATTTATTGGTGAAACTAACAATGCAATAACACGAAGGGCCGATAGTTAACAGTGCTATAAAACAGGTGGATGTAATCGTCAACAGAGCCCAATTCCCTAAACCTTTCTCATATAGACTTTCACCCGTGCCCTCCTGGCGACCCCACAACATCTCCATCTCCCGTGGTCCAGCGCCACATCAACGCGTCCCCCCAGGATGCACATCAGAACTGGAGGCAGCCAGCTGCACTCCGCACCCATTTGCCTGTGATGCCCCTGGCAGGCGTCTGCTGGAGAGCTGGGACCTAGAGGGGTCCAGCCGTCTTCCTGGTGATATGGATGTATCCTTGCCTTGCCGTTCACCCTGCTGCTCTTGAGATGCACCGGTGTCAGGAAAGGGGGAGTCGGAAAGCCCTGCATCCCATCGGCTGGAATCCCCCGGGTGGAAGGACCCAGCACCGTCCCCAGGCCCCCCTCCTCCCTCGAGGCGCCAATGGACCCTGGGTCACTCCATGGGACGGTGAAGCTGACTCGGGGGAGGGAGTGGTGATTGGGAAATTCTGCAGCGGTGCTGATTGAGGAGGGGGTTAGCGGGGGGGGGAGCTGGTGATCGGGGAAACTTTGCAGGGGTGGCGATCGGGGAGGGGGCGAGAGGGGGAACTCTGCAGGGATGCTGACTGGGGGGAGGGGTTGGTGATTTGAGGGAAACGCTACAGATGAGGAGATTGGTGGGGTGATTTCTGTGGGGAGGGGGGGATGTCCACTGAAGATGGAAACTGGGAGGATGGAGCGCCTGCACAATGACACCCTCCAGATCAGCAGCTGGCTTCCCCAGCAAGTTTAGGTTCCTCCCCTTCCTCCTGCAGTGAGGATTATATTGTGACTGTTTTTGACTAAGTGCCACAAGATTGTGTTTTTTAATCTGCCCAAGAAACGAGTTTGAAACTTTTCTCACTCATTCAGCACTTCGAATTTTTTTCATGAAATTCCACCCGATGTCTTTTGGTTCTAAACCAATGGAAACAGACATGCATTTTATCAAAACCTCTCAAAAGTTTGAATATCACTATTAAATCTTTCCTTAACCTTTCCTGCTCTGTAGAGTGCAATTCCAGCTTCTCTAATCTCTCCATATGGATTATCCATCCTGAGGTCCCTCGTATCACAGATGCCCATCTTCAGCCAATTCGATTCACTTCAAGGGATATCAATAAGCAGCTGAAGGCAATGGATAAGGAAAAATCCAAACTGTCCAACTGCCCTCCAATGTCTCGAGTCTCGATCATCAGCAAAATGATGGAAGATGTTGTTGCCAACGGTGCGATCAAGCAGCATTTATACAGCAATAACCTGCTCACTGATGCTCATTTTGGGTTCCACCGAGGACCACTCACCTCCTGCCTCATTTACAGCCTTTGTCCAAACATGGACAAAAGAGTTGAACTGGGTGATGTTGGAGTGATTGCCATTGACATCAAGGCAGCATTTGACTGTGCGTGGCATCAAGCAACCCTATTAACATTGAAGTCAATGGGAATCAGGGGGAAACTCTCCACCGGCGAGAGCCACATCCCGCACAGAGGAGGATGATCGCGGTTGTTGGAGGCCAATCATCTCAGCCCCAGGGTAGTGTCCGAGGCCCATCCATCCTCAGTTGCTCCACCAATGACCCTCCCCCCCCATCATAAAGTCGAAAGCGGAGCTGTTCATTGATAATTGCAGTCCTCATGACTGAGAATGATACCAGGGATGAGGATTTTGTTTTATTCTTTCAGGGGATGTGAATGTGACTGGCAAGGCCAACATTCATTGCGCATCACTAATTGCCCTTGTGAAGAAAGTGAGCCACTTTCTTGAATCGCTGCAATCCATCTGGTGTAGGTATACCCACAACGCTGTTAGGGAGTTCCAGGAATTTGATGCAGTGACAGAGAAGGAATGGTGATTGATTTTCAAGTCAGAATGGTGTGTGATGAGGAGTACAATTTGCAGATGGTGGCATTCCCATACGCTGGCTGCACTTGTTTTTCAAGTGGTAGAAGTTAGGGTTTGGAACGTGCTGTGAAAACAGCCTTGGTGATTTCTTGCAGTGCATCTAATATGTGGGATACACTGCCACCACTGTGGGCTAATGGTGGAGAGTGAATGTTTAAGGTGGTATTTGAGATGCTGATCAGGTGAGCTACTTTGTCCTGGATAGGATCTACAAAATTGTTGCAGATACACTCATCCAGGTAGGGAATATTCCCCCTTACTCCTGATTTATACCTTGTGAATCATGGCAAGCCTTTGGGGAGTCATTAAGTGAGGAACCTGCCACAAAACTCCCAACCTCTGATCTGCTCTTGTAACCTCAGTATTTAAATGACTGGTCAATGGTAACCCCAAAGTTATTGCTGGTGGGGCATTCACTGATGGTAATGCCATTGAATATCAAGGGAAGATGGTTAGATTTTCTTGTTGGAAATAGATATTTCCTGATAATTATGTGGTGTCAATATGAATTGACAACCTGAATATTGTCCTGGTCCTGCGCTGCATGCGGGCAGCTTCAGTATTCAGAGTTGTGAATGGTAATATACACTGCAATCATCAGTGAACATTCCCGTTTCCCACCCTATGGTGGGGAGATGGTAATTAATGAAGCCGCTGAAAATGATTAGGCCCAGGAGACATGAGGAACAACAAAATATATTTATATAGCACCTTAAAGTAATAAAACATCCAGGGAGCATTGTAAAATAAAGTTTGTGGTGGGAGATACAGGAAGGATATCAGAGGTAGGTTCTTTACGCAGAGAGTGGTTGGGGTGTGGAATGGACTGCCTGCAGTGATCGTGGAGTCAGACACTTTAGGAACATTTAAGCGGTTATTGGAAAGGCACATGGAGCACACCAGGATGATAGGGAGTGGGATAGCTTGATCTTGGTTTCAGATAAAGCTCGGCACAACATTGTGGGCCGAAGGGCCTGTTCTGTGCTGTACTGTTCTATGTTCTATGTTCTAAAGTATGATATTGAGCCACAAAGAAGATATTAGGTTAGATGACCAAAAGTTTGGTCAAAGTGGTCGATTTTAAGGGGTGTGTTAAAGGAGTAAAGCGAGGTGGAGAGTTGGAGACGTGTAGGGATGGTATTCCAGAGGTTGGAGCCTAAGCAACTGAAGGTAGAGCTTGCAATGGTGAAGCAAGGTCAGGGACAAACTAAAGACCAGAATTAGAGCAGTGTAGTATATTGAGGGTTGTGGGGCTTATAGGAGATTATAGATATTGGGACAGGCAAGGTCATGGAGTGATTTGAAACCAAGGATGAGAATTTTAATATTAAGTTGTTGCTTTACTGGGTGGATCATCGTGCACAAGGGTGATAGTGGAATAACACAATGTGAGTTTAAACATGGCCAGCAGAGTTTTAGATGAACCTTGCAGTGACCCTTGCAGTGATGACTGACCTCCAACAACCACAGCCATCCTCGTCTGTGCCTGGTATATCCCCAACCGGTGGAGAGCCACAGTCAGAGCATCCAAAAGATCACTAATGGGTGTGACTGCTATGGTGTGTCAGCAGCTTGGGTGAACAAGTGAATCCTTTCCCACACACTGAGCAGGTGAATGGTCTCAGTTTGGAAACGAAGGGAAAATAACATTTCAGGCAGAAGCTTCCAATCTGGTAGTTTTTATGAGAAATCGCTGAAAGTGAGTGGGAATTATCAGGGTCTCTTCCCCAGTGTGAATTCCCTAATGTTCCAGTAGGTTGTTTGGTCATCAGGTGAGAAGGAGCAGCGCGCTGAAAGCTCGTGATTCGAAATAAACCTGTTGGACTTTAACCAGGTGTTGTGAGACGTCTTACTGGGCCCATCCCAGTCCAACACCGGCATCTCCACATCATATGCACCAACACCAAACATATCAATGTTGTTACGATCCTCATGGTCACCTTATAATAAACAAATTCCCACAAATCCCAATGGAATAAACAAAGACAATGTTTCATTTTAAAAAATTTTTACTTTAAAAATTAATCTAAAATTAACATCACTGAATCATGCATTAAGAAACAGTATTTGAATAGACAGGATAAATTAAACTTTAAAACGCTCAGACAATAAAAACAGGTTCCACAAAATCACAAACATTCCCCCCTCAGTATATTTGGCTCTAATTCCAGTTCCAGAGTCCACAACTCTCTGTATTTCCCAGGGGGGGAAAGAAAGTGTTTTGCTCACAGATGTTGTCCAGAGGAGGAGGTTTGAGTCTGTGTGTGAAGTTTGAGTCTGTGGTGAAGTTTGAGTCTGTGTGTGAAGTTTGAGTCTGTGGTGAAGTTTGAGTCTGTGTGTGAAGTTTGAGTCTGTGTGTGAAGTTTGAGTCTGTGGTGAAGTTTGAGTCTGTGTGTGAAGTTTGAGTCTGTGGTGAAGTTTGAGTCTGTGTGTGAAGTTTGAGTCTGTGGTGAAGTTTGAGTCTGTGTGTGAAGTTTGAGTCTGCGTGTGAAGTTTGAGTCTGTGGTGAAGTTTGAGTCTGTGTGTGAAGTTTGAGTCTGTGGTGAAGTTTGAGTCTGTGTGTGAAGTTTGAGTCTGTGGTGAAGTTTGAGTCTGTGTGAAGTTTGAGTCTGTGGTGAAGTTTGAGTCTGTGGTGAAGTTTGAGTCTGTGTGTGAAGTTTGAGTCTGTGGTGAAGTTTGAATCTGTGTGTGAAGTTTGAGTCTGTGTGTGAAGTTTGAGTCTGTGGTGAAGTTGGAGTCTGTGGTGAAGTTTGAGTCTGTGGTGAAGCTACAAACAGAAGCTGTTCTGTTTCAAATCAAACTGCGGGACTTGGAAGAAAATGATGGGAAGAGATTTTGCAAAGTCCCCTCCCCCACTCCCTCAGCTGGCAGACCAGCGCGCAGGCGCAGAGAGCGCTGCTGAGTTGAGCTGTCCGGAGCAGGCGCAGAGAGCGCTGCTGAGCCGAGCTGTCCGGAGCAGGCGCAGTGCGGCTGCCGCCAGTGGTCGCTCTCGATCTCTTTTTGGAGCCGCAGCCGCCGTAGAGAGAGGGGGGAGGGGGAGATCACCGAGCGGCTTCTCGCTCTGGCCGGAGCCGCCAGCCGGTTGCCTGGAAACCTTGGCTGGAGGAGGTGCAGGAGGAGGGGAATGGGTGGGGGCGGGGCTCCCGTGTCCGCGCGCCCGGGCCTGCGCACTGAAACCACAGGACGTCACCGCGGAGCAGACTTATTCTTATTGGCTAATTCACGCGAGGTTCCATTGTGACGTCACAATGCGGAAGTTGGCCAATGAGGTTCAGAGTGAAACTTACTGTTCCCCCTCCTTTTGGGGAGCTGCCTCCTTTACTTTGGCCTGACTTAATCTGAGTTTGTTTATTTGGTTTGACCTAAAAAGAGGGCAACATCTGGGAGGAAATCAATGTTTCTCCCTTTCCATTTCCTTTCTCATTCTGGGGGAAATTGGGGACTTGCAGCAACTGATGGGAAAGGAAGTGAATCCAGGGAGACTGCAGACTCTGAAAACGTTATAGACGAACATCGGAATTAGGAGCAAGATTAGGCCCAGGTATCTTTTTCTTTCTCTCACAAGACATTGACATCCTTTAGCTCCCTCACTTTGACATGTTTATATATCTGGCTAATAGGATGGCCTCTTACCCAATGTTCATAATTCAAGGGGGAGTTTTCTCAGGAGAGGGCTAACATTTTAATGAACAGTAAATTTGTATGGGAGAGAGATGTGTTTAATGTAGTTACATGGTATATACTATGTTATTTACGATTCCCTATTTCTTGTCTTAAAATATATAGCAGTATATCAACATTATCTATTTTCAGTGATGGAAACGTTACAACATAGAATAGGCAACTCAGATCCATGCCAACTCTCTGTGGAGCAATTCAGTCAGTCCCATTCCCTCTCTGTATCCCCATTCCCCTGTGTTTCACATCACAATGGAATGGATGAGAGTTCCAAAGGAGCTGAGACTGGAGTAGAGTTGACCAATGGCACTGAGGTGGAAATAGGCGGTCTTGATGATGATGTGGCAATGTGGCTGGAAGCTCAACTTGGGGTGAAATATTTTACCATGGTTGTGAACAGTTTGCTTCAGCCTCAGACAGTTGCCAGGAAGAGGGAGAGAGTTGCTGGCGAGGGAGTGGAGTTTGTAGTGGGGACTGAAGACAATGGGTTCAGTCTTCCCAATGTTTATATGAAAGAAATTTCTGTTCTTTTAGTACTGGACGTCAGACAAGTCAGGGTGGTGTGTGAGTTGGAGGGGAACTTGAAGGTGATGGTGTTCCCATCTAGTTGCTACCCTGGTCCTTCTAGGTGGGTGGAGGTTGAGGGTTTGGGAAACTTTCTGTCAAAGTTCTAATTGAGTTGTCAATGTACAAAATCCCTCTCCTTCACCCTGACCTCTCCTACTTCTCTCTGTCTTCTCTCTCTGTGTCCAGAGTCTTGTGTCCAGACCGTGTGGCAGATTTCCTGCCCTGAAGGATATCAGTGAACCCGCTGGGTTTTTATGACAATCCAGCAGTTTTCATGATCACTTTTTCCGAGTGCCAGCCCCACAAATGACCAGATTCATTCAGCTCAATTTCACAAACTGCCTTTGTGTTTTTGTGGGTTCTCTCTCACTTCCTTTTTTCTGTTTTAAATCAATTTCACAGGGTTTAGAAGAGGAGGATTTGCAGTTGGGAAACTGAAACCAAATATATCAAAACCTGATGGAGTTAGCCAATTTATTGTAACCTGAATATCATTGTGTTTTGAACATGGAAGGAAATAGCACCGTTCACAGTGAAGAGAAACTGTACACGTGTTCTGTGTGTGGACAAGACTTTAACCAATCATCCAGCCTTTCGGAACATAATTGCAGTCGCAACAGGGAGAAGCTGTGGAAATGTGGGGACTGTGGGAAGGGATTCGATTACCCTTCCCAGCTGGAGATTCATTGGCGCAGTCACAGTGGGGAGAGACCATTCACCTGCTCCCAGTGTGGGAGGGGATTCACTCAGTCAAACAGCTTACATATACACCAGAGAACTCACACTGAAGAGAGACCATTCAACTGCTCCCAGTGTGGGAAAGGATTTAGTGCCTCATCCCATCTGCTGAAACATCAGCGAATCCACACTGGGGAAAGGCCGTTCACCTGGTCCCAGTGTGGGAAGGGATTCACTCAGTCTTCCAACCTCGCATTACACCAGCGAATTCACACTGGGGAGAGGCCATTCACTTGCTCCCAGTGTGGGAAGAGATTTGCTCAGTCAGCCACCCTCTTCACACACCAGTGGATTCACACTGATGAGACCTTTTAAATGTCCAGACTGTGGGAAATGCTTTAAAAATTCTGTAAATCTGCATTACCATCAACGTGTTCACACTGATGAGAAACCATTCAGGTGCTCTCACTGTGGGACTGGGTTCAAGCAATCATCTCAACTCACTGTACACCAGCGCACTCACACTGGGGAGAGACCGTTCACCTGCTCCCAATGTGGGAATGGATTTGCTCACTCATCCACTCTGCTGACACACCAGCGAATTCACACCGGGGAGAAGCCATTCACTTGTTCCAAGTGTGGAAAGGGATTCAGTCAGTCATCCAATCTGCTGAGACACCAGCGAGTTCACAAGTAACTGTTGTGATTGGATTTTGTTGTTTTCGTGTTCAGACTGAACCATGTACCTTTGGGTCTGTTTCTGCTGAATTGTAAAGTGACTCCAGCTCTGTTATAGGTGTTGATATAATTGGTCTTAGAAGGGGTGGATTTGGGGTCAGGAAACTTGCACAAAACATCAGATCAGGATTGGATGGAATTGCACAATGTATCGTAACCTGAACAGCAGAGAATTTTGAACATGGAAGGAAATAGCACCGTTTTAATTATCTAAAAGTCGCGAGATTTGAGGAAGATTCCAGTAGATTGCAAAGTAGCAAATGTAACTCCTTTATTCAAAAAAGGAGGGAGGCAAAAAGGAAACTAAAGGCCACTTAATCTAAAACCTGATGTAGGGAAAATATTAAAGCTTTATTAAAGATATCATGAGAATGAGAAAAATTCAGACATAAGGAGTCAGCACGGTTTGAGAAAGGGAAATCATATTCAACCTATTTATTGGAGTTCTTTGAAGGAGTCACATATACTTTGGATAAAGGGGGTCGGTTCGCTCAGTTGGCCGGGTGGCTGGTTTGTGATGCACAGCGACACCAACAGCACAGTTTCAATTCTCGTGCCAACCAAGGGGCATTCTAGGATGAGAGGTCATAGCCTTAGGATAAGGGGCAGCAAAGTTAAAACAGAGTTGAGGAGAAACTGCTTCTCCCAAAGGGTTGTGAATCTGTGGAATTCGCTGTCCCAAAGGGTGGTGGATGCTGGGACAGTGAGTAAATTTAAGGAGGAGTTAGACAGATTTTTAATTGGTAATGGGGTTGAAGGGTTGTGGGGAGAAGGCAGGAAAATGGGGATGAGGAGCTTATCAGCCATGATCGAATGGCGGAATAGACTCGATTGGCCAAATGGTCTAATTCTGCTCCTATATCTAATGAATTTATGATCCTCAGGTTAAGTGACCACCAGTGAGCTCTCCCTCTCAAGGGGACATCTGGGAGATGGTGACTTTATATATTGGATAATGGGGCAGCAAAGGTGAATGTACTGTACTTTGATTTGCAAAATGCATTTCATAATCTGCCACATCAAAGCTTAATGTGGAAAATAGAATCTCACAGTGTGGGGGTAATATGGCATGGAAAGAAGATTGGCGAGCTAACGGGAAACAGAGTTGGCAACACATGGATCTTTATCTGGTTGGCAGGATGTGACGAGTGGTGTGCCAAAGCGATCAGAACTGGAACCTCTACTTTTAACAATTTATATAAATGACTTGGATGCAAGCATGGTCGCTAAATTTGCTGAGGACACAAAGGTAGAAAAGTAAGTTGTGAAGAGGATGTAAGGAGGCTACAAAGGGATGTAGATAAGTTCAGCTAGTGGGCAAAGATTTGGCAAATGGAGTATAACGTGGGCAAATGTGGAATTATCAATTTTGGCAGGAATTCCTGCCAAATTTAAAAAAAAACATTAAATGGTGAGAGATTGCAGAGCTCTGAGATTCAGAGGTGTCCAAATACATGAATCACAAAAGGCTGGAATGCAGGTACAGCAAGTAATGAGGAAAGTTAATAGAATGTCATTGTTTATTGTGAGGAAATTGGTTACAAAAGGAGTGAGTTTATGTTTCAGTCATACAGGACACTGGTGAGACCACATCTGGAGTGTTGTTAAAGTATTGAACTCCTTATTTAAGGAAAATGTAAATGCATTGGAAGCAGTTCAGAGAATGTCTACCAGACTAATACCAGAAATTGGCAGGTTGTCTTATGAGGAAAGATTGGAGAATCTGGGCTTGTAGCCACTGGAGTTTAGAAGAGTAAGAGGGGCCTTGATTGAAACCTTTTACGTTTCTGAGGGCTATTGACTGGGTTGATGTGGAAAGGATTTTTTTTTCTTGTGGGAGAATCTTGAACAAGGAGACACTGTTTAAAAATGTGTTTCAGACAGAGATAGGGAGAAGTGTTTTCTCTCAGAGGATCATGGATCTTTGGAACTCTCTTCCTCAAAAGGCCGAGGAAGAAGAATCTTGGAATATTTTGAAGAAGAGCAAGGTGGTCTCCTGATTAACAAGGAGATGGAAGATTATTGGTGAGGGTAGTGGGCAGGAATGTTGGGTTGAGGTTACAATCAGATCAGCCACGATCCTATTGAATGGCGGAACAGGCTTGAGGGGCCGAGTGGCCTCCTTCTGTTCTTAATTATTATGTTCGAATGGGTCTGTTTCCATTGCTGTTAATAAACAACAGTCCATTTATAGGTGTTAATATTGTGGATAATAGTCAAATAAATTGACTTTGTGTTAAACACATGGCCTTTTTAATATCTTCAACACAGGTTCATCCAATGATTGGCCGTGGTAAAATTGACCTTAGTGTCAGTGGTAATAGCAGGGCCAGTAAATGGGGTTACAGGAATAGGGCCTGGGTGGGATTGTGGTTGGTGCAGACTGGATGGGCTGAATGGCCTCCTTCTGCACTGTAGGGATTCTATGATTCTAGTCTTGTAATAGAATATTGTAACTATGTTAATATACTTCCAGGCATTGTTATTCCGATAGAGAAGGAGACAATATCAACTTCTCATAGAGCAATCCAGTCAGACCCATTGCCCCTCCATCTACCCATTCTCCTGCAAGAATATTTCCTTCAAGTGCGCATCCAATTTCAGTTTGAAATCTTTAATTGTTTTCACTGCCACAAGATCCGTGGGCACCCAGTTCCAGATCATGATCACTCGCTGCACCCACCATATCTCCAACCAAGTAATGAGTGCTGCATATTACACACATTTGAACAGGAAGTGATGAGCATGGATTCATTAACCAACATGAATTGGCACCTTTAGGAGAATTGGGAGGGTGTATAGTGGGATATAGCAGGGTAAGAATAGTGGGGAAAAGTAAAGAATTTTCTATAAAAACTGGAATTGTCTTTTCTGAATTTCTAAGTTGCACTGACAGTGATGAATTTTGGAAATTCGTGTTACAGGATATCAGAAGAGGATTTCCAGACAGAAATCTCAAAACAAACACTCATGGTGATCTGACAGATTAACTCCATTCATCGGGACCTGGACAACATCCGCCTTTGGCATCTACAAAGAGAAATATTTGTCTGTTCTTCTGCTTCAAGAGATTTCAACCATAAATGTGATTGGAAAAGCAAGAACACATCTTGAAAAGACAGCACCAGTCACATTGGGGTGAGACCGTTCGGGTGTTTTGTTGTGGATGAGGCTTTAGCTGACTGTCAAACTGGGAGAGACACATGGACACCAGCACCATGGAGAAGCCGTGGAAATGTGGAGACTGTGGTAAAGGATTCAATTTCTCACACCAACTGGAAACTCATCGATGTAATCACACTGGGGAGAGGCCGTTCATTTGTTTGGAGTGTGGGAAGGGATTTGCTCATTCATCCTCCCTGCAGACACACAAACGAGTTCACACAGGGGAGTGGCCATTCACCTGCCCCGAGTGCGGGAAAGGATTCACAAGTTCATCCCACCTGGAGACACACAAGCGAGTTCACAGCGGGGAGAAGCCATTCACCTGCTCCGATTGTGGGAAGAGATTCAGTGAATCATCCAACTTGCTGATGCACCAGCGAGGTCACACCGGGGAGAAATGGTTCACGTGTTCAGAGTGTGGGAAGGGATTCACTCAGTTATCCCACCTGCAGACACACGAGCGAGTTCACACCGGGGAGAGGCCATTCATCTGCCCTGAGTGTGGGAAAGGATTCAGTAATTCATCCAACCTGCAGAGACACCAGCGAATTCACAGCAGGGAGAGACTGTTCAGCTGCTCCGAGTGTGGGAAGGGATTCACTGATTCATCCTATCTGCTGATACATCAGCGAGTTCACACTGGGGAGAGGCCGTTCATCTGCCCTGAGTGTGGGAAGCGTTTCCCTTATGCATCAAATCTGCAGAGACACCGACGATTGCACACTGGGGAGAGACCATTCACCTGCTCCTATTGTGGGAAAACATTCACTCAGTCATCCCACCTGCAGATACATCAGCGGGTTCACACCGGAGAGAGACCATTCACCTGCTCTCAGTGTGGGAAAGGATTCAGTAATTCATCCAACCTGCGGACACACCAGCGAGTTCACACTGGGGAGAGACCAGACTCCCGTTCCACATGTGAGAAGGATACAATCGATCATCTAATTGGCTGACACACCGGCGAGTTCAGCAGTGATTATTGGGATTGGATTCTGCTGCTGTTGCTGCTGTTAATGACATCCAAGCCTGAACTCTGTTCATTCTGATAGTTTGGGTTTGTTTCTGTTGATGTTTATAATCTCTATAACTGGACTGGATGTTTAATATTCTGGAACTTGGCTTGTTTTACCTTGTGACCCTTACTCTTCTAATAAAGTATCTTTCTTTGGTCTATAGCAAATAGTGATTTACTTGTAATTTTTTTCAACTGAGTCAGAGCAGAGGAATAACCTCTCCCCAGTGTGAATCTGCTGGTGTACTGCGAGGTGAGATAATCGCCTGAACTCAGTCCTAAAGTGAGAGCACCTGAACGGTCTCTCGTCAGTGTGGACAAGTTGATAGGATATCACTTCCCTGGAACTTTTACAGCTCTTCTCGTAATCTGGGCAATTAACAAAATCACTCAAGTGTGAACACGTTTGTGTGTCATATGGTGGGATGACTGAATGAATCCCTTTCCATCTCTGCAGCGTTTGAACAATCTCCCCCCAGTGTGAATATGTCAGTGAGACAACAGATTGGCTGATGGAGTGAAATCAGTCCAATACACAGAGCCGGTGAACGGCCTCTCCCCGGTGCATGATGAGCTTCCAGCTCAGACAGGTAACTGAATCCCTCATCACTGTCCTCACTCTTCCATGGTTCCTCCCCGGGATGTTTATATTTGTAGCTCCTGAGGCCAGATGATCAACTGAAGCTGCGTCCACACAGAGAACAGTTTCATCTACTGTGAACAATGCTTTTTCCTTCAATGTTTAAAATCCGAATGATAATCAAGTTACCGTTAACTGGGCAGCTCCGTCAGATCCTGATGTGATGTTTGTTCGAAGAGTCCTGACTGCAAATCCTCCGCTTCTAAAACTCTGTGACACTGAATTTAAAAGAAAAAAAATGTGAGAGAGAACCCACAAAAACACAAAGGCAGGTTGTGAAATTGAGCGGAATGAATCTGGTAATTTCTGGGGCCGGCACTAGGAAAAAGTGACCATGAAAATTCTGGAGTGTCATTAAAAACCCAAGTGATTCACTGATGTCCTGCAGGGAAGGGATTGAATGTCACCCATTCAATAGGATCATGGCTGATCTGACATTCCTCATGTCCACTTTCTTGCCCTTTTCCCGTAACCCTTGATTTCCTTATTGATCAAAAATATACACAAGGGCTTTGCCCCCACAGCTCTCTGTGGCACGGACTTGCAAAGACTCTCAACCCTCTGGGAGAAGAAATTGCTCCTGATCTCAGTCTTAAATTGGCACCTTTTATTCTGAGACTGTGCCCTCTGGTCCCAGACTCTCCCATGAGAGGAAACATCCGCTCAGCATTTACCTTGTCAAGTCCCTTAAGAATCCAATATGCTTCAATGAGATCACCTCTCATTCTTCTAAATTCCAATGAGGAGAGGCCCAACCTGTTTAAACTTTCCTCATAAAACAATCCCTCCATAACGGGGATAATCCAAGTGAATCTACTGTAAACTGCCTCCAATGAAATAATATTTTTCCTGAAATAAGGAGACCAAAACTGCTCACAGTCCTCCAGATATGGTCTCGCCAGTACCTTGTACAGTTGCAGCAAGACTTCCCTACTCATATACTCCAACCACAGTGGCACTGCAGTTAGCACTGCTGCTTCACAGCGCCAGAGACTCGGGTTCAATTCCTGGCTTGGGTCACTGTCTGTGTGGAGTTTGCACATTCTCCCCGGTTCTGCGTGGGTTTCCTCCGGGTGCTCCGGTTTCCTCCCACAGTCCAAAGATGTGCAGGTTAGGTGAACTGGTCATGCTAAATTCTCCCTCAGTGTACCTGAACAGGCGCCGGAGTGTGGCGACTAGTGGATTTTCACAGTAACATCATTGCATTGTTAATGTAAGCCTACTTGTGACAAATAAATAAACTTTACTTTACTTGAAATAAGGGCCAACATTCTATTAGGCTTCCTGATTACCAACTGCACCTGTGTGCTGGGTTTCTGTGTTTTGTGCAGAAGTCCCCCAAGTCCTGTTGTGTTGCAGCTTTACAGTCTTTTCCCCATTTAAATAATACTCCCCTGCTCTCCCTTCCAAAATGAACTGTTTCACATTTTCCAACATTATCATAGAGTCTCTACAGTGCAGAAGGAGGACATTCAACCCATGGGTCGCACCAATTCTCTCACATAGTATCTTACCCAGAGCCTCTCCCCCACCCTATCCCCATACCCTCACACATTTACCATGGCTAATCCATCTAACCTACATGTCTTGGGACACGAAGGGAAATGGCTAACCCACTTAATCTGCACATCTCTGGACTGTGGGAGAAAACCAGAGCATCTGGAGGAAACCCACACAGAGGAAAGCTGCTGGATTATCAAAGAACAAAGAACAAAGAACAATACAGCACAGGAATAGGCCCTTCGGCCCTCCAAGCCCGCGCCGCTCCCCGGTCCAGGATTGAATCCTGAATCCAGGATCCCCGCCCAATTTTCCAGCCTATCTACATACCAATATCCTATCCACCGAGCTGTCCCTCACAGCTACGATGCTTTGTTCATCACAACCTATTAACTCACCCCCACCCCCCCATTCCAGACCATGTGATCTCCAGGGAGAGGCGAAAACCCAGAGTGAAAACCCCAGGGCCAATATGGGGAAAACAAATCTGGGAAATTCCTCTCCGACCCCCTGAGGCGATCGAAACGAGTCCAGGAGATCACACTGGCGAGTCGATGACCCAGTGATATTGTCGCTAGACTATTAATCCAGAGACTCAGCTCATGTTCTGGGGACCCGGCTTCGAATCCCGCCATGGCAGATGCTGGAATATGAATTCAACACAAAATATCTTGAATAAAAATTTTTTTACTGATGACCGCGATTGTTAGAAAACCCCTAAAGTTCACTTTAGGGAAGGAAATCTGCCGTCCTTATCATAAAAACCCAAGTGTTATGCTGATGTCTGTCAAGAAAGGAAATCTGGCACCTGGTCTCGAGTGGAGACAGAGAGAAGTAGAAGGGGCCGGGGTGAAGGAGAGGGATTTTATACATCTAGAACTCAATGAGAACTTTGACAGAATCTCCCAAATCCTCAACCTCCACCACCTAGAAGGACCAAGGTAGCAGGTAGATGTGAACGCCATCACCTCCGAGTTTCTCCCCCCACAACTCGCACACAATCCTGACTTGTCTGAAATCCAGTACTAAAAGAACTGAAACTTCTTTCATACAAACACTGGGAAGACTGAACCCATTGTCTTCAGTCCCCACTACAAACTCCACTCCCTCACCAGCAACTCTATCTTCCTGGTAACTGTCTGAGGCTGAACCAAACTGTTCACAACCATGGTGAAATATTTCACCCCAAGATGAGCTTCCAACCACATATCCACATCATCATCAAAACCGCCTATTCCCATCTCAGTGACATCGCCCGACTCCACCCCAGTCTCACTTCATCTGGAACTCTCATCCATTCCAATGTGACGTGGAGCTCAAGGGAATGGAACTGACCAAATTGCTCCACAGAGAGTACAGTAAGTCTCACAACACTAGGTTAAAGTCCAACAGGTTTATTTGGAATCACGAGCTTTTGGAGCACTGCTCCTTCCTCAGGTCACTCACCTGATGGACTTTAACCTGGTGTTGTGAGACTTCTTACTATGCCCAACCCAGTCCAATGCCGGCATCTCCACATCATGGCTACCACGGAGAGTCAGCATGGATTTAAGTTGCCAAATGCATTTCCTTCTATGTTGTAATCTCTGCATCACTGGAAATTGATAAAGCAGCCACACTGCTGTATATTTCAAGTCAAAAAATATGGGATCATAAATAACATATCTCTCTCCCATACAAATTTACAGTTCATTTAAATGTTAGCCCTCTTCTGGGAAAACTGAATTGTGAACATTGGGTAAGAGGCTCCCCTATTCGCCAGATAAACTGAGGGAACTAAAAGATGTCAATGTCTTTGAGAGAGAAACAAAAATATACCTGGGCCTCGTCCTGTTCCTGAATCCGGTCTTCATCTGTCACCTTTCCAGAGTCTGCAGCCTCCCTGGATTCACTTCCTTTCCCTTCAGTTGCTGCAAGTCCCCAATTTCCCCCAGAATGAGAAAAGAAATGGAAAGGGGGAAACATTGATTTCCTCCCAGATGTTGCCCAGAAGAGGGAGTTTGGACAACTTCCGCATTGTGACGTCCATAAGAGAGCTCTGCCTAAATCAGCCAATAGGAATCATTCTGCTCCGCGATGACGTCTCCGGGTTCCAGTGCTCAGGCCCGGGCGCGCGGACCCGGGAGCCCCGCCCCCACCCATTGTTCCCCCTCCCCCTCCACCTCTTCCAGCCACGGTTTCCAATCAACCGGCTGACGGCTCCGGCCAGAGCGAGAAGCCGCGTCATGATCGCCCCCTCCCTCGGCCCGGGACTGCGCATGTCCAAGGGAGAGGGGAAGATGCGCATGTGCGGGGGGAGCCAACCATTTGACCTGTATGCTGAGGTGTTGGCCAATGGAAAGTTGGAGGACCGGAAGTTCTCTGGTCCTCCAGCCAATCAGAGCTCCCCCATTGTCTGAATGCGGAAGTGGACAATGAGCTTGTTCGGCTGTTCATTCCTGCCCAGCAAAGCTGCTGCTGCTCTCACTCTGAATGAAGATTGAGCTTCAGACAGACTCAAACTTCCTTCTGTCTTCAACATCTGTGAGTAAAACACTTTCTTTTCTCTCCCTTTCCAGTTCTTTTCTCATTCTGGGGGAAATTGGGGACTTGCAGCAACTGAAGGGAAACGGAGTGAATCCAGGGAGGCTGCAGACTCTGGAAAGGTTGGCCCAGGTTTCTCTTTCTCTTAAAGACATTGACATCCTTTGCTCCCTCAGCTTGACTCATTGATTTGTCTGGCTAAAAGGTCCCTTTCCTAATGTTCACAATTAAAGGGCTGATTTCCCCAGGTGATGGCTGGCATTTAAAAGGACAATAAATTAATATAGGACAGAGATATGCCTTGTGTTGTTATATTGTAGATTTGGTATAATATTTATGGTTCTGTAACAAAGTACGTTTATTATTAATTCTCGTTTTATAATGTAGCACTGAAGCTATGTTATATATTTTCACTCATTGAGTCATTACGGCGCAGAAGGAGTCCATTCAGTAACTCGAATCCATGCATCACACAACTTTTCCATTCGCACTGATGATTGAAATCTTTTTGAACAGGGCATCAGTGTTCCTCTGACATTTGATCGCTGATGATAGTCGTGTCCAAATGAACCAAGATATTTCTGACTGAAAATCTTTCCATTCTAATCCCTTGTAAATAAAAACATCTATCAAAGCAATGAATGTAAGCACAGGATAGAAATTTGAAACTGATATTCTGGTTGTCACATAACATTCTCCCCCCTTTCTGGAAAGCATTCCTTCTGGTTGTATCACAACTTGATATTGCTCCTGCTCTGTCCAAGACCACAAGAAACTACAAAGGTTCATGAATGACCCAATCCATCATGCAAACCAGCCTCCTATCCATTGACTCTGTCTACATTTCCCACTGTCTTAGAAAAGCAGCCAGCGTAATCAAGGACCCCACGCACCCTGGACATTCTTTCTGCCACCTTCTTCCATTGGGAAAAAGATATAAAGATCTGAGGACATGTACAACCAAATCAAGAACAGCTTCTTCCCTGCGGTCATCAAACTTTTGAGTGGAACTACCCCACATTAATTTGATCTTTCTCTATATCCGATCTATGACTGTAATACTCCATTCTGCACCCTCCTCTTTCCTTCTCTTTGTCAGTAAAACGTACAAGAAACAATACTTCTCACTGTCTACTAATACATGCGGCAATAATGAATCTAATCTAATCAAATTACAAACTTTAAACATCTGCCTATCAATTGTAAGCCTAATTATTTTGACCATCCTCCTTATTTTTCCCCAGTTTTCCCCCAAGGACGCTGCTGACTCTGGGGTTCAGTTTCACATTGAGCTATTCCACTCCCCAATATGTCACCCAGGTGTCTAAATTTTTACACCTGAATTTTGCTAAGGCGGCGTCGCTATCAATTCCAGTGACTACCCAGATGTACATTATGTCCGGATGGGGTCACTTCGCCTCCTCCCCATCCTATCCATCGCAGTCCCAGGTGGTTGGAGACTGGGCTCCGGCTGAGTAATGGCGGCCGCAGCTCCCACAATCCCCCGCGCTGAGGAAATCGCTCTATTCGCCGTGTGGGACTGCGCATGATTAACCGAGAGAAGTGCTGCGCATGTGCGGGGGATAGCGTTTCCCATTGGCCAACAACTGATAGCGACCCGGGGTCAAAGTGTCTCCCACTCACTTCCGCTGCACCACTGTCTTCATGAGGGGTATTGACCAATGGGAGGAATTGGAGGACCGGAAGGACACTGGTCCTCCAGCCAATCAGAGTGCGGGCTTTGTGACAATGCAGATTGGGTTTCAGACAGACTGAAACCTCCTCCTGTCGTCAACATCTGTCAGTAAAACTCTTTGTTTTCTTCTCTCCTTTTTCTTCTCATTCTGGGGTTAAATTGGGGACTTGCAGCAACTGAAGGGAAAGGAAGTGAATTCAGGGAGGCTGCAGACTCTGGAAAGGTTGGCCCAGGTATCTCTCTCCCTCTTAAAGACATTGACATCCTTTGCTTCCTCAACTTGGCACATTTATTTGTCTGGTTAAGAGGATGGTCTCTTTCCTAATGTTCACAATTTAAAGGGATGATTTCCCGAGGAAATAGCTGAAATTTAAGGGGCAGTAAATTAATATAGGACAGAGATGTGTGCAGTCTTGTAATATGGTACAAATTAGATATATTATGCATGGTCCAGTAATAAAGTTCATTTTTTATTATTTTTAGTTTTGTTAATACTGTAACTAAGTAGTTTATTTTCAGTAATCGGGTTATTGTATCACACAAGGAGTCGATTCAGCAACTCAAGTCCATGCTAACTCTCTGTAGAGCAATCCAGTCAGTCCCATTCCCCCTTAAGTTCATAAGATAGAGGAGTATAATTAGGCTATTTGGCCCATCGAGTCCACTCCGCCATTCAATCATGGCTGATATGCTCCTCATCCCGTCTGTATCCCTGTTCCCCTGCCAGTCTATTTTGACTGCCCATCTAATTTCATTTTGAAATATTGAATGTATCAAAATGCACCACCCTCATAGCCAAAAAATTGATATTCAAGAACGTTCACTGTTGAAATGTTCTATCTCATAGCCTTGCTGTACTTCTAATTATTAAACTGGTCCCCTATGTTACATACATTTTACTTCGCTAAGTATATTTAGGTATTTAGACGAGCAACCTGCATGAAGATATCTCAGTGCTGGAGAAGAAGGACTGAGCATGGATTTGTTGATCAGCATGAATCAACACCTTCAGGAGAATTGGAAGGGTGTATTATACATACAGCAGAGTGAGGATACAGGGATAGGGTGTGGGATGGAGATGTACAGATCCAGAGGAATGAGAAAGGAAGAAATGTTCCACAGAAACTAGAATTGTCTATTCTGAATTTCTGTTTGATACTGACAGTGATGACTTTTGTAAACTCATTTTACAGGAAGTTATAAGGGGAAGATTTGCTGCCAGCAATCTCAAAACATGTTAAGGCTTAATAGAGTCACTCAAATTATCAGAACCTGAATATCATCAGACTTTGAATCGAGAAGAAGAAATATTTATCTGTTTTTTCTGTCACATCAGTGTGACTGGAAAGGCACCAAGGAACACAGAGCTGAGTGAGAGTGTCCAGTACACTGACTGTCAAAAGACCAGTTACACAGACTGCAAAAATATCACATCATTTACAGCGGGGACAGACAGTGCACATGCTCTATGTGTGGATGAGGATTTAACTGATTGTTAAACCTGGAAAGACACAAGGACATCCACACCATGGAGAAACCGGGGAAAGATAAGGATTGTGGTAAGGAATTCCGTATCCCGTCTGCACTGCAAACTCATCAACATATTCACACTGGGGAGAGACTGTTCCCCTGCTCCAAGTGTGGGGAAGGAGACTGCTCCCCATCTGCCCTGAAGATTCATCAATGCAGCCACACTGGGGAGAGGCCCTTCATCTGCTCCGAGTGTGGGAAGGGTTTTCTCCAGGCAGCCGACCTGTGGAATCACCAAGCAGTTCACAGTAGGGAGAGGCTGTACACCTGCTCTGATTGTGGGAAGGGATTCACTCAGTTATCCCACCTGCTGACACACCAGCAAGTTCACACTGGGGAAAAACCGTTCAACTGCTCTGAGTGTGGGAAGCAATTCAATCATTCATCTGAACTTTTGAATCACCAACAAATCCACACCGGAAAGCGACCATTCACCTGCTCCGACTGTGGAAAGGGTTTCACTCAGTCATCTCACCTGCAGATACACCAGCGAGCCCACACTAAGGAGAGGCCTTTCAACTGCTCTGAGTGCAGGAAGTGTTTTATTCAGTTATCACACCTAGTGACTCACCAGGGAGTCCACAGGAGGGAGAGGCCGTTCCCCTGCTCCGAGTGTGGGAAGCGTTTTATTCAGTTATCACACCTAGTGACACACCAAGGAACCCACACAAGGGAGAGGCCATTCAGCTGCCCCGAATGTGGGAAACGTTTTATCCAATCGTCACACCTAATGTCACACCAGGGAGTTCACAGCAGGGAGAGGCCATTCGTCTGCTCCGAGTGTGGGAGGCGTTTTATTCAATCATCCCACCTAGTGTCACACCAGGAGGTTCACACCAGGGAGAGGCCATTCACCTGTTCCGAGTGTGGCAGGGGATTCATTCAGTTATCCGACCTGCAGAATCACCAGCAAGTTCACACCGGGGAGAGGCCGTTCACCTGCTCTGAGTGTGGGAAGGGATTCACTCGTTCAGCTAACCTGCAGGCACACCGACGTGTTCACACCAGGGAGAGACCATTCACCTGCTCTGAGTGTGGGAAAGGATTCGCTCTTTCATCTTATCTGCAGAGTCACCAACAAGTTCACACCGGAGAGAGGCCGTTTATCTGCTCTGAGTGTGGAAAGGGATTCATGCAGTCATCCCACCTGCTGACACACCAGCGAGTTCACAAGGATTCACAAAGGGATTCACTCAGTCATCCCACCTGCTGAGACACCAGTAAGTTCACAAGTGATGACAGTGGTTGGATTCTGCTGTTATTGCTGCTGTTAATCACATCCGGGACTGAACTATGTTCATTTTGACAATTGGTGAAGTGGGAGGGTTGGAGGGTTTCTTTCTGCTGGACTGGCCGGTCTCACAACTTTGTTTTCAGTGGACTGATGCTCTTTGAGTTTGGGAGAGCACATTTCCACTGAAATGATCCACAAAAAAAAAGCTGATGAATGTGCCAACTCGACACAGCCACCCAAGGCCGGAATCAAACCTGGGTCCCTGGGGCTGTGAGCCAACTGGTCTAACCACTGTGCCACCATATCATGGACCCCTGGCAAAACTGGAATCAATGAATATCAAGGGGCAAACTCTCTGCTGGTTGGACTTATACCTGGCAATTAGGAAGATGGTTGTGGTTGTGGAGGGTCAGTCATCTCAGCTCCAGGACATCAATGCAAGGATCTCTCAGGGTAGTGTCCGAGGCCCAACCATCTTCAGCTGCTTCATCAATAACCTTCCCTCCGTCATAAGGTCAGAAGTGGGGATGTCCGCCAATGAATACACAATGTTCAGCACCATTTGTGATTCCTCAGATACTGAAGCAGTCCATGTCCAAATACAACAATATCCAGGCTTGGGCTGACAAGTGGCAAGTAACATTCATGCCACATAAGTCCGAGGCAATGACCATCTCTAACAGGAGAAGATCTAACCATCACCCCTTGAGATTCAAGGGCATTACCATCACTGAATCCCCCTTCCACTATCAACATCCTGGGGGGTTACATTGACCAGAAACCCACAGATACTGTGGCTACCAGAGCAGGTCAGAGACTGGCAGCCCTGAGGAGAGTAACTCACCTTCTGACTCCCCCACCCAAAGCCCGTCCACCATCTACATGACACAAGTCAGGAATGTGATGGAATACTCTCCACTTGCCTGAATGAGTGCAGCTCCCAACAACACTCAAGAAGCTCAAAACCATCCAGGACAAAGCAGCCCCACTTGATCAACACACTAACCACAAACATTCACTCCCTCTACCACCGACGGACAGTAGCAACAGTGTGTACCATCTACAAAATGCACTGCAGGAACTCACCAAGACTCCTTAGGCAGCATCTTACAGACCCAGAAACATTACCATCTAGAAGGACAAGAGCAGCAGATACATGAGAATATCACCACCTGGAAGTTCCTCTCTAAGTCACTCATGTCAGGAAAACAGAGATAGTTTTAAGTGATCTATGTTTCTATTGTTAAATATTAGAAATAAAGTATAGATTTAAGTAAGTTTGATTTAGTGTTTCTGTGTAGGAAGAGGAGAACTTTGGTTGGATTAATGTTGAACAAAGGTGTTTGCATGTGTGGGGGATAGGTTTCAATTGAAATTGTATTCCTGTTGTGCTGAGAGAGTTTATGGCGTGAAAAATAAACGTGAAGTTGGAGAAGTAATGCATTGTTGCATAGCAACCAGGGGCACCTTTAGGGTGAGAAGGTTTTTGAGTGTAGTATTAGTTGAATTTATAGTCTTTGGTCGTGACTTTTAAGGGGCGTCTTGACAAATACATGAATAGGATGGGAATAGAGGGATATGGTCCCTGGAAGGGTAGGGGGTTTTAGTTCAGTCGGGCAGCATGGCCGGTGCAGGCTTGGAGGGCTGAAGGGCCTGTTCCTGTGCTGTAATTTTCTTTGTTCTTTGTTCTATAGCAGTTGGGGTGAGGAAACGAGAGAGTGAGCAGCTCTCAGCTCTACTAGAAGCAGGAAAGCCATACAATGGAGTAATGTGTGCGAAAGCAAGCTCCAGAGGAACTAAAGGACAGTTAGTTTGAGAAACCCGGGAATGGAAAAGAAGCTCCAGGAATATTGAAGAAAAAAAGGAACAGCATTGTCTTTTGAACAGGATACTATTCATGGAAGTTAAACTCAGACCTGGGAAGAAAAGAACTGATGAGGTTGGTGACAGACAAGCCGCATATCTGAATAGTGGGAAGGTTTGATGTCCTTAAATCCAGATTTTGAAGCAATTGTATTCTGTTACGGACTGATGATCTGAGTTTATGCAGAATTTTGGAAGCATGTTGCAATTCAAGGCAAAGGAATTCTGAGAGTTAAAAACCTAGAGGCAGCTTCTTGCTAAAAGAGTGGAGAGAAAGCCTTGTTTGAAAGGATAATTGGAAGACCTGGAAGTGGATCTTTGTTGAAAGCAACGGAGAGAAACTTGGTTTGGAAGGAGATATTAACACGTGTCTTTTTGAGAGTGGAGTTTGGAAACACTCGTGACAATCATCTGGGGGGAAACTTGAGGAGAAATCCACAGAGGATCGATTGAGTTGCATCTGCCACTTGGTTTCAGAGAGGGGGTTGTCTGATCACAGCCAACCTGTGCGTTTAAAGGAACCATGTGTTTACTGAGAACATTATAGCATAAGGAATTTAAAATCTATGTTATCCTTGAAATCTGTATACATTTGTGAAGGTAAGTGTGAGTCAAGGAGTATTTTATTATCGTCAAACTCTTCGTGTTTAATAAATATTTTGTTAAAAGCTAATTGGCAGTCCTGTGATTCTGTTCCTTTATGTTTTCTACAAAAAGTAAAAGTTGCAGTCTTTTGAGCCAGTGTTCCATCCTGGAATCATCCTGTCCAATTATAACATCAACTGGGATCGTAACACTCACCATCTTGACTTCAAAATATATCGCTGTTCCTTCGCTGTCACTGGGTCAAAATCCTGGAGCTTCCTCCCAAACAAGTGTGGGTGTACCTACACCACTGGGAATGCTGTGGTTCGAGAAGGCAGCTCAACACCACCTTCTCAAGGCCAATTAGGGATGGGCAATAAATGCTGGCCGAGCCGGAGACGCCCACATTATTCAGGACAGCCTGTGGGCTTTGACCTCCCTAAATAAATAAAAAATAAGGTAATACCTGTTTTTAGCCCATTGAATTGGTTTTCAATGACAGCATTGTCTTCTCCCTTGTTCTTATGTCCTGGGCCTATTACACGGTTACACTTGAAGGAATAGAGCCAGCCTGACTCCACTGTGTTACCTCTGACACCGTTATCATTCCCCAAGCTGCTACAGACAAGTTCATTAGCTCAAACAAACACATCTTTCTCACAGTATGAGGCCAGTTTCCTGCACAATTTAATTCATTTTGCAGACATTGCTAATTCCAGCAAGGCTGCGACTTGACTACATTGACCAGCATGCTTTGCACATTGAACCCACAATGCAGTTCAGTGCAGTTCTTCAGATATGCTCAGTCTGGGTTCTTCTATCACCCTCGATATTCCATGTTACCACCATGAGAGACTCCACACACAGCGTTACACCACAACCCGTGAACGCTGATTAATATAAAATAAATAAAGTTACAAACTGACTGCACATTAAAAAGGTCCATAATACATTGGTTTTCAATAGAGCCATTGTAATAAAAGCCAATGAAGTTACGCTGAAGCTTTATAAAGCACTGTTTAAACCACAATGGGAATATTGTGTTCATATCCAGACAGCACGCTTTAGGAAGGATGGGATGGTCCTTGAAAAGGTGCAGAGGTTCACCAGAATGGTTCCAGCAATGAAGGATTTTAACTCCAAGGTCAGGTTCGAGAAGTTGGAGTTGTTCTCCCTGGAATGAAGGAGGCTAAGGGAAGATCTGATAGAGGTGAGCACTATTATGGCAGGTTTAGATCAAGTGGATACAGAAATTGGCCAGGATTAACAGAGACTGCTGGAGGCAAGGCTATTGGTTAATATAACTTTTTATTGCACCTTCTTCTAAATATGTACAGCACAAGGCTCAGCAAACAACCATCTCTCAGCAAACTCTTATCATCTGATCTTACATCACTGGGTAGAATATTTACAAATTTAACATTGACCCTTTCCACTGCACCAAGTCTTCAGTCAGCCTCCTAACATCCCCTCAGTGCCAGTTGTCTGATTTATCAATTGATGTTTCTGAGATTCACCTTGGGACACTCTCCTACATTGAAGGTCTGATGTAAACAAAAGTTATTTTTAAAATCTCATTGTAACAGACTGGGGAAGTCAGGATTAAAACAAAATCTAGGTAAATGGAGTTAGGTCACAGATCAGCCATGACCTCACTGAATGAGAGAACAGGCTTGAGGGGATAAATGGCCTCCTCCTGTTCCTGGTAAACTTGGACTCAGACACCAGCTGATGAATGGAAAGTGATGGGAGACCTGGGGAGAAGAGACTTCATCAGAAACCAGCACTGGAGCAGAGTTAGAGAGTGGGAGAATCCTGGGGAGAAACTACACAGGAACTGGAGTAGGTTGTTCAGCCCTAACATCAGCAGAAACAAACTCCAACTATCACAATGGGAACATGTGAATTAGGAGCAGGAGAAGGCCACTCGGCCCCTCGAGCCTGCTCCACTATTCAATAGGATCCTGGCTGATGTGATTGTAGCTTCAACTCCACTTTCCTTATTACCCCTCTCACCCTTTGACTCTCTTGTCAATCAAGAATCTATTAAATTCAGACTTCAGAATATTCAGTGAGCCAGCCTCCACCACTCTCTGTGGAAGAGAATTCCACACTGTAACAACCCTCTGAGAGAAAAGGTTTCTCCTCTCAGTCTTAAATGGGAGACCTCTTATTTTTAAACTGTGCCTCTCGTTCTTCTCTCTCTACAATCAACATCCACTCTGTCAAGTCCCCTCTGAATTTTATATGTTTCAATCAGATCCTCTCTGATTCTTCTAAACCCCAATAGATACAGGCCGAACATGTCCAACTTTTCATCATATGATAACCCCCTCATCCCAGGAATCAGTCAAGTAAACCTTCTCCGAACTACTTCTCACACAAGTCCTCTCTCAAGTAAAGAGACCAAAACTATACACCGTACTCTAGATGTGGTCTCACCAATACCCTGAACAAATGTAGCAAAACATCCCCGCAATAAACAACAATTCATTTACCTTTCTAATCATTTGCTGTGTCCACACACTAACATTTCCTAATTACAGTACCACGACACCCAGATCCCTCTGTACCTCAAAGTTCTGCAATCTCTCTCTCTCTGTATAAATAATCAGCTGCTTTTCCATCCTTCCTGCCAAAGTGGACAAGTTTACATTATCCAGAAATCTTGTTCCAGCTGCCAACTTTTTGCCCACTCACTGACCCTATCTATATCGCTTTGCAGGCTTGTTATGGTCATTCACATCTCACTTTCCCACCTAACTTTGTGTCATCAATAAATTTTGACCCTGTCAGTCATCCACATCATGAAAATAGTTTGTCAATAGTTGAGGGCCCAGCACTGATCCCTGTGGCACTCCACAGGCTACACTTTGCCATCCCAAAAATGACTCCTTTCTCCCTCCTCTCTGTTTCCTATTAGCTAATCAATCCTCTATCCATGCTAATATAAAGAATCAACGTGGATGGGACGCTAATATGCCTTATGCTACGAATTCTTATTTAGTGTGGTAAACATTGATGTGGCACCTTGTCAAATGCCTTCTGGAAATCTAAATACACCACATCCACAGGTTACACTTTATCCACATTGCTTGTCACTTCCTCAAAGAACGCCAATACATCAATTAACATGATTTCCCTTGCACAAAACCATGTTGTTTTGCACGGAGATTATCTGTGTCCCACCCCAGCTCCTTAATAACAGAATGAACATGATTCAATCCTGCATGGGATTATTTATTTATTACTTAAATAATAGAGAGATAGATAAATAAATAAATGAACATGATTCAGTCCTGCATGGGGTGAGCAGCAACAGCAGAATCCAACCCCTGCAGTGACTTGTGAACTTGCTGGTGTCTCAGCAGATTGGCTGACCGAGCAAATCTCTTCCCACATACGGAGCAGGTGAACGATCTCTCTCCTGTGTGAATCTGCTGGTGTCTCAGCAGGTGGGATGACTGAGTGAACCTTTTCCCACACATGGAGCAGGTGAATGATCTCTCTCCAGTGTGAATTTGCTGGTGTCTCAGCAGGTCCTTAGAGCTTTTAAAGCTTTTCTCACACTCAGAACATTTAAAAAGTCTCTGATCGGTGTGGACCAGTTGATGTGCAATGAGCTGGGGTGGCTGAGTGAATCGTTTCCCACATGTGGAGCAAGCGAAGGGTTTCTCCCCAGTGTGAATTCGCTCGTGTATCAGGAGCTGGGCTGAATCAGTGAATCCCTTCCCACACACACAGCAAATGAATGGCTTCTCCCCGGTGTGAACTCGCTGGTGTCTCAGACGGTGGGATAAATGGGTGAATCCCATCCCACACACCGAGCAGGTGAACGGTTTCTCCCCAGTGTGAACTCGCTGGTGTGTCACCAAATCCTGTTTCCTTTTAAAGCTCTTCTCACAGTCAGAACACTGAAATGGTCTCTTATCAGAGTGAACTCGCTGGTGTGTTTGCAGCTGGGATAAACGTCCGAATCTCCTCTCACACACGGAGCAGGTGAATGGCTTCTCCCCAGTGTGGGTGCGCTGATGGACTTGTAAATCATTTTTACTTTTAAATCTCTTCTCACAGTCAGAACATTGAAATGGTCTCCGATCAGTGTGAACAAGTTGGTGTGTCAGAAGGTGGGATGACTGAGTGAATCCCTTCCCACACACTGAGCAGGTGAACGGTCTCACCGCCATGTGAGTGCGCTGGTGTCTCAGGAGGTCCTTTGTGCTTTTAAAGCTTTTCTCACAATCAGAACACTGAAACAGTCTCTGATCGGAGTGAACCTGCCGGTGAATCAGGAGGCTTGATAAAGCATGACATCCCTTCCCACATTCGAGGCAGGCGAATGGCCTCTCACCAGTGTGAACACGCCGGTGTGTATAGAGGCTGGATGAGTAAGCAAATCCTTTCCCACACTCAGAGCAGGTGAACGGCCTCTCTCCAGTGTGAATGCGACGATGAATATCCAATTCGGATGGGTAATTGAATCCCCTCCCACAGTCCCCACATTTCAATGGTTTCTCTGTGGTGCGGGTATCCTCGTGTGACTCCAGGTTGGATGATGAGTTGAAGCCTCGTTTACACAGAATATGTGTCGGGTCACTACTCACTGAGAATGATGTGATTATTTTTCAGACTTGTTAAACCACTTTCCACATTCAGCACATTGGAAACTCTCAGGTGTGTGTGTGTGTGTAGGTGCTTTTTCAGTCACACTGATGTTTGAAATCTTTGCCCGCAGACAGAATGAACATTTCTCCTTCTGGAGACAAAGGCTGACGATATTCAGTTTCTGATGAATCAAATCACTGAAACAGATCTTGATGTGAAGTTTGGTTTGAGTTTCACATCTGTAAATCTTGCTTCATAATATCCTGCAAAAACAGTTTACCAATACCATCACTGTCAGTGCAGGATAGAAATTCTGAACAGACAATTCTAGTTTCTCTGGAACATATTTTCCTCTCTTGTTCCCCCAAATCTATAAATCCCCGTCCCACACACTCTCCCTCCTCCCCTGGACTGAAATCCAAACCCATCTCACCATCTCCACCATTTCTTCCCTCCACTCCAGTTTTCTCCCTCCCTCTCCTCTGTCTGGGTTCAGTTCTTGATCTGGAAATCTCACTAACTGTCCTGGCCGGAGACAATACACATCTCTTTAACCTGTGCTTATCCCTCTCTCCACTCACATTGTCTGTACCTTTAAGACTTGATCACCTGTAAAGACTCGCATTCCAACCATTATCTTGTAAATTGAGTTTGTGTCAATATATATGCCCCGTTTATGAACACAAGTCCCACTCACCTGACGAAGGAGCAGCGCTCCGAAAGCGAGTGGCTTTTGCGACCAAATAAACCTGTTGGACTTTAACCTGGTGTTGTGAGACTTCTTATTGGGTTCAGTTCTCCAGCTCCTGTCTGCAGACTGACAATAAAACCAATGGGTCTTACTGGGGGTGTTGGGGCCTCCAGCGGGTGTTTGTGAATCCTCCCCGCCCACCTCCCAGGGTTTCCTTCCTTCCCAGAGATCAGAGTCCTCATTGATTTGAGGCCAAAGTGTAACCTCTTATTTATTGTCCCCCTCCCCCATCCTCTGATGTGAACCATCCTCCAGTGGCTGAGCCAGGATGGGGCCGTTAACCTGGGCCTGTTCCCGGGAGGGAGGGAGAAGCCCCGCAGCTGCAAACCAGGGAGCTGACAATGATTCTGAAGGGTTTGCGGATCCACAAAGTGTTTCCAAATCCTCCCAGCCACCGCCTAACGCTGACTCCGCTTCTCCGGGACAAACAAGCGCCAAGGACAGCAATGACACTGCGCATGCTCCACATCACAATGCCCGGGCACTGATTGACGGCAGCGCCGGACCAATAGGAAGAGGGGGCGGTGCTGGACGACCGAGCGGGAGCGGCTGGTCCTCCAACCAATCGGTGTGAATGAGGGGCGGGGCTGGAGGACTAAGCCGGAGCGGCTGGTCCTCCAACCAATCAGAGTGAATGAGAGGCGGGACCTGAAGCATGCGCAGTGCGGGTGAACCAGATAAACCTGTTGGACTTTAACCTGGTGTTGTTTGACTTGTTGCTGTGTTTACCCCAGTCCAAAGCCGGCATCTCCACATCAGTGCGGGTAATGGCAGACGGCCGGTTTTAGTTTGGAAGCGAGAGCAATACGAGGTAGAGGGCGGCGTGCGGGGAATGATAAATGTGGCGGGTGGGTGGAGAGGCTTTGTAAACATGTTGTTCAAACCCAAACCCCGGAAATGAACTTCCCGGTCCCCCCCTTTGTACCAAATGGAGCGGCAGCTTGTAGTGTTAGACCCGGGCTGACTGCCGCCATTGAGGCTGCATGTGGGAGGCCGGCAGGGATTGTGATCGGAGAGTGAAGCCCTGACGTCACAATGGAATGGGTGAGGGTGTGACGTCACAATGGAATGGGTGAGGGTGTGACGTCACAATGGAATGGGTGAGGGTGTGAGGTCACAATGGAATGGGTGAGGGTTCCAGATGAGCTGAGACTGGGCTGGAGTCGGGCGATGGCACTGACATGTGGCCCGGTGGCACAGTGGTTAGTGCAGCTGCCTAACAGCGCCAGGGACCCGGGTTCAATTCCAGCCTCGGGTCACTGTCTGTGCAGAGTTTCTACATTCTCCCCGTGTCTGTGTGGGTTTCTTCCGGATGTTCCGGTTTTCCTTCCACAGTCCAAAGATGTGCCGGCGTTGGACTGGGGTAAGCACAGTAAGTAATCTCACAACACCAGGTTAAAATCCAACAGGTTTATTTGGTAGCACAAGCCACAAGCTTTCAGAGCGCTGCCCCTTCATCAGGTGAGTGGGAGTTCTGTTCACAAACAGGGCATATAAAGACACAAACTCAATTTACAAGATAATGGTTGGAATACGAGTCTTTAAACGTAATCAAGTCTTAAAGGCACAGACAATGAGAGTGGAGAGAGGGTTCAGCACAGGTTAAAGAGATGTGTATTGTGTCCAGCCAGGACAGTTAGTGAGATTTTGCAAGCCCAGGCAAGTCGTGGGGGTTACAGATAGTGTGACATGAACCCAAGATCCCGGTTGAGGCCATCCTCATGTGTGATTGACAGATCCATGCTCACTGCTTCTTGCCCTGGATGCAGAGAGCTGAAAATTTCCATGCAGGCTGCCAGACAGATAAATGTCTACATTACTGGAGTAAAAATGTGTGGAATATACAGACCGAATTCACTTCATTTCCTTCAGTTGCTGCAAGTCCCCAACTTCCCCCAGAATGAGGAAAGAAATGGAAAGGGGGAAACATTGATTTCCTCCCAGATGTTGAACAGAGGAGGGAGTTTCACTCGGAAGCTCATTGGACAACTTCCGCATTGTGACGTCACAATAGAGCCCTGCCTGAATCAGCCAATAGGAATCACTCTGCTCCGCGGTGACGTCTCTGGGTTCCAGTGCGCAGGCCCGGGTGCGCGGACCCAGGAGCCCCGCCCCCACCCATTGTTCCCCTCCCCCTACACCTCCTTGAACCAAGGTTTCCAGGCAACCGGCTGACGGCTCCGGCAAGAGCGAGAAGCCGCTCAGTGAGCTCTCCCGCCCCCCGGCCCAGGACGACACATGTGCGAGGGAGAGGGGAAGCTGCGCATGTGCGGGGGAGAACCCACCCTCTGATCTTCATGCTGAGGTGTTGACCAATGGGAAGAGTTGGAGGACCGGAAGGACTCTGGTCTTCCAGCCAATCAGAGCGTGGGCTTTGTGTGAATGAAGATTGATCTTCAGACAGACTCAAACTTCCTCCTGTCTCAAACATCTGTGAGTAAAACATTTTCTCTTCAACCCCCTTTCCATTTCTTTTCTCATTCTGGGGGAAATTGGGGACTTGCAGCAACTGAAGAGAAAGGAAGTGAATCCAGGGAGGGTGCAGACTCTGGAAAGGTTGGCCCAGGTCTCTCTCTCTCTCAAACCAGAAAATGATCCATTTCTGCCCACTGTTTGCTGTTAGCCAATCTTCTATCCACGCCAATATGTTATCCCCACAGCATGAACTTTTATTTGCTGCAATAACCTTTCATGTGGCACCTCATCAAATGTCTTCTGGAAATCTGAGTACAGCACATCCACCGGTTTCCCTTTATCCAATTCCCGATGGGGAATTTTAGAAAATTGAACAACACATCAACTATCTCACTCTGTTAAGACCCGAGAATGAAGCCCAGCAGGACCCGAGGACTCATCAGCCCACAGCTCCAACAGTTTGCTGAGCACCACTTCCCTGGGAATTGTGCTTTTTCAGAGTTCATCCCACACTTCTGTTTTCTGATTTCCAGCTGTCTCTGAGTTTTAACTGTATCCTCTATTGTAAACACCGAAGCAAAATACTTGTTCAATTCATCTCCCAGCTCCTTATTTTTCATTATCAATTCCTGGACTCACTTTCTATTAGACAGTTAAGAAATGAGGTGGAGCAAGTGACTGAAGTGTCAGTCAGGGAGCACTATTGGGAGCACCAATAGTTTCAAAATAGTTCAGGAAAAAGATAGGACAGGTCCACAGGTCAAGGCCCTAAACTGGAGCAGGGCCACTTTTGTGGGCATTAGGCAGGATCGAGCAGATATCGATTAGGTGAGTTTGTTTGAAGGGAAAGGAATGACTGGCAAATGGGAGGTTTTAAAAGTGTGATATCAAGAGTCCAGGGGCAGTATATTCCTGTTAAGATGCAGGGAAAGAATGGTAAATTTAAGGATCTCTGGCAGACAAGGGACATTGAGGCTCTGGTCAGGTAAAAGAAGGAAGCATACATTGGGTTTAGGCAATCGGGGACAAGTGAATCACTCTGACTATAAAAAGTGTAAGAAAATACTGAAGAGGGAAATCAGGAGGACAAAAAGAGGGTCTGATATGGATCTGGCAGGTAAGATTAAAGAAAATTCCAAGAGGTTCTATAGCTATATTAAGAGTAAGACGGTGGCTAGAGAGAGAATAGATCCCCTTAAAAATCAGTATGGCCATCTGTGTGTGGAGCTACAGGAGATGGGTGAGATTTTTAATGAATACTTCTCCTCTGTGTTTACTGCAGAGAGCACCATGGGGGCTAAAGAAATAAGGGAAACAAGTGGTGATGTCTTGGGCACACGCTCGTTACTTGGGAGGAGGTATCTGTAGCCTTATAAAAGCAAATTACTGCGGATGCTGGCGTCTGAAGCCAAGGGAGAAAATGCTGGAAAATCTCAGCAGGTCTGGCAGCATCTGTAAGGAGAGAAAAGAGCTGATGTTTCTTGTCTAAATGACCCTTTGTCAAAGCTCTGAAACATCAGTTCTTTTCTCTCCATCCAGGTGCTGCCAGACCTGCTGAGAATGGGGAGAGAGTGTGTGGGATGGAGATTTACAGCTTTTGGGGAATGAGAGAGGAAAGAATGTTCCATAGAAATTGTTCTGAATTTCTATCCTGTACTGACACTGATGACTTTTGGAAACTCATTTTCAGGATATTGAAAGAGGAATCACAGACTGAAATCTCAAACGTCACGTCTAGGCGTGACAGAATCGTGTTCCTTGGGACCTCAATATCATCGGACTTTGAATCCAGAAGGAGAAATGATTGTCCAGTCTGTCGATTTGAAAAGATTTGAAATGTCAGTGTGAGTGAAAAAGCATCAACACACTGCCACACTTGAGTGAGAGTGTTCCAATGCACTGACTAAAGAGCTTTAACCAGTTACACAGTCTGAATAAATATCACACCATTCACAGCGGGTAGAGACTGTAATCTTGTCCTGTGTGTGGACGAAGTTTCAACTGATTGTCCACCCAAGAGTGAGGCAAGGAAACCTGCACCATGGAGAAACCATGGAAATGTGGGGACTGTGGGAAGGGATACAGAGCCCCATGTCTGCTGGAAGCTCATCGGCGCAGCCACACTGGGGAGAGGCTGTTCATCTGCTCTCAGTGTGAGAAGGGATTTAATCAGTTCTCCAGCTTACGGACACACCAACGAGTTCACACTGGGGAGAGACCATTCACCTGCTCTCAATGTGGGAAGGGATTCATTCAGTCATCCCACCTGCAGACACACCAGCGAGTTCACACTGGGGAGAGGCCATTCACCTGCTCTCAGTGTGGGAAGGGATTCACTCAGTTATCCAGCCTGCAGACACACCAGCAAGTTCACACTGGGGAGAGTCCGTTCACCTGCTCTCAGTGTGGGAAGGGATTCACTCGGTTACCCGACCTGCGGACACACCAGCGAATTCACACTGGGGAGAAACCATTCACCTGCTCTCAGTGTGGGAAGGGCTTCACTCGGTCATCCACCCTGCGGACACATCAGCCAGTTCACACTGGGGAGAGACCATTCACCTGCTCTCAGTGTGAGAAGGGTTTCAGCGTTTCATCCCGGCTGCTGAGACACCAGCGAGTTCACGAGTGATGACAGGGGTTGGATTCTGCTGTTATTGTTCCTGCTCTCAGTTGCATCCAGGACTGCATTTTGTTCATTCTCACAGTTGGTCGGTGGGGAGGGTCAGAGGGTTTCTTTCTGCTGGACTGGCTGATCTCAGCCTCCAGTGGGCTGATGCTCTTTGAACCTTTTTGTGAATACCTGGTTTCAAATGTCACAAGGATCACAGAGTGACAGGGTGTTAGGAAGTTTAGAGATATTTAGTCAGAAGAAAACAGAGGTTGGCAGTGCAAAGGTACATTTCTGAATGGAGGGCTGTGACAAGTGACATTCCTTAGAGATCAGTGCTGGGACTTTTGCTGTTTGTAATATATATAAATGATTTGGAGGAAAATGTAACTGGTTTGATTGGTAAGTTTGTGGACGACACAAAGGTTGGTGGAATTGCGGATAGCGATGGGGACTGGCAGAGGATACAGCAGGATATAGATCAGTTGGAGACTTGGGCAGAGAGATGGCAGATGAAGTTTAATCCGGACAAATGTGAGGTAATGCATTTTGGAAGGTCTAATACAGATGGGAAATATACAGTAAATGGAGAACCCTTCAGAGCATTCATAGGCAGAGGGATCTGGGTGTACAGGTGCACAGGTTATTGAAAGTGGCAATGAGGTGGAGAAGATAATCAAGAAGGCATACGGCATGCTTGCCTTCTTCGGCCGGGGCATTGAGTTTAAAAATTGGTAAGTCATGTTGCAGCTTTATAGAACCTGAGTTAGACCGCACTTGGAATCCAGTGTTCATTTCTGGTCACCACACTACCAGAAGGAAGTGGGGGCTTTGGAGAGGGTACGGAAAATATTTACCAGGATGTTGCCTGGTATCGAGGGCATTAGCTATGAGGAGAGGTTGGAGAAACTTGGTTTGTTCTCACTGGAACGACGGAGGTTGAGGGGGGCGACCTGATAGAAGTCTACAAGATTATGAGGGGCATGGACAGAGTGGATAATCAGACGCTTTTTCCCAGGGTGGAAGAGTCAATTACTAGAGGCATAGGTTTAAGGTGCGAGGGGCAAGGTTTAAAGGAGATGTACAAGGCAGGTTTTTTACACAGAGCGTGGTGGGTGCCTGGAACCCGTTGCCGGGGAAGGTAGTGGAAGCAGATACGGCAGTGACTTTTAAGATGTGTCTTGACAAATATATGAATAGCATAGGAACAGAGGGATATGGTCCCCGGAAAGGTAGGAGGTTTTAGTTCAGACGGGCAGCATGGTTGCTACAGGCTTGGAGGGCCAAAGGGCTTGTTCCTGTGCTGTAATTTTCTTTGTTCTTCATTCTGTTTGGAACATCCCAAATGTCCATCCAATTTCCTTTTTAATTGTTTATTGTCGCTACTTCCTCCACCCTCGTAGGCAGCGAGTTCCAGGTCATCACCATTCACTGCATCAGAATATTCTTCCTCACATCTCCACCGCCCCCCCCCCCCCCCCCCCCCGTCCCCCACTCCCCCTCCCTCCCACTCCCCCTCCCTTGCATCTCTGACCCAAAACAAGAAATCTGTGTCCCCCCTCGTCCTTGTCCCATCAGCTAATGGGAACAGCTTTTCTTTGTCCACCTTATCTAAACCTGTCAGAACCTTGTCCACCTCTATCAAATCTCCCCTCAACCTCCTTTGCTCCAAGGAAAACAACGCCAGCCTGACATTGACAATAAAGAACAATCTAACAGAATATGTTAATACCTGAAATCAAATGGGAATGTTTAATTTCTGTTTTAAAGATATTGTGAATATATTGTCCTGGACAATAAAGGAATTTGAATAACTCACCTTGGGTGTGGTTGAATGGAATATATCAATCTGGTATCCATCTACAGTCTAGGGAAAGTCTGGAATGTGTAGCTGGAAGTCCCTTCCTAACAGCACTGTGGGTGTACGTACACCTCAGGCATTGCAGCAGTTCAAGAAGGCACCCTTGGGGTTGGGGTTGACCATGGCCAAGGCAGTTACATACAGCCACATATTCTGTTATAATTGAAGGACTGCAGATTGAATGTGAGGCATTGTGGGACTGGACTATCTTGACCATATTCCTGTGACTGCCCGGAAACTCATGTGTCTATTTTAAAGAACAAAGAACAGTACAGCACAGGAACAGGCCCTTCGGCCCTCCAAGCCTGCACCGATCATGTGTTCCTAACGAGACCATCCGTTTGTATCCCTCTATTCCCAGTCTGTTCATATGGTTATCATTAAAATACGTCCCCTGCATATCTGTATTGAACCTTGCCCCCCCTTACCTTGAACTTGTGACCCCTTGTGTTTGTCGTTTCTGACCTGGGAAAAAGCTTCCAACTGTTCACCCTATCTATGCCCTTCATAATTTTATAAACTTCTATTAGGCCGCCCCTCCACCTCTGTTTTTCCAGGGAGAACAACCCTAGTTTACTCAATCTCTCCTCATAGCTAATACCCTCCATACCAGGCAACATCCTGGTAAACCTTTTCTGCACTCTCTCCAAAGCCTCCATGTCCTTCTGGTAGTGTGGCGACCAGAACTGGACGCAGTATTCCAAATGTGGCCGAACCAACGTTCTATACATCTGCACCATCAGACCCCAACTTTTATACTCTATGCCCCGTCCAATAAAAGCAAGCATGCCATATGCCTTCTTCACCACCCTTTCCACCTGTGTTGCCACCTTTAAGGTTCTGTGGACTTGCACATCCAGATCCTTCTGCGTGTCTATACTCCTGATGGTTCTGCCATTTATTGTATAGCTCCCCCCTGCATTAGATCTACCAAAATGCATCACTTCGCATTTATCTGGATTAAGTCCCATCTGCCATTTCTCCGCCCAATTTTCCAGCCTATCTATGTCCTGCTGTATTCTCTGACAATGTTCATCACAATCCACAACTCCAGCAATCATTGTGTCGTCCGCAAACTTACTAATCAGACTTGCTACATCTTCTTCCAAATCATTTATATATATCACAAACAGCAGAGGTCCCAATACAGAGCCCTGCGGAACACCACTAGTCACAGACCTCCAATCAGAAAAAGACCCCTCCGCTGCTACCCTCTGTCTTCTATGGCCAAACCAGTTCTGTACCCATCTAGCGAGCTCACCTTTGATCCCGTGAGATTTAACCTTTTGCACCAGCCTGCCATGAGGGACCTTGTCAAATGCTTTACTAAAATCCATGTAGACAACATCCACGGCCCTTCCCTCGTCAGTCATTTTTGTCACCGCCTCAAAAAACTCAACCAAATTTGTGAGGCATGACCTCCCTCGCACAAAACCATGTTGTCTATTGCTAATGAGATTATTCAGTTCTAAATGTGTACAGATCCTATCTCTAAGAATCTTCTCCAACAATTTCCCTACCACGGACGTCAAGCTCACTGGCCTATGATTACCCGGGTTATCCTTGCTACCCTTCTTAAATAACGGGACCACATTTGCTATTCTCCAATCCTCTGGGACCTCACCTGTGTCCAATGAAGAAACAAAGATTTCTGTTAGAGGCCCAGCAATTTCATCTCTTGTCTCTCTCAGGAACTGGAAGTCCCTTCCAACAGCACTGTGGGTGTACGTACACCTCAGGCATTGCAGCAGTTCAAGAAGGCACCCTTGGGGTTGACCATGGCCAAGGCAGCTACATACAGCCACATATTGTGTTATAATTGAAGGACTGCAGATTGAATGTGAGGCATTGTGGGACTGGACTATCTTGACCATATTCCTGTGACTGCCCGGAAACTCATGTGTCTATTTTAGTTTATAATTGAGGATTTCTGGGAATAAGTTAAATGCGGAAATATTAAGCATAGCCTGGAGGAATTTGGAATAACTGAGAATTTTATCCCCAGATAAAGAACAAAGATTTTGCCGGTGTTTGGGTGTAACGTGTTTGGGATTTTAAATCAACAAAGATGTTGCCTCTCCCTTGGACATGCGCAGTCCCGGGCCGCCCTCGGCGCAACGGGTAGAGCGTTTTCTGCAGCGCGATGGAGTGTGGGAGGTGCAGCCGCCATTACGCATCCGGACCGCAGTCTCCAAAACCCTGGGACTGGAATGGAAAATGGGGCGCAGTGACCCCGCCCTTTTACAAAGTACACATGGGGTATCACTGGATTGGATTGGAACGTCACCTTATCGCAAAACAGGTTGTTAACTTTAGGTGAAATGATTTAGAGAACTGGGTGACATATTGGGGAGGGCAATCGGTGAGTATGAGACTGAAGTCGAGAGTCAGCACCTTCAGGGGAGGAAAATTGGAGAAAAGGCAAGAGTAGCAAGGGTTAGGTTGATTGGCCAGGTTAAAAATTGTCCCTTAGAGTCCTGGGATGCGTAGGTTAGAGGGATTAGCGGGTAAAATATGTGGGGTGAGGGCCTGGGTGGGATTGTGGTCGGTGCAGACTCGATGGGCCGAATGGCCTCCTTCTGCACTGTAGGGTTTCTATGTTTCTATGTTTCTAGCATAGTAGGATGACTTAATGTTACAATCAATAGGTCTGTGTGGATTTCCCCCGGGGCTCCGCTTTCCTCCCACAGTCTGAAAGACATGCTGGTTAGGGTGCATTGACCCCAACAGGCGCTGGAATGTGGCGACTCGGGGAATTTCACAGTAACTTCATTGCAGTTCAATGTAAACCTTGCTTTTGACTAATAAATAAATGTTACTTTAGGAAGGAGGGAGTGTGTGGGGACAGAGATTTATAATTTGAGATGAAGAAGGATTTTCTGTGAGAACTAGATTTATCAGTTCCGGATTTCTATCCTGTAATCACAGTGATGACTTGATGATATCAACCCTATCACACCCATTAAAGTCCCTATCAGGTCAGTCTTCAGCCTTCTCTTTCCTGGAGAAATTATCCCCAGCCTGTTCAATCAATCCTGTGACTTAAACACACACAGCTCTGCTAACATCCTTGTGAATCTTTTTTGAACTTTAATAGAGCTCTTCTGTCAGTTTTAAAGGGATATACTATTAATATTTAAACTTAATTTGATTTGGTTACAACAGCATGGTAACTCAGTTCCATATTGACGCTCTAAATGCTTTAATTTGAAAGGGACTTAACCATCAAGAAAAGCCTCTGAAATAGCAAATGAGTTGAAATGTATTTTTTAAAAAGGTACAATGATGAAGGAGTACAAAATAAAGGGAAAGACTCTTCGCACGGTAGAGGATCAGAAGGACCTTGGGGTCCGGGTCCAGAGGATTCTAAAATCGGCCCCGCAGGTGGAGGAGGTGGTTAAGAAGATGTATGGTGTGCTCGCCTTTATCAATCAAGGGATTGAGTTTAGGAGTCCGGGGATAATGATGCAGCTATATAAGACCCTCGTCAGACCCCAATTGGAGTACTGTGCTCAGTTCTGGTCGCCTCACTATAGGAAGGATGTGGAAAAGATTGAAAGGGTGCAGAGGAGATTTACAAGGATGTTGCCTGGATTGAGTGGCATGCCTTATGAGGATAGGCTGAGGGAGCTCGGTCTTTTCTCCTTGGAGAGACGAAGGATGAGAGGAGACCTAATAGAGGTGTATAAGATGTTGAGAGGCATAGATCGGGTGGACTCTCAGAGGTTTTTTCCCAGGGTGGAAATGTCTGCTACGAGAGGACACAGGTTTAAGGTGCTGGGGGGTAGGTACAGGGGAGATGTTAGGGGTAAGTTTTTCACACAGAGGGTGGTGGGCGAGTGGAATCGGCTGCCGTCAGTGGTGGTGGAGGCGAACTCAATAGAGTCTTTTAAGAGACTCCTGGATGAGTACATGGAGCTTAATAGATGGAGGGTTATAGGTAGGTCCAGAAGGTAGGGATGTGTTCGGCACAACTTGTGGGCCGAAGGGCCTGTTTGTGCTGTAGTTTTTCTATGTTTCTATGAAGTACACAAGCGACTTTTATCACTTCAAATGGGTGGCCACCCCTGTAGAAATATGAATTTTCCTCAGGTTCCTGATCCAAAGGCGATTTCCCAAAATCCTGCCCCAGGGGCATTCAGTACCTCCACAACCAGAGTCCAACCTGCAAAGCCCAAGTTCACTCATTCTAACACAGCTCTCAGCTGCAATACAGATATCAATGTTGTACTGTTAGTCAGAATACAAAACATTGGTCTAAAATTCCTATCTTGCCTATATAGGTTTATTATTAAAACTTCACCCAAGGTTTGTCTGTAATCTAGAAACTGTTTGTTCCTCAAACAAGTAAACAACCTTGCTGATATTAGAACCTTGATGTAGAACATTTGACAAACATGTGATTTTACTCTAATGCAGGGGTGTTACATCTATCACCCCTTTTACTAAATCATAAGAACATAAGAAATAGGAGGAGGAGTAGGCCATCTAGCCCCTCGAGCCTGCCCCGCCATTCAATAAGATCATGGCTGATCTGAAGTGGATCAGTTCCACTTACCCGCCTGATCCCCATAACCCCTAATTCCCTTACCGATCAGGAATCCATCTATCCGTGATTTAAACATATTCAACAAGGTAGCCTCCACCACTTCAATGGGCAGAGAATTCCAGAGATTCACCACCCTCTGAGAGAAGAAGTTCCTCCTCAACTCTGTCCTAAACCGACCCCCCTTTATTTTGAGGCTGTGCCCTCTAGTTCCAGTTTCCTTTCTAAGTGGAAAGAATCTCTCCACCTCTACCCTATCCAGCCCCTTCATTATCTTATAGGTCTCTATAAGATCCCCCCTCAGCCTTCTAAATTCCAACGAGTACAAACCCAATCTGCTCGGTCTCTCCTGATAATCAACACCCCTCATCTCCGGTATCAACCTGGTGAACCTTCTCTGCACTCCCTCCAAGGCCAAAATATCCTTCCGCAAATAAGGGGACCAATACTGCACACAGTATTCCAGCTGCGGCCTCACCAATGCCCTGTACAGATGCAGCAAGACATCTCTGTTTTTATATTCTATCCCCCTTGCGATATAGGCCAACATCCCATTTGCCTTCTTGATCACCTGTTGCACCTGCAGATTGGGTTTTTGCGTCTCATTCACAAGGACCCCCAGGTCCCTCTGCACAGCAGCATGTTGTAATTTCTTTCCATTTAGATAATAATCCAATTTGCTATTATTTCTTCCAAAGTGAATAAGCTCGCATTTGTTAACGTTATACTCCATCTGCCAGATCCTCGCCCACTCACTCAGCCTGTCCAAATCTCTCTGCAGACCTTCTACGCCCTCCACACGATTCACTTTTCCACTTATCTTTGTGTCGTCTGCAAACTTTGTTACCCTCCACTCACTCTGTTACCCTAATTCACTCTGACATTTCCCCCCTTTTGTTCATTGGCCTTGTCCAAGGTAGCCAACTTCCTTTCCCTTTACAATCTTCTTCTCATAACTAATTTTTAGATATAATTGAAGCGGTATAATTGGATATAAAAGCAGTCATAACACATAATTCCTATACAAATTGCATAGACTTTAAAAAATTCTCAAGCTGTCCCTTCACCTGTATCCATCTTGTAATTAATTCTGATTATGTATTATTTCTCCCTCCCCTTCATTTGACCTAATCAAAAATTCCATTTAATTTGTTCTTACAGTCAGTTTCAGTATGGAGTATGTGTCAGTGCCTTTATCATTTCAAAGTGATTTCTTACTCTTCAGACCATATTAACCATTTCATGTCATTTAGTCAAGTAGCTGAGAAAGTCCCATTTAATCATAGAATCATGACAACGCAGAAGGTGGCCCATCGAGTCTGCACAGACCACAATCCCATCCAGGCCATATCCCCATAACCCCACTTATTTACTCTGCTAGTCCAGCTGGCAATAAGGCACAATTTACTATGGCCAATCAACCTAACCCGCACATCTTTGGATGAAGGCAAGAAACCGGAGCACCTAACGGAAACCCACACAGACACAAGGAGAATGTGCAAACTCTATCCAGGCAGTCATCCGAGGCTGGAATTGAATCCGGGTCCTTGGCGCTGTAAGGGAGTAGTGCTAACCACTGTGACACTGGACTGCCCTTCATTTTTCAGTGCAGCTGCACCGTGTACTCTCGGATGTTAGTTAATTCCCAATTTACAAACCACTTCTGCAATCTCACATCGGTGTTCCAATTCCTTCTTTAATTCTCTGTTGGAATCTCACCTTCATAAGCCATCTTCACTCATTTCCCTCCCTGTTAAATGTTGTCACTCATTTTCTTTTAAACCAGAGTGTGTTCTTTTGTCCTGCTTGTTGGCATCTCTCTGCCCTCTCCCACAAATCATTGTTTTGCATTTGTGGAAGGTCCATCAGGTCTTTTGGGATTGTGCTGTGCATTTTACCAAATAGTTTCATCATCCTGGATGCCACTGTCTTACAAAGGATGCACCATTCAATAATTCTGTCAGAATCTTCAGAAGAAAATCCAAAGTCAGGTGTATGTCTTTGCTTGTTTCCTCCTGTACAGTCCCAATGTCTCAGATGGAGGCCAGATTATCAAATTCAGTTCTCTCAAATAATTCATAGACAAAGAAACAAGTATCTCCAAGAGAAAACTGTCACCTCATTCATCTCATCGAGACTTCCCTTTCACTCAAATCTTCATAAACACCCAAATGTATGGATTCCTTTAAACTACACTTTCAGGAGTTCTCGAGAATCTTTAGAGTTAAATAAATCATTAAATATTCTCATAATATCTTTTAACAGAAACCAAACATTTCTGTTTGATTCCAGGCATTATCAACTTTGTTCTTTCCCTTAAACACCAGGTAATTTCCATTTTAAATGCTTGAAATAGCAACTCATGTCAGATATTTATCAATTCCAATCTCAAAAGCAGGCTTGTTGGCTTTCTGAAAAGTAAAGTCTTTTATTCTCTGCTTTAATTCTCAAAACTGTTGACTTCACTCAGAGCTGGAAACCATCATCACCTGTTTAAAAAACACAAACAATCCATCTGGCTCTGGCCAAGATCCCAGTGAGTAAATATGTCCAATCACAGGTTACATTAAAAAACAAAGGCTGTGTGGAGATTTATAAAAATCAGCTGTCTGCTGAAAGGGTTAACTTCTCTGTGGAACCGAGAGAGGCGGGGAGTGGGCAGAGGAAACTTGGCAATTGTGTCAATTTATATAATTTAAAAAACTTCTCTCATGTTATTTTCTTCAATTTTGTTCAAATTTCATCTCTTTTATCTATCCTTTTTTGAACACCAATTTCAATTTTCAATATTTTCCACTTAATCAAAGTTGAAAGAAATACTTTGTGAAATATGTTGTTAACCGAATCTCAACAATTTTAACTCAAATGTTTTGGAAAGTTGGAACTGGTTTGCTGCCAAACTGCAGCCTTATCTTTGTGTTTTGGGAGCAAATTGGCCTTCACAATTCTAACCTTGAACAACTTAATTTCAAACCCAAATACATTCCTTTCACATTTTAGTACAGTCTGAATTTATTTCAAACAGAAACTCACGGCTGTTCAAATTAAATTAATTTTTATTCCCTTTCCAAACTAATTCTTCGAATCTGTGATGCTTTCAAACAACACCCTGCTTCAACAATTATGACTCAAATGTATGGTATTCCTTCAAGTGAGCAAACCAACTTTGAGTAAGCGTTGTGGATCATGACGGTGCAGAGGTCATGGCTAACCTCACACACCTGCATTCCCTTATCACACAGGAGAGGCAGAGGAGAGGGAGGAGTGCTTTCAGTGATTCTTTGTTTGGAGAAAACAACTACATCTGCTCACTGGTGACTGATTTGTGTCTCAGGTTGTTTGATGTTAGCTAAACATTGGGAGTGGTCTGCTTCAGGGGAGGTGTCACTTTGTGGCTGAATTACCTTTCTCAAAGTCCCCACGGCATTTTCTAACTCTTCACTTGATCTGATATTTTCTGACTGTAAATCAATATCTTGTTCCAGAGTTTGGCCGAACAGCAGTAGATTTTTCTGAGCTCCACTCACCCTATCATCTGCCCCCTGTTTCCAATGTAACTGATTGTCCAGGTCAGACGTGCTCTCCTGCCAGCAATCAGCTCCATTCTGCAGCTTATCCACCAGTTCCCTCAACTCTTTATATTTTGTACTCAGCTGTGAGGCAACAGGTTTCCAATGTAACTGGAAATTAATTTATTCTGGACTTTTTCCAACTCGCTATTTCCTTTCTGAATCTCTTTAGAAAACCTATCAAGGACCCGCTCGTAATCTCCGTCACATTCTTCTCCACCTCCCAGGGTATCTTTTGCTCCTGATGCCCTTGACTCCGTTGTCAATCTGTCAGTCACATTGTCACAGGTGACAAAGCCATTGTTGTATTTGCTTTTTTGAGGCAGCAGTGCTAACCACTGTGCCACTGGATGGAATGCTGGCCCAGTGGGGAGAAACATAGAAACTAGAAGCAGGAGTAGGCCATTCGGCCCTTTGAGCCTGCTCCACCATTCATCTTCATCATGGCTGATCATCGAATTCAATTTCCTAATTTCCCTCCCCCCTCCCCGCCACCCCCGCCTCCCATATCCCTTTAGCCCCAAGAGCTATATCTCATATCTCCTTGAAATCAGACAATGTTTTGGCCTCAACTATAGGGTGACATGGTGGCACAGTGGTTAGCATTGCTACCTCACAGCGCCAGGCATTTAATTCCAGCCTTGGGTGAGTGTCTGTGTGGAGTTTGCATGTTCTCCCTGTGTCTGCGTGGGCTTCCTCCGGGTGCTCCAGTTTCCACCCACAGACCAAAAATGCCCAGGTTCGGTGGATTTGCAATGTTGAATTCCTTCTTAGTATCCCAAGTTGTGTGGGTTAGATAGGTTAGCCATGGTAAATGTGTGAGATTACAGGGACAGGGCAGGGGAGAGGGCCTGGGTAAGGTGCTCTGTTAGAGAGATGGTGCAGACTCGATGGTCCAAATGGTCCCTTCTGTACTGGAGGGATTCTATGATTCAATGAACACAGGAATGGTCAGAATTATTTCACACGTCCCAAATTTTAAATAACCATTACAATTAAAATTCTCTCATACTCACATGTGTGAGTTTGAATCCGGATTAAAATTCCCACAAGTTTAGATCACAGACAGAAAACCTGAAAGCTTGAAGCGTTCAACCCACAAATATCATCCATACACAAACAGAGAAACTTAGCATGTGCTTTACAACAATAACTGAAATTAATTCCTTAAGCGTTCTTGTGGTTCTGTTTCTAAACTTCCAAAAATGCCTTTAATTAAAGACTCAAGATAAAGTTAATTCACCAGAAAGATAAACCTTAACAAATGTAGCCCAAAACAATGATAAAACACATCTACAAATATCCACATAAAACAAACAAAACACACAGGTTCTCACAGCTCGTAAATTTCAAACAATGAATCCTCAGCATTCTCTCTCGCAGCTATAGCTTCGTAAAGCGACAGAGCACCACAAACGTTTCACAATATACGTTAATGATTTGGAAGATGGAACTGAAGGCACTGTTGCTAAGTTTGCAGATGATACAAAGATATGTAGAGGGACAGGTAGTATTGAGGGAGCAGGGGGGCTGCAGAAGGACTTTGATGGGCTAGGAGAGTGGGCAAAGTGGCAGCTGGAATACAATGTGGAAAAGTGTGAGATTATGCACTTGGGTAGGAGGAATGGAGGTATAGACTATTTTCTAAATAGGGAAATGCTTCGGAAATCAGAAGCACAAAGGGACTTGGGAGTCATTGTTCAAGATTCTCTTAAAGTTAACGTGCAGGTTTAGTTGGCAGTTTGGAAGGCAGATGCAATGTTAGCATTCATGTCAAGAGGGTTAGAATACAAGAGCAGCAATGTACTTCTGAGGCTGTATAAGGCTCTGGTCAGACCCCATTTGGAGTATTGTGAGCAGTTTTGAGCCTCACATCTAAGGAAGGGTATGCTGGTCTTGGAAAGGATCTGGAGGAGCTTCACAAGAATGATCTCTGGAATGAAGAGCTTGTTGTCATATGAAGAATGGTTGAGGACTCCGGGCCTGCACTCATTGGAGTTTAGAAGGATGAGGGGAGATCTTATTGAAACTTAGTAGGAAAAAACTAGAACTAGAGGGCACAACCTCAGGCTAAAGGGATGATCCTTTAAAACAGAGATGAGGAGGAGTTTCTTCAGCCAGAGAGTGGTGAATCTTTGGAACTCTTTGCCGCAGAAGGCTGTGAAGGTCAGTTCATTGAGTGTCTGTAAGACAGAGATAGATAGGTTCTTGATTAATAAGGGGATCAGGGGTTATGGGGAAAAGGCAGGAGAATGGGGATGAGAAAAATATCAGCCATGATTGAATAGTGGAGAAGACTCGATGGGTCTGGTGGCCTATTTCTGCTCCTGTGTCTTATGGTCTAAGCTCACAACTCCTTGATTAAAATAAGACACAAGATCCTTCATTCCCCTTCATTATAACTTAAACTTTTTTTTAGCCAACTTCCAAGGCCTGATTTTATCGGAAACATCAAGTCTTTGCTGATTTAAAATCCCAAACATGTTGCCAGCTGCAAAATCTTTGTTCCAGTGAAATGGAGGCAGTTTTCACTCAGAAACCAGTAACGGTGAGATTAACAGCGCGGGATGGAGAAGGACTCAGTTTCAATGGTGAGACTGCTGGTGGAATGGCGAGCTGGAGTTCAGCCAGAAATGCAGCAAAGTTTAAAAACAATTGCGCTCAACATGGGGCTGGAACCCACGGTCCATTAACGGTGATAAATTCATGTTGTTCAGCAGAATTACCACAACATGATTTAATCACAGGTTGATACTAACACTGCCCTTTGAACGCAGCGAGCTGCAGTAAAATTGAATGCAGTAGAAAGGACGACACGGTGGGACAGTTGTTAGAACTGATGCCTCACAGCCCCAGTGACTAAGGTTCAATTTATCGGGTTACTGTATATGCGGAGTTTTCACGTTCTCCCCCTGTCTGCGTGGGTTTCCTCCTGGTGATCCGCTTTCCTTTTCAAAGATGTGTGGGTTAGGTTGATTGTCGTGATGTGGAGATGCCGGCGTTGGACTGGGGTAAACACAGTAAGAAGTTTAACGACACCAGGTTAAAGTCCAACAGGTTTATTTGGTAGCAAAAGCCACAAGATTTCCGAGCCTTAAGCTCCTTCTTCTCTCTCCCTGCCTCTCTGTCTCCATCTGTTTCTGCTCGAGAAGAGACAGGGAGAGAGAGAACAGGGAGAGAGAGAGACGGGGAGAGACAGAGATAAAGCGAGAGAGACAGATATTTGATAATTAATTGTGTATGGTCGCATTATTGAGTGTGGTTTAATTTGGTGATTTTTTTAATACAGAGAGGCAGAGAGAGAGAGGTGAAGACAGTGACATTCTCTCCCTGGCACCCTCGCAAGTTCAAAGACACAAAAGCTGCAGACACTCACACACACAAACTGGGTTTGGTAAGTTTCCCAATCTCTGCAGCTTCCCACGTGGCCCAGGGTTTGAATTGAAATTTAAAAGCAGCTTGGAGACACTGCAGGATTTTTGAGTTGAGTTTCTCCCCCCCTCACCCTGTAAATATAAAATAGAAATTCCTGGATTAAAATATTCCCTTGGACAGAGCAGAGGTGTGTGAGTGGTGTGTGTGTGTGTGTCTGAGACCTAGGCTGGATTTGGGAATATCTGCCTGCTGAAGAGGGTCAGTGAAACCATCCTGGCTGAATATCTCATCGCTAAAGAGTCACAGAGAGAGATATCTGATAAATAAATGTGTTACTGAACCCACTCTGGATGCTCCCTCTATCTCTGTCTTTCTCACTAACTTCATTGCAGTGTTAATGTAAGCCTTACTTGTGACACTAATATATAAACTTCAAAACTTTCAACTTTAAAAACTCTGTCTGTGTGTCTCTGTCTCAATTCAGACACTAGTTCAGTGCCAGGTTGAGAGGGGGTCAGTATTGAGCAGAATGGGAGGCAGTTTGATACAAAGTTTGCAGAAACTGCAGCGAGTGTTTGTAAACATGTTGGGGTTGTGGAAAGGTCAGTGTGTAACAAGCTGAGGGAAGGTGTTTCCACTTCACATGTGGCTACTTTTTGGCAATGGGAGTTACCTTTGCATCTACAGGGAGCTCTGAAGCCTCATGGCTTTCTGCCTGCCTCTGTTTGAACAGTTTAATATGTTTCAGCACTGAGACCTCTGGCCCTTGTTGGGAATATCAGTCTCCCAGAATACCAGTATACCTGACTGCCCACCTCCCCGCCCGCCACCCCCAGCCCCCAACCCTGTGTGTGTGTTGTCCCAAGTCTGGAGACTTCCCCACAGTCCCCTGAAAGGTTTAAACTGCCTCTGAGAAAACACCCTTTTAAAAACAAAATCCCCAGCAAGATCCCACAAGGTGCAGTCAGCTGTGTTGAGTGTTTTGTAATTTGGAAAAAGTTTATACAGAGAGAAAGAGAGAGTGAGGCAGAGAGGGGCTGAGGCAGTGAAATCAAACCCCCCGGGACACCCAGAATGAAAATTACACAGCACAAAATCCCAGGATTGCCCCTTTCCAGGTTTTACTGAGAGATTGTCCAACTAAATATTAATTCCTGGGAAAAAGAGGGAGAGAGAGAATAAAGAGAGGTAGATAGAGGAAGGAAATGGAGAGAAAAGCAGAGAGAAATAGACAGAATGGGGGAAAAGCTGTGGAGAGGATGAAATGAAAATCTGAACATCTGTAAACTGAATTGTAAAGGGCTCTGTGAATTTTATTCAACAATTAGGTTCATTGCTCTGTCTCCGACCCCTGTTATTTTAGATTTAAAGCAAACTTATAGACAGTTTCATACATAATTTACTCTGCCACCCACCAAAGGGTTAACCTGTTTGTGACTAATTGCAAAGCCGGGATATTTTAACCCCAGGGTTTCAAACTCCAGCCCCCCACACATCCCACAATCGAACCAGAACTGGTTCATTCGAGGAAGCGAGATTAAAATTAAACCTGGATCAGGGTAATAAAGAGACGACAACTCACATGCGGCCTATAGAACAGGCTTCAGTCCATCCATCCTCCTCTGGAGAAAAGCCCCTTGTCCAAGGATTCTGAGTCCCGTTGCAGTCTTCAAAATTCAAATTCCTGGGGAGAAGAGAGAGAGAAAATAATTAATTAAAATACAAGAAAATGTGTAAATTAAATAGCACAAGAGGCCAGGATTCCCCCTTCTCAGTTACACAATCTCTCAGTAAAATCTAAATATTAATTCTTGGGGAAAAGGGAGAGAAAATAATTAAAGTACCAGAAAATATTTAAATTAAATAGCGCAAGAGCCCAGGATTCCCCTTCTCAGATTTTACTGAGAGATTGTCTAACTAGATATGAATTCTTGGGGAAAAGAGAGAGAAAATTAATTAAATACAAGAAACCATTTAAATTAAATCTCACCGAAACGCAGGATTCCCCCTTCTCAGTTACACAATCTCTCAGAAACATCAGAATGGCATGAACAGAGAGAGAGAAATCTACGAACAGAATCTCCTAAAACTGAATTCAAATATCCACAACCCCCCAGTCCATCCCTGTCTCCCTCTCAGACTCCAGGAGCTGCTCATCTCCCTCTTTCAGTTTGGGAAGGGGCTGCTGATTCCTTCGGGACACTTTTTAAAATCGCCCTCCCAGGATTGATTTCTACAACTCCCTCCATCTCCCTTTCACTATCTCCCTCTCTTTTCTCCCTCTGCTCCTGTCTCTCTTACTCAGTGTAAAGATGGATGTTCCTGTCTAGATCCTTGTCCCTGTCCCCTCTCTTTCTCACGCGTTGTCTCTGTCCATAGCTGTTTCTTTCCCTCTCTCTCATGTACTCTGCATTGAAATGAGCGATGCCATATTCCTGTCTCCCTGTTTACAATAACACAGTTTTTGTTGATTAAAGGTTTAAAGAGACACAAAGGAAGATGGAGCCAGAGAGAGAGAGAGACATTCTGGAGAGTGATGGACAGATATGGAAGAATGCTCGAGAGAGAGAGAGACATTCTGGAGAGTGATGGACAGATATGGAAGAACGCTCGAGAGAGAGAGACATTCTGGTGAGTGATGGACAGATATGGAAGAATGCTCGAGAGGGAGAGATGATTGGAAAGAAACAGGAAGGGAGAGAAAGCTGAAGATAGGGGAAAAATACTGGAGAGAGAGAGAGACAGAGAGAAAAGCAGAGAGAAATAGAATGGGGAAGAAAGCTGTAGAGGGGAAGATAAATGTAAAGGCTGAACTTCAGAAAATTGAATTGTAATGTCCTCTGTGAATCTTATTTAACATTCGGGTAAATCACTCTCTCCCACCCCTGTTATTTTGGATTTGCATCAAACTTTTAGACAGCTTCATATTACAGATATTTAATTTACTCTTTGCCACCCAGCAAAGGGTTAACCTGTTTGTGACTCATTGCAAAGCCGGGATATTTTAACCCCAGGGTTTTAAACTCCACCCCACCCCATCCCACAATCGAACCAGAACTGGTTCGTCCAAGAAAGCGAGATTAAAATTAAACCTGGATCAGGATAATAAAGAGACAACAACTCACTTGCAGCCTATAGAACAGGCCTCAGTCCATCCATCCTCCTCTGGAGAAAAGCCCCTTGTCCAAGGATTTCGAGTCACATTGCAGTCTTCAAAATTCAAATCCCTGGGGAACAGAGAAAATAATTAATTAAAATACAAGAAAATGTTTAAATTAAGTAGCACAAGAGCCCAGGATTCCTCCTTCTAAGATTTCACTGAGAGATTGTCCAACTAAATATTAATTCCTTGGGAAGAGATTGAATATAATTAATTTAAATACAAGAAAATGTTTAAATTTAATACACAAGAGCCCAGGATTCCCCTTTCTCAGTTACACAATCTCTCAGTAAAATCTATATATTAGTTCTTGGCTAAAAGAGAGAGAAATATATTAAAATACCAGAAAATATTTAAATTAAATAGCACAAGAGCCCCAGGATTCCCCCTTCTCAGATTTTACTGAGAGATTGTCCAACAAAATATTATTTCCTGGGAAAAAGAGGGAGAGAGAGAGGGAATAAAAAAAAGAGACAGATAGAGGAAGGAAAGGGATGGAGAGAGAGAAAGCAGAGAGGAAATAGACAGAATGGGGGAAAAGCTGCAGAGAGGACGAAATGAAATTCTGAACTTCTGAAAACTGAATTGTAAAGGCCTCTGTGAATTTTATTCAACAATTAGGAGCAGCGGTCTGTCACCCATCCCTGTTACCTTGGATTTAAAACAAATTGAGACAGTTTCATATTACAGACATTAAATTTACTCTTTGCCACCCACCTAAGGGTTAATGTGTTTGTAACTAATTGCAAAGCCGGGATATTTTAACCCCAGGGTTTCAAACTCCAGCCCCCCCATCCCACAATCGAACCAGGACTGGTTCATCCGAGGAAGCAAGATTAAAATTAAACCTGGATCAGGGTAATAAAGAGACGACAACTCACATGCGGCCTATAGAACAGGCCTCAGTCCATCCTAAAGTGTGGTGACCAGAACTGGGCTCAGTATTCTGTTGTGGCCTCACCAGAGCTTTAGAAACTATCAGAATAACTTCCCTGCTTTTGTTCTCAATTCCCCGATTTCTGAAACCCAAGATCCAAAATGCTCCAAACAAGAATATCAGACCTTTTTGCTTAACATAAAAAGCATTTTAACAACATTCTTAAAGTGGCTAAAGAAGATTTTGTCCAATGAAGGAACAGAAAGAAGCCATTTTGAACTTGCTCTCTCCAAAAGAGAATCCAGAATGTTTGATTCTGGGAAATGAAATTAAAAATAAAGCTGCAGCTACAACAGAGCAAGAAGAAGACATTTCAATGTGGAATTGACTGGAATATTCTCTCTGGATTTAAACAATGGAGGAACTACAAACATGGAAGAAAATAAATTTCAAAACGTGAACTCTGAACAGACTGTTTTCAGAATTGAAAATCCACAACTGAACAGCAATGAGGACTGTCCTCTTGCAGAAGAAACTATAATTATTAAAAATTACTATAATTATTGAAAGAAGAAAACTTTCAGAAAACACTGAAACCAATAATATTTTCCATCTTCAGTGGACTGAATTCCTGGACATGGAACCCAGCAGTGTGCTGTTACCAAGCTGGACTTGTGAATGTGAAGTGGACAATGGAGGGATTATTATGTCTATTGCAGGTTATAAGATAGATCAACAGAGGAAAACAGTGGACTTAGGAACAGGAGTTGGCCATTTGGCCCTTCGAGCCTGCTCCGCCATTCAATAAGATCATGGCTGTTGTTAAGATATACAGTATGTTTTACATTGTAATATTCTAATTGGGATATTATAGAGTGATACATTTCCATTTCTTCCAGGGAATATGTTGTGAAGATCTAGTTTAATAATTCATGTGTTTCAGAAATATTAATTTCGGATTTTTTTAAAAATGTAACAACTGGAAAACCTGGGTTGAGAATCTGATAAAAACACCCTGAGGGAATTTGCAGTCACAAGGTGTGGCCCATGTTGGTTTGAGAAGTCAAAGCGAGAAGGGTAAGAACAAGTGTAACACGGCAGCTGGGCTCTTTTAGCTGGAGACATTGGGTCTGACAATTTTTTTCCTGTCTTTGTTCGAGAGGGGAATTCACGCAGACCTCAAGAAAAAAGGTTTGGTTCTGAAACTAAAAGCTAATTAATTTAAACATCTTTTGGACAGCTGTGGGAGTGGGAGCTGTGAACCAGCTGTGGGACCAGGAGCTGTGAACCAGCTGTGGGACCGGGAGCTGTGAACCAGCTGTGGGAGTGGGAGCTGTGAACCAGCTGTGGGAGTGGGAGCTGTGAACCAGCTGTGGGAGTGGGAGCTGTGAACCAGCTGTGGGACCAGGAGCTGTGAACCAGCTGTGGAACCGAGAGCTGTGAACCAGCTGTGGGAGTGGGAGCTGTGAACCAGCTGTGGGACCGGGAGCTGTGAACCAGCTGTGGGACCAGGAGCTGTGAACCAGCTGTGGGAGCGGGAGCTGTGAACCAGCTGTGGGAGCGGGAGCTGTGAACCAGCTGTGGGAGTGGGAGCTGTGAACCAGCTGTGGGAGTGGGAGCTGTGAACCAGCTGTGGGAGTGGGAGCTGTGAACCAGCTGTGGGACCGGGAGCTGTGAACCAGCTGTGGAACCGAGAGCTGTGAACCAGCTGTGGGAGTGGGAGCTGTGAACCAGCTGTGGGACCGGGAGCTGTGAACCAGCTGTGGGACCAGGAGCTGTGAACCAGCTGTGGGAGCGGGAGCTGTGAACCAGCTGTGGGAGCGGGAGCTGTGAACCAGCTGTGGGAGCGGGAACTGTGAACCAGCTGTGGGAGCGGGAGCTGTGAACCAGCTGTGGGAGCGGGAGCTGTGAACCAGCTGTGGGAGCGGGAGCTGTGAACCAGCTGTGGGAGCGGGAGCTGTGAACCAGCTGTGGGAGCGGGAGCTGTGAACCAGCTGTGGGAGCGGGAGCTGTGAACCAGCTGTGGGAGCGGGAGCTGTGAACCAGCTGTGGGAGCGGGAGCTGTGAACCAGCTGTGGGAGCGGGAGCTGTGAACCAGCTGTGGGAGCGGGAGCTGTGAACCAGCTGTGGGAGCGGGAGCTGTGAACCAGCTGTGGGAGCGGGAGCTGTGAACCAGCTGTGAGACCAGAAGCCGAGGAGGTCATTAGGAACCATGGGTGTTCCCAATGTTTAAATCCCCCAGCAAGAAGGCAGTGAAGCCCATGCTTGGATTGAGGAGTCCATGTTTTGAGTCAATTTTGAAATCTCAAAGGAAAGTTGGAGAGTTGTTTAGCCGAAAGCTAATAGAAGGATCCTCATGAAATCTTGGAGCCTGGAGAATAGCTGGAATACTGAGGAGAATTAAAGTGAATTCTGGGAGCTTTGACATACCTTTGGGATTTGTCCCAGGAACAGAAGTGAATGTACATTCAAGATATTAAGTATAAGGGCATTCTTGTCGAGGAGTAAGGGTTTAAAAAGTACAAAAAAGGAAAAATGCTGCAAAACCTCAGCAGGTCTGGCAGCATCTGTAGAGAGTGAAAACAGAGTTCATGTTTTGAGTCAGAACTGAGTTTACAGAATAAATCTTTACAAAATATAATTCATCGAGCTGGTTTTTAATATTCTGTTTATATTCAGTAAAGTTTGATTTTGTTTAAAAACCTGGAATCTTGTGATGGGTGTTTGGATTTCTCACTGAACGTTAATGTTCTTGACCCGAATTATAACACACACAATATTTCAAAACAATTTGAAAAATAAAAACATGGTCTTTATTTTGTACAAAGTATTACATTATAAAACACCCCTCATCGAGGATCTACAATAATTTCTCAGCTCGATCACCAGTGAAACAATCAGATAAATGAATAAAAATTGTACTAATTGTCGTCCCTTCTAAATCAGGAGGGTTATCCCCAGCACAGAGGGTCATTTGGAATTTTTCCCGCAGACCAATTAACAGGGATTATACTCTCCAACCATCTCTGAAGTGAATTCTTTACATGAATCGTCCAGGCCAGTGCAGTTATCAACTTGCAGTTTGGCTGATCAGCTGAGATTTTCTGCAGCATTTCATCGATCACCGAGTGATTCCTTTCACAGAGTCCATCACTGAAAGGACTTTCAGCTGCCGTGTTCCTGACCAGAATGTTGATGTTTTCACACACGTCTCAAAACTCATCATTCAGAAACTGAGCTGGTGCCACAGCTCCAGCCCCAAGGGCCAAGGGAAGGTTCACTGTTGGGATGTGATGGCATCCTCCAATAATTTTTATACATTGTACACTTTGTCTCTTGTATGAGTCTCAGATACTCTTCATCAACTGCTCCTGCATCTTGAAGCAGGATTTTTAATCTTTGGCAAGTAGTGTGAACAAATTGTGTAGTTTTAAGATAATTTGCATCTTCCCCTTCTGATTTTTATCAAAGCTTTCATTATTCCTTCTCAAACATTCAGATTGGAAACGTCAGGTATTTTTAAACATTCTCTGTCACCACGTTATAATCCTGACCGCTTTCTGGTGAAGGAGGAAACTGGTTCCAATCTTTACTTGGTATAGATTTATTCACAGAGTGAAACATTGCAGGTATATAACTCCTAATACCATTCCATGCTCTGTCAGTAAGTGTCTATATGTGCTCATGTAAACATCTAATCAATGTCCACTGCTTGTATATATTTAACCCCAAATTATACAATTAACACCCACAGTCAGAGTATTTAAAAGGTCTCTAATCGGTGTGACTGCCATAATGTCTCAGCAGGTTGGATGACTCAGTGAATCCTTTCCTACACTCCGAGCAGGTGAACAGCCTCTCTCCTCCGTGTGAACTTGCTTGTGTTTCCGCAGGCTGGAAGGATCAGCAAATCCCTTCCCACATTCAGAGCAGGTGAAAGGCTTCTCCCCAGTGTGAACTCGACGGTGTGCGCGCAGACTGGATGACTCAGTGAATCCTTTCCCACACACACAGCAGGTGAATGGCCTCTCCCCGGTGTGAACTCGCCGGTGTTTCCAGAGGCTGGAGGAATCAGTGAATCCCTTCCCACACTCAGTGCAACTGAATGGTCTCTCTCCAGAGTGAATTCGCTGGTGTGTCAGCAGACTAGTGGACCTAGTAAATCCCTTCCCACACACAGAGCAGGGAAACGGCCTCTCTCCAGTGTGAACTGCCCGGTGTCGCAGCAAGGTTGATAACTGAGTGAATCCCTTCCCACACACGGAGCAGGTGAATGACCTCTCCCCAGTGTGAACTGCCTGGTGGTTCTGTAGGGTAAATGATGCACTGAATCCTTTCCCACACACGGTGCAGGTGAACGGCCTCTCCCCGGTGTGGACTCGCTGATGTATCAGCAGGTGAGATGACCGAGTGAATCCCTTCCCACAGTCAGAGCAGGTGTACGGCCTCTGCCCGGTGTGTATTCGCTGGTGTCTCCGCAGGTTGGATGAAAGAGTGAATCCCTTCCCACACACTGAGCAAGCAAATGACCTCTCCCCAGTGTGAACTCGCTTGTGTCTCCGGAGGCTGGATGAATCCCCGAACCTCTTCCCACACTCAATGCAGGTGAAAGGCCTCTCCCCCGTGTGAATGCGTCCGTGTGTCAGAAGACGGGATGAATCAGTGAAACCCTTCCCACATTCAGAGCAGGTGAATGGCCTCTCCCCAGTGTGAATTTTCTGATGTGTCACCAGGTTGGATAACTGAGAGAACCCTTTCCCACAATCAGGGCAGGTGAATGGCTTCTCCCCAGTGTGACTGCGTCGATGAATCTCCAGCTCACACGGTGCTTTGAATCTTTTTCCACAGTCCCCACATTTCCACTGTTTCTCCCTGATGCGGGAGGCCTTCTGTCCCTCCAGGTTTGACAATCAGTTGAAGCCTCGTCCTCACCGAGAACAGATGTACACTCCCTCTCAATGTAAATGGGGCAATGCTTTTCAGGCTGTGTAACCTGAACACACACTCAGGTTTGTACTTCTCAGTGCTTTTCCAGTCACACTAATGTTCAATCTTTTTCCACAGAAAAAAAACCAAACAATAAACAATTCTTCTCGAGTCAAAGGCCAATGATATTCACGTTGTGATTAATCGAGTGACTCTGTCAGATCTGAACGTAATGTTTTGTTTTGATATTTCTGTCCTGCAAATCCTCCCCTTCTAATATCCTGTGAAAGAAGTTTTCAAAAGTCAACACCATGCACATAGAAAATAAATTCAGAATGGACAATTCTCGATTCATTTAAACTATTTTCTATTCTTTTATTCCTGAAAAGTTGTAAATTTCTGTCCCACACATTCTGCACCGAATCTTCACCCTCCCGATTCTGCTGAAGCTGCTGGTTCACACTCCAGGGCACAAAGACCTGAAAATCTTCAGGCAAGCTGTTCACCTATATATCCCTTATATTCATATAGAACTGGACTATAATTTGTGTAAAAGTGCTATATTACGTTATTAGAGAGAGGTCGGGAATATGTGTAGAAAGTTTGTTTGGACTTCAAGTGGTCATAAACTGGAATTCACCCCACATGCGGATGGTGGAAGCAGAGAGAACCCATGATTTCAAATGATGTTGGTCATTCAAAAGAAATAAACCTGTAGGACAGTGATACAGAGGGGGAATGGGACCCACTGGTTGTTCTATGGAGAGTTGACATGGACTCGAGTTGCCAAATGGACTCTTTTTGTGCTGCAATGTCTCACTGACTGGAAATATATAACACAACTATATTACTATATTCCAAGAATAGAAATAAAAAATAAATGTACTTTACTGCAGCACCAAAAATAATACATCTAACATGTACAATAACAAAACTAGAAATACCTCTGTTATGATCTCCATAGAGACTGATAATCTTCAAATAAACAATTTCCCAGACAATCCCAATGGAATAAACCAAAGAATAAGGTTTCATTCATTTCATACTTTTACTGCAATAATCAAACTAAAATCAACATAAATGAAGCATGCATTCACAGACAATGGTACTTGAGCAGACAGGATAAATTTGACTTTAAATAGTTCAGACAATAACAACAGGTTCCACAAAATCACAAAGATTTACAAATGTTTACAAATATTTACAAGCATCACGAACCAGCCTCCCATCCATTGACTCTGATTACACTGCTCGCTGCCTTGGCAAAGCAGCCAGCATAATTAAGAACCCCACGCACCCCGGACATTCTCTCTTCCACCTTCTTCCATAGGGAAAAAGATACAAAAGTCTGAGGTCACGTACCAACCGACACAAGAACAGCTTTGTCCCTGCTGCTGTCAGACTTCTGAATGGACCTACCTTGCATGAAGTTGATCTTTCTCTGCACCCTAGCTATAACTGTAACACTACATTCTGCACTCTCTTGTTTCCTTCTCTATGAACGGTATGCTTTGTCTGGATAATGTGCAAGAAACAATACTTTTCACTATGTTAATACATGTGACAATAATAAATAAAATAAAATAAAACATTTCCCCCCTCCACATATTTGGCTCTAATTCCAGTTACAGAGTCCCAAAACTCTCTAAATTTCCCAGGTATAGGTTCAGCTCCTTTCCCTTTACAGGAGGTTGGACTGGACTCTTTCCCGACAGCCCATTTCCACAGGCAGCTCCAGGAGTCACAGCCTCTGGATCTCTCACTGGTCGATTCTCCCAATCAGCCTTTTTGTTCTGCTTTTTCCAGCTGCTCAGACTCCCTCCCCATCTCCCACTCACAGCTTCACTGTTCACTGAACTCTTCCCTTCCCTCCTGAACACCTCTCACACCCTGCCTGTTCTTTATCTGCAACACAAACTGTTTTACTCACAGATGTGGGTCACAGGAAGAAGGTTCAGTCTGTGTGAAGCTCAACCTCCTATGTCACAAAGCCCACCCACTGATTGGCTGGAGTACAAGAGTCCTTCCGGTCTGCCAGGGCTCCCGATTGGCCAGAACTCGGGAGAGGGGCATCAATGGATCTCTTTCCGGGGGGGGGGGGGAGGGGGTGGAGAGGAGACAGCGTCCGAGCCTGCGCACTGGAACCTCAGGACGTCACCGTGGAGCAGATTGATTCCTATTGGCTGCTTCAGGCTGGGCTCCATTGTGACGTCACAACGCGGAAGTTGGCCAATGAGCTTCAGAGTGAAACTCCCTCCTCTGGACAACATCTGGGAGGAAATCAATGTTTCCCCCTTTCCATTTCTTTTCTCATTCTGGGGGAAATTGGGAACTTGCAGCAACTGAAGGGAAAGGAAGTGAATCCTGGGAGACTGCAGACTCTGAAAACGTTACAGACGGACACCAGAATTAGGAGCAGGACTAGGCCCAGGTATCTTTTTCTTTCTCTCTCAAAGACATAGACAACCTTTAACTCCCTAAGTTTGACAGATTTATTTATCTGGATAATAGGATAGCCTCTTACCCAATGTTCACAATTAAAGGGGGAGTTTCCCAGGAGAGGGCTAATATTTAAATGAACAGTAAATTAGTATGGGACAGAGATATGTTTAACATAGTTATATGTTATATACTATGTTATTTATGATTCCCTATTTCTTGTCTTGGAATATATAGCACTTTGTCAATGTTACCTATTTGATTCGATTTATTATTGTCCCTTGTCCAAAAATGTGCGGATAAAAGCAAATTACTGCAGATGCTGGAATCTGAAACCAAAAGAGAAAATGCTGGAAAATCTCAGCAGGTCTGGCAGCATCTGTAAGGAGAGAAAAGAGCTGACGGTTCGAGTCCAGATGACCCTTTGTCAAAGCTAAAAGGCATAGAAAGTGGGAGATATTTAAGCTGCAGGGTGAGGGACTGAAAGATGAGTCATAGCCACAAAAACCAGGGGAAAAGGCTGCTAATGGCTCTGAGAGAATAAAGGGTGTGAATGGCCTGATGGCAGAGAAGCTGAAATCAGCGGGTAAGCTGTGACAGATGAAGATGTGGGGGGCGGGGGGGGGGGGGGGGGGTTGGAGGAAGAATGGGTGGGAGAGAGGTAATATTTAAGGAAAGGGGAAGCAAAGGAGTTTCTGTGGCTATGACTCATCTTTCATTCCCTCACCCTGCGTATAAATATCTCCCACTTTCTATGCTTTTTAGCTTTGACAAAGTGTCATCTGGGCTCGAAATGTCAGCTCTTTTCTCTCCTTACAGATGCTGCCAGACCTGCCGAGATTTTCCAGCATTTTCTCTTTTGGTTCCAAAGATGTGTGGGTTAGGTTGATTGACCATAATAAATTGACCATAGTGTCGGGCGATTAGCAGGGTAAATGTGTGGGGTTGTGGGAATAGGGCCTGGGTGGGATTGTGGTTGGTACAGACTCGGTGGCCGAATGGCCTCCTTCTGCACTGTAGGGATTCTATTCTTGGATTAGTGTATAATGAAAAGTATTGTTTTTTGCGTGCTATACAGGCGAAGCATACTGTACATAGAAAAGGAAAGGAGAGGTAGAGTATGTAGTGTTACAGTCATGCAAAATTACAGCATAGAAGGAATCCATTTGGCAACTCAAATCCATGGCAACTCTCTGCAGAGCAATTCAGTCAGTTCCATTCTCCCTCTATATCCTCATTCTCCTGAGTTTCATGTCACAAATAGGCAGTCTTGATGATGATGATATGTGGCTGGAAGCTCATCTTGGGGTGAAATATTTCACCCCAAGACAGTTGCTAGGAAGAGGGGTAGATTTGGTGGTGAGAGAGTGGAATTTGTAGTGGGAACTGAACTCAATGGGTTCAGTCTTCCCAGTATTTATATGGAAGAATTTTCTGTTCTTTTAGTACTGGATGTCAGACAAGTCAGGATGGTGTGTGAGTTAAAAGCGAACTTGGAGGTGATGGTGTTCACATCTACCTGCTACCTTGGTCCTTATAGGTGATGGAGATTGAGAGTTTGGGAGATTCTGTCAAAGTTCCCGTCGAGTTATAGATGTTTGAAATCCCTCTTCTTCGCCACTGCCTCTCCCACTTCTCTCTGTCACCTCACACAGTGCCCAGATTCTTGTGTAGACCCAGACCAGGTGGCACATACCCTTCCCTGAAGGACCTTAGTGACTCAGTTGGGTTTTTATGACAATTCAGCAGCTTTTATGTTTACCCTTTCCTCACTCCGGTCCCACAAAATACCAGATTCATTCAGCTCAATTTCACAACTTGCCTTTGTGTTTTTGTGGGTTCTCTCTCACTCCCTTTTTGCTGTTTTAAATCAGTTTGATTTAGAAGAGGAGGATTTGCAGTGGGGAAACGCAAACCAAACGTGGTATCAGAACCTGATGGAGTTGGCCAAGTTATTGTAACCTGAATATCATTGTGTTTTGAATATAGAAGAAAACAGCGCCATCCACAGTGGAGAGAAACTGTACACGTGTTGTGTGTGTGGACAAGACTTCAACCAATCATCCAGCCTTTCGGAACATAATTACAGTCACAACAAGGAGATGGCATGGCAATGTGAGGACTGTGGGAAGGGATTCAAATACCCATCGCAGCTGGAAACTCATCGACGCCGTCACACTGGGGAGAGGCCATTCACCTGCTCCCGATGCGGGAGGGGATTCATTCAGTCATCCAGCTTGCGTATACACCAAAGGATTCACACTAAGGAGAGACCATTCAGCTGCTGTGTGTGCGGGAAGGGATTCAATCAGTCATTCAACCTAGCATTACACAAGCGAGTTCACACTGGGGAGAGGCCGTTCACTTGCTCCCAGTGTGGGAAGAGATTCAGTCAGTCAGCCAACCTAGCAAAACACCGGCGAATTCACACTGAGGCCAGACCATTCACCTGCTCTGTGTGTGGGAAGAAATTCAAGGAGTCATCCAACCTAGCAAAACACCAGCGAGTTCACACTGGGGAGAGGCCATTCGTCTGTTCCCAGTGTGGGAAGGGATTTACTCACTCAGCCAATCTGCTGAGACACCAACGAATTCACACTGGAGAGAAGCCATTCATCTGCTGTGTGTGTGGGAAGGGATTCAGTCAGTCGTCCACTCTGCTGACACATCAGCGAATTCATAAGTAATTATTGTGATTGGATTTTGCTGTTTTTCATATTCAGACTGAACCACATTCATTTGAGTCTATTTCTGCTGAATTGAAAAATAACCCCAGCTCTGTTACATAGAAACATGCATAGAAAATAGAATCAGGAATAGGCCATTCGGCCCTTCAAGCCTGCTCCACCATTCATTATTATCATGGCTGATCATCAAAATCAATATCCTGATCCTGCCTCTTCTCCCCCACCCCTCCTCATCCATATCCCTTGATACCTTTAGCCCCAAGAGCCAAATCTACTTCCTTCCTGAAATCCTTCGAGGAGCAGTGCTCCGAAAGCTTATGGCTTTTGCTACCAATAAACCTGTTGGACTTTAACCTGGTGTTGTGAGACTTCTTACTAGATGGAATTTAACACAGACAAACGTGAGGTGATGTAATTTGGAAGGTCTACTGCAGAAGGAAAGTATACAGTAAATGCTAGAGTCCTTAGAAATGTTGGCGCACAGAGGGATTTAAGTGTGCAGATCCACAGTACCCTGAACGTGGCAACTCAGGTGGACAAAGTGGTCAAGAGGGCGAATCGCATGCTGGTCTTAAATCGGTCGAGACGCTGAGTATAAGAATTGGGAAAACATGTTGCAGCTGTATAAGACTTTGGTTATGCTGACCCTAGCAACTTCCCTACTACCTACATTAGGCTCAGTAGTCTATAGTTCCCCATTTTCTCGCTTCCTCCCTTTTTGAATCATGGGATATTCTTTTGTGAATTCAGAAGCAAAGTACGAATTTAGTTCCTCAGCCACTTCTTTATTCCCCGTTATGAATTCTCCTGTTTCTGACTGTAAAGGGCCTACATTCGTTTTGTCAACCTTTTTCTCTTTACATACCTATAGAACCTTTTACACTCAGTTTTTATGTTCCCCACTAGCTTACTTTCATATTCTAATTTCTCCTTCTGAACCAATTCCTTGGTCCTCCTTTGCTGTATTGTAAACTGCTCCCAATCCTCAGGTCTTTTGCTTTTTCTTGCCAATTTTTATGCTTCTTCTTGGAATCTAATGCTCTCTCTAATTTCCCTTGGAAGCAATGGTTTGGCTACAGTTCCTTTTCCACTCTTGTGCCAAATAGGAGTAAACAACTTTAAGTTCACCTACTTGTTCCTTAAATGCCTACCGTGGGTGGCACAGTGGCATAGTGGTTCGCAATGCTGCCGGGTTCAATTCCTGGCTTGGGTCACTGTCTCTGTGGAGTTTGCATGTTCTCCCCGTGTCCGCGTGGGTTTCCTCCGGGTGCTCCGGTTTCCTCCCAAATTCTGAAAGACGTGTTGTTAGATGCATTGACCCGAACAGGCGCCGGACTGTGGCGACGAGGGGAATTTCACAGTAACTTCATTGCAGTGTTAATGTCAGCCTTACTTGTGACTAATAAACTTTAACATTGTCTGTCCACTGTCCTTCCTTTCAGTCATGTTTCCCAGTCCATCATAGCCAATTCATGCCTCAATCCATTATAGTTACCTTTACTGAAATTCAGGACTCTGGTGTCAGAATCAACTACATCATTATCCACTTTGACAAAGAATTCTATCATATTACGGTTGCTCATCCCCAAGGGTTCTCTCACAACTAGATTGTCAATCCTTTCTCATTGCACAATACCCAGTTCAAGATGGCATGCTCCCTTAGCTCCTCAAAAGTATTGGGCCAGAAGACCACTCCAAAAATTCCTCCTCTATTGTAATGTGATTAATTTGATCACCCAATCTGTATGCAGATTAAAGTCACCTATAATCACAGATATTTATTTAACACATGCATCTCTGATTTCCTGTCTAATGCTTTTCCCAACATTACCATTAATTTGGTAGTCTGTATACCACACCCACAAATGTTTTTTGCCCCTTGGTGTGGCTTAACTTGACCCATACATATTCCACATATCATCCTTAATTAACAATGCAACTCCACCATGTTTTTGTTTATGTCTGTCCTTCCTAAACACTGAATAGCCCTCAATGTTTAGTTCCCATCCTTGGTCACCTTGGAGCTATGTCTCTGTAGTCCCAACTGTATTATACCCCTTTACATCTAACTGTGCAACAAATTCATCCATTTTATTTTGAATGCTCCAAGCGTTCATGTACAAAACCTTCAGGCTAGTCCTTTTAACATTTGTTGTCCAGTTCCTACCATTTTTTACTGTGTCCGTATCTGATTCTGGCTCTCAATTCTCTGCCTATCACTTTTCTTATTCTTCTTGCTGTCTTTTTCTCTTGTTCTTGATACCCTCTGCTCTGAATCCTTACATAGGTTTCCATCTCCCTGCCATTTTAGTTTAAACCTTCCCAATGACTCAACAAGTACACCCCCAACCCCCCAAGCACATCAGTCCTGGCCCTGTCCAGTTTGTACTGGTCCCACCTTCCCCAGAACCAGTCGCAATGTCCCAGGAATCTGAAACCCTGCCTCTCACATCATCTTTTCAGCCAGGTATTCACCCAATATATCCTGCTGTTTCGAGTCTGAGTAGCACATGGCACTGGTAGCAATCCTGAGATAATGTTAATATAGTCAGTCTTAGAGGATTTGTGGCCAGGAAACTCTCACAAAACATCAGATCAGGATTGGATGTAGCCACAGAATTTATCATAACCTGAAAAGTAGCAAGTTTTGAACATGGAAGAAATCAGCATCATTGATAACCAGTCACATTTGGCAGAAACCATGGAAATGTGGAGACTATAAAGAGATATTCAATTAACCATCAGAGCTGGAAACCACACTGGGGAAATGCCCTTTACCTGCTCTGAGTAAGGCAAGGGATCATTCAGTCTTCTCAGCTTGTTAGACACCAGTGGGTTTAAACTGGGGAGATGTCATTTATCTGCTTCAAGTGTGGGAAGTGTGATGGTCGTGTTGCAGTGGGTGTATGTTTTTCTGCTGAGGGGGAATGTTTAAAAATCCAGCTTTATTCTGCAGGTATCTGGTGTGTCTATGTCTCTCAAGGGTTGTGAAAGCTGGGAATCAGTTACTTTGATAGAGCTGATGGGCTTTTGTTTAAACAAGACATTCCTCTGGGATTTCTAGATTTGATTGACAGGTCATGTGATAGTGGGTGTTTGCAGGGAGAAAGAAGCTTTTGCAGTTCTGATCGTTTGAAGATAGAGGGTTTCTACAAGCTGCTCTGAGACTTGTTGTCTTTCTGAAAGCGTTAAGACTATCTACACTCAACTATATTTATGGTTACTAACTATATTTAAGGTGGCACTTACAACTATAAGAGTAATGTTGCTCATTTGGAACTGAAATAGTGATAAGTTAGAAATTAAGATTGTTTCTTTGCATTTTTAAATGTTGTTCAACTGTTAATGATTAAGCTGATTCATTTGTTAGAGTTATATTTAAACTGTGATATTAAATAAAGTTAGCTTTACTATGAAATATCCCTAATTTGTCAGTGGAATTTCTCCTCGTCAGAAGCATCCTATCCTCACATTTATGCCGAAATAAAAAAATTGCTGGGGTCTCGCCTGGCTTCCGAATGTAATTTAGGGGCTCCGGGTCCAGGACCCTAACAGAAGGGATTCACTCACGCACCTGGCAAACAGGAGAGATCTTAAAAATGCCCAGACTGTGGGAGCTGCTATAAAAGTTTTATAGAATCCCTACATTGCAGAAGGAGGCCATTCGGCCCATTGAGTCTGCACCAATCACAATCCCTCCCAGGCCCTATTCCCGTAACCCCACATATTTACCCCTGACACTCGGGTCAATTTAGCATGGCCAATCAAACAAACCTGCAAATCTTTGGACTGTGGGAGGAAACTGGAGCACCCAGAGGAAACCCATGCAGATGGGGAGAATGTGCAAACTCCACACAGACAGTGACACGAGGGCAGAATTGAACCCAGATCCCTGGCGCTATGTGGCAGCAGTGCTAACCATTGTGTCACCGTGTCACCCAAAATTGTGGATTACTAATGTCTCATCAATGTTTTCACACTGATGAGAGACTGGGTTCAGGGGATCATTTCAACTCACTGTATACCAAGTTCACATTGGGGAGGGGCTGTTCACCTGCTTTGAGTTTGGGAAGATATTCACTGTTTTGAGGTCAGATTTGCAGTGTCTAGTTTTGGGGTCACTGTGGATAGTTTTCTCTGACTTACCGTTACCTGTTTAAAGATGAAGAAGGAGTTTTAAGAAGGAGACAACAGTAACTCTCATCCTGTTCAACATGAAACTAAACTCACTGTTAATTCCTCCTCAGTAACAATTTTAAACACAAAGTTTGCAGGCAGGATTGAAGTGGGGACTTTCTCCTGTAAAATTGCAGTGATAATGAGTGCCCTGGGGAAATGAGTGTGAATTCCCCAGCCCCGGACACAGGGGAACTGACCATCCATCTCCAGCTCTAATTCCAGTTTGAAAAGCAACCCTCGACCACCACCCTCTGTCTCCGACCAGCAAGCCAATTTTGTATTCAATTTTTGATTTGATTTATTATTGTAACCCCCTGCTGATCACGATATGGGGCTACTATTTAACTGTTCGATTGACAGGATCCTGAATTCCTAGCAGTTGATGGTGAGCTGGCTAAATTTCCTGTTTACCCATAAAGGCCAGTACAGGCTTGCATGAAAAGGATTTGAGTATGTTTAGCGCGGTGCCTCCAAAAATGTTATTGAGATAAACCTTATAATGAGAAAAGGTTCGGAACAACAAGGTAAACGGAATAACAAAAAAATTTAATAACAAATATAATTAGCAGATATAAACAAGTAAAGAATCCCAACTGAAGATTTTCCAAATAACAGTTTCAAGCTGAGAAATGATTAGATTATCACCAAGCACTTTGAATTTTAAACGTTGGGGCCCATCCGTTGGTGCACATCGGAAGGAAACCACATTCTGTTACCGTTCCTGTCTGATAGTACTCACTTAACCCCGAGACACACACAGTCCAGACGGGTCTATGAGAGGGAAGATGATGGAGCAAGCACACGAGGCAGAGGTGCCGCGAGCCATCTGTGTAGTAACACAGATCCCGTGCGCTGAAGGCTGTCCTCCTCGGCAGTCATGAAAAACCAAGCAGTTCTACCTGAGAAAGGTTCACTTCGAACTGAGTTTTTACTGCCTCCGAAAAGCTTCTCTCCAAAAACGTGGCTGTCCCTCTTCTGCACACTCCCTCCTCAGCTCTGCAGCTGCTTCACTTCCTGGCGCCTTTTTTTCCTCCCGCCCCCAGAGCAATCCCATTGGCCCAGCCCACATCACTCAACCAACAGCATCCTGTTCACAGCACCCGCCCGGCAAACAGGACACTGAAACCCACAAGGGACAAAGAACACTGGTAAATGTCTTCCCCACAAATTGTCCTCAGTCCCTTACATTATTGTCATATGTATTAGTATACAGTGAAAAGTATTGTTTCTTGCACACTGTACAGACAAAGCATACTGTTCATAGAGAAGGAAATGAGAGAGTGCAGGATGTAGTGTTACAGTCATAGCTTGGGTGTAGAGAAAGATCAATTTAGTGCAAGGTAGGCCCATTCACAAGTCTGGCTAGTTCTCCATGGATCCCATGTGGTCTAACCTTAACTGGCCAGTCTACCATAGGTACCTTGTCGAAGGCCTTGCTGAAGTCCATGTAGACAACATCTACTGCACCGTCCTCATCTATTTTTTTTTGGTCACCCTTTCAAAAAGCTCTGTTAAATTTTTAAGACACAATTTCCCACGCACAAAGCGATGCTGACAATCCGTAATCAGCCTTTGCCTTTCCAAATACATGTAGATCCTGTCTCTCAGACTACCGTCCAACAACTTACCCACCCTGACATTAGGATCACCAGTCTGTAGTTCCCTGGCTTTTCCCTGCTGCCTTTCTCAAATAACAGTGTAACATTTGCCTCTCTCCAGTCTTCTGGCACCTCACCCGTGGTTGTTGATGATACAAATATATACGCTAGGGGGCACCACAATTGTTTCCCTCGCTTCCCACAATGTCCTGGGATGCACTTGATCAGGTCCTTGAGATTTATCTCCCTTTCTGTGTTTTAAAACATCCAGCACCTTGTCTTCTGTAATGTGGGCGCCATTGAAGACATCACTATTTACATCCTGAATTCCCCAGCTTTCATGTCTTTCTCCAGGTAAATACTGATGAGAAATATTCCATTAGGATCTCACCCATCTCCTGTGGCTTCACACATAAATGACCTTGTTGATCTTTAAGGGGCCTATTCTCTCCCTAATTACTCTTTTGCCCTTAATATACTTGTAGAATCTCTTTGGATTTTCTTTGACCTTATCTGCCAAAGCTATCTCCTGTTCCCTTTTTGCCCTCCTGATTTCCATTTTAAGTGTACTTCTGCACTCCCTATACTCCTCAAGGGATTCACTTGACCCCAGCTGCCTGAACCTGACATATGCTTCCTTCTTTTTATTGACCAGAATCTCGGTATCTCTCGTCATCGAGTGTTTCCTTCTCCTGGCGGCTTTGTCCTTTTCAGTAACAGGAAGGTGCTGGCCCTGAGCTCTCGCTATCTCGCTTCTGAAAGCATCCCACATTCCAGACGTTCCTTGACCTGTGGACAGCCTTCCCCAATCAGCTTGTGAAAGTTCCTGTACAATACCATCAAAATTGGCCAAGCCCCAATTTAGAACTTTAACTTGTGGACCAGACCTATCCTTTTCCATAACTATGTTAAAACTAATCGAATTATGGTCATTGATCCCAAAGTGCTCCCCAGTAACACTTCAGTCACATGCTGCTTTACATCCTGGTTACTTGTTTGTATGTATATTTCCTCAACTTCATATCACAACAAGGACATCAATTTGTCTCTTATCTTGGGGAAATCAACAATAAATAAACTTTGAAACTTTAAACTTTTATCCAACACACATTGTCAAAATGCTGTTAGACTTAACACTATAAGAAAATATTAAACTCCAGTGCAGTCACAGGAATTATTAACATCATGAAAAGAATGAGCCCTGTCAGAATGAACATAGTCCAATCCCGGATGTGATTAACAGGAGCAATAATAGCAGATTCCAACCCTGCAATCACTCGTGAACTCGCTGGTGTCTCAGTAGGTGATAGGACTGAGTAAATCCCTTCCCACACTGGGAGCAGATGAATGGCCTCTCTCCAGTGTGAATTCGCTGGTGTCTCAGCAGTTGGAATGACTGAATGAATCCTATCCCACACTCAGAGCAGATGAAAGGCCTCTCTGTAGAGTGAACACGCTGGTGTCTCAGGAGGAGAGCTGACTGAGTGAATCCCTTACCACAGATGAAACAGATGAATGGGTTCTCCGCAGAGTGAATTTGTTGATGTCTCTGCAAGCTCCACGACCGACTGAATCGCTTTCCACATTTAGTGCAAGAGAACGGCCTCGCCCCAGTGTGAACTCGCTGGTGTCGCAGGAGACTGAATGACCGAGTGAATCCCTTACCGCACACAGAACAGGAGAATGGGCTCTGACTACAGTGAATGTATTGGTGTCTCTGTAGATTCCTTGTACTTTTGAAGCTCTTACCACAGTCCGAACATTTAAAAAGTCTCTCATCAGTGTGAACAAGCTGATGAGAAGTGAGATTAGTTAAACTGCTGAATCCCTTCCCACACACAGAGCAGCTAAATGGTCTCTCCCCAGTGTGAACTTGCTGATGTACAGTGAGGTGAGATGACTGAGTGAATCCCATGCCACATTGGGAGCAGATGAACGGCCTCACCCCAGTGTGAACTCGCTGGTGTCTCAGCAGGGTGGATGTCTGAGCAAATCCTTTCCCACACTTGAAGCAGGTGAATGGTCTCTCCCCAGTGTGACTGCGTCGATGAGTTTCCAGATCTGATGGGGATCTGGTCACTTTACCACAGTCCCCATATTTCAGTGGCCTGTGTGTGATGTTGGCTCCCGTGTGAGTGCATCGATGATATTCCAGCCGGGATGGATAATTAAATCCCTTCCCACAGTCCCCACATTTCCACGGTTTCTCCATGGTGCTGGTGTCCTTGTGTCTCTCCAGGTTGCACGATCAGCTGAAGCTTCATCCACACACAGAACACATGTACAGTTTCTCCTCGCTGTGGATGGTGTGATGTTTTATCAGGCTGTGTAACTGGTTGAAGCTCTTTCCACAGTCAGTTCACTGGAACACTCTCATTCGGGTGTGTGTGTCTCGGTGCTTTTCCAGTCACAGTGATGTTTGAAATCTTTTCCCACAGACAGAACAGACATTCTCCTCCTTCCACAGTGAAAGGTTGATGATATTCAAATCCTGACGAATCGGGTGATTCTGTTAAATATTGATGTGATGTTTGCTTTTGTACTTTTTATCTGCAAATTCTCCCCTTCTAACACCCTGCAAAAGAAATTTAGGAAAATTATAACTAAGTCTGGATTAGAAGTTCTGAAAAGATAATTCTAGTTTTTCTGGAACATTTTTTCCTCTTTTGTTCCCCCAAATCTGTAAATCCCCGTCCCACACACTCTCCCTCCTCCCTGGGCTGAAATCCAAACCCATCTCACCATCTCCACCATTTCTTTCCTCCACTCCCAGTTTTCTCCCTCCCTCTCCTCTGTCTGGGTGCAGATATCCACTCCATCTGACAAAGGAGCAGCGCTCCAAAAGCTAATCGCATTTGCTGCCAAATAAACCTGTTGGACTTTAACCTGGTGTTGTTAAAACTCTTACTGTGTTTACCCCAGTCCAACGCTGGCATCTCCACATCATGGGTTCAGTTCTCCAGCTCCTGTCTGCAGCCTGACAATAAAACCAATGGGTCTTATTGGGGGTGTTGGGTCTCCAGCGGGTGTTTGTGAACCCTCCCCGCCCACCTCCCAGGGTTTCCTTCCTTCCCAGAGATCAGAGTCCTCATTGATTTGAGGCCAAAGTGTAACCTTATTTATTGTCCCCCTCCCCCATCCTCTGATGTGAACCATCCTCCAGTGGCTGAGCCAGGATGGGGCCGTTAACCTGGGCCTGTTCCCGGGAGGGAGGGAGGGAGAAGCCCCGCAGCTGCAAACCAGGGAGCTGACAATGATTCTGAAGGGTTTGCGGATCCACAAAGTGTTTCCAAATCCTCCCAGCCACCGCCTAACGCTGACTCCGCTTCTCCGGGACAAACAAGCGCCAAGGACAGCAATGACACTGCGCATGCTCCACATCACAATGCTCGGGGATTGATTGACGGCAACTCCGGACCAATAGGAAGAGGGGGCGGGGCTGGATGACCGAGCGGGAGCGGCTGGTCCTCCAACCAATCAGAATGAATGAGGGGCGGGACCTGAAGAATGCGCAGTGCGGGTAATGGCGATGCATGGACGGTTTTAAGTCGGAACCAAGATCAATACCAGGTAGAGGGCGGCGCGCGGGGAGCGATGAACATGGCGGGTGGGTGAAGAGCTTCCTAAACATGTTCAAAGGCAAACCCCGGAAATGAACTTCCCGGTTCCCCCCGTTTGTGGCAAATGGAGCCGCAACTTGTCGTGTTGGGCCTGGGCTGACTGCCGCCATTGAGGCTGAGTGTGGAAGACCGGCAGGGAGTGAAGTCCTGACGTCACAATAGAATTCATGACAGTAACGCGTCACAATGGAGAGTGAGTGTGACGTCACAATGGAGAGTGAGTGTGACGTCACAATAGAATGGATGAGGGTTCCAGATGAGCTGAGACTGGGGCGGAGTCGGGCGATGTCACTGAGGTGGAAGTAGACGGTCTTGACGATGATGTGGATATTGTGGCTGGAACCTCATCTTGGGGTGAAATATTTCACCAGGATTGTGAACAGCCTGGTTCAGCCTCAGACAGTTCCCAGGAAGAGGGATAGAGTTGCTGGTGAGGGAGTGGAGTTTGTAGTGGGGACTGAAGACAATGGGTTCAGAATTCCCAGTATTGATTTGGAAAAAAATTCTCTTAGTCCTTGACGTCAGACAAGTCAGGATGGTGTGTGAGCTGGAGGGGAACTTGGAGGTGATGGTGTTCACGTCTACCTGCTATCTTAGTCCTTCTGAATGATGGAGGTTGAGGGTTTGGGAGATTCTGTCAAAGTTCTCATTGAGTTGTTGATGTATAAAATCCCTCTCCTTCACCCCTGGCCTCTCCTACTTCTCTCTGTCTCCTCCCACAGTGCCCAGAGTCTTGTGTAGACCCAGCCTGGATGACAAGTTTCTTTTCGTGAAGGACATTAGTGAATCAGTTGGAACAAAAACAGAAAATGCTGGAGAAACTCAGCAGGTCTGACAGTGTCTGTGGAGAGAGAATAGAGCCAATGTTTTGGGTCTGGATGACACTTGTCGACAATGGGTCTTCCAGACTCAGAACGTTGGCCCCATTCTCTCTCTACAGATGCTGTCAGACCTGCTGAGTTTCTCCAGCATTTTCTGTTTTTGTTTCAGATTCCAGCATCCACAGTATTTTGCTTTGATCTTAGTGAATCAGTTGGCAATCCAAAAGCTTTCATAGTCACTTTTTCCCAGTGCTGGCCCCAGATTCATTCAGCTCAATTTCACAACCATTGTATTTTTGTGGGTTCCCTTACTCTCTTCTTTCTGTTTTAATCAATTTCACAGGGTTTTAGAAGATGAGGATTCAAACAATGTATCAGAACCTGATGGAATCGTCCGATTTATTGTAACCTGAATATCATTGTATTTTGAACATGGAAGAAAATAGCACCGTTCACAGTGAAGAGAAACTGTACATATGTTCTCTGTGTGGACAAGACTTCAACCAATCATCTGGCCTTTCGGAGCACAATTGCCGTCACAACAGGGAGATGGCATGGAAATGTAGAGACTGTGGGAAGGAATTCGATTACCCATCCCTGCTGGAAACTCATCGGCGCAGTCACACTGGGGAGAGGCCATTCACCTGCTCCCAGTGTGGAAAGGGTTTTGCTCACCCATCCACCCTAGTAAAACACCAGCGAATTCACACTGGGGAGAGACCATTCACCTGCTCCCAGTGTGGGAAGCGATTTGCTCACTCATCCAATCTGCTGAAACATCAGCGAATGCACACTGGAGAGAGACCGTTCACCTGCTCTGTTTGTGGGAAGGGATTCACTCAGTCATCCAACCTTGCATTACACAAGCAAATTCACACTGAGGAGAAGCCGTTCACCTGCTCCCAATGTGGGAAGGGATTCAGTCGGTCATCAAATTTGCTGACACACCAGACTGTTCACACTGGGGAGAGGCCATTCACCTGTTCCCAGTGTGGGAAGGGATTTGCTCACTCTCACACATTGCGGACGCACCAGCGAATTCACACTGGGGAAAGACCATACACCTGCTCTGTATGTGGGAAGGGATTCAATCAGTCATCCAACCTAGCAATACACAAGGAAGGGCACACCGGGGAGAGACCGTTCACCTGCTCCCAGTGTGGGAAGGGATTTGCTCATTCAGCCAACCTGCTGAAACACCAGAGAGTTCACACTGGGGAGAGGCCATTCATTTGCTCTGTTTGTGGGAAAGGTTTTGCTCGCTCATCCAACCTGCGGTTACACCAGCGAGTTCACACTGGGGAGAGACCTTTCGTCTGCTCCACATGTGGGAAGGGATTCACTCAGTCATCCACTCTGCAGACACACCAGCGAGTTCACAAGTAACTATTGTGATGGGATTTTTCTGTTAATCATATTCATTGAATGATTCAACCTCTGCTGAGACATCGCAGCAGTCACTCCGATTAGACTTATTATCTGCTCCCACTCTTGGGGATAACAAATCATTTGAGATTAAGTAAATACAAATTGAGGGCATTGATTGGATGATTATGAATGCAAATGAAGAGACATGTACTGACATAGTGTGAAGTTAGGAGGGAAATACCTGTGAAGTTTCACTCCAAATAAATCTGTACCAAATAAAGGTTGGCTCCAACTTCTTCCTTCACCATAACACTGTCAGGATTGTAACATGGTCAGAGGGAATATTTTCTATTGGTGGAGATTGGAAGCTAAAGGGAAATATTTTTCAGACAGAAGTTTTGCAATCCCAGCAGCTTTTGTGAGAAATGGCTGAAAGTGAGTGGGAATTGTCAGGGTCAGATTACCCGCTGCTGCTCTCAGAGTCTGAACCATATGAAAGTGGAGATGTGGATACTGGTTACATCCCTACCAAGGGGGAAACAAGGTCTGGCCTTGGCATTGTGCCTGAGAAATAGTTGATGCATTGGTGGTCATCTTCCAAGATTCTATAAACGCTGGAACAGTTTCGACAGGTTGGAGTGTAGCTAATGTAACCCCACTATTTAAAAAGGGAGGTAGAGAGAAAACAAGGAATTATAGACCAGTAAGCCTGACACTGTTAGTGGGGAATATTCAAGAATCCATTTTCAAAGATTCTGTTGCAAAAGACTTGAAAAACAGTGGCAGGATCGGACAGAGTCAGCATGGATTTAAGAAAGGGAAATCGTGCTTGACAAAACGATTCGAATTCTTTGAGGATATAACTAGTAGAGTTGATGAGGGGGAGCCAGTTGATGTGGTTTATTTCAACTTTCAGAAGGATTTCGACAATGTCCCACATAAAAGATTAATGTGTCAAATTAAAGCACATGGGATTGAGGTAGTGTGTTCAGATGGATAGAAACTAGTTGGCAGACAGGACACAAAGAGTAGGAATAAACGGGTCTTTTTCCAAATGGCGGCACGGTAGCACAGTGCTTAGCACTGCTGCTTCACAGCGCCAGGGACGCAGGTTCGATTCCTGGCTTGGGTCACTGTCTGTGTGGAGTTTGCATGTTCTCCCCGTGGGTTTCCTCCCACATTCTGAAAGACGTGCTGGTTAGGTACATTGACCCGAACAGGCGCTGGACTGTGGCAACTTGGGGAATTTCACAGTAACTTCATTGCAGTGTTAATGTAAGCCTTACTTGTGACTAATAAATAAACTTTTTAAAAACTTTTTTAAAATGGCAGGAAGTGACTAATGGGGTAATGCAGGGGTCAGAGCTGGGACCTCAGCTCGTTACTACATATAAATGACTTAGATGAGGGAACTAAATGCAATATCTCCAAATTTGTTAATGACACAAAGCAAGGTGGGAGGGTGAGCTGTGAGGAGGATGCAGCAATCCTTCAGTGTAATTTGACAAGTTGAGTGAGTGGGCAAATGATTGGCAGTTGCAGTATAATTTGGATAAATGTGAGGTCATCCACTTTGGGAGCAAAAATGGGAAGACAGATTACTATCTGAATAGTCATACAGTAGGAGGAGGAAATATGCAACACAACCTGGGTGTTCTTGCACAATAGTCACTGAAGGTAAGCATGCAGGTGTAAAAGACAGTAAAAAAGACGAATGGTATGTTGGAACAAAATTCAGCAGTTTAGGCAGCATCTGCGCAGAGAGAGAAACACAGTTAACATTTCAGCTCTGTGACCTTTCATCAGAACTGGGAAAAGTTAGAAATGTAACAGGTTTGGAGAAAGGGGCGGGTGAGACAGGGACTAAAGGAAGGTCTGATAGGGTGGAAGCCAGGAGAAATTGAATGAGAGCAAAGTGAATTCCTCAGAGCCAAAGGGAATGGAGCGAGAAAAGGAACAAAAGCTGTGCCTGGAGCGGGGGGGGGGGGGGGGCTGCCGACTGAAAGAAAAATGAAACAATCAAAGAAAAATAAACAAAATAGGCTCAGAGTTGTAGAGTCATAGAGGTTTACAGCATGGAAACAGGCCCTTCAGCCCCACTTGTCCATGCCACCTTTTTTTTAAACCCCTAAACTAATCCCAATTGTCCGCATTTGGCCCATATCCCTCTATACCCATCGTATCCATGTAACTGTTAAATGCTTTTTAAAAGACAAAATTGTACCTGCCTCTACTACTACCTCTGGCAGCTTGTTCCAGACACTCACCACCCTCTGTGTGAAAAAATTGCCCCTCTGGACACTTTTGTATCTCTCCCCTCTCAACTTAAATCTATGCCCTCTAGTTTTAGCCTCCCCTACCTTTGGGAAAAGATATTGACTATCTAGCTGATCTGTGCCCCTCATTATTTTATAGACCTCTGTAAGATCACCCCTCAGCCTTCTATGCTTCAGAGAAAAAAGTCCCAGTCTGTCCAGCCTCTCCTTATAACTCAATCCATCAAGTCCCGGTAGCATCCTAGTAAATCTCTTCTGCGCTCTTTCTAGTTTAATAATATCCTTTCTACAATAGGATGACCAGAACTGTACATACTATCCCAAATGTGGTCTTACCAATGTCTTGTACAACTTCAGTAAGACATCCCAACTCGTGTATTCAATGTTCTGACCAATGAAACTAAGCATGCTGAATGCCTTCTTCACCACTCTGTCCACCTGTGACTTCACTTTCAAGGAGCTATGAACCTGTACCCCTAGATCTCTTTGTTCTGTAACTCTCCCCAACGCCCGTCCATTAACTGAGTAAGTCCTGCCCTGGTTCAATCTACCAAAATGCATCACCTCGCATTTGTCTAAATTAAACTCCATCTGCCATTCATCAGCCCACTGGCCCAATTGAGAGTTTACTCTCAGAGTAAAGAGAGTTTACTCTCTGAAACTGTTGAACTAAATGAGGAGTCTGAAAGGCTGTAAAATGTGGGTGTGGGTGGGTGAATGGGAGGATCTTCTGGATCTGCTCGAGACCTTGGTTAAGCAGTAATCTGTAGATCCAGGATGGGTGGGGCTGAATGGGGAGGCGGGGGTCACTCTGGCTGCCGACTTATCTTCTGTCTTGTCTGTGCCCAGGTGGCCCCGGAGAGGGAGATTCTATTGGGACTTTGTTGCTGATTTTGGTCTTTTAGTTTGATTGAACCACATGTTTGGGTGAAGGATTGGAATTGTCTGTTCTGAATTTGTATCCTGCACTGATAGTGACACTGACATAACTATCTTACTCACCATTTCTACCCCTCTTCAACTAAAGAACAGACATTCGGACTCGAATGTTAACTCTGTTTCTCTCTCCACCAATGCTGCCAGACCTGCTGAGTTTTTCCAACATTTTCTGAGGTTTTTTTCAGATTATTGGCACCCATGGAATTTTGCTTTCATCTCAATAGCCTGATTTAAGATTCTAGGAATAAGTCCATCAGGACCCCGGTCTCTCCCCAGTGTGAACTCACTGGTGTACAGTGAGTTGAGATGATCCCCTGAACCCAGGCTCACAGTAAAAGCACCTGAATGTCTCTCATCAGTGTGAATACGCTGATGAGACATCAGCTCTCCACAACTTTTATAGCAGTTCCTGCAGTCTGGGCATTTGTAAGGTCTCTCCCCAGTGTGAAACCAGAGTGTTTGCACTGTGGATGATTGAGTGAATCCTTTCTGTTCGGGTCCTGGACCAGAACCTCTAAATTACATTAGGAAATCAGAGTAGACCCCAACAATTTTTCTATTTTGGCATAAGTGTGAGGATAGGATGCTTCACTCCAGGGGTAATTCCACTGACAAATTAGGGATCTTTTATGGTAAAACAAACTTTATTGAATGAAAGTTTAAATATAATTCCAACAAATGAAGCAGCTTGACTATTAACATAGAATCATAGAATCCTACAGTGCAGAAGGAGGCCATTCAGCCCATCGAGTCTGCACCGACCACAATCCCACCCAGGCCCTATTCTCTCAACCCCTCATATTTACCCTGCTAATCCCCCGACACGAGGGTTAATTTAGCATAGCCAATCAACCTAATCTGCACATCTTTGGACTGTGGGAGAAAACCGGAGCAACCCCCGGAGGAAACCCATGCAGACACGGGGAGAATGTGCAAACTCCACACAGATAGTGACCTGAGACCGGAATTGAACCCAGGTCCCTGGCGCTGTTAGGCATCAGTGCTAACATTTGAACAATATTTAAAAGTGAATGGAAATAACTTTAATTTAATTTCTAACTCGGTAGCACAGTGGTTAGCACTGTTGCTTCACAGCTCCAGGGACCTGGGTTCGATTCCCGGCTTGGGTCACTGTCTGTGTGGAGTTTGCCATTCTCTTCGTGTCTGCGTGGGTTTCCTCCGGGTGCTCCGGTTTCCTCCCACAGTCCAAAGATGTACGGGTTAGGTTGATTGGCCATGCTGAAATTGCCCCTTAGTGTTCTGAGATGCGTAGGTTAGAGGGATTAGTGGGTAAATACGTAGGGATATGGGGATAGGGCCTGGGTGGGATTGTGGTCGGTGCAGACTCGATGGGCCAAATGGCCTCTTTCTGCACTGTAGGGTTTCTATGATTCTATGATTTCAGTTCCAAATAAGCAACATTCCTCTTACCAATGCAAATGCCACTTTAAATAGTTAGCAACCATAAATATACTTGCTATAATGAGTATAGAGTGCCTTGAAACTTCCAGAGAGAAGACAAGTCTCAGAGCAGCTTGTGGAAACCCTCGATCAACAAAAAGTCCTGATGAGCTTCCAGCTCTGACAGGTAACTGAAACTCTCCTCAGTCTCCACAGTTTCACAGTTTCTCCCTAATTTGAAATCCAATCACAATAGTTACTTGTGAATTCCCTGGTGTGTCACAAGATTCGATGAGGTAACATATCCCTTCCCACACTGCAAGCAGGTGAACGGCCTCTCCCCAGTGTGAACTCAATGATGTATTGCTAGTTTAGATGACTAATTGAATCCCTTCCCACACACAGAGCAGGTGAATGGCCTCTCCCTAATGTGAATTCGCTGGTGTGTGAACAAGGTGGCTGACTGAGCAAATCCCTTTCCACACTGGGAACAGATGAATGGCCTCTCCCCAGTGTGAACTCGCTGGTGTTTCAACAAAGTAGATGAGTCAGCAAATCCCTTCCCACACTGGGAGCAGGTGAATGGCCTCTCCCCAGTGTGAACTCGCTGGTGTTTCAACAAAGTAGATGAGTCAGCAAATCCCTTCCCACACTGGGAGCAAGTGAATGGCCTCTCCTGAGGCGCAGCACAGTAGCACAGTGGTTAGCACTGCTGCCTCACAGTTCCAGGGGCCTGGGTTTGATTCCCGGCTCGGGTCACTGTCTGTGTGGAGTTTGCACATTCTCCCCGTGTCTGTGTGGTTTCCTCCAGGTGCTCCGGTTTCCGCCCACAGTCCAAAGATGTGCAGGTTAGGGCATTGGCCATGCTAAATTGCCCCTTAGTGCCCCGGGATGTGTAGGTTAGAGGTATTAGTGGGGTAAATGTGTGGGGTTGTGGGGATACGGCCTGGGTGGGATTATTGTTGGTGCAGACTCAATGGGCCGAGTGGCCGCCTTCTGTACTGTAGGGTTTCTATGATTCTATGAGTATGAGTTCGCTGGTGTATCAGCAGAGTGGATGAGTGAGCAAATCCCTTCCCACATTCAGAGCAGGTGAACGGTTTCTCCCCAGTGTGAACTCGCTGGTGTATTGCTAGGTTGGATGACTGATTGAATCCCTTCCCACATTGGGAGCAGGTGAACGGCCTCTCCTCAGCATGAGTCCTCTGATGTATATGTAAGCTGGATAACTGAGTGAATCCCTTCCCACACTGAGAGCAGATGAATGGGCTCTCACCAGTGTGACTGCGTCGATGAATTTCCAGCAGGGATGGGTAATTGAATTCCTTCCCACAATCCTCACACTTCCATGCCATCTTCCTGTTGTGACTGCAATTATGTTCCGAAAGGCCAGATGATTGGTTGAAGTCTTGTCCACAAACAGAACATGTGTACAGTTTCTCTCCACTGTGAATGGTGCTTTTTTCTTCCATGTTCAAAACACAATGATATTCAGGTTACAATAAATTGGCCGATTCCATCAGATTCTGATATCATGTTTTGTTTCAGTTTCTCAACTGCAAATCTTCCTCTTGTAAAACCTGTGAAATTGAAAAAAGTGAGTGAAAAAGAACCCACAAAAACACAAAGACGGGTTGTGAAATTGAGCTGAATGAATCTGGTCATTTGTGGGGCCGGCACGAGCGATTGGATTGTCATAAAAACCCAACTTGTTTGCTGATGTCCTTGAGGGAAAGAAACCTGCCACCTGGACTGGGTCTACACAAGACTCTGGGCATTGTGGGAGGAGTTAGGAGAGAAATAGGAGAGGCCGGGGGTGAAGGCGAGGGATTTTATACATCTACAACTTGACGATAACTTTGACAGAATCTCCCAAACCCTCAACCTCCATCACCTAGAAGGATCAGATAGCAGATAGATGTGATCACCATCACCTCCAAGTTCCTCCAACTCACACATCATCCTGACTTATCTCACTTTCAGTATTGAAAGAACAGAAATTGCTTTCATATAAACACTGATAAGACTGAACCCATTGTCTTCAATCCTCACTGCAAATTCCACTCCCTCGCCAGCAACTCTATCCCTCTTCTTGCCAAGTGTCTGAGGCTGAACCAGGCTGTTCACAACCAGGGTGAAATATTTCACCCCGAGTTGAGCTTCCAGCCACATATCCAGATCATCGGCAAGACCCGTCCATTTCCACCCCAGTAACATCACCTGACTCCACTCCAGTCTGAGCTCATCTGGAACCCTCATCCATTCGATTAACAACCTGAAATTCAGGGTGGAAGAAGAATTTTCTCAGGTGTCCCCCTGGGGTGCTCTGCATTTTGCTGAACCTCTCTCAACCAATACAGAGACTGCGAAAGACAGCATATAGTTAAAGAACGAAAAGGAATTTATTTGCAAATGCATGCATCAGGAGAGACACACAGTCAATGTCCTCGCTGAGCTAATATTGCAAGGTAATATTATTCTGAACATTTCAAAATCCCACCCAGTCTTGTCAATCAGACTGGAGGCCCAATCACAACATTACCCATTATTATCTGAGCCAATTACGTTCCACCTGTCAACAGGAATAGGCGATTATTCGCTTATTGCCCATGTAGGTTCCTTCCCCTTTACCGAGGAAACCGAACCCATGTCATTCCAGTAACCAAGGCCATAACTAACACCTGCGAATTTTAATTGGTGAAAGGAGTCACTCTTTCGCTGGAACCAGGGCCTCCTTTATCAGCTTGAGAGACTGCTCCAGCCTCGCTACCCATGAACGGATTTACTCCCTTAAATACCAGGCCATTAAACTTGCCTTTCGCATATCCAGAAGCTGCCTTTCTGTGCTCCATTGTATTCAAAGAATTCAGCCTGTCCACCACTATTTCCCATCATGCTGTATTCGGAACGAAGTTGGCCAAGGCACAATACATATTGAAAATACAGTTTAAGCTTATAATACTTGGTTAATTTGTGGTTATTCAGTTTATAATAGAACATAGAACAGTACAGCACATAACAGGCCCTTCGGCCCACGATGTTGTGCCGAGCTATATCTGAAACCAAGATCAAGCTATCCCACTCCCTATCATCCTGGTGTGCTCCATGTGCCTATCCAATAACCGCTTAAATGTTCCTAAAGTGTCTCACTCCACTATCACTGCAGGCAGTCCATTCCACACCCCAACCACTCTCTGCATAAAGAACCTACCTCTGATATCCTTCCTATATCTCCCACCATGAACCCTATAGTTATGCCCCCTTGTAATAGCTCCATCCACCCGAGGAAATAGTCTTTGAACGTTCACTCTATCTATCCCCTTCATCATTTTATAAACCTCTATTAAGTCTCCCCTCAGCCTCCTCCACTCCAGAGAGAACAGCCCTAGCTCCCTCAACCTTTCCTCATAAGACCTATCCTCCAAACCAGGCAGCATCCTGGTAAATCTCCTCTGCACTCTTTCCAGCGATTCCACATCCTTCTTAGAGTGAGGTGACCAGAACTGCACACAATATTCCAAATGTGGTCTCACCAAGGTCCCGTACAGTTGCAGCATAACCCCACGGCTCTTAAACTCCAACCCCTTGTTAATAAAAGCGAACACACTATAGGCCTTCTTCACAGCTCTATCCACTTGAGTGGCAACCTTTAGAGATCTGTGGATATGGACCCCAAGATCTCTCTGTTCCTCCACAGTCTTCAGAACCCTACCTTTGACTCTGTAATCCACATGTAAATTAGTCCTCCCAAAATGAATCACCTCACATTTATCAGGGTTAAACTCCATTTGCCATTTTTCAGCCCAGCTTTGCATCCTATCTATGTCTCTTTGCAGTCTACAACAGCCCTCCACCTCATCCACTACTCCACCAATCTTATAAGAACATAATAAGAACATAAGAAATAGGAGCAGGAGCAGGCCATCCAGCCCCTCGAGCCCGCCCCGCCATTCAATAAGATCATGGCTGATCTGACGTGGATCAGTACCACTTACCCGCCTGATCCCCATAACCCTTAATTCCCTTACCGATCAGGAATCCATCCATCCGCGCTTTAAACATATTCAGCGAGGTAGCCTCCACCACCTCAGTGGGCAGAGAATTCCAGAGATTCACCACCCTCTGGGAGAGGAAGTTCCTCCTCAACTCTGTCTTAAACCGACCCCCCTTTATTTTGAGGCTGTGTCCTCTAGTTTTAACTTCCTTACTAAGTGGAAAGAATCTCTCCGCCTCCACCCTATCCAGCCCCCGCATTATCTTATAAGTCTCCATAAGATCCCCCCTCATCCTTCTAAACTCCAACGAGTACAAACCCAATCTCTTCAGCCTCTCCTCATAATCCAAACCCCTCATCTCCGGTATCAACCTGGTGAACCTTCTCTGCACTCCCTCCAATGCCAATATATCCTTCCTCATATAAGGGGACCAATACTGCACACAGTATTCCAGCTGCGGCCTCACCAATGCCCTGTACAGGTGCATCAAGACATCCCTGCTTTTATATTCTATCCCCTTCGCAATATAGGCCAACATCCCATTTGCCTTCTTGATCACCTGTTGTACCTGCAGACTGGGCTTTTGCGTCTCATGCACAAGGACCCCCAGGTCCCTTTGCACGGTGTCATCAGCAAATGTACTGATCCACCCTTCAGCCCCCTCCTCTAAGTCATTAATAAAAATCACAAAGAGCAGAGGACCAAGCACTGGTCCCTGTGGCACTCCGCTAGCAACCTGCCTCCAATCCAAAAATTTTCCATCCACCACATCGATCAGACAGCCAGTTACTTATCCAATCGGCCAACTTTCCCTCTATCCCACACCTCCTCACTTTCATCATAAGCCGACCATGGGGGACCTTATCAAACGCCTTAGTAAAATCCATGTATATGACATCAACTGCCCTACCTTCATCAACACACTTAGTTACCTCTTCAAAAGATTCTATCAAATTTGTGAGGCACGACTTGCCCTTCACGAATCCGTGCTGACTATCCCGGATTAATCCGCATCTTTCTAAATGGTCGTAAATCCCATCCCTAAGGACCTCTTTCATCAATTTACCAACCACCGAAGTAAGATTAACCGGTCTATAATTACCAGGGTCATTTCTATTCCCTTTCTTAAACAGAGGAACAACATTCCCAACTCTCCAATTCTCTGGCACCATCCCCGTGGACAGTGAGGACCCAAAGATCAAAGCCAAAGTCTCTGCAATCTCATCCCTTGCCTCCCAAAGAATCCTAGGATATATTTCATCAGGCCCAGGGGACTTATCGACCTTCAGTTTACTCAAAACTGCCAGGACATCCTCCCTCCGAACATCTATTTCCTCCAGCCTATTAGCCTGTAACACCTTCTCTTCCTCAAAAACATGGCCCCTCTCCTTGGTGAACACTGAAGAAAAGTATTCATTCATCACCTCGCCTATCTCTACTGACTCCATACACAAGTTCCCACGACTGTCCTTGACTGGCCCTAACCTCACCCTGGTCATTCTTTTATTCCTCACAAAAGAGTAAAAAGCCTTGGGGTTTTCCTTGATCCGACCCGCCAAGGACTTCTCATGTCCCCTCCTAGCTCTCCTAAGCCCCTTTTCAGCTTGTTCCTTGCTAACTTGTAACCCTCAATCGAGCCATCTGAACCTTGTTTCCTCATCCCTACATAAGCTTCCCTCTTCCTTTTCATATTTTCATATTTCTTTTCACATTTCATACCTTTGCATATTTTGTTCCAGGCACATTGTGAATTCTCAGTACATATACAGTAAGGCACTTTATAATTACCTTAACTTAGTCAATTTATTTTAGTAAAAATGAAATGAAGGGTCTCATACTAGGAATTCTATATCACCCCCCATCAGTCCGTGATTGCAGAAACTGAGCAGTCACAGGAATGTGGTTAAGATAGTCCAGTCCCACAATGCCTCACATTCAATCTGCAGTCCTTCAATTATAACAGAATATGTGGCTGTATGTAGCTGCCTCGGCCGTGGTCAACCCCAACACTGCCTTCCTGAACTGCTACAATGCCTGAGGTGTAAGTACACCCACAGTGCTGTTAGGGAGGGATTTCCAGCTACAAATCCAGACTTTAACTGAACTGTAGGTGGATACCAGATTGATATATTCCATTCAACCACACCCAAGATGAATTGTTCAAATTCCTTTATTGTCCAGGACAATATATTCACAATCATAGAAATCATAGAAATCATGGAAATCCTACAGTACAGAAAGAGGCCATTCAGCCCATCGAGTTTGCATCGACCACAATCCCACCCAGGCCCTACCCCCATATCCCTACATATTGTACCCACTAATCCCTCTAATCTACGCATCCCAGGACACTAAGGGGCAATTTTAGCATGGCCAATCAACCTAACCCGCACATCTTTGGACTGTGGGAAGAAACCGGAGCACCCGGAGGAAACCCACGCAGACACGGGGAGAATGTGCAAACTCCGCACAGACAGTGACCCAAGCCGGGAATTGAACCCAGGTCCCTGGAGCTGTGAAGCAGCAGTGCTAACCACTGTGCTACCGTGCCGCCAATCTCTTTCAAACAGAAATTAAACATTCCATTTGATTTCAGGTATTAACATATTCTGTTAGTTTGTTCTTTATTGTCGATGTCAGGCTGGGGTTGTTCCCCTTGGAGCAAAGGAGGTTGAGGGGAGATTTGATAGAGGTGGACAAGATTCTGACAGGTTGAGATAAGGTGGACAAAGAAAAGCTGTTCTCATTAGCTGATGAGACAAGGACGAGGGGGCGCAGATTTAAGGTTTTGGGTCAGAGATGGGGGTGGGGGGGGGGGGATGTGAGGAAGAATATTTTGATGCAGCGAATGGTAATGACCTGGAACTCGCTGCCTACGAGGGTGGAGGAAGTGGAGACAATAAACAATTACAAAGGAAATTGGACGGGCACTGGGAGGTTTCAAACAAAAATGCTGACTAAATATCTCTGAACTTCCTCACACCCGGTCACTCTGTGATCCTTGTGAAATTTAAAACCAGGTATTCGCAACAAGACTCAAAGAGCATCAGCCCACTGGAGGCCAAGTTGTGAGACCGGCCAGTCCAGCAGAAAGAAACCCTCCGACCCTCCCCATTGACCAACTGTGAGAATGAACAAAATACAGTCCTGGATGTAATTGAGAGCAGAAACAATAACAGCAGAATCCAATCCCTGGAATCACTCGTGAACTTGTTGGTGTCTCAGCAGGGCAGATGAAGCTCTGAAACCCTTCCCACACTGAGAGCAGGTGAATGGCTTCTCCCCAGTGTGAACTCGCAGGTGGGATGACCGAGTAAATCCCTCCCCACATTGAGAGCAGGTGAACGGTTTCTCCCCAGTGTGAACTCACTGGTGTGTCTGCAGGTTGGAAAACTGACTGAATCCCTTCCCACACTGAGAGCAGGTGAACGGTCTCTCCCCAGTGTGAACTCGCTGGTGTCTCTGCAGGTGGGATAACTGAGTGAATCCCTCCCCACACTGAGAGCAGGTGAACGGCCTCTCCCCAGTGTGAACTCGCTGGTGTATCTGCAGGCTGGATAACTGAGTAAACCCTTTCCCACAATCAGAGCAGGTGAATGGTCTCTGCCCAGTGTGGCTGCGGCGATGAGTTTCTAGCAGAGATGGGTAATTGAATCCCTTCCCACATTCCCCACATTTCCACGGTTTCTCCATGGTGCGGGTGTCCTTGTGACTCTCCAGGTTAAACAATCAGTTCAATCTCACACAGAACACGGGTACAGTCTCTCCCCACTGTGAATGCTGCGATGTATTTTCAGGCTGTGTAACTGTTTAAAGCTCTTTCCACAGTCAGTGCACTGGAACACTCTCACTCGGGTATATGTGTGTCACGGCATCTTTCCAGTCACATTTCTGCAAAGAAAAAGTCTGAAGCAGACAGAACAGAAAAATATTTCACCTTTTCGATTGAAAGGCCGATGGTATTCAGGTCCAGATGAACTGAATGACTGTCAGAATTTGACATGACATTTGTTCGAGATTTCTGTCTGTCAATCCTCACCTTCTCATATTCTGTGAAAGGAGTTTACAAAAGTCATCACTGTCAGCACAGATTAGAAATTCAGAACAGACAATTCTAGTTTCTATGGAACATTCTTTCCTCTCTCATTCCCCAAAAGCTGTGAATCTCCATCCCACACACTCTCCCTCCATTCTCACTCTGCTGTATCTAATATTCACCCTCCCAATTCTCCTGAAGGTGCTGATTGAGGCTGATTGACAGATCCATGCTCACTGCTTCCTGCCCTGGACACAGAGAGCTGAAAATCTCCATGCAGGCGGCCAGACAGATCTATGTCTCTATTACAGGACTAAAAATATGTTTAATGGATAGAATTGTTTCAGTTGGCTAAGATACAGGGGGCTACAATTGATCATGATCTTGAACTGCTTGTGAGGGTAGTCAAGCAGAGATGATCAATAACTTGGAAATGAAATTGGAGTTGCTGCAGAATGGGATCCACTCGACACTGACAGTGAGTCGGCATTAACCCGAGTGGTCCAATGGATTCCTTCTGTGCTGTAATGACTCTATTACTGGAAATATATCACGTAGCTACATGTTAGGGCTCAGGTTAGAAACTCCAAAATGTTTTATGGAACCCGCCTGAATCATACGTTTTACATCTTGAATTTGGCATGAAATGTTTCACTTCAGGTATGATTCAAATGACCCACCTTTTCACAAAGTTTACTTAAGAATATAGTTAACATGTTTAGTAAGAAAATTAGCAAGAACTTTTAGCAATTACAAACAAAACAAAACAACAAAGATAATGCCTAACCCATCAACAGCAGAATATTTTCTTCAGGAAGGCAAGACCTGGCTTTCAGATAACCAACAGAATTTCCAAATAAAACGGGAGAGAAAGCGAGAGAGACGTCTCTTTTCAGCGTGATGCCCCTTCTAAAACTAAACTGCATCTCAGAACTGAAAATGAAAGAACTTCTGTCACCTGACCTGCAACCAGTTTTTTATCCACAAATCCCAAAGTAAAAACAAACAACCTCTATGTAAGCCACTTAAGGAGCAAATACAGGACTCTTTGTAGACAAGCCGGTGCCATAATGTAAAAAAAAACTGAAAGGTTTATTTACAACAGCAGGATCATGATTTTGAGATTAAAAAATTTGTAAAGAAACACTAATGTCAGACGACCGTACGATATTACAGATTAGAAATAATAATAAATGGACATTACTGCAGAACCATACATGTCTAATCTTGCCATATGACAATACTGAACATATCTCTAACCTATATTAATTTACAGTCCCCTTAAATGTCAGATATTTCCTGGGGAAACCAGCCCTTTAATTGTGAACATTAGGAAAGGGACCTTTGAGCCAGACAAATCAATGTGTCAAGCTGAGGGAGCAAGGGATGTCAATGTCTTTAACACAGAGAGACCTGGGCCAACCTTTCCACAATCTGCACCCTCCCTGGATTCACTTCCTTTCCCTTCAGTTGCTGCAAGTCCCCAATTTCCCCCAGAATGAGAAAAGCAATGGAAAGGTGGAGAAAACAAAGTGTTTTACTCACAGATGTTGGAACAGGAGGAAGTTTCAGTCTGTCTGATGCCCTATCGTCATTCACGCGAAAAACCCACGCTCTGATTGGCTGGAAAACCTGAGGCCTTCCGGTCCTCCAACTCTTCTCATTGGCCAGAGCTGGAGATCATGATGTGGAGATGCCGGCGTTGGACTGGGGTAAACACAGTAAGAAGTTTAACAACACCAGGTTAAAGTCCAACAGGTTTATTTGGTAGCAAAAGCCACACAAGCTTTCGAGGCTCTGAGCCCCTTCTTCAGGTGAGTGGGAATTCTGGAGAGACAGTGAATCAAAATTGCGCATGTGCGAGTTTTTAGGGTGAATGCGCATGTGCGGGTGTGGGGCGGGGCCCGGACAAAGCCGGCGCAGTGACCATTGTCTGTCCGGGTCTTCCAGCCTTTCCCATTGGACAACAGCTCAGCGCGGCTGGAGGGCAAAGTCCCGCCCACCCCCACGTGGGGCTCCGCCCCTCATTGTCTGTCTGCGGGGGATTGACCAATGGGAACTCCGGAGGACCGGAAGGACTCTGCTCCGGTCGCTGCCTCTCACAGGCTCTGGCCAATGGGCATTCTGGAGGACCGGAAGGATTCTGGTCCCCCAGCCAATCAAAGCTCCTCCATTGCCTGAATGCGGAAGTTGCACAATGAGCTTGTTCAGCTGCTCATTCCGGCCCAGCAAAGCTGCTGCTTCTCTTTCTGAATGAAGATTGAGCTTCAGACAGACTCAAACTTCCTCCTGTCTCTCCAACATCTGTGAGTAAAACACTTTCTTTACTCCCCCCTTCCATTCCTTTTTTCATTCTGGGGGGAAACTGTTGATTTGCAGCAACTGATCACGAGAAATAGACGCAGGAGTGGCCAGCAGGCCCTTCATGGCTGATCTATGCCGGCTTCAACTCCTTTTGTGAGCCTTTTCCCATAGCCCTCTATCCCTCGATCTATCAAACTATTTATCCACCTCCACTTTAAATACTTATAGTGATCCAGCCTCCACCTGTGGGGCAGAGAATTCCAGACATTCACCACCCTCTGGGGGAAGAAATTTCTGTGCACCTCAGTTTTAAATGACCGACCATTTAGCTTGTTCGAGACTTCCGCACTTGTAAAAATATCTCACCGTCTATCCTGTCAAGCCCCCCTCAGGATCTAATATTTCAATAAAGTCACCTCTTTGTCTTCAAAGCTTCAAGGAATACAGACCTAGACAATTTATTCTCTCTTGATAGGACAACCCTCTCACCCAGGAATTTGTCTGGTGAATCTCCTTTGGACAACATCCAATGTTACTGTATCCTTGTTTAAGTAAAATCAAAACTACGCAGTATTCCAGGTGAGGCCTCACCAACACAACCCCCCTGTTTTTAAACTCCAACCCCTTTGCAATAAAGGTCAAAATTCCATTTTTCTTCTTACCTATTGTGGGACCTGCCTGCTAGCATTTTGTGATTCATGTGCAAGAACATCCAGATCCCTCTGTACTTCACTCACCTGCAGTGCCGTTCCATGTAGATAATCTCCCTTTTGATTTCTACATGACCTCCCACTTCCCCACATTAAACTTCATTTGCCAGGTTTTCATCACAATCTATCTATATCCCACTGCAGAATCAAAATATCCTCATCACAACATGTCCTTCCACCTATCTTTGAATCATTTGGAAACCTTACATTCTGTTCCTTCCTCCAGGTCATTAATTGAATCATGAATTGCAGGCCAAGAACTGATCCAAGTGGTACTCCACTGGTTACATCTTTCCACTCTGAAAATGACCCATTTATTCCAACTCTCTGTTTTCTATGTGACGGCCAGTTTTCAATCCATGCTAACACACTTCCACCAATTCCATGGACCTTTACTTTATGCACCAGCCTCTTATGTGGCACCTTGACAAATGCCTTTTGGAAATCATAGAATCCCTAGATTGCAGAAGGGGGTCATTTGGCCCATCGAGCCTGCACCAACTTTCCAACAGAGTATCTTTCCGAGGCCCTATCTCAACCCCACATTTTTACCCCACTAATCCCCCTAATCTACACATTTTAGAACATGAAGGGTCAATTTAGCATAGCCAATCCACCTAACTTGCATATCTTTGGAATGTAGAAGAAACCAGAGCACCCGAAGGAAACCTACTCAGACACGGGGAGAATGTGCAAATTCCACACAGACTGTCACCCGAGGCCGAAATTGAAGCTGCATCCCTCGCGCTGTGAAGCAACAGTGCTAACCACTGTGCCGCCGTACCACCCTCTCTAAATACACTACATCTACAGAATGAACTCGATCTACTCTTCCTCTTGCATTCTCAAAGAAATTGAGCAAATTTGTCGAACATGATTTATCTTTCTGAGAACCATGTTGCCTTAGTTTGATTATATTCAGCTTTCCTAAATGATTAGCTATTTCCTCTTTGATTATTGACTCCAGCTTCTTGCCAATAATAGATGTTAAATTAACTGGCCAATAGTTCCCTGCCTTCTGCCTTTTTGACCAAGGGAATCACATTGGCTGATTTCCAATCTTCTGATACTCTCCCGGAATCTAGCAAGTTAAGAAAAATTTCAACAAAATTCTCCATTATCTCTTCAGCAACCACCATTAAAAGGCTAGCGTGCAGTTCATTGGATCCTGGCAACTGAAGGGAAAGGAAGTGAATCCAGTCTGTTCATTCCACACATTGTTAGTCCAGTCATAGAGACATATATCTGTCTGGCAGCCTGCATGGAGATTCTGAGCTCTCTATGTCCAAGACACGAACCAGTGAGCATGGATCTGTCAATCAGCCTCAATCAGCACCTTCAGGAGAATTGGGAGGGTGAATATTAGATAAAGCAGAGTGAGAATGGAGGGAGAGTGTGTGGGATGGAGATTCACAGCTTTTGGGGATGAGAGAGAAAAGAATGTTCATTAGAATCATAGAATTCCTACATCTTATCAGCCATCCCTGAGCCATCATAATGAATCCCTCTTCTGAGAACACCCTTATCTCTGACTTGTCTGTACTGCTGGCAGTCTCACAAAGCAGCTGCCTGTGTGCTGATACGAGAAGCCCTGCTGGGCAAGTTTAATGCTCCATGACTGTGTCTTTAAAGAATGTTCCATAGAAACTAGAATTGACTTATTTGAATTTTGATCATGTACTGAATTGTGATGTTTTTCTTAAATTGAATTACAGGATATTAGATGAGGAGAAATCACAGACAGAAATCTAAAATGTCAGATCTGGATCTGACAGAGTGACTCGATTCCTTGGGACCTGAATATCATCAGGCTCTAAATCTAGAAGGAGAAATGTTTGCCCGGTCTATCAGCTTCCGAAGATTTTAAACATCGCTGTGACGAGAAATGCACTGAGACACACACAGCCAAGTGAGAGTGTTCCAGTGAACTGAGTGTGGAAAGAACTTTAACCAGTTACACAGCCTGAAAATACATCGCAGCATTCACAGTGGGGAGAGACTGTACCCGTGTTCTGTGTGAGATTTAACTGATTGTTTAACCTGGAGAGTCACAAGGACACCCGCACCATGGAGAAACCATGGAAATGTGGGGACTGTGGGAAGAGATACAGATTCCCATCATATCTCGAAGCTCATCGGCGCATTCACACTGGAGAGAGGCCATTCACTTGCCCTTGGTGTGGGATGGGATTCAGTATTGTAGCCACCCTGCAGAGACACCAACGAATTCACACTGGGGAGAGGCCGTTCACTTGCTCTCAGTGTGGGAAGGCATTCGCTCACGCATCCACCCTACAGGCACACCAGCGAGTTCACACTGGGGAGAGGCCATTCACCTGCACTGTATGTGGGAAGGGATACACTCAATTATCCAGCCTGCAGTCACACCAGCGAGTTCACACTGGGGAGAGACCGTTCACCTGCTCTCAGTGTGGGAAGGGATTCGGTCATGCAACCACCCTGCAGGCACACCAGCGAGTTCACACTGGGGAGAGACCGTTCACCTGCTCTGTATGTGAGAAGGAGTTCACTCGGCTATCTAGCCTGCAGGTACATCAGCGAGTTCACACCGGGGTGAGACCATTCACCTGCTCTCAATGTGGGAAGGGATTCAATGATTTATATGCCCTGCAAACACACCAGCGAGTTCACACTGGAGAGAAACCATTCACCTGCTCTCAGTGTGGGAAGGGATTCACTCAGTTATGCAACCTGCATACACACCAGCGAGTTCATACTGGGGAGAGACCATTCTGCTGCACTCAATGTGGGAAGGTATACAGAGATTCATCCACCCTGCGGACACACCAGCGAGTTCACACCGGGGAGAGGCCATTCACCTGCTCTGTGTGTGAGAAGGGATTCAGAGTTTCATCCAGCCTGCTGAGACACCAGCGAGTTCACAAGTGATTCCAGGGGTTGGATTCTGCTGTTACAATTCAGCTCTCAAATACGTCCAGGACTGCGTTTTGTTCATTCTCACAGATGGTCAACCGGTCGCACGATTTTGCCTCCAGTGGGCTGATGCTCTTTGATTCTTGCTGCTAAAAACCTGTTTTCAAATTTCACAAGGATCAGAGCGACAGGGTGTTGAGAAGTTCAGAGATATTTAGTCAGCATTTCTGTTTGAAACCCTCCAAATGCCCATCCAATTTCCTTTGTAATTGTTTATTGTCTCCACTTCCTCCACCCTCGTAGGCAGCGAGTTCCAGGTCATTACCATTCACTGCATCAAAATATTCTTCCTCACATCCCCCCCCCCCCCCTCACCCCCCACATCTCTGATCCAAAACCATAAATCTGTGACCCCCTCATCCTTGTCCCTTCAGCGAATGGGAACTGCTTTTCTTTGTCCACCTTATCTAAACCTGTCAGAATCTTGTCCACCTCGATCAAATCTCCCCTCAACCTCCTTTGCTCCAAGAGGAACAACCCCAGCCTGACATTGACAATAAAGAACAAACTAACAGAATATGTTAATACCTGAAATCAAATGGGAATGTTTAATTTCTGTTTTAAAGATTTGGACTGTAAGAGTGAATTAATGGATTTGGTGGGGGGTGGGGGGTGGGTAGATTTAACTCTCTCACCCCTCACTCATTAGAGTAAAATCACAGGCTGATCAATTGCTAATACCTCAAGGTGCTGACATCAGCAGACTTGCCAGCAAGGTTGTTTACTTTCTAGAAAAACAGACCACTTTCTCACAAACGTTTGAGTGAAGGTTTAAGAACTGCCTACGTCGGCAAGATTGGAATTTTAAATGTTCTGTGTATTGAATAACTGTGTAAGCTGTCTGTATCTGTGACTTGGAGCTGAGAGTTGTATTAGAATGATGTCTCTGTGATTACTCTGTTCGAGAGCTGTGTCAGAGCTGTGACTTTGAGCTGTGAGAGCTGTATCACAGGAGGGTGATCTTCCAGAGCTTTCTCTGGGGTAGTTCCCTCCAGGCTTGAAGCATGAATAAACTATTGTAACATGTTCCTGGGTCTCCTGTGGTTAGTTGGAAGAAGTACATCACAACAGGACAATAAGGGAATTGGAATAACTCACCTTGGATGTGGTTGAATGGAATATATCAATCTGGTATCCACCCACACTCTAGTAAAAGTCTGGAATGTGTAGATGGGATGAATAAGTTGATCACTTTCTCTTGGTGATATTTACATCTTTGTTCATGAACTTTGTTTTAAGGAAATCCACATTTGAAAGCCCGGCCACTCCATGAAATATCAGCACCATAACAGGGGGAGATAAGAAAGACAGACACTCACTTTGGTCATTTCATGAGCACATCTTAGAAATCATAGAAATCATAGAAACTCTACAGTGCAGAAGGAGGCCATTCGGCCCATCGAGTCTGCACCGACCACAACCCCACCCAGGCCCTACCCCCACATATTTTACCCACTAATCCCTCTAACCTACGCATCCCAGGACTCTAAGGGGCAATTTTTTTTCACCTGGCCAATCAACCTAACCCGCACATCTTTGGACTGTGGGAGGAAACCGGAGCACCCGGAGGAAACCCACGCAGACACGAGGAGAATGTGCAAACTCCACACAGACAATGACCCGAGCCGGGAATCAGAGCCGGGAATCAAACCCGGGACCCTGGAGCTGTGAAGCAGCAGTGCTAACCACTGTGCTACCGTGCCACATCTGAGAGTTAAGAATGTGTGACATGATTTTGGGATACTGGAGTGAGTGTACAGATGTGATTTGTTACATGTGAAAAATAGCAAGCCTAAATTCATGGTGAGATGGAGTGAAGAGCGGGTCCCAAACACACACAGCTACTTGAGACACAGCAGGAGATGAAATGGTTCATGTGGCCAGGGGATTGAGACAACATTGTGACATCATCAACGCATTGACACACACTCCAGAGAGAAACTGAGTTCAAAACAATCAGGATCCAATTAAACACACTGCACAGGGACACAAAGTGAGGAAAATTAAAATAAAATGCGTAATATTATAGATTGAGACAATTAAGGGATTGGGAGAAATAATACAGAGTAAGAACTGTCCACAACTTGGATAGGGGTAAAGAGAGAGCTGGAGAATCTTTTACATCCATGCTTGATCTGTTGCTTGAAGCATCTGTCCTTATGTACGAGTAACCTAGAACTCACGATGCTCCTTCAGGAGTAGGAAAGATCGAGTAGATGTTACCCCAGGCGGGGCCAAAACAGAACTGGAAAATAACGGAGTGAAGTTGAGTGAGGGGTCAGAGAGAGAGTTCTCCTCCCCCTCAAGGTGTGGACTGTAAGAATCCTGGGGGACCCCCTACTTTGGGTTTTCTTGCTAATTAGTGAACATTAAATTCTCTGACTGGCTGTGTATTGATTTTGAATTTGATTGTTACACTTCTCCTGTTTTTATTCCTGTTGTGATTACACTCTAGGTAAGGATGGTTGACAGGTGACAGGATGGGAAATTGTGGTTTGGATCTTCATTGACCAAATGTTTTATTGATCTGAAAGGTGTAAAAGGGGCCAAACTTCAGCAGAAATCCAGCAGAGCTGAGAACAGACAACTTGCTGTGTGGGAGCAGGGAGATAAACAGCTCCCGGAGGACAGAGAAAACAAGAGTGCCTTGAATCCTGGATGACACCAGGGTGTCAAGGCCATCATGTTTTCACTGTTTGGCATGGGAATGCTGACTCCCTGTACCAGGGACGGAGCGTGGGAAGACAATTGTTTGAGAGTTTGACGTGGCTTGGGCAGGTACAGATGGTTCAATGACAGGTTTTGTAATTGGTCCGTTCAAATGTTAGCTGGGCAATGATTGGGTTAAATCAGTCTCCATAGACATTGTGATGTAAAAAAGTATGAGAAGGGATTCCCCGAGCACAGAGATTAGTCGAGGTTTTACATTTTGCATTGACTGGTGCCATGGCATCTGGGGCAGAGCAGGGAGCGTTTCCGTGGAGATGCTGCTTCTACCCAGAGTGTAATGGTAATGCTGCTGCACTTTGATACGACTGCTCAGACATTAGCCTGTGTCAGCTCTTATTGATACTGAATAAAATCTAACCACTGTCACCAATAAGGGTTATCACTGGCAATCATTTCAGAGTTTGGGAAAAGGGGAGAAAGGATTAATTGACTCCCTGAACCCCATTTTCTAACATCGCTGTTTCAAATAATAAAGTCTCATCTCCCTCTCTGGCTCCTTTGCCAATTACCTTAGAGGGACTCACTTTCTGTTAAAGAGCCTGCCAACCCCTCTCACCCACTTTCCCTAAAGTGCATCAATCTCATCAGGAAAAGTCCAGTACAATCAAATATTTTTACTGATAAAAGTTTATTAATGAAACAGAACATGGTTAAAACAAACAGAAAATGACTTGAGGATCAAAGACAACCAGAGTAAAAGGATGTTCACAATGTTCTGGACACAAATGGTTTCTCTTCAGCTGCTCTGTCCCCTGTTCCTGTGACTCCCCGCTTTGGACACAGGGACACTGAACCCTGGGGGGTCACCATCAGCCCTGGTCACCTCCTCTGGTGCCTTGATTGGTTGGAGGCCCATTTCCCAGTCAGTTCTCCAGTACCTTCCTGTCTCTGTATTAGTGCGACCCCCAGGGCAGTTTCCCAACTGGGGTGCAGGCCCCGCTATTCTCAGCTAAATGCTGCCCTCAGCTCCATCGCCTGGCTGTCATTGACACGAGCAACAGAGACAGAAAGGTACCCCAGGCTCAAATGGGAAGTTGAAACTTGTGGGTCTAAATCAACACTTCAACATTTGTCAGTCAAATCCATGTTATTTACATTGGGAGTTTTTATGATGAGATTAATTGAAGTGTTCGGCCAGTCAGCAAACTCGAGAAGCACTGATTCCAGATTGTTCAATACTTCTACCTTGAATCACAAAAGCTTCTCACTTTATCCCCTTCCTGAACTGAATTCCATTATCCTGAGCAGCTGTGGGTGTCACCTCTCTGTGTAAACTCCTGCCCCTTTTTATAAGGCTCTCTCATTCCTTCTTGTGGGTCAATTCTTTAATGGTTGAGGATCGCTCTGTGATGCAGTGAGTGTTTATCCGGTCAATCAATGTTTCTGATGTCAGTCGGAATGTCCATCGTTACTTTTCACCTGTTTCTCACTCTGTTTTATAAAAATAAAGTTTATAAACTTTTACAGAATGGTCAGCTTTAAGGTTTCTGTAGTTGGTGATGAGGTCAGCCAAAGGTCAAAGCCTTTCTCTTTTCTCCTTCCTGTTTAACTAAGGGGTTGTGGAATATTCCATTCAGGGGGAGGTGGTGGGAATGTCACTGGTCGAGTAATGCAGAGATCCAGGAAAGGATCTGGGGACAGGCAGCTGGTGGGATTTGAATTCAGTGAATCAATCTGGAATTATATAAAGTTAGTCTCAGTAACGGTGACCATGAAACTATCGACTGTTGTAAAAACCCATCCAGTTCACCCTATTAATGCTCCTATTAGGGAGGGAAATCTACCATCCTTACCCGGTCTGGCCTACATGTGAATCCAGACCCACACAGCGATGTGGGTGATTCTTAACTGTCCCTCTGAAATGGCCGAGCAAGTCACTCCGTTCAGGGGCAATTAGGAGCTGAGCAACGTGTGCTGGGGCTTTGCCAGCAGTGTCCACATCCCAGGAAAGAATAAAGAATATTCCACGGAAAGTGATGGGTGATTTGAAATGAATTGAAAGTCGGTCAGGAGGTGCTCGTATCGTCCAGAGCTGCTTTTCAATGGATCCTGTTTAAAATAAAAACACATCAGTGTGCCCCTTTCCCAGACACACTGACCTTGGAATATCACAATGCTGTTTTTAAACATTCCTTTGTTAAAGAATCAGTCATTTAGAATTGTGAAACAGACAGAAATTAAATGTTCCGTTTTTCCTGGGATCCTCCTGTGCCTGGCACTGGTGTCCTGAACAAGGTTATTAACATTCTCTGGGTTAAAGGTTCCTCCTGGTTCTTGCTGTCTGTTGTGTCCTTTGTCACAGTCGGTACCAGGACATTTCTATTGAAAGGTTGTTAAGAAATTCCAGTGAATTCCAGCCCCTTGTGTAACGTTCCATTTGGTGTGTGTCAGATTCAGAGATGTCCACGTGTGTGTGAAGAGGGTTCTGGGTAAGGGTTTTAACCCTTCTTTCCCCGTTAGTAACAATGAGCCCTGTATTCAATTCTAAAGTATAAAGTCCTCATTAGATATCAATTCTACCTGTTATCTACATTTCACCAACCAGTCTATATTTTCATCACAGGACTGCAGTGGGAGCACCGTCAACATCTTACTGACTTGATTGATTTTATCGAGGAGGTGACGAAGGTGATCGATGAGGGTAGAGCAGTGGATGTTGTGTACATGGATTTTAGTGAGGCTTTCGACAAGGTCCCTCATGGTCGGCTCATCCAGAAGATTAAGATGCATGGGATTCACGGTGACTTGGCCACTTGGATTCAGAATTGACTTGCCCATAGAAGTCAGGGAGTAGTGGTGAGGGTGTTTTTCTGACTGGAGGTCTGTGACTAGTGGTGTTCTGCAGGGATCCGTACTGGGACCTGCGCTATTTGTGATATATATAAATGACTTGGATGAAAACGTGGATGGGTGGGTTGGGAAGCTTGCAAACGTCACAAAACTAGATGGAGTTGTAGATAGTGTAGAAGGTTGTCAAAGGATACAGTGGGATGTAGATCAGCTGCAGATATGAGCGGAGAAATGGCAGATGGATTTTAATCCGGGCAAGTGTGAGGTGCTGCACTTTGGGAGATCAAATATTAAGGATAAGTATACAGTTAATGTACAGAGGGATCTTGGGGTTCAAGTCCAGAGCTCCCTGAAATTAGCCACACAAATATTTAGTCACTAAAGAAGGCATATGGCATGCTTGCCTTTATTGAGTACAAGAGTCAGCATGCCATGTTGCAGCTTTATAAAACTTTGTTTGGGCTGCACTTAGAATATTGCGTTCAGTTCTGGTCGCCACATTACAGAAAGGATGCAGAGGCTTTGATGAGGGTGCAGAAGAGGTTTCCCAGGATGCTGCCTGGATTGGAGGTTGTGAGCGACTGACAAACGGGGGTTGTTTTCTCGATAGCGGTGGAGGGTGAGGGGAGACCTGATAGCAGTCTATAAAATAAGAGACATAGAATCTTTTCCCCAGAGTTGATATGTCGAATACCAGGGAGCATGCACTTAAGGTGAGACGGGGAAAGTTCAAAGGAGATGCGAGAGGTAAGTGTTTTTACACAGAGAGTGGTAGGTGTCTGGAATGCGCTGCTAGGAGTGGTGGTGGAGGCAGATACGATAGGGGCATTTAAGGGGGTTTTAAATAAGCACATGAATATGCAAGGAATAGAGGAATATGGACCAAGGGCAGGCAGAAAGGAATAGTTTAATTTGGCATCATGTTCGACACAACATGGTGGGCTGAAGGGTCTGTTCCTGTGCTGTGCTGTTCTACATTCTATTTGTGATCTCCATTTAGAAAAAGGAAATAGAGGCACTGGAGAAGGGGCAAGAAAGATTCACAAGAATAATCCCAGAACTGTAATCACTTGTGAACTCACTGGTGTTTCACCAAGTTTGCTGACTGAGTGAATCCCTTCCCAGTCAGAGCAGGTGACCAGCCTCTGCCTGGTGTGAACTCACTGGTGGGACATTAGTTCCCGAGAGCTTTTGAAGCCACGCCCACATTTAAAGGGTCTCTCCTGGGTGTGATGATGTTGTGTTTGGGCAGGCTGGATAACCGAGTAAATCCTTTCGCACACACCGAGCAGGTGAATGGTTTCTCCCCGGTGTGAACTCACTGGTGTTTCAGCAGTGTTGATGATATTCTAAACCTCCCTGAACAGTGAGAGCAGCTGAACGGCCTCTCCCCGGTGTGAATGTGCTCGGGGATCATCAGTTCCTGAGAGCTTTTGAAGCCGGCCTCTCAGGCAGAGCATTTAAAGGGGCTCTCCTTGGGGTGAGTGGCTTTGTGTTTCTGGAGGCTGGATGACTGAGTGAATCCCTTCCCACACACAGAGCAGGGGAATGGTCTCTCCCCAGTGTGAACTCGCTGATGTTCCCACAGGCTGGATGACCTTTTAAACCTCTTTGTGCAGTGAGAGCAGCTGAACGGTCTCTCCTCAGTGTGAATGCGCTGGTGGGACACCAGGTCCTGAGAGCTTTTGAATCCGCTCCCACAGTCAGAGCATTTAAACGGTCTCTCATTAGTGTGAGTGACTTTGTGTCTGCGCAGGTGGGATGAAGTAGTGAATCCCTTCCCACACACCGAGCAGGTGAATGGTCTCTCCCCGGTGTGAACTCGATGGTGTTTCAGCAGGTTGTATGATGTTCTAAATCTCTTTGTGCAGAGAGAGCAGCTGAACGGTCTCTCCTCAGTGTGAATGCGCTGGTGGGACATCAGATCCTGAGAGCTTTTGAAGCCATTCCCACAGTCAGAGCATTTAAATGGTCGCTCACTGGTGTGAGTGGCTTTGTGTTTCTGCAAGCTGCATGACTGAGTGAATCCCTTCTCACACACAGAGCAGGTGAATGGCCTCTCCCCGGTGTGAACTCGCTGGTGAATCTGCAGATTGGATGAAGTTCTAAATCTCATTGAGCAGTGAGAGCAGCTGAACGGTCTCTCCTCAGTGTGAATGCGCTGGTGGGACACCAGATCCTGAGAGCTTTTGAATCCGCTCCCACAGTCAGAGCATTTAAACGGTCTCTCATTGGTGTGAGTGAGATTGTGTCTGCACAGGTTTGATGAATGAGTGAATCCCTTCCCACACACCGAGCAGGTGAATGGTCTCTCCCCGGTGTGAACTCGTTGGTGTCTCCGCAGGTCGGATGAAGTTCTAAACTTCTTTGTGCAGTGAGAGCAGCTGAACGGTCTCTCCTCAGTGTGAATGCGCTGGTGAATCATCAGTTCCCGAGAACTTTTGAAACCACTCCCACAGTCAGAGCATTTAAATGGTCTCTCATTGGTGTGAGAGAGATTGTGTTTCTGCAGGCTGGATAACTGAGCGAATCCCTTCCCACACACAGAGCAGGTGAACGGCCTCTCCCCAGTGTGAACTCCCTGGTGTGTTTGTAAATGGGATGACTGAGTGAATCCCTTCCCGCACACAGAGCAGGTGAATGGTCTCTCCCCAGTGTGAACTCGCTGGTGTATCTTCAGGTTGGATGAAGTTCTAAATCTCTTTGTGCAGTGAGAGCAGCTGAACGGTCTCTCCTCAATGTGAGCGCGCTGGTGGGACAGCAGTTCCCCAGAGCTTTTGAAACCGCTCCCACAGTCAGAGCATTTAAATGGTCTCTCATTGGTGTGAGTGAGATTGTGTTTCTGCAGGCTGGATAACTGACTGAATCCCTTCCCACACACACAGCAGGTGAATGGCCTCTCCCCAGTGTGAACTCGTTGGTGTCTCTGCAGATTAGGTAAGTCAGTGAATCCCTTCCCACACACAGAGCAGGTGAACGGCCTCTCCCCAGTGTGACTGCGTTGATGAATTTCCAGTAGAGATGGGAACCTGAATCCCTTCCCACATTTCCCACATTTCCACGGTTTCTCCATGGTTCGGGTGTCCTTGTGACTCTCCAGGTTAAACAATCAGTTAAATCTCACACAGAACACAGGTACAGTCTCTCCCGCTGTGAATGCTGCGATGTATTTTCAGGCTGTGTAACTGGTTAAAGCTCTTTCCACACTCAGTGCACTGGAACACTCTCACTCGGGTGTGTGTATCTCAGTGCATTCCTAGTCACAGCGATGTTTACAATCTTTTGAAGCCAAGAGGCCAAACAAACATTTCTCTTGCTAGCTTCAAAAGCCGATGATATTCAGGTCCCAAGAAATCAAGTCACTCTGTCAGATCTCGATGTGATGTTGGAGATTTCTGTCTGATTTCTCCTTGTCTAATATCCTGTAAGTCAATTTAGAAAAAAAGAAATCGCAATTCAGAATATGATCGAAATTCAAATCTACATTTCTAGTTTATGGAGCATTCATTAAAGACACAGTCATGGAGCATTAAACTTGCCGAGCAGGGCCTCCCGTATCAGCACACAGGCAGCTGCTTTGTGAGACTGCCGGCAGTACGGACAAGTCAGAGATAAGGGTGTCCTCAGAAGTGGGATTCATTGTGAAAGCTCAGGGACGGTTGATAAGATGCAGCAATTCTATGATTCTAATGAACGTTCTTTCCTCTCCCATTCCCCAAAAGCTGTAAATCTCCATCCCACACACTCTCCCTCCATTCTCACTCTGCTGTATCTAATATTCACCCTCCCAATTCTCCTGAAGGTGCTGATTGAGGCTGATTGACAGATCCATGCTCACTGCTTCCTGTCCAGCACAGAAATCAGAACAAATAGGAGCTGCAGTCAGCATTCGGCCCATCGAGTCTGCTCAACCATTCATTCAGATTATTGGTTGATCTACCTCTGCATTATTTTCCCCACACTGTCCCCCATATCCATCGATATCTTCAATATCTAGAAACCTATCAATCCCTCTCTTGAAAATTCTTGATGACTGAGGCTCTATAGTCCTCTGGGGTAGAGAATCCAAAACATCACCACATCCTTGAGTGAAGAAATCCTTCCTCATCTGAGCTTTCTCTCCATTTTCCAGCCTGTTCCCAATAATTATTGACTCCCTTATCATTCAAAAACTGTCTAACTCATCCTTGAATACATTCAATCCCTCCACTGGTCCCTATGGAAGAGAAATCTTGATACTAACAATTCTCTGAGGGAAGAGATTGTTGGAAATATATAATATAGCTGCAGTCCAAAATTACACAGCCAGATATAATAAGTGTATTTTATTACAGAGCTATAAATAATATATCTAATCTGTACCATATAACAGGGAAGCGGAAAGCCTCGTGGTATTATCGCTAGACTATTAATCCAGAAATTTAGCTGATGTTCTGGGGACCCAGGTTTGAATCCTGCCACGGCAGATGGTGGAATTTGAATTTAAAAACAAAATCTAGAACTAAGAATCTACTGATGACCATGAAATCATTGTTGATTGACCAGAAAAACCCATTTGGTTCATTAATGTGCTTTAGGGAAGGAAATCTGCCGTCCTTACCCAGTCTGGCCTACATGTGACTCCAGAGCCACAGTAATGTGGTTGACTCTCAACCATCCTCCGAAATGGCCCAGCGAGCCATTCAGTTCAAGGGGCAATTAGGGATGGGCAATAAATGCTGGCCCAGCCGGCAATGCCCGTGTCCCAAGGATGAATTAAAAACAACATCAGACACGTCTCTGTCCGATATTAGTTTACTGTCCCCTTTAATATATTTCAGAAATTAGATGGGCACATGAAGGAAATAAACTCGCAGGGGAAAGGGAATATAGAAAGGGAATGGGACTGACTGGATTGTTCTACAGAGAGTCGGCATGGATTCGAGTTACTGAATGGACTCCTTCTGCGCTGTAATGACTCGATGAGTGGAAATATATAACATAGCTTCAGTGTTACATTACAAGATGAGAAATAATAATAAATGTACTTTGTTACAGAACCATAAATAATATACCAAATCTACAATATAACAACACTAGGCATATCTCTGTCCTATATTAATTTATTGTTCTTTTAAATGTCAGCCATCTCCTCAGGAAACCAGACCTTTAATTGTGAACATTAGGAAAGGGACTTTTTAGCCAGACAAATCAATGTGTCAAGCTGAGGGAGCAAAGGATCTCAATGTCTTTAAGAGAAATTGCAGTGTTAATATAAGCCTTACTTGAGACTAATAAATAAACTTTAAACTTTAGGGGCGGCACGGTAGCACAGTGGTTAGCACTGCTGCTTCACAGCTCCAGGGTCCCGGGTTCGATTCCCGGCTCGGGTCACTGTCTGTGTGGAGTTTGCACATTCTCCTCGTGTCTGCGTGGGTTTCCTCCGGGTGCTCCGGTTTCCTCCCACAGTCCAAAGATGTGCGGGTTAGGTTGATTGGCCAGGTTAAAAATTGCCCCTTAGAGTTCTGAGATGCGTGGATTAGCGGGTAAATATGTGGGGGTAGGGCCTGGGTGGGATTGTGGTCGGTGCAGACTCGATGGGCCGAATGGCCTCCTTCTGCACTGTAGGGTTTCTATGAGTTCTATAATATAAACTACCCAATTCTCCTGAAGGTGCTAATTAATGCTGATCGACACTCACCATTTCATGTTCCTGACAGATCATAAGAAATAGTTAGAAATTCAGCCCACCAAGCTGTTCAATTGAATTTTTTTTATTCATTCATGGGACATGGATGTTGCTGGCTGGCCAGCATTTATTACCCATCCCCAGTAGCCCTTGGAGGGCAGTTGAGAGTCAACCACATTGTTGTGGCTTTGGAGTCACATGAAGGCCAGACCAGTTAAGGATGGCAGATTTCATTCCCTGAAGGACATTCGTGAACCAGATAGGTTTTTCCGACAATCGAAAGGGTTTCATGGTCATCAGGAATTTCTTAATTCCAGATATTTTTAATTGAATTCAAATTCCACCAGCTGCTGTGGGGTGGGATTGTTGTCGGTGCAGACTCGATGGGCTGAATGGCCTCCTTCTGTACTGTAGGATTTCTATGATTCTATGGCAGGATTCAAACCCGGGTCCCCAGAACATTAGCTGAGTTTCTGAATTAATAGTCCAGCAATAATACCACAAGGCCATCGTCTCCCCATCAAGATCATGGCTGATCTGATTGTGATCTTAACTCCACTTTTCTTCCTGTCACCCTTGACTCCCTTTTCGATCAGAATTCTCTGTATTTTGAGTATATTTAATGATGCAGCCTCCACTGCTCTCTGGGGAAGAGAATTGCAAAGACTAACGGCCCTCTGAGGGAAGACATTTCTCCTCCTCGCCATCAGAAATGGGGGACCCTTTATTTTGACAATCTGCCGACTAATTCTGGAATCCCCAACATTGGAAACATCCTCTCTTCATCTATACTAATCACTACCTCACAATCTGATGTCAATACTATGATCACCTCTAAACTCCAGTCAATACAGGCCCAAACTTTCCTCACAAAACAATCCCTTCATCCCAGCTATCAGCCTGCAGATCCTTCTCTGAACTGACAATGACAGAGAGGTGATCAGGGAGGGCAGAGGTGAAACAAAGCAATGGATGGACATGGATTCAGATCCACAGTAACGGAGTCACACCAGCCCCAGAGACGTGGAACGAGAGTACAGATAACAGAGCACAGGACGAAAATTCAAAATTATAGGTAAATGTTCAATAATACTCACCTCTGAAACAATTTCACTATTTTCTCATTTAAAACCTGCGGCTGGAAAGATGTCAGAAGCACTGGAATCAGAGAAAAATTGCAATCTTCAAATGTTCCAACTCCCTGCAAAAGGAGATTACAAGAGTCATGTGTCAATTGTGGCTTGAAATTAAGAAACACACATTTTTTGGGGGGTTTGAGATTGCTGTAAAAATCCTCTTCTTCTAACCATCTGTAAAAGGAGATTCCAAAATCACAGAATCTCTGCAGTGCAGAAGGAGACCTTTTAGCCCATCGAGTCTGCACCAAGTTTCTAACAGAGCTCCTTTACTCAGGCCCTATCCCTGTAACCTGATGTACATACATCACTAATCTTTTCCTTCCCGCTCATCTTGGGACACAAAGGGACAATTTAGCATGGTCGACCAACCCACTCTTTGGAGTGTGGGAGGAAACGAGAGCACCCAGAGGAAACCCACACAGACAGAGGGAGAATGTGCAAACTCCATACAGACAATTACCCGAGGCTGGAATTGAACCGGGTCTCTGGCGCTATGAGACAGAAGTGCTAACCACTGTGTCACCTCCAACAATCCTTTGTCAATCCTGAATCCACATAACATTCTCCCCTCCTGTTTTCTGGCATAAGATTACTTAAGATGGAAAATACTTGCATTGGAAGCAATTCAGACGAGGTTCACTCGCTGATTTCGGGCATGAAGGGGTCTGTTTTATGAGGAAAGTTTAGGAGGGGTGCATCTGTGCTCATTGGATTTTAGATAAATGAGATGTGATTTTTGGAGTGAAATTAAGACTGTGACCTTTGAAAGTTAATGCGTACATGACTACAGGGCTGTGCCCAGCAGTTATCCTGTGGTTAACAAAGATCATTCTGTTGCTGACTAAATAACGAACTAACCTTTGAGCTACATCCTGTTATTGTATAAAAAATACGGAACAGACAAAAAAAACCAGACCGCGAGGTCCTGATGGTCAGCTTAGCTTAAGATAAAGGGGAACCGAAACAAAAAGTTGTGGGTTTTTGTTAACAGTTGTTTTTGAAGGAATGTGATTGGAGGTCAATTATTGCGAGGGGAGCCCAATTGGCTAAGTACAGGTAACCACCCAAAGCTAATGACGAAGTAACCGCTAATGTCTGTATGATCAAAGTGTATAAAAGACGGCGAGCCGCCGCTGCAAATTGAGAAGGTGAAAGGCAGCATCCATTAACCCGGCCTGTCAGTCAATGACTCAAACATTGTCTCTCCTGGTCACCCAAATCCTGAAGCTCTGCCCACTGACCGCGCATGCGCTCTGGTCCCCGCTAAACAAAGATGGCGGCCGCGGCACTGGGCCTGGTCCCGGATAAAATCCACGGAGCTGCAAACCCGGGACCGGAAGGCTCTTATTCAGACCTTGCGGCCTACAGCAGATGTTTGTGAAGCCTCTGTTTCCTCCCCACCCCGACTCCCGGCTCCATTCCTCCCTCCGCCCCACCGATTCCCACCCCTTGAAATAAGCGTCTCCAGCACTCGCAGGGCTCCGAGCAAAGTGACACTGCGCATGCGCCAGATACAGCACTGCGCTTGCGCACCGGGCTCCTGTGCAGTGAAGAGGGTACTGTCACAGCCGCAACGAATGCTGGGTAATAACCGCCATTGAAACCTCATGCAATTAATTCATAATAACGTTGTAAGCATTTGAGGTAAATTAATGAAATATTGAGAATTGGTACATTGCTGTGCTCCATTTCTCAAAGTTCTGCTGCAGGACCATGCAATGGTTTCAAAGCTTTTATACCGTTTCCCCTCTCACTCCTCCTTTTATGGTGCTGATTCTGGCTGGGTTCAATCGCACAGTCACTGGTTCTTCTCTCTCTCCCTGATACTGAATATTCACTGTTTTAGAGAATGATACAGCATAAATAGAAACCATTTGGCCCATTATGTCTCTGCTGGCTCTCTGGAAGATCTATCCAATTAATTCCACAGCCCAGCTCGTCGAGTCAGAACAATGCATATCTGCTGTAGTAATCTGAGACCTTAATGGAAAAGGGTTTCCACAGTTAAGCATACCAGGTGGCTGGTAGAATGTAATTAAATGTTTCTGCAGATCCCATATACTGCAGTGACATTATCCTAAAGGGCCAAGGGAGTATTCCAGTGTGTTAACCGGAATACTACAGGGCACAACCTCAGGCTAAAGGGACGATCCTTTAAAACAGAGATTAGGAGGAATTTCTTCAGCCAGAGAGTGGTGAATCTGTTGGAACTCTTTGCCACAGAAGACTGATGTGACTGTGCAATATTTCACTTCTTTGTTTCGCTTCCTTTCATCATTTAATTTCATAATGGACACGGCACTGCGAAGAAGTCAGTAAGAATTGTCAGCAAGGATTAATCAGCACTTTTTAATTGGAGATGTTAATCAGTGGAACATTTCAGACACTGAATTGTACATTTTGTATCAAAGATCAATTTAGGACTGAATTTGGGCGGCACGGTAGCACAGTGGTTAGCACTGCTGCTTCACAGCTCCAGGGACCTGGGTTCGATTCCCGGCTCGGGTCACTGTCTGTGTGGAGTTTGCACATTCTCCTTGTGTCTGCGTGGGTTTCCTCCGGGTGCTCCGGTTTCCTCCCACAGTCCAAAGATGTGCGGGTTAGGTTGATTGGCTATGCTAAAAATTGCCCTTAGTGTCCTGGGATGCGTAGGTTAGAGAGATTAGTGGGTAAATATGTAGGGATATGGGGGTAGGGCCTGGGTGGGATTGTGGTCGGTGCAGACTCGATGGGCCGAATGGCCTCTTTCTGTGCTGTAGGATTTCTAAGATTCTTCTAAGATTCTGAAAACTTCATAACTTTTCTTGCAACTAAACTTCTGCTGAGGGTTCTTGAATTGAGGAGAAAGATCACAGATGGCGATTTTAAAAAGGGACAAAACAGCCCAAAAATCGTGACATCTCCAGATTCTAGCGAGTTATCGGATTGTTAACATCAGCAGAATCAAACCAGATATTGTCAGACTATCGATCCTGAATGTTTTTAACAGCAGCAAACAGTCACTTGTGAATTTGCTGGTGTCTCAACAGACGTTGTGACTGAGTGAACCCCTCCCCACACACGGAGCAGGTGAACGGTCTCCCCCCGGTGTGAACTCGCCGATGTGACAGCAGTTGGGATGACCAAGGGAATCCCTTCCCACACACGGAGCAGGTGAACGGCTTCTCCCCAGTGTGAGTGTGTTGGTGTTTATTGAGGTCGGTTGACTGCCTGAAACTTTCTCCACAGGTGGTGCACCTGAATGGATCCTCCTTCGTGTGCATTCGGTGGTGTGACTGGATAGCGAATATCTGAGTGAATCCCATCCCACACACAAAGCAAATGAATGGTTTGGCACCCGTGTGAATCCGCTGGTGTTCAGTGAGAAGGGATGAAGTCTGGAATTTCTCTCCACAGGTTGTGCAGCTGAATGGCTTCTTCACAGCGTGAAGCCGCTGGTGTAACCGAAGGGCAGATGACTGAGTGAATCTCCTCTCACACACGGAACAGCTGAATGGCTTCTCCCCAGTGTGAACGCGTCGATGGATTTCCAGCCGGGATGAAGAATTGTATCCTTTACCACAGTCCTCACATTTCCATGATTTCTCCATGGTGCCAGTTTCCTTGTCCCTCTCCAGGTTGCAGAATCAGTTGAACACACACAGAGTACGTGTAGTTACTCCCCGCTGCGAGCGGTCTGATGTTTTTACAGGCTGTTTAACGATTTAAAGATCTTTCACGGTTAGTGCTCTGCAGCACTCTCATTCCAGGATGTGTTTTGATGCTTTTCCTGTCACACTGATGTTTGAAATGGTCTCACAGACAAACATTGCTCCTTCCAAATTCAAACACTGATGATGATGGCTGTGGTGAACTGAGTGATTCTGTCAGATCATTCTGTGATGTTCAGTTTGAGCTTACTGTCCATAAATCCACACACTCTAATTTCCTGGAAAAAGGAGTTTACAAAATTTATAAATAGAGAAATTCTGAACAGAATTACATTTTTCATGATACATCTGTCTTTATTTGTGCCTTGAAAACAGTGACTCCTCATCCCACACACTCTTCCCAGGCTAACTGTCTGTCCCATATTTAACAGGATTAATCTGTATTTGAGTCCACTGTCCCAGGCTTTCTCATTGCATACAACCCCATCCCTCACTGTTTCCATGTTCCCACAACTCTGGCAGACGCCACTTCCACACAGCCTGACCTCAGTTCTGGCAAGACCCATCCACCATTCATTTGGACTCCAGGGCAGGCTGTACCATAATTTTCACCATGAGAGTTGATCAGCCTGCTAAATCCATCACACCATCTTCACAATTCCTTTCCTTACTTGCAGATTCCACCCCCTCCCTCTGGGGTGGCACAGTGTTTAGCACTGCTGCCTCACAGCGCCAGGGACCCAGGTTTGATTCCTGGCTTGGGTCACTCTCTGTATGGAGTCTGCATGTTCTCCCCATGTCTGTGTGGGTTTCCTCCGGGTGCTCCAGTTTCCTCCCACAGTCCAAAGATGTGCCTCCAATCCATTGACTCTGCTACACTTCCTGCTGCCTCGGCAAAGCAGCCAGCATAATTAAGGACCTCATGCATCCCGGACATTCTCTCTTCCATCTTTATCGGTCGGGAAAAAGATACAGAAGTCTGAGGTCACGTACCAACCGACTCAAGAACAACTTCTTCCCTGCTGTTGTCGGACTTTTGAATGGACTTACCTTGCATTAAGTTGATTTTTCTCTACACCCTAGCTGTAACTGTAACACTACATTCTGCACCCTCTCATTTCCTTCTCTATGAACGGTATGTTTTGTCTGTATAGTGCGCAAGAAACAATACTTTTCACTGTATGATAATACACGTGACAATAATAAATCAAATCAAAGAATGGTGAATGGGTCTTGCCAGAACTGAGGTCAGGCTGTGTGAGGCTGTCTTCTCCCAGAGTTGTGGGAACATACAAACAGTGAGGGATGGGGTTGTGGTCGGTGCAGACTCACTGGGCCGAATGGTCTCCTTCTACACTGTAGGGATTCGATGATTTATTGTCCCCCTCCCCCATCCTCTGATGTGAACCATCCTCCAGTGGCTGAGCCAGGATGGGGCCGTTAACCTGGGCCTGTTCCCGGGAGGGAGGGAGGGAGAAGCCCCGCAGCTGCAAACCAGGGAGCTGACAATGATTCTGAAGGGTTTGTTTCAGCTCACAATGCCCAGGGGTTGATTGACGGCAGCTTGAACCAATAGGAAGAGGAGGCGGGGCCGCATGACCGAGCGGGAGACGCTGGTCCTCCAACCAATCAGATTCAATCGGGAGCGGGACTGAGCCTGGAACTCCCTCTGTCTGCGCATGCGCTCCGCCGCAAGCTGTGCCCGTCTCAAGATGGCGGCCGTTCACCCGGGCCTGTCTGAGGGTAAAGCCCGAGCAGCTGTCATCCGTTTAAATACCGAATCCGAGCTTCGTATGAGGACTTGGGGCCTATACAGCATGTCTTATGAAGCCTCCAAACCAACCCACCCACCGGCTCCGTCTCTCGTTCCTGATTTATCCGGCGGTACCTCCCGGGCTGATAATTCCCACAACCGCCTCAATCTAGCTGTGAGCGGCACTACGCATGCTCCAGATCACAATGGCGGGGGGGGGGGGGGGGGGGGGGGGCGCCCGTCATTCACTCGCCTCATTCACTCCCCTCATTCACTCCGATTGGCTGGAGGACCAGGCTGTCCCGCTCAGTCCTCCAGCCCCGCCCCTCATTCACTCCCATTGTCTGGTCACTGGAGATAAATCAGCAGGGGAAACAAAACAGGATTTTAACCTCCTGAAGCCAATTCAAGTCTGAGATGAAGAGGAATTTCTTCTCTCAGGGCGTTGTGAGTCTTTGGAATTCCTTGCCAGAGAGAGCTATGGGAGCAAAATCCTTGTGGTATATTTAAGACTGAGTTAGATTTTTGATCGGTAATCAGGGGTTATGGGGAAAGGGCAGAAAAGTGGATGTGAGGAATGTTGGGTCAGCCATGATCCTATTGAATGCTGGAGCAGGCCTGAGGGGCCGATCTGCCTTCTCCTGTTCCTATTTCTTTTTATCTTAATCATGGAATCCTACAGCGCAAAAGGAAGCCTATCAAGTCTGCACCGACCACAATCCCACCTAGGCCCTATCCCCATAACCCCATGCATTTACCCTAGTAGTCCCCCTGATACTAAGGGGCAATTTAGCATGGCCAATCCACCTGACCCGCACATCTTTGGAGTGTGGGAGGAAACTGGAGCACCCGGAGGAAACCCACACAGAGAGAATGTGCAAATGACACATAGACAGTGACCCAAGCTGGGAATTGAATCCGGGTCCCTGGCACTGAGGCAGCCGTGCTAACCACTGGGCCACCTGAGGATTCTGAGGTTAATTATAGCAAGCGTGTTGATGTCTACCTGTCGTGTCAAATTCAGTCTTTGCTGGGATTCCTACCACCATGTTGGCACATTTACTGTTGAAGCCTTTGGGAACATCGTTTTTTTTTCCACAACAAGTCACAGGATTAATACTTGTATCTTAATAATGCTCCATAATTCTGAACTAGGGGAGCTGGACTAATGTACGGTCAGTATAACACAAAAGGTTTGGGTTCAATTCTCATTCCAGCTGAGGTAGACACAGGAGCTGCCCGAGAGTGGGAGGTAATGCAGAGTGGCACAATGGTTATCACTGCTGTCTCACAGTGTCAGGGACCCGGGTTCAATTCGAGACTTGGGTGACTGTGTGGAGAATGCACATTCCGCCCATTTCTGCGTGGACTTCCTTTCGCTGCTCGGATTTCCTCTGGATGCTCCGATTTCCTCCCACACTCCAAAGATGTGCACATTAGTTGGATTGGTCATAGTAAACTTCCCCTTAGTGTCCCAAGATGTGTAAGTTAGGGGGATTAGCAAGGTAAATATGTGGAGATGTGGGTATAGGGCCTGGGTAAGATGTTCTGTCAGAGATTTGATTACTGACAAAACCTGCCAAGAAAACAGCTCCAGATGCCACAGAAGCAGCCAATGAGCCAGTGACGGGATAAATTCTGAGCTACTTGCCATGTGGTGGGTCATTGCTTATTTCGCCTCTTCTATAAACAGCTGAATTTTCACTTTTTCAACTTGAAAGAATAAGGTGGAGAAATTGGGATGTTAACTTTTATCATTGTCCATCTGACACCAATGGTCTCCCTTTTCACTGCCCTGATGTGGCACTGAAACATCTTGGGTTTGAATAAGAAACTTAACTTTAGGGCACTACTTTTGGCCTCAGTACCTGTGACCTGATAGAATGGCAAGAATGGCCTGGGGTTCCAGTGAATTGAGCTGGAATATGTATAACAGGTGGGGGGTATGGATGAGGCTCATCTTAGTGACAAAGAAGTTTCCTGAGCTCCTCACACTTGTCATTGGAGGGGAGGATGGAGAATTGGCAAACAAAAGGATGATCTTGTGTATTAAAAAGACACAGTACACTGTGTGTTTAACACAAAGCTTGTTTATTTGACTTTTATACAAAATATTAAAACCTATAACTGGGCTGGGGTTTATTTACATCAATGAACATCATTCAGTCCTGGATGTGATTAACAACAAATCCAACTCCTGCAATCACTGATGAACTCGCTGGTGTTTCAGTCGGCTGGATGATTGAGAGAATCCCTTCCCACACTGGGAGCAGGTGGAAGGTTTCTCCCCAGTGTGAGTGCGTTGATGTACAATGAGATAAGATGGTTGCCTGAACCCAGTCCCACAATAAGAGCATTGGAACGGTTTCTCATCAGTGTGAACACGTCGATGGCGCATCAGTTCCCTTGTACTTCTATAGCACTTCCCGCAGTCTGGGCATTTGTAAGGTTTCTCATCAGTGTGAACTAACTGGTGCGAAAGCAGGTTGGATGACCAAGCGAATCCTTTTCCACACTGGAAACAGGTGAATGGCCTCTCCCCAGTGTGAACTACCTTGTGTGCCTTGAATGCTGATGACCGAGTGAATCTCTTCCCACACACAGAGCAGATGAAAGGCCTCTCCCCAGCGTGAACTCGCTGATGTACAGTGAGACGAGATAATTGTTTGAACCTAGTCTCACAGTGAGAGCACCTGAATGGTCTCTTATCAGTGTGAACACGTTGATGGCGCCTCAGTTCCCAGGAACTTCTATAACATTTTGTGCAGTCGGGACATTTAAAAGGTCTCTCCCCAGTGTGAACTCGGTGGTGTGTCAGCAATTTAGATAACTGAGTGAATCTTTTCCCACACTCGGAGCAGGCGAATGTCCTCTGCCCAATGTGAACTCGCTTGTGTTCCATGAGGTGGGATGTCTGAGTGAATCTCTTCCCCACTCAGAGCAGAGGAACAACTTCTCCCTGGTGTGAACTCGCTGGTGTGCAGTGTGGTCAGATGATTGCCTGATCCTAGTCTCACAGTGAGAGCACCTGAACAGTCTCTCCTCAGTGTGAACTCATTGCTGAATATCACTTCCTGGGAATTTTTATAGTTCTTCTCATAGTCTGGGCATTTAAAAAATCACTCCCGAGTGTGAACTCATTTGTGTGTCTTAAGGTGGGATGACTGAGTGAATCCCTTTGCACCATCTGGAGAATTTGCACCATCTGCCCCCAGTATGAATATGTCAGTGAGCCAACAGGTTGGATAATGGAGTGAAACCAGTCCAACACACAGAGCAGGTGAATGGCCGCTCCTTGGTGTGACTGTGTTATGAGTTTCCAGTTCACATGGAGAACCAAATCCCTCCTCAGAGTCCTCACTATTCCATGGTTTCTCCCCAGTATATTTACATTTGGAGCTCCTGAGGCCAAATGATCAACTGAAGCCTCGTCCACACAGAGAATGGTTTCATCCACTGTGAACAATGCTTTTTCCTTCAATGTTTAAAATCCGAATGATAACCAGGTTACCATTAACTGGGCAGCTCCATCAGATCCTGCTGTGATGTTTGCCTTGTATTTCTCAACTGCAAATCCTCCTCTTCGAACACCCTGTGAAATTGATGTAAAACAGAAAAAGGGAGTGAGAGAGAACCCAGAAAAAAAGGCAGGTTGTGAAATTGAGCAGAATGAATCTGGTATTTGTTGGGCTGGCACGAGGAAAAAGTGACCATGAAAACTACTAGATTGTCATAAAAACTCAACTGGTTCACTCATGTCCTTCAGGGAAGGGAACCTGTGACCCGGTCTGGGTCTAAACAAAATTATGGCCTCTATGGGAGGAGAGAGAGAAGTAGCTGCAAAGGGGAGTGACTTTACACATCTATATCACAACCAGAACTTTAACAGAGTATCCCAAGCCCTCAACCTCCACCATCTGGAAGGACCAGAGTAGCAAGTGTATGTGAACATCATCAACACCAGGTTCCCCTCCAAGTCACACACCATCCTGACTTGTCTGATACCCAATACTGGATGAACAGAAGATGAGTCTAAAAAACTTCACTCTCCAGCCACTGACTCCAATCCTCTCCCAAACAACTCTCTAAAACTGAACCAGGCTGTTCACACCCTCAGTGTCACGTTTCACCCCAAGCTGAGCTTCCAACCACACAACCATGTCATCACCCAGACCACCTATTCATTTCCACCCAATTCCATCCCAATCCCAGCTCATCTGCTCCTGAAACTCTCTCCATTCCATTGTTGCCTCCAGACTTTATTATCCGAATGCACTCCAAGCCGACCCTCCGCATTCCTGTTCCCCATATTCTCCAGGTGATTGTACACTCTGCTGCCCATGTCCCGACTCACATCAAATCTTGTTCACCTACCACCCGCTGTGCTCACTTACTGACAAAGTTTGGTTTCTGTTTAAGAAATACCAAAGTTTTCAAATTTTCGTCATTGTTTCCAAATCTATTCACAGTTGCGATCACTGCTATCTCTGTAATCTCCTTCAGCCACATAACGCTCCAAGATCTCTGTGTTCATCTAATTCCGGCATCTTCAGCACCCCTGATTTTAATCACTCCACCAAAGCTGACCATTCTTTCTTGCCTCCACTCCAAGCTCTGGAATTTTCACCTTTTAAGCTCTCCATCTCTCGACCCCACTTTCCTCCTTTAAAACACTTCTTAAAACCTCCCTCTTTGATCAAGCTTCAGGTCACCTGCTCAAATATCTCCTTTTGTCGCTTGATATTTCTGTAACACTTTCTGCACTGCTGGAACAAGATGGCGGCTGATATTCTGGGCCTGTTCCCGGGAAAAAGCCGCAGTGCTGACATTACGGGCCCCCGGAGTCATTATGGGGCCTTGCGACCTCCAGTGCGTGTTTGTAAATCTTCCGCTCCCTCCCCACCCTGACTCCCAGCTCCATTCCTCCCTCCCCACCCCGACCCCCGGCTCCATTCCTCCCTCCCCACCCTGACTCCCAGCTCCATTCCTCCCTCCCCACCCCGACCCCCGGCTCCATTCCTCCCTCCGCCCCACTGACTCTCACCCGCTGAAAGAAGCGTCTCCCGCACTCGCAATGCTCCGAGCAAAGTGACAGTGCGCATGCTCCAGATACAGCACCACGACTGCGCACTGGCCTCCTGTGGACTGAATTGGGCACTTTCACACCCGCAGCGAATGCTGGGTACCTACAGCGCCATTGCACAGTGAAACAGGGAATATGAAATAATTTTGCTCCCCAATTGAGATACATTAATTCTTTTGAATAGATGCTCTATGTTTCATTTCTCAAAGGGATTTAAACCCCTACTCTCCTCTGCAACTAAGTAGAGGTTTCTAAACTTTTCCAACTGCACATTAACGTCCCTCCACTCACCACTCCGCCCCTGACCATACCCTGACTGGCTTCGATTCCAGAATCAACAGTTTCTTTCTCGTGCCAGAGTACATGAGTTTTCCAGTTGATAGTTCTCAAACACACTTGCTCCTATAGTTAAGAAAGCCGATCAACGCCTCTACTTTCTCAGAAGACTAAGGGAATTTGGCATGTCAGCTATGACTCTTACCAACTTTTACAGATGCACCATAGAAAGCATTCTTCCCGGTTGTATCACAGCTTGGTATGGCTCCTGCTCTGCCCAAGACTGCACGGAACAACAAAAGGTCGTGACTGTAGCCCAATACATCACGCAAACCAGCTTCCCATCCATTGACTCCATCTATATACTTCCCGCTGCCTCGGCAAAGCAGCCAGCATAATTAAGGACCCCATGCACCCTGGACATTCTCTCTTCCACCTTCTTCCATCAGGAAAAAGATACAAAAGTCTGAGGTCACGTACCAACTGACTCAAGAATAGCTTCTTCCCTGCTGCTGTCTGACTTTTGAATGGACTTACTTGCATTCAGTTGATCTTTATCTACACCCTAGCTATGACTGTAACACTACGTTTTGCACTCTCTAATTTCCTTCTCTATGAACGGTATGGTTTGTCTGTACAGTGCGCAAGAAACAATACTTTTCACTGTATGTTGATACATGTGACAATAATAAATCAAATCAAAATCAATTGTCCAAATATTAAGGGTTCATTTGGTTACTTAAGCACACAGAGTATCATTTAGTGCTTAATGCAATAATTCTGCACATCCTAGATGACTCTGGAGAAACAACACTGAAAAAAGCTGTCATGAAGGGAGCTGATGATCTGTTCAGTGTCAATGACTGGATCACTGCCTCGCCTGGTGTCGAAATGACCATTCATATCCCTCCTTTTCAAAACCCTGTTCACAGCCCATTTCAGTTCATGATTGGTCGGCCAATCCAGATTGTGCTTTCCACCAGGGTCCCACTCCCCATTGCTGCACAACGGACCCATGACCAGTTTCTACAAAAACTCCAACAAACCATAGCACCCTCCCTGCTACAGGCAGTAGAGAAGATCGGTACTGCCCCTGAACCACCAAGAACATTACATTACTTCATCACCTATTGAACATTTAAAGTTGAAAGCATTGATGAAAGAAGTGGGACTGAGAAGTTAATTGTAAAGGTCCATATGATGTTCTGGGTTGAAATGAAGGAGGAACATAATATCTATGTTACCACGGGGATCAGTGTGAAATGTACAAAATGAAAAGGTCAGATAACTAGATGGAAGATAAACGCTATGTTTGATTTTATTCAACAGGGACAAGATGTTGATGGTCATTATACTCCTGGACTGTGTCCAGGCTGAAGTTCTGTTCCTGCTGTATGATCTTCCCCTGGATTGTCCTTGAGGTCCAGACAGGTGATGTTAAACACTTAGGTGGGAAAAACAAAATCTACAACAATGTGTTTAAACCAAAGTTAATTAATGTGAGATATATCCAGAATATTAAACTTCAGTTCAATTATTATCAGCAGAAAAAACAACAGCCAGAATGGACATGGTTCAGTCCCGAATGTGATTAACAGCAGCAATAACGACAGAATCCAACTCCTTGAGTCACTTGTGAACACGCTGGTGTCTAACCAGGTTGTTTGACTGAGCAAATCCCTTCCCACAGACACAGCAGGTAAACACCCTCTCCCCAGTGTGAACTCGCTGGTGTCTCAGAAAGTTGGATGAATTGGTGAATCTCTTCCCACATTCGGAGCAGGTGAATGGCCTCTCCCCAGTGTGTGTACGTTGGTGTGACAGCACTTCACGCCTGCTTTTAAAGCTCTTCTCACAGTCAGAACATTTAAAAGGTCTATTGTTAGTGTGAACAAGTTGGTGTGCAGTGAGGAGCGTTGACCGAGTGAATCTCTTACGACAGATGGAGCAGGTGAATGGTCTCGCCCCAGTGTGAGCTTGCTGGTGTGTCAGAAGATCAGATGAATTTGTAAAACATTTCCCACAAACAGAGCAGGTGAACGGTCTCTCCCGTGTGAACTCGCTTGTGTATCAGCAGGTGGGATGACCGAGTGTATCCCTTTCCACACTCAGAGCAGATAAATGGTCTCTCCCCTGTGTGAATTCGCTGGTGTGCCAGAAAGTCAGATGAATTTGTGAATCCCTTCCCACACCGAGAACAAGTGAATGGTCTCTCCCCAGTGTGACTGCGTTGATGAATTTGCAGTGTGGATGGGTAACAGAATCCCTCCCCACAGTCCCTACATTCCCACGGTTTATCCATGGTTAAGATGTCTTTGTTTCTCTCCAAGATGGATGATCACTTTGATTCTTGTTTACCTACAGAACACGTGTACAATCTCTCCCCACTGTGAATGGTGCGATGGTTTTTCAGGCTGTGTAACTGGTTAAAACTCTTTCCACAGTCAGTTCACTGGAACACTCTCACTCGGGTGTGTGTATTTTTCTAGTCACACTGATGTTTGAAATCTTTTCCCACAGACAGAACAAACGTTTCTCCTTCCACATTCAAAGGTCAAAGATATTCAGATCCTGATGAATCGAGTGAATTTGTCAGATATTGACGTGTTTTCCGACTGCAACTTCCTGTCGAAAAAGGTGTGTAAAAAAGCTGTCAATGTAAGGACAGGAGAACATTCCGAACAAATATTTCTCTTGCTTTGCGTTTGCTATATGTAAATCCTCCCCTTCTCGCCCTCTGTAAAAGGAGTTTCCAAAATCCATCACTGTCAGTCCAGAATACAAACTCTGAATTTCGTTATCTGAAGGGGACAAATGAACTGAGTTGCAGGGAGGAGACAGGGGAATAGCTCTCCATGAATTGCTCATTCCAAGAGTCAGCACAGACACATGGGCCAAATGGCCTCTTTCTGTGCTGTAACAATTCTGGGAAATTCACAACATTCCCTCCTCCCGGTTCCTAGCCCAGGATGATGACACATTGATTTGATTTTTTGTCACATGTGAAAAGTATTGTTTCTTGCGCGCTGTGCAGACAAAACATACCGTTCATAGAGTACATAAGGGAGAAGGAAAGGAAAGGGTGCAGATTATAGTGTTTCAGTCAGAGCGAAGGTGCAGTGAAAAGTCAGATTAATATGTGCACACGTGACCAGCTGCTCATGGCCCCCTATGAGGATGGCAGCTGTTAACCTGGGCCCATCACCTGGGCAATGCCCAGAGCTGCCAACCCAAATGGGGAAAATGTGGATTTGGGATTTGCAGCCTGAGGGGAGTGTTTGTGAATCTTCCTCGCCCACACACTGACTCTCCTCCATCCCACAACTGATTGTGCAAGAAATCATTTGGTTTTTAAACTGGGATGTTAACAGGAGGGAAAGCTGAGGAAGTCCCTTCAGAGACAGGAAGTGTCTGAACCCTTTCTCAGTGTGACTGTCCGACTGTGTCACTGAATGGGACGAGCCAGTTCATCCTTTTCCTCATGCAGCTGGTGAACTCTCCGAGTCGCTGAGCAGAAACTGATAGCCAAGTTCCGCACACATGAGGACGGCCTAAACCAGGATGTTGGATTTATGTCACATTATCAGTAACCCCCACAGTTTGCCTCCTGGACTTGCGGGCTGTCCTGTCTGGAGACAATGCACATCTCTTTAACCTGTGCTTAATGCTCCCTCCACCCACATTGTCTGTATCTTTAAGATCTGGTTGGCTGTAGGGATTCGCATTCTAATCAGTATTCTGTAACTTGATTTTGTGTCTCTGTGCCCTGTTTGAGAGCACATTTCCACTCCATCTGACGAAGGAGCAGCGCTCCGAAAGCTAATGGTATTTGCTACCAAATAAACCTTTTGGACTTTAACCTGGTGTTGTTAAAACTCTTACTGTGTTCACCCCAGTCCAACGCCGGCATCTCCACATCATGATATAAACCCCACAGTCACTGACACCAATCTCCTCCTGTCTGATATAAACCCCACACTGACACCAATCTCCTCCTGTCTGATATAAACCCCACACTGACACCAATCTCCTCCTGTCTGATATAAACCCCACACTGACACCAATCTCCTGCTGACTGATGTAAACTCCACAGTCACTGACACCAATCCCCTCCCCTCAGTTAATTTGATTTAGTTTACTTGTTTACTCAATAAGATTGACAGCAATCTCTCCTATTTGATGATTTTGTAGCCCCTTTTTCATAAAAGATATACACAAGTTTGTTATTTCAATTAGACCTGTCTTCATTCCCGAGCCGAGGGGATTTCTGTACCAGACGGGAGGGGTAACATTTGGGAACGCTTGATTCTCCACCAATTCCCATTCCCCTTCTTTCTGGGGGATAATGGAGGTGTCACTGTGTGTAATGTGCAGGTCAGCAAGAATTGTCAGAAGGATTAATCAGCACTTTCTAATTGGAGATGTTCATCAGTGGAACCTCTCAGACACTGAATTGTCGAGTTTGAACCAAAGATCAATTTAGGATTGAAGTAAAAGTTCAATATTTGTGGCAAACTGATTGCTGGTGGAATTCTCTGAATTCAGGGGAATGATCACAGACACATATTCTTAAAGGGAGGCTGCAGGCCCAGGAACACAATCAGCTAACGAACGAGAATCTTAAACTCCAGCCAGAACTATTGTTGGTAACATCAGAGAGACAAACCTGAATTGTCAGAATGAACATGGTTCAGTCCTGAGTATAGTGAACCCCAGCAACATCAGTGGAATCCAAACCCTTTAGTCACTTGTGAACTTGCTGGTGTGTCAGCAGGTGGGCTAGCTGACTGAATCCCCTCTCACACACTGAACAGGTGAATGACCTCTCCCGGGTGTGAATTCGCTGGTGTGTCAAAAGGTTGGATGAAGTTGTGAATCCTTTCTCACACATGGAACAAACGAATGGTCTCTCGCCAGTGTGAACTCACTGGTGTGTAAGCAGGTTTGATGAATTAGTGAATCGCTTCTCACACACAGAGCAGGTGAATGGCCTCTCCCCAGTGTGAACGCGCTGGTGTGTCAGCAGCTGGGATAACTGAGTGAATCCCCTCCCACAAACAGAGCAGGTGAATGGCTTCTCTCCAGTATGAACTCTCCAGTGTATCAGAAGCTCAGATGATTGAGTGAATCCCTTCCCACATACACAACAGGGGAACGGTCTCTCCCCCGTGTGAAATCGCTGGTGTCTCAGCAGAATGGTTGACTGAGTGAATCCCTTCCCACATACAGAGCAGGTGAATGGTTTCTCTCCAGTGTGACTGCGTCGATGAATTTCCAGCAGGGATGGATACTTGAATTCCTTTCCACAATCCCCACATTTACACGGTTTCTCTGTGGTGCTGGTATCCTTGTTTCTCTCCAGGTTGGTTGATCAGTTCAAGCCTCGTACACAGTACACGTGGATTCTATCTGCTTCAAATGTTGAAATGTCTTAAAGGCTATGCAACTTGTTAAAACAATCTTCCCTCCACATTCAAAGGCCAATGATACTCACACTCTGATTCACTGAGTATCAGATGTTGATGCGATGTTTGGTTTGCATTTCCTATCTCCAAATCCTCTGCTTCTAATAACCTGATAAAGGAGTTTAAAATGTCAGTACAAGATAGAAATTCAGAACAGACAGTTCTCATTTGGTGGAATATTTTTCACTTTCATTCCCCAAATGACTTTGACCCGGAATTGATCCTTAATTAAATATTTTCTCCACAAATCCTCAGCTTCTAATATGCTGTCAATGGGGTTTACAAATGTAACCAAATGTCAGTCCAGGACAGAAACTCTGAACAAACAATTCTAGTTTCTCTGGAACATTTTATCCTCTCTTGTTCCCCCAAATCTGTAAATTCCCGTCCCACACACTCTCTGGATATCCAAATTAAGTTTTAGATAATTTTTTCCAGATCCTTTTAAAGTAAAGTCCATTTATTAGTCACAAGTAGGCTTACATTAACACCGCAATGAAGTTACCATGAAAATCCCCTACTCGCCACACTCCAGCGCCTGTTCGGGTCCACTGAGAGAGAATTTAGCATGGCCAATGCACCTAACCAGCACATTTTTCAGATTGTGGAAGGAAACCGGAGCACCCGGAGGAAACCCACGCAGACATAGGGAGGACATGCAAACTCCACACAGACCCAATCCGGGAAACGAACCCAGGTCCCTGGCGCTGAAAAGCAGCAGTGCTAACCACTGTACCATTTGTCAAATTTTTGACAAATTTAACAAAAAAAACCAATTTTAACAAAAATAACAAACTGAACATAATTTCATTCATACCTTGTGACAAAACAGGAATCTGAATCTTGTGCCAGAATGGAATGTGTGGAGATTTTCTCAGAGAAACCTCAGTCACCCTCACTGAGACTAACTTTAAATTGTAGATTGTATTAATTGAATGGATTTGAAGCCCTGTCCCCAGAACATTGTGCTGTCTCTCTGGATTACTAATGCAGTGACATTGCCACTCGGTCAGTGTGTCCCCTTCTCTCTTTGTTGGAGATGGTTTGTGGGGAGAAGCCGGAAGCAGTGGACAGGGAGAGTGGAGAATGTTCATTGTAAACCCCACCCCCCAGCACTGACCTCTCACCCGACACCTCACAATGCCCGGGGACTGATTGACGGCAGCTCCGGGCCAATAGAGGGAGAGGAAGCTGGACGGTCGCGAGGGAGCAGCTGGTCCTCCGACCAATCGGAGTGAATGAGGGGCGGGGCTGAGTGAAGCATGCGCAGTGCGGGTAATGGCGATGGAGACATTCTTTCTCGGATCCACAATCAGTAAAGGTGGGAATGGCGGGGCGGAGGACGCGATAGACCAGGCGGGGGTTTGGAGAGGCGTCGTAAACATGTTACGTAAGCTGCGAACTCTTAAAAAGAACTGAGCGATATCAGAGGATGGTCCCGGCCCTCAGCGCAGAGCAGGGCCTCGGCATTCTCCCAGTTACAGACCCGGGTTCATCAGGGCCATCGTCATCGGGGCACGAGCAACACGGCGCGTGCGCAGTCGCCGTCTTCAGTCGGCGCACAAGCAACACGGCGCATGCGCAGTAGCCGTCTTCAGTCGGCGCACGAGCAACACGGCGCATGCGCAGTCGCCATCTTTGTTTGGGGCAATGTTTTGGAATTACCACTGACAGAATGTGAATAACTTGACCATCGACCTGCTTCACCCTTTCACTTCCAATTTCTTACTGACGAGAACAACGATATCAGGGCAGTTGCAATCATTTATATTCATATTGTGTCTTTAACATAATAAAACAGCCCCAGACATTTTCTCACAAATATTAGACAGTGACATTTGATACTGAGCTATATTAGGACAGGTGACCAAATGTTTGGTCAAAGAGGTGGGTTTTAAAGAAAGCAGAGGTGATGGACAGGCAGAGAGATTTGAAGAAGAGATTGCAGAGCTTGTGGCCTGTGCAACTGAAAGGATGATTTGTAATGGTATAATGATTAAAACTGAGAATGCTCAAGAGGAATTAGATTATCGTTGAGATCTCAGAGGAGTGTGTGGCTGGAGAAGATTACAGACACAGGAATGATTGTAACCATGGAGGAAAACAAAGATGAGAATTTTAAAATTCTGATGCTTCTTAAAAGGAAGCATTTGTAGATCAGCAAGCATAGGGGCGATGGGTGAACATGATTTGGTGTGAGTAAGCATATGGGCAGTTTAGGATGGTTTGGAGGGGGTTGCTTAATGTTGGAGGCCGGTTGGAACTGTATTGGAATTGTTTAGTCTGGAGGTAAGAAAGGAATGGATGATGGATTCTGCAGCGACATGATGGCACAGTGGTTAGCACTGCTGCCTCACAGTGCCAGGGACCCGGGTTTGATTCCCAGCTTGGGTCACTGTCTGTGTGGAGTTTTCACATTCTTCCTGTGTCTGCGTGGGTTTCCTCCGGGTGCTCCAGTTTCCTCCCATACTCCAGAGATGTGTGGATTAGGTTGATTGGCCATGCTAAGTTGCCCCTTAGTGTCAGGGTTTAGCAGGGTAAATACATGGGGCGATGGGGATAGGGCTGAGGTGGGATTGTTGTCGGTGTGGGCTTTATGGGCCGAATGGGCACTGTAGAGATTCTATGATTAACTGAGGCTAAGGCAGAGTTGGGGGATGTTACTGAGGTGGAAATAGATGATTTTGGTGATGATGTGGATATGTGGTCTAAAACTCTTCTCAAGTAAGACACCATGGTTGTGAACAACTTAGTTCAGCTTCAGATATTTAACATGGAGAGGGCGGAGTCAGTTGTGAGGGTGGTGAAGTTTATCATGGGGACTGAAGACAATGACTCCAGTCTTCCCGATATTTAAATGCTGGAAACTTCTGCTCATGCAGTAATTGATGTCAGACAAGTCAGGATGTTGTATGAGTTGGAGGGGAACTAGGAGGTAATGATCTTCACATGCACCTACTACCCTGGTCCAGCTAAATGGTGGAGGTTGAGAGATTAGGACATTCTGTCAGAGTTCTGGTCAGGATGTAGATGTAGAGAAACCCTCTCCTTCACCCTCTGCTTCTTCCACCTCTCTCTCACCCCTTCGATAGATATTGGTTCATGTGTCAGTCCAGACCAGGTGGCAGGTTTCCTTCCCTGAAGCACATGAGTGAATCAGTTGGGTTTTTATGACGATCCAGCAGCTTTCATGGCCACTTTTTCTTAATGCCGGCCCCACAAATTACCCCATTCATTCAGCTCAATTTCACAACCTGTTTTTGTGTGTTCTCTCTCACTCCCTTTTTTTCTGTTTTAAATCAATTTCATCGTGTCTTAGAAGATTAGGATTTGCAGTTGGGAAACTGAACCAAATTCCACATCAGGATCTCACAGAGTCGCCTAAATTTTTGTGACCGGAATACCATCGGATTTTGAACATGGAAGGAAAAAGCACCGTTCACAGTGGGGAGAAACCATACTCGTGTTCCGTTTGTGGACAAGACTTCAACCAGTCATCTGGCCTGTTCAAACATAAATGCAGTCATGATGGGGAGAAGCCGTGGAAATGTGGGGTCTGTGGGAAGGGATTCAATTACCCATCCCAGCTGGAAACCCATCGGCGTGGTCACACCAGGGAGAGGCCGTTCACCTGCTCGGACTGCGGGAAGGGATTCACTAAGTTATCCACCCTGCAGAATCACCAGCGCACACACACTGGGCAGAGGCCATTCACCTGCTCTTTGTGTGGGAAGGGATTCACTCAGTCATCCACCCTGATTAAACACAAACTAATTCACACTGGGGAGAGACCATTCACCTGCTCTGTGTGTGGAATGGGATTCACTCAGTCATCCACGCTGCTGACACACCAGCGAGTTCACACCGGGGAGAAGCGATTCACCTGCTCTGAGTGTGGAAAGGGATTCACTCACAAATCCACCCTGCTGACACACCAGCAAGTTCACACGAGGCAGAGACCATTCACCTGCTCCCAGTGTGGGAAGGGATTTGTTAATTCATCCATCCTAATTACACACCAAAGAGGCCACACTGATGAGAGACCGTTTAAGTGTCTGAAGTGTGGGAAATGTTTTAAAACCTCGCAGGAACTGGTGTCCCATCAACAAGTTCACACTGACGAGAAACCATTCAGATGCTCTCACTGTGGGACTGGGTTCAGGCGATCATCTCATCTCACTGTCCATCAGCGGGTTCACACCGGGGAGAGACCATTCACCTGCACCAAGTGTGGGAAGAGATTCACTCAGTCATCCGCATTGCTGAGACACCAGCAAGTTCACACCGGGGAGAGACCGTTCACCTGCGCCAAGTGTGGGAAGAGATTCACTCAGTCATCCGCATTGCTGAGACATCAGCAAGTTCATAAATAACTGGAGATTGGATGTTGTTGTCAATCACACTGTGGTCTGCACCTGCTGATGTTAATAAACTTCAGGCCAGTTATAGAGGTGAATATTCTGGACAACATTCAAATACACCGTCTTTGTGTTAATGTATTCGCTGTTGTCTTTTTAAAAAATCTGTGAATGGTTCTCCTTTTGAAGGGCCTCTCTCCCGTCTCCTCCGTCCTCATCTTCAACAACAAGTGTGAGGAGCTCGTGGAGCTTCTTTGTCTCTAAGATTGAGACAATCTGATCAGCTGCCTCCCTCCCTTCCACTGGACCACCAGACAAAACTCTCTCTGAAATTTCCCTTTTTCCAAGTACTGAACTCACATCTTTCTCCAATTCTTCTGCTATCTCCCATCAAACCCTCTCACTGCTCATCTTGTCCATGAGACCTCCCTTCATCTCCCTTTACCCTCTAAACCACTGATAACCCAACTTCCCCACATTATCTAATATTGTCAATGGTTCTCTCTTTTGACACTGTCCCTCTCATCTGTAACTCACCTTCACTGGTAAATCTCCTCTGCACCCCCTCCAATGCAATCACATCCTTCTTATAATGTGGCGACCAGAACTGCACACAGTATTCCAGCAGTGACCTCACCACAGTTCTATGCAACTCCAACATGACTTCCTTGCTTTTGTAATCTATACCTCAATTGATAAAGGCAAGTGTCCTACATGCCTTTTTCACCAGCCTACTAACATACACTTCTGTCCTCAGAGATCTATAGACAATCACACCCAGGTCCCTTTGTTCCACAGAGCTTACTAGTGTCATGCCGTTCATTGAATTTTTCCTTGTCAAATTACTCCTTCCAAAAAGTGGAGCACTCTGAGCAAACCTATGCAGACACAGGGAGAACGTGCAAACTCCACACAGAGAGCTGTGGCACGGTGGTTAGCACTGCTACCTCAGAGTGCCAGGGATCCGGTTCAATTCCGGTCTTGGGTGACTGTGTGGAGTTTGCACGTTCTCTCCGTATCTGCATGGGTTTCCTCCGGGTGCTCAGGTTTCCTCCCACAGTCTGAAAGACATGCTGGTTCGGTGCATTGGCCGTGCTAAATTCTCCTTCAGTACACCCAAACAGGTGTCGAGTGTGGCGACTAGGGGATTTTCATAGTAACTTCATTGCAGTGTTAATGTAAGCTTACTCGTACTACCTGAGCCCAGGATTGAACTCAGGTCCCTGGCGCTGCTGATCACTGTGCCACCCTGCTGCCTGTGTTTTGAAAAATCATGTTAAAATCTGGAACTCAGATGGAACTATAGATTGGTGTTGAGTGGGAAGGTCTGGATCACTGCATTACTCCAGAGTGCCTTGGAATCAGATTTACAGAATGGATTCCTGTAATAGCAACAATCCCATTGCTATATGTTGGTCAGACTGAGGAAAGTATTTAAACTGGACACCACAGGTGTGTTAAAGGATAACGTACTCATGGAATTTATGAACTATCTGAAAGAATATTGAGAGCAAAGAAATGAATCTGGAAAATTGTAGTCACTTCACGTTGTTCCAGGAGAAGTGGGATTAGGTTGTGTAGATGTCAGGTTTTACACAGCACACAGTCAGCCTGTGGTTTCACCCTGGATGAAGAATCTCTGAATTGTACCATTCAAATCACTCAATGGTTTTATCAGGGGCCAGAATGTCTGCTCAGAAAGAGGAAGGTTGGTGTGAAACCAATGAGAAGTAACACACACACTCACAGACACCCTTACACACACACTCACAGACACCCTTACACAGACACCCTCACACACACACAGACTCTCAGATGCCTCAAAATATCTCCTGTTACTTTATTCTTAGTTTTTTTGAAATAAATCCTGAATGAATTATAAAATCACACACAAATACTTGTTGAGCTTCTCCTGAAAGACATCGATACTGTTCATTTCACTCCCTGTGGTCATGATTTCCATATTCTCACCACTCTTTGGGTGGAGAAATTTATCTTGGATTTCCTATTGGGTTTCTTGGCGACTGTCTTGTATTGATGGTCTCCAGTTTTGCCTTTCTCCAAAAGAAGAAACATTATTTCAAAACCTTTTATAATTTTGAATCCCTCTATTAGGTTCCCCCTCAGCCTTAATTTTTCAAGAAAGCGTGAGCGTGTCAATCCTTTCCTGATAGATAACCAAACACACAGTTTAAAAATCATTTATGGGATGTGGACATCGCTGGCTTGGCCACCATTTATTGCTAACCTCAGATTGACGTTGAGAAGGTGGTGGTGAGCTGCTTTCTACATTTCTGGTATCATCATTAAAAATCATCTCTGTACCTTTCTCCAGTGCAGAGATATCTTTTTTATAATACGGTGACCAAAATGGCATGCAGTGGTCGGTAAGATTCTTGATCAGGGAGTCACAGGTTATCCAAAAGTGGTTTGAGCTTATCCATGGTTTTAAATCAGAATATTAAGAAGCAACAATTTAAAAATGATGCATTGTAAAAGGGGGGAAAAAAACAGAAGACCCATGGCAGGTGACTAGCTGGGGTCTCAGCACTGATCCTGCATTACCCCAATAATCACTGCCTGCCAGTTGGAAAAAGACCTGTTTACTCTTACTCTATTTACTGTCTGCCAACAAGTTTTCAATCTCAATACATTCACCCCAATCCCATGTGCTTCAATTTTTATGAAGAAGTTGCTGTGTTGGTGGACGAGGGGAATCGGGTTCACATTTTCTATCTCCGGGCATAATCATCAACAACTTGTATTTACACAGAGTGTTGTGGGGCTGGAGGAGGTTACTGAGATACTGAGGAACTTTTTTAAATTAATTTTTACTGGATATAGGCGTCACTGACTGGGCCAGCATTTCTTGCCCATCTCTAACTGCCCTCCATTTCAGAGGGCATTTGAGAGTCAACCACATTGCTGTGGGTCTGGAGTCACATGTAGGCCAGACCAAGTAAGGATGGCAGGTTTCCTTCCCGAAAGGACATGACTGAACCAGAGTGGTTTTGACAACGATCAACAATGGTTAAGGTTTGTCATTAGACTTTTAATTCGAGATTTTAATTGAATACAAATTTCACCATTGACTGTGGTGGAATTCGAACCTGGGTCCCCAGAGCCTTACCCTGAGTCCAGTGATAATTCCACTGTGCCACTGCCTCAACTATTGATCCAATTGCGTCTTGGAAGTGCAGCCTCATTGCGTCTTGGAAGTGCAGCAGAGAGGGAGAGATTCGCGAGAGGAGTGCTGCGGGTAAGCGCTGTTATTTTTAACTTACTTTTTCACGGGTTTTTTCTTTAAAAATATCTAAACCCGGAAGTGGTCGCGCAGGGAGGTCTGGGAGAGAGAGATTTTTTTTCCCCAATAAATTGGAACAGAGAGGAATCCCGATACTCTACACTTGTAGAGTATCCCACCCTCCCTCCTCCTCTAACCTAAAAAAAAGACCCAGTGAGAGCAGGGCTTTGGAGAAAACAGGAGGAGGAAAGGTAAGTTTAAAATTTTCATTCACTTTTTTTTCCCTGTGTGTTTAAAGGGGCAATTATGAGTGTGAGGCCAGTATGTTGTTTCCAATGTAGGATGTGGGAGGTCCTGGAGGCTCCTAGCCTCCCGGACGACCATATCTGTGCTGGGTGTGTTGAGCTGCGGTTCCTAAGGGAACATGTTAGGGAACTGGAATTGCAGCTCGAGGACCTTCGCCGGGTTAGGGATAGTGAGGAGGTCATTGACAGGAGCTATCGGCAGGTGGTCACACCGGGACCACGGGAGGAGGGTAACTGGGTAACAGTGAGGAAGGAGAAAGCTCAGTTGATGGTGAGCACCCCGGTGGATGTGCCCCTTAATAATAAGTACTCCTGTCTGAGTACTAATGGGGTGGACAGCCCACCTGGGGGAAGCAGCGGTGGCAGTGTCTCTGGAGCTGAGCCTGGCCCAGTAGTGCAAAAGGGTAAGGAAAGGAGGGTAGTGCTAATTGGGGACTCTACGGTGAGGGGGTCAGATAGGCGTTTTTGCGGACACAGACGGGACTCTCGGATGGTGGTTTGCCTCCCTGGTGCAGGGGTCCGGGATGTCTCTGGTCGAGTCCCAGAAATCCTGAAGGGGGAGGGAGAGGAGCCGAAGGTCGTGATGCATATAGGTACTGCTGACATAGGTAGGAAGAGGGAAGGGGTCATGAAAAGAGAATATAGGGAGTTAGGTAGACAGCTGAGAAAGAGGAATGCAAAGGTAGTAATCTCGGGATTGCTGCCTGTGCCGCGGGAGAGTGAGAACAGGAATCGGTGGAGAATGAATGCGTGGCTGAGGGACTGGAGCAAGGGACAAGGATTTGGGTACTTGGATCATTGGGACCTCTTTAGGGGCAGGTGTGACCTGTTTAAAAAAGACGGGTGGCACTTGAATCCCAGGGGGACCAATATCCTGGCGGGAAGGTTGGCTAAGGCTACTGGAGAGACTTTAAACTAGAAAGGTTGGGGGGAGGGAATCGAAATGAGGGGACTGAGAGCGAGGAGGTTAGCTCGCAAATAGATAAGGAATGTAAACAGGGTAAGAGGGAGGTTAGACGAGTGATGGAGAAGGGAAGTGCTCAGGCTGAAGGTCTGAGATGTGTCTATTTTAATGCCAGGAGTGTAGTGAATAAAGTGGATGAGCTTAGAGCGTGGATTGCTGCTTTGAATTGTGATGTGGTGGCCATTACGGAGACTTGGATGTCTCAGGGACAGGACTGGGTGCTTCAGGTGCCGGGTTTTAGATGTTTCAGGAAGGACAGGGAGGGAGGCAAGAGAGGGGGGGGAGTGGCACTGTTGATCAGGGATAGTGTCACGGCTGTAGAGAAGGTGGACGCCGTGGAGGGATTGACTACGGAGTCTCTGTGGGTGGAGGTGAGGAACAGGAAGGGGTCGGTAACGTTGCTGGGTGTTTTCTATAGGCCGCCCAATAGTAACAGAGATGTTGAGGAGCAGATGGGGAAACAGATCCTGGAGAGATGTAGGAATAACAGAGTTGTCGTGATGGGAGATTTTAATTTCCCAAACATAGATTGGAATATCCCTAGGGCTAGGGGTTTGGATGGAGAGGAGTTTGTTAGGTGTGTCCAGGAGAGTTTCCTGACACAGTATGTGGATAAGCCTACTAGAGGAGAGGCTGTACTTGATCTGGTGCTGGCTAATGAACCTGGACAGGTGGAGGATCTCTCAGTGGGTGAGCATCTTGGGGATAGCGATCATAATTCTATCTCCTTCACGATAGCATTGGAAAGAGATAGGATCAGGCAGGCTAGGAAAGTGTTTCTCTGGAGTAAAGGGAAATACAGTGTCATCAGGGAGGAAATTAGACGGGTAAATTGGAAGGAGGCATTCTTGGGGAAAAGTACCGAAGGAAAGTGGAGGATTTTCAAGGAATGTTTGTCTGGAGCTCTGCATGACAACGTTCCGATGAGACAGGGGGGTGTTGGTAGGGTACGGGAACCGTGGTGCACGAAGGTTGTGATGAACCTGGTGAATAAGAAAAGAGAGGCGTACAGAAGGTTCAGAGAGCTAGGAGGTATTAAGGATTTAGAGGAGTATACGGGATGTAGGAAGGAGCTTAAGAAGGAAATTAGGAGAGCGAGAAGGGGTCATGAGAAGGCCTTGGCGGGTAAGATTAAGGAGAATCCCAAGGCTTTCTACAAATATGTCAAGAGTAAAAGGATGAGATGTGAAGGCATAGGACCCTTAAAAGGTGAAGGGGGAAAAGTTTGTGCGGAACCGTTAGAAATGGCGGAGCTGCTTAATGAATACTTTACCTCGGTATTCACGGTGGAAAGGGATCTGGGTGGTTGTACTGCTGGTTTGCGGTGGACAGAAAGGATCGAGCATGTGGACATAAAGAAAGAGGATGTGTTGGAACTATTGAATGGCATCAAGGTTGGTAAGTCGCTGGGACCGGATGGGATGTACCCCAGGTTACTGTGGGAGGCGAGGGAGGAGATTGCGGAGCCTTTGGCGATGATCTTTGCATCGTCGATGGAGACGGGAGAGGTTCCGGAGGATTGGAGGATTGCAGATGTGGTCCCTATATTCAAGAAAGGGAACAGGGACAGCCCGGGAAATTACCGACCGGTGAGTCTAACCTCAGTGGTTGGTAAGTTGATGGAGAGGATCCTGAGAGACAGGATTTATGATCATCTAGAGAAGTTTAGTATGATCAAAAGTAGTCAGCACGGCTTTGTCAAGGGCAGGTCGTGCCTTACAAGCCTGGTTGAGTTCTTTGAAAATGTGACCAAACACATTGACGAAGGAAGAGCGGTGGATGTGGTCTATATGGACTTCAGCAAGGCGTTCGATAAGGTCCCCCATGCAAGACTTCTTGAGAAAGTGAGAGGGCATGGGATCCAAGGGGCTGTTGCCTTGTGGATCCAGAACTGGCTTGCCTGCAGAAGGCAGAGAGTGGCTGTGGAGGGGTCTTTCTCTGCATGGAGGTCAGTGACCAGTGGAGTGCCCCAGGGATCTGTTCTGGGACCCTTGCTGTTTGTCATTTTCATAAATGACCTGGATGAGGAAGTGGAGGGATGGGTTGGTAAGTTTGCTGACGACACCAAGGTAGGTGGTGTTGTGGATAGTTTGGAGGGATGTCAGAAGTTGCAGCGAGACATAGATAGAATGCAAGACTGGGCGGAGAAGTGGCAGATGGACTTCAACCCGGATAAGTGTGTGGTGATCCATTTTGGCAGATCCAATGGGATGAAGCAGCAGTATAATATGAAGGGTACCATTCTTAGCAGTGTAGAGGATCAGAAGGACCTTGGGGTCCGGGTCCATAGGACTCTTAAATCGGCCTCGCAAGTGGAGGATGCGGTCAAGAAGGCGTACGGCGTACTGGCCTTCATTAATCGAGGGATTGAGTTTAGGAGTCGGGAGATAATGCTGCAGCTTTATAGGACCCTGGTTAGACCCCACTTGGAGTACTGCGCGCAGTTCTGGTCACCTCATTACAGGAAAGATGTTGAAGCCATTGAAAGGGTGCAGAGGAGATTTACAAGGATGTTGCCTGGATTGGGGGGCATGCCTTATGAGGATAGGTTGAGGGAGCTTGGTCTCTTCTCCCTGGAGAGACGAAGGATGAGAGGTGACCTGATAGAGGTTTACAAGATGTTGAGAGGTCTGGATAGGGTCGACTCCCAGAGGCTATTTCCAAGGGCTGAAATGGTTGCTACGAGAGGACACAGGTTTAAGGTGCTGGGGGGTAGGTACAGAGGAGATGTCAGGGGTAAGTTTTTCACTCAGAGGGTGGTGGGTGAGTGGAATCGGCTGACGTCGGTGGTGGTGGAGGCAAACTCGTTGGGGTCTTTTAAGAGACTTCTGGATGAGTACATGGGATTTAATGGGATTGAGGGCTATAGATAGGCCTAGAGGTGGGGATGTGATCGGCGCAACTTGTGGGCCGAAGGGCCTGTTTGTGCTGTGGCTTTCTATGTTCTATGTTCTAATTGTTATTGTTTATCTCAGGGCGCAGAAACAACAGAATCCAACTTTGCCGGTCACACATGAAGTCGTCTATGTTTCAGCAGGCTGTAATACTGATTAAATCCCTTCCCACACATGGAGCAGTTGAAAGGTTTTGCCCCAGTGTGAACTCGCTGGTGTCTCTGCAGGCGGGATGGATCAGTGAATCCCTTCCCACACAGGGAGCAGGCGAACGGTTCTGTCCCAGTGTGAACTCGCTGGTGTCTCTGCAGGCTGGATACCTGAGTGTATCCCTTCCCACACACAGAGCAGGTGAATGGTCTCTCCCCGGTGTGAACTCGCTGGTGTCTCTGCAGGCAGGATGAATCAATGAATCCCTTCCCACACACAGAGCAGGTGAACGGCCTGTCCCCTGTGTGAATGTATTGGTGTCTCAGCAGGTCAGACGACTGAGTGAATCTCTTGCCACAAATGGAGCAGGAGAACGGCTTCTCCCCTGTGTGAGTGCGGCGGTGTGTCCGGAGGCTGGATGACTCGGTGAAAGCCTTCCCACACTCGGAGCAGATGAACGCCCTCTCCCCGGTGTGAACAGGCCGATGTCTCAGCAGGTGTTGTGAAGAAGCAAATGCTTTCCCGCACACAGGGCAAGCGTAAGGCCTCTCCCCTGTGTGAACACGCTCGTGCATCACAAGCTGGGATGAACAAGGAAACATCTTCCCACACACGGAGCAGAGGAATGGCCTCTCCCCAGTGTGAACTCGCCGGTGCCTCAGAAGATAGTAAGACCGAGTGAATTCCTTCCCACACACCGAGCAGGTGAACAGCTTCTCCCCAGTGTGAACTTGTTGGTGTGTCAGCTGGTCAGTTGATTGAACTTCTTCCTTTCTACACATTGAGGAGGTGAATGGTTTCCCTCCAGTGTGAATACTCTTGTGTGTCAAAAGGCGTGAAAATCGAGTGAATCTCTTCCCACACAGGGAGCAGAGGAAAGGCCTCTCCCCAGTGTGAACTCGCTTGTGTGTCAGAAGATGAGATGAATGAGCAAATCTCTTCCCACAAACAGAACAGGGGTACGGCTTCTCCCCGGTGTGAGTGCCCTGGTGTCTCAGCAGACTAATCCTTCTTTTGAAGGTCTTCTCACATTTAAAGCATTTAAAATGTCTCTTCTGAGAATGAACCAGTTGGTGAACGGTGCAGTGGGAGGACTGAGTGAATCTCTTCCCACACTGGGAGCAGCTGAATGGCCTGTCCTTGGTGTGAACTTGTTGGTGCTCAGTGAGATGCACTGAGTCACTGAATGACTCTCCACAATGAGTGCAGCTGAACGGTCTCTCGTGTGTGTGAAGGAGCTGGTGCTCTGCAAGGCGGGAGGACTGGCTGAACCTCTTCCCGCAGTGGGAGCAGCTGAACGGTCTCTCGTCAATGTGAAGGAGCTGGTGTTGGGCCTGTTCCTCAGACGTCTCAACGCTGTCCCCAGAGTCAGAGCTTTGAAGAGGCTTCTCATCAATGTGATCGAGTTGGTGAGCCAGCAGGTTGGACGAACACATGAATTTCTTCCCACACACGGAGCAGGTGAATGAACTCTCACTGTTGCGAGCTCGCTGTCGTGTCAGCATGTTTACCAGCTGATCAATCCCTTCCCACACGAGGAGCAGATGAACGGATTCTCACCAGTTTCCAACTGAGATGGTCAATTAAATCCCTTCAGATGCACAAATTTTCAGATCCCGATGTTTTTTTTTAACTGGTCGGTGCAACATCGTGGGCCGAAGGGCCTGTTCTGCGCTGTAATGTTCTATGTTCTATAACCGATTGACTCTGTCTGACGTGAGATTCGATCATCCAGACTGCAGATCCTTCTCTTCAATTTCCTGCAAAATAAGTTTACAAAGAATTACATGGATGGCAGAGTGGTTAGTACTCCTGCCTCACAGCACCAGGGACCTGGGTTCGATTGTAGCCTTGGTTACCTGTCTGTATGGAGTTTGCACATTCTCCTCGTGTCTGTGTGGGTTTCCTCCGGGTGCTCCGGTTCCCTCCCACTCTCCAAAGATGTTCAGGTTAGGTGGTTGCCCCTTTCTGTCCCAAGATGTGTAGGTTAGGGAGATTAGCGGGGTAAATATGTGGGGTTACGGGAATATGCCTGGGTGGGGTGGTCTGAAAGGCCTCCTTCTGCACTGTAGGGATTCTATGAATACATGAGATACACAAAACACAAACAGGCCAGTCTATTTTTTAAATTCATTTTTAACGGGGTGTGGGTGTCGCCGACTGGGACAGCATTTATTGCCCATCCCCAACTGCCCTCCATTTCACAGGGCATTTGAGAGTCAACCACATTGCTGTGGGTCACATGTAGGCCAGACCAGTTAAGGCCAGCAGATTTCCATCCTTAAAGGACATCAGTGAACCAGATGGGCTTTTACGACAATCAACAATGGTTTCATGGTCAATATCAGACTTTTAATTGAATTTAAATTTCACCATCTGCTGTGGTGGGATTCGAACCTAGGTCCCCAGAACATTATCCTGGGTCTCTGGGTTGCTAGTCCAGTGATAGTTCCACTGTGCCACTGCCTCCGCCGCCACCCTCCCACCCCTGCCCTGATCTGTACTGGAATTTCTAATCCACACAAATCTCCTCTCATTCTGCTCACCTCAACTCAGCTTTTCAGCTCAACTTTTTAATCCTTTTTCTCTCATGTTCTCATCTGGTTTCCTTTTTAAAGCATCTAAGGTATTTGTCTCAACCACTTCCAGTCGCAGTGAGTTCCATATTCTAACAACTGTCCGAAGAAATAAATATCTCCTCCTGTTGATTTATTCGTCTGTGTTGTCTGTTCATGGTTCCCAGTATTGGAAACACCAACAAGTGGAAACATTCCATTCACAGCTACCTACTTATCCCATTCAGAAAGCCTATATCAGAAGAGACAACTCTTGGTTTGAGCTTGTTGTGTGTAAATCCTCCCTTTCTAACCCCCTGTTTAAGAAAAAGTGTCCAAAATCCATCACGATAGAAAATCGCAATATTATCTCAGGTACAAGTAATTCAGAAAGCTATTATTTATTATGAGGGGAATTGAGTAAAAGCAGGGAAGTTATGTTTCAGTTGCACAGGGCATTGGTTAGACATATCTGGAGCAGTGTGTACATTATCGGTTTCCTTATTTAAGGAAAAATATGAGTGCATATTATTCTTTAACTGCTTTATGAGAAGCAGTTCATAGTAGGTTTAGTAGATTAATACCTGGAAATGGGTGGATTGTCCGATGAGGAGCAGTGAGACAGTCTCTGCTCGAGTTTAGCTTCTGCTCGACTTCAAAAGAGTAAGAGGCAACTTAATTTAAACCTTCAAGATTCTGAAAACTCTTGACAGGGTGAATATGGAGAGAAAGGTTAAAGCAAATTACTGCGGATGCTGGAATCTGAAACCAAAAGAGAAAATGCTGGAAAATCTCAGGAGGTCTGGCAGCATCTGTGAGGAGAGAAAAGAGCTGAAGCTTCGAGTCCAGGTGACCTTTTGTCAAAGCATAAAAAAGGCATAGAAAGTGGGAGATATTTACACTGTGAGGGAATGAAAGATGGGTCCAAGCCACAGGAACCAGGGGAAAGGATGCTAATGGCAGTCCATAGAGAGTATAGAAGTGTGAATGGCCAAACAGCAGAGAAGCTGAAGAAGTTGTGATGGATGAAGATGTTGGGGGGGGGTGGATTGGAGGGAGGAAAAATTGAGAAAAAGGGGGAAAGGCGAAGCAAAGGGGGAGAAAAGGTGCTGCCTGACCTGCTGAGACTTTCCAGCATTTTCTGTTTTGGATCTGGAGAGGATGTTTACTCTCAGGGGAGAATCTAGGGAGTCGCTGTTTTAAAAAACAGCATTGCCCATTGAAAACAGAGATGAGATGTTTTTCTCTCAGAGGGTCATGAATCTTTGGATTCACGTTCTTCAAAAGTGGAAGTAGAGTCTGATTTCAATTAGATAAATCTCTTGGGGCGACAGGGATCAGGGTATTGAATTTGATAATCAGCCATGACAATAATGAATGGCGGCGCACGCTCGAAGGGCCGAACGGCCGACTCCCAGCTTCTATTTTCTATGTATGTTTCTATGTAAACATGAGGAGCCTGGGGCTGAAGTGTAACCAAAAGCTGTGTAACAGCTTTAGGTAACTATACAGAGTTTGCAACCTCTCAGACTGAATATGTACATGGCCCATGGACTCATCGAGGCTGCAAACAGCAGCTGCAGCCTGGGTGGGTGAAGCTGTTTAGAAACCTATTGCTCATTGTGCTATAGGACCGGGAGCTAGGACCTGGAGGGGAAGCAGAAACATGAAGCCCCGCCCACTCGATGTTGCGTCACCGAGAACATGCGCTCTCCTCCCTGCTGAATCAAGATGGCGGCCGTTAACCTGAGTCTCGTCTCGGGAAAAAGACCGGAAGCTGCAAACACAGACCGACGGGCTCATTTTCGAGATTTGAGGCTTTGACCAGGTATTTAGAAACCCTCGACGTCCATCCGCCGGTTCCATTGCTCCCTCTACGTTTCCGCATCCTTACCGGCTGCTGATGAGACAGAGGAACTTCTCTCCGATTGCGATCACCCACACTGCGTGCTGCAAACGCCGTTGCTTACTGCGCATGCTCCAGACTGTAACATTACTGCGCAGGCGAACCCCTTCCCGTGCGTTCCATGGGGACACCTCAGCCCCGCCCTTCGTTCAGTCCGATTGGATGGAGGACCAACCGCTCCCGCTCGGTCCTCCAGCCCCGCCCCCTATTCCTATTGGTCCGGAGCGGCCGTCAATCAGTGCCCGGGCATTGTGATGTGGAGCATGCGCAGTGTCATTGCTGGCCTTGGCGCTTGTTTGTCCCGGAGAAGCGGAGTCAGCGTTAGGCGGTGGCTGGGAGGATTTGGAAACACTTTGTGGATCCGCAAACCCTTCAGAATCATTGTCAGCTCCCTGGTTTGCATCTGCGGGGCTTCTCCCTCCCTCCCTCCCGGGAACAGGCCCAGGTTAACGGCCCCATCCTGGCTCAGCCACTGGAGGATCGTTCACATCAGAGGATGGGGGAGGGGGACAATAAATAAGAGGTTACACTTTGGCCTCAAATCAATGAGGACTCTGATTTCTGGGAAGGAAGGAAACCCTGGGAGGTGGGCGGGGAGGATTCACAAACACCCGCTGGAGGCCCCAACACCCCCAATAAGACCCATTGGTTTTATTGTCAGTCTGCAGACAGGAGCTGGAGAACTGAACCCAGACAGAGGAGAGGGAGGGAGAAAACTGGGAGTGGAGGAAAGAAATGGTGAGATGGGTTTGGATTTCAGCCCAGGGAGGAGGGAGAGTGTGTGGTACAGGGATTTACTGATTTGGGGGAACAAGAGAGGCAATTTTCTTTTTAGCATGGCCAATCAACCTAACTCGCACATCTTTGGACTGAATTTCTATCTCGATTGACCGTGACGATTTTTGTTAACTCCTTTTACAGGTGAGGTGAGGAAACATCACATAAAAATCAGATTGAGTATCGACTTATTTGGACCTGAATATCCTGAGACTTTGAACGTGGAAGGAGAAATATTTGTCTGTTCTGCCTGGAGGAGAAGATTTCAAACATCAGTGTGACTGGAAAAGCACTGAGACACACACACCCAAGTGAGAGTGTTCCAGTGAACTGACTGGAAAAAGCTTAAACCAGTTACAGAGCCTGAAGAAACATCACACCATTCACAGCTGGGAGAAACTGTACATATGTTGTGTGTGTGGACAAGACTTCAACTGATCATCCAACCTGGAGAGACACAAGGACACTGGCACTATGGAGAAACCATGGAAATGTGAGGACTGTGGGAAGGGATTCAATTATCCTTCCCATCTCGAAACTCATCGTCGCAGTCACACAGGAGAGAGACCGTTCATCTGCTGTGTGTGTGGAAAAGGTTTTGTTCAGTCACAACACCTGCAGTCACACCAACGCTCTCATTCCAATAAGAGACATTTAAAATGTTCCAACTGTGAGAAGGGCTTTAAGAGCAAAAAGCACTTGAAACAACACCAACACATTCACACTGGAAAGAGGCCGTTCATCTGTTCTGTGTGTGGGAAGGGATTCACTCAGTCAGCCACCCTGATGAGACACCAGCAGACTCACACAGGAAAAAGGCCGTTCACCTGCTCAGTGTGTGGGAAAGGATTCATTCAGTCATCCACCCTGCGGAGGCATCTGCGAGTTCACACTGGGGAGAGGCCGTTCCCTTGCTCCAAGTGTGGGAAGGAATTCACTCGGTTAGACACTCTCAGTTTGCATCAACATGTTCACACTGAAAAATTACTTTTTAAACATTACGAATGAGAGAAGAGTGAGTTGCAGACACACCAATGCATTTGTGTTGAAGAGTGGATGCTCACCTGCTCTGTCTGTGGGAAGGGACTTATTCAGTCACAACACCTATTGAGACATCAGTAAGTTTTTGTGCAAGGGTGGGATTCTGTCAATCACTTCCATTGTGTGTTTCTGCTCATGTTAAACTCCAACCCTGTTATAGGAGTTATTGATATTCTAGATAAATGTCACTAAGTCAGTTTTTATGGAAATGCGCAGTGCTGTGTTAATATTTCTCCAATGGAAGAGGAGACTAATTGATGTCCTGCTACCAGCTTCATTTTGGGGCCTTTTATCATTTCGAACTCTAGATTATTTCAGTTCTGACGCCTTCGGTTATTCTCATGGACAATTCTCAGCTCCCCATATTTTCCAGAGTGTCTCTCCTGGCGCTGGGATCCAGGGAAGTTATCGGTCACAGTCCTGTGATCAATAAAGCTAAAACCAAATCTGCTTGTTGTTTCTGACTCTTGGACTTCACCCCTGTCCCAAAACATCTCTCTCTTCTTTGATGTGTGAATGGAACATGATGCCTGCAAACCTGGTTTAAATTGAAATCGTCTCAGCAAATTTAACAGGAGCCTGCAGGCTGATGAGACAGTGTAACACTGTCAGTGTGTTCCTCTGCTGCTCTGTATTTAACAGGAGCCTGCAGGCTGATGAGACAGTGTTACACTGTCAGTGTGTTCCTGTACAGCTCTGTATTTAACAGGAACCTGCAGGCTGATGAGACTGTGTTACACTGTCAGTGTGTTCCTGCACTGCTCTGTATTTAACAGGAGCCTGCAGACTGATGAGACTGTGTTACACTGTCAGTGTGTTCCTCTGCTGCTCTGTATTTAACAGGAACCTGCAGGCTGATGAGATTGTGTTACACTGTCAGTGTGTTCCTGTACAGCTCTGTATTTAACAGGAGCCTGCAGGCTGATGAGACAGTGTTACACTGTCAGTGTGTTCCTGTACTGCTCTGTATTTAACAGGAGCCTGCAGGCTGATGAGACAGTGTTACACTGTCAGCATGTTCCTCTGCTGCTCTGTATTTAACAGGAGCCTGCAGGCTGATGAGACAGTGTTACACTGTCAGCGTGTTCCTCTGCTGCTCTGTATTTAACAGGAGCCTGCAGGCTGATTAGACTCTTCTCCAGTCAGTGTGCTCCTGTACAGTGGAGCCTTTGCTGTTATGAAATGTGGGTGAAAAGTAATGAGCCTCATATCCTTGCTCATGTTGCTGTGATTGTGCAGAAAGGGGATGTGTAAAGAGCTGGTCTTTGTGTGGAGATATGAACCAAGGAAATGGTATCTGTTTGTGACAGTGACACAACCTGTGCTCACACTCAGAACAATGCACAGATATCATTCTGGTTACAGTTTGAACAGGGTCAGATCACAACTGTCGTGAACAATTTAAACAGGAATATCTCTCGTGTAGCTGCAGCTTGTTAGATCAGAGCTGAGGAGGAGAGAGTTCTGAATCCACTGTATTATCTCTGTTCTGCAGACTGGGTAACTTTTTAAATCGAATGATATTTCATTCAAGAAACAGGCTCACAGCCACAAGGCTGAATTGCTGTGTAACTTATATCAAAAAATCATAAAATTCAGGTACAGACCAAATAATCATGTTAAACACATGGAAACCTGTGACAATCCAGTAATAATAACAATTAACAAATTCACCAGGTAATAGGGAAGTGGTAGACAGGATATTAAAGAAGGAATATTGAATTAGATTATGTTAAAATTACAGACCAATACACCATTACAGGCTCGGGGATGCAGATAAATTTCATATAAAAGGCAGGCAGTGGCAGAGTGATATTGTCGCTGGACTAGTAATCAAGAGTCCCAGGTAATACTTCAGGGACCAGGGTTCGAATCCCACCACGGCAGGTGGTGAAATCTGAATTCAATAAAAATCTGGAGTTAAAAGTCTCATGACCATGAAACTGTTGTCGATTGTTGTAAAAAAAACCCCATCTGGTTCACGAATGTGTTTAGGGAAGGAAATCTGCCATCCTTACCTGGTCTGGCACATCTTTGACTCCAGATTCACAGCAATGTGGTTGACTCTTAAATGCCCTCTGCAATGGCCTAGCAAACTCCTCAGTCCAAGGGTAATTAGGGTGGGTACTAAATGCTGGCCAAGCCAGTGACATCCACATCACATGAATGAATAAAAAATAAGTATTTCACTGAGTACTGGAACCATGTGAGGAATTACTCTGTCTGTATTATTGCAGTGCTGTTAATAAAGTCAGTAAAAGACAATCTGTTGTTGGGGATTTGATTATCTGGTGTCTGAAACTACAAGGTTCAATATTTAGAGTCAATAAGATGAACAAAGAAACACATCAGAGCCCAATACTCCAGCTGGATATTCACAGGAGAAAGTCTGGTATCTAATACCTTGAGTGGAGCGAACAGAGAAAGATCCCAACGGTAAAGAACCTGCAAATTATTTAGAAATAGGTTTCTAATGTTGACAGATTTCAACAGTCAGTTTCTATCACAGTGAAGTCAATGGAAGGTGAGAGATGGTTGAAGGTTCCAGATAGAAATGTAACTTGATGTTATCATTACCTTACATTGTAGATCCAGGAATGTCACACAAACATTTTCAATCTTCGTACTATTTTCAGACTGTAAAGTTAAACCTGCCGTTTTACTTTCAGTCAGGAACAGATCCCAGTTTTACACCAATCTCTGATTTGACAGCATGTTTCCAGCATTCTTCCTGACTCTAAACATAGTTGTAAAGGAGCTTCTGTTCCATATCTAGGAGCTCTAAACCATGGAAGAGAGTGGCTTCCTCACACACATCAGGATTAACCCACACATTCAGTCTTCAATATGATTAAAAGCAGAATCTAATTCTTGCAGTCATTTGTGAACTCGCTGGTGTGTCACAAGCTGTGATGACTGAGTGAATCCCTTCCCACACTCAGAGCAGGTGAATGGCCTCTCCCCAGTGTGAACTCGCTGGTGTTTCAGGAGTTGGGAAGACTGAGAGAATCTTTTCCCACAAACAGAGCAGGTGAATAGCCTCTCCTTAGTATGAACTTGTTGGTGCACCAGACTGTCTGATGACTGAATGAATCCCTTAGCACACATGGAGCAGGTGAATGGCCTCTCTCCAATGTGAACTCGCTGGTGCAACAGAAGCTGGTATGACTGAGTGAATCCCTTCACACTCTCAGAGCAGATGAATGGTCTGTTCCCAGTGTGAACCTGCTGGTGTGTCACAAGGTGGGATGTCTGAGTGAATCCCTTCCCACACACACAGCAAATAAATGGCCTCTCCTCAGTGTGAACTCGCTGGTGTGGTTGAGTGAATCCCTTTTCACACACACAGCAAGTGAATGGCCTCACCCCAATGTGATGTCGCTGGTGAATTAGCAAGTCAAATGACTGAACAAATCTCTTCCCACTCACACACAAGATGAACAGTTTCTCCCCAGTGTGAAGTCGCTGGTGTATTTGCAGATACTTCTTGCTTTTAAAGCTCTTCTCACAGTCAGAACATTTAAAAAGTCTCTGATCACTGTGTACATGTTGATGTTCAGTGACCTGGGATGACTGAGTGAATTTGTTGCCACACACAGGCCTGGTGAATGCGCTCTCCTCAGTGTGAACTTGCTCATGAGCCAGGAGGTCACATGAGTCAGCAAATTCCTTCCCAAACATGGAGCATCTGAACAGCCTCTCCTGGGTATGAACTGGCTGGTGTGTCGACAGACTGGATAACTGAGTAAATCCATCTCCACACATGGAGAAGGTGAAAGGTCCCTCCCCAGTGTGACTGCATTGATCATGTCCCAGTTCAAAAGGGAAAATTAATCCCATCCCACAGTCACCATATGTCCACGCTTTCTCCGCGATTCAATTATTCATTTGTCTCTCCAGGTTGGATGATCAGTTGGAGCCTCACACAGAACACCTGTACATTTCTCCACACTGAATGGTATGATGTTTTTTCAGGCTGTTTAATGGTTAAAGTTCTTTCCACAGTCAGTTCACTGGAACACTCTCACTCGGGTGTATGTGTGTCTCGGTGCTTTTCCAGTTACACTGATGTTTAAAATCTTTCCCCACAGACAGAACAGACAAACATTTCTCCTTCCACATTCAGAGGTTGATGATATTCAGGTCCTGATGAATCAAGTGACTGTCAGATTTTGATATGATGTTTGTTCTGACTTTCCCATCTGGAAATTCTCTCCCTCGAACTCCCTGCAAAAGGAGTTTACAGAAGTTATCAGTGTAAGTACAGGACATAAATTCAGAGCAAACAATTCTGTGCCCCACACACACTTCTCCCTCTCTGCTCATTGCTCGATTCAGTTTCTAGTCTTCTCTCTTGGTTCTCTCCCCTCCTGTCCTCAAACTGGTGACACTGGCTGTGGATCAATCCCACTCCGTCACTCTCATTCTCACAAATAATGCAGCTCACAACAACAATTTAACGAAGGGTCATCTGGACTCGAAACGTTCTAAATGTTAGCGACGCCAAGATCACAGACACCGCCACCTATTTCTGTGCAGTGAAGATCAATATCGGTCGTACAAAAACCGGCAGAAGAACAGTCCTGGCATGTTTGTAGCCTGTGCTTCATCAGAGAACTGGGCATTTATATAAAGCTGTCCCTGGAAAACTTTCTCCAGTCTCCCAGTAAGTGAAATATATTCCTGATCTGCGTTCCTTATTTAACTTCAGACGAGAAGGAACAACATACTGTTAGATGTGAGTTATTGCCTGTCCGAATCTACACCAGGCACAGTTGCTGTCCAAGGACCTTTCTGATGTCCTGGTTGTGCTGTTCGGTGATTTGCTTTCTAAAGGACCATTTTTCACTTCATTGGTTAAATTCAATCCCAGACTTTTATACATTTTGTTTTTGATATAGAACCCAGTGACACAGACTCACTGCCTTGGGATCCTTTTCAGTTAACTGGCAGGATGAACAGCCCATAATGAGCGGCATTACTGCACGCCTGTCGGTATTCTCCACCTCGGCCGGCACACTATGTTCCAAGTTATTTACTGAGCTGATATCACTTGGGGTACAGTTATGAATTCTGATTTCCCAGACAGGCTCCCCATTGATTTCAACAAGGGCAGGGACAGCAATCCAAACGTTTGATATAAAAACCTGACTCTGTAAAGCTAGAAAGAAACTAATGTCTCAGGTAAAGGCCCCAAAAACATTTGACCGAATGCGCTGAGGTTTATGTGCTTTTCCTGACGCTGTGCCTCACAGCATAGTAATCGGCCGTTCCATCCTCCGCGCTCATGCCGCCTATACTGAGGAACCAGACTCGTCAACAGCCATCACAAATGTTGCTGAGATTTTCCCTTTCCCAGTGCTAATTTTTTTTAGTGCTAATTACCCATCCTGGGTGCTCTGCCTATTTCTGCTGATGCAATTGCATAGTTGATCTGATTATTCACAATCTAACTGCGCTAAACCTTCTTCTTGCACAGTTAACGGCACCAGAGACTGAGTTACTGCACATATTCCGCCTGTAAAAGTAGATAAATAAGAGTCCAAGGTTAAAGAGGAACGATATATCTGTATGTGTGCGTAAGTTTCCATTTTACAACCTGTCCATATATAAATACATGGGCGGCACGGTAGCACAGTGGTTAGCACTGCTGCTTCACAGCTCCAGGGACCTGGGTTCGATTCCCGGCTCGGGTCATTGTCTGTGTGGAGTTTGCACATTCTCCTCGTGTCTGCGTGGGTTTCCTCCGGGTGCTCCGGTTTCCTCCCACTGTCCAAAGATGTGCGGGTTAGGTTGATTGGCCATGCTAAAATTGCCCCTTAGTGTTCTGAGATGTGTAGATTAGCGGGTAAATATGTAGGGATATGGGGGTAGGGCCTGGGTGGGATTGTGATCGGTGCAGACTCGATGGGCCGAATGGCCTCTTTCTGTTCTGTATGATTTCTATGATATATATATTATATACATATATACCGTGAACTATATTAAATCAGATTACAATCTATTGTCGTCAATCTGCTAAACTGTGTTAATGAACATAATTCTTCACTTACTGTCACATAGCGCCGCCAGTCTGTCTGACTGAGTATCTCAGTGAATGGGAATGGGATGATTGAGACACAATGCAGGGACCAGCCCCATTGTGACCTCACTCAGGAACACATCCCTTTTGGCTTCGGCGTTGGACCCACGTGACCTTCTAATGAGCATGCAGGGATTCGGTGCCCTCTGCTGGCAGATTCTGTTCACAGTAAGAAATCTCACAACACCAGGTTAAAGTCCAATGGGTTTATTTGGTAGCAAACACCATAAGCTTTCGGAGCGCTGCTCCTTCGTCAGATGGAGTGGAAATGTGCTCTCAAACAGTGCACAGAGACACAAAATCAAGTTACAGAATACTGATTAGAATGCGAATCCCTACAGCCAACCAGATCTTAAAGATGGAGACAATGTGGGTGGAGGGACTTGTCTGCTAATTTTTTTTTACTGCTAATTACCCAACCTGGGGGCTCTGCCTATTTCTGCATCTGCATTGTCTGCATCTTTAAGACCTGGCTGGCTGTAGGGATTCGCATTCTAATCAGTATTCTGTAACTTGATTTTGTGTCTCTGTGCACTGTTTGAGAGCACATTTCCACTCCATCCGACGAAGGAGCAGCGCTCCGAAAGCTTATGGTGTTTGCTACCAAATAAACCTGTTGAACTTTAACCTGGTGTTGTGAGACTTCTTACTGTGTTCACCCCAGTCCAACGCCGGCATCTCCACATCAGATTCTGTTCAATCAGGTTTGGAATGGGGTCATTGAGAACATTTTGGGGCTTGTTGATTTACATACCTCACCAAATATCTTCTTCCGAGAATTCTGAATTGGAATTGGTGAGACTGAATTTTATTATTTGAAGCCAATTGCATGTCATATGATGAGGTTGGCAGCAATTAACCAATCAATAGGGGCCCGGATATGACTCAACTTCTTCCCAACTCTTGACGAAAACAACTTCAGCTTTCAACCCTTTCTGGTCACATCCACTGCGAGCGCTCTGCAAACATGTTTCCTGTTACCCTATATTTATTCATCACAGCAGCAGCTCTTTTAACTGGTAAGTTCACAAGTTGCTCAACACTGTGTTTCGCATGTTTACCACACACTATATTCTGTCGGGCAGTTCGTTCAGTGGAAGGGGGTGAGGGGAGGTGATCAGAGGAATGGATTGACCCCAACTTCGAATAGTCATTCGGATCTCGCTGATTTCAACACTGAACACTGTTTGATGGCAGTCGACACATTTCCCCTCAGGGAATGAGAGAGGACGAGTTAGGCCGAAATTCAAACTTCTCTGATAACAAAAAATGATTTGACAATCACTAGACTTTCAAACACACAGACACTGAGCAATTTCCCGTTCCAGTCACAGGGAATGAAGGCGAGGAACTGATCTCGTTAGAAAGTATAGAATGTTTATGTTGGAAGTTTTATTTAATCACCGCCAGCACCTTCCCGTTCCAGCCACTGAACTGTGAAAAATATGCTTCTGTTCAGCTGTCTGATTTCTCTCTGAGGTTATGTTCAGGTTGATGAGCAAGTCCTGGGGGAAACAGAGTGCAGGCGCATTGTGTAACTTAATATTCCTTTGTGTTTTTACAGGGCATTGTCGAGGAGATTCTGTTTCACAGACACCTGCAGTCGCCGTCACTGAAGGAGTCAATGTAGGGTTGTTCTGTAATTATTCAACTACAAGTGCGAACACTCTATACTTGTTCTGGTACCGTCAGTATCCCAGCGGATCCATGGAGTTCCCGCTGCAGGCAAATAAATACAGCGGAAACACAGGGAGATCCTCAGGGGACCGTTTTTTTAGCGGAGCTCAATGATACAACCCGCACCGTCCCGCTGAAAGTGTCTAAAACAGAGCTGGCAGACTCCGGGGTTTATTACTGCGCACTGAGTCCCACAGAGACAGAGCTGGGCTGAACCTGTACAAAAACTGTCAGAGGCTCGCTCAACATAACAGAGCGTTAGCCAAACATTATGATCAGAGTGAGTCTGAAGTGTAAAATTGAAGCCGGATTTAAAGAAAACAACAACAAACCTATGTTTCCGGTTATAAAATCTCTTCCCACGTGTCTAACTAGGAAACCATTCGCCCTATCAGAACACTGAGTGAACCCAGCTCGGGGTGAATCCATTCACTTGCAGCCAGTTCACCAGCTGCCAACCCCACAGCACCACCGCGGACACAGGGAAATGCAGTGACAGCATCCCGAGACACGGCAGCAAAATATACAGGGTGAGGTTTCAAACGGGTGTCTGCAAATATCCAACTCCGTTTTATAGAGTGACAACGATAATGCGGCTAATCAGCCTTTGGGTTGTTTGGGGAATATTCCTAACAGGTAATTATGCACCAAATACATTTCATATTTCCTTTCATTTTGCAAACATGGTTTAAAACTGCATTTTAAGTATTCAGTCGGTCTGATCTGTTTCCGTTTGAACATATTTTTCAGATCTGAGTGATGGAGATTCTGTCACTCAGTCGCTGTCCTCAGATGTCAAGACGGAAGGAGAAACGTTAACTTTAAATTGTACCTATGATACTACAGTGAACAATTACGTTTATATTGGTACCGGCAACAACCAGACACACAGCCCGTGTTTATATTGAGGAAAAAATTCGATATTTGGTGAAGATATCGCAGATTTTGCTAAAAGCCGTTTCTCTGGAGAGCTTCAGACATCGAGTAAATTCACCAGTTTGACTATCTCTGGTCTGCAGCTGACTGACGCTGCCGTGTATTACTGCGCTTTCAGCCTCACAGTAATGGAAAGCAGTCTAACTGCTGTACAGAAACTGACTTTAACTATAGGTTGACACCGTGTCTGCTGCGGGTTGCACAGAATCGTGGGCAGATGCAGCCACAATGTGACTGTCAGCAACGCAAGAATCCTCATTAACCTGGGATCAGCCCAAGTGTTTCCAGTATCCTGTCACTTCAGTCGTTGTGCCTCTTTGAGTCTGTGAGATCTCTCAGTGGTGAGCTGGCTGATACTCAAAGGAAACACCTCGAGCGGAGCTGCTTTCAGCACCTCGATAGTGGAACGGCTGCGCTTTTCCAGACAGGGTTGCGGGAATGAAACCCTGCCCTGTTAATTAGCAGCTGCAAATTCTGGGTTGCTCAAAGTAACAAAAACATTCCAGCATTAAGGAAACATTCTGAAGTTCACTGGGGGAATTCTATTCGCAATGTTAATTTTAAAGATCACAGTCACTTCCTTGTGTAATCTCTTCATTGTTGATAGACTTTCTCTGAAGCAGCAAAACTCTCGTCGGATCAAATAAACCCAGAGAACAGGCCGCGGGAAAAAGGCTTCAAAACCTGATGGGGATTGAGCTGCTGAATATTAGACAGACACGGAAACTGGGTCAAATGACAATTACTAAACTAAAGAGATCAAATAGATTGAAGAAGATCAGCGACAGTACAACTGCGAGTTGAAAGTAACTAATACAATTCCTCAAAGCTCCTTCCCTCTTGTTGAGGTTGTGTTTTGCTCTGATATTTTAGGAAGGCGCCTGTGATTCTCTCAGTGCAGAGTGAATTATTGTTTCTGTTTATCGGTGCGAGAGCACCCTCTGCTGGTACCTTACTGGAACCCCAGTGTGGGGTTTTGTCCGGGACCCGCTCTATCTCTGCAGCAGTGTGGGCTCAATGGCACAGAAATACACAGCACTGTCGGAGTGTCCGCAGCGTCACCGCGCAAACTGAGTCTTTTTCCATCCCACGCTGTTAATCTCGCAGTTACTGCTTTCTGAGTGAAAACTGCCTCCACTTCACTGGAGGTCGGAGAGTTACAATTAAAGGTCTTCTTGTCACTGAGTCCGAGATTTGGACCCAGACCTGCGAGGTATTTGTGTCAGTGGAAACAATAAAATTTACTCCATCAACAGCCAGATTTCAGCCCGCATCACCATCTATATCGTCAGCGCGTTGTATCCTATTTCTCTCTTTTCTTTGTTCTTGACATGTGACATTTCCAATTCAGACACAAAGGAGGAAATCTGCCTTATACTGATTCCCACAAAACTGGTACAAACCTGGAAGTAACGCAGGATTTTTACGCAGCAATAAATCTACTTTCCCTGACCGGGAATCGAACCCGGGCCGCGGCGGTGAGAGCGCCGAATCCTAACCACTAGACCACCAGGGAAGCTGGCCCAAACTCTTTAAAAGATTAATTTATCCATGAGCCTTCTGCCTTTTATTTTTATTTCAGACTTTTTATTCACCAAAAACAAGTTTCTCCTTTAAATTGTCATGTTTAGATCGAACCCAAGGGACTGTTCAGCCAATTAAAACAGCGAATCCTGTTAGCTGCAACATGAAATCGACCGTGAGGTGAAATAGTCCCGCAGCTGCTCATGTGGCACTTTCAATTTCCAAATCTCACCAAACTCATCACTGTGGCTTCTGTGAAACTTGCAAGGTAACACACGGCAGACATTCACCACGGAATGCAACTGGCAGAACTCATTTATGAAACTTTATCCTGTCGCTCCTCTTCCTGTTTCTGTCGCTGCCTCTCATCCAGCTCCCTCTGGTTGTCCATTTCCCAGGGTCAGTTAGCTGCTTGATACAGACACAGAGAGTTGGTGAACCCGATCTTTACCTGGAAAGCAAGGAAAGCGAATGTATGACACACGGCATTGAGAGGAGATGGAGTTTAGAGATAACAGTATAAAGGGACACAGATATCTCATCTTCCTGATCCAGTTCCTGATTGCAGGAACGTACACAGTGCCAATTATCGACTGTCACACTCTCCTTCCAGCCTTGAGCACGGAGTTAAGTTTTGAAGTGTTTAATCTAAAGCCCATCTAACCGACACTATTCCAATATCATCCATATGTTTATCCAACGACCATTCAAATGCCCTTATGTTGGCGAGTCGACTACTGTTGCAGGCAGGGCATTCCACGCCCTTACTACTCTCTGAGTGAAGAACCTACCTCTGATATCTATCCTATATCTATCACCCCTCAATTTAAAGTTATGTCCCCTCATGCTAGCCATCACCATCCGAGGAAAAAGGCTCTCACTGTCCACCCTATCTAATCCTCTGATCATCTTGTATGCCTCTATTAAGTCACCTCTTAACCTTCATCTCTCTAACGAAAACAGCCTCAAGTCCCTCAGCCTTTGCTCATAAGACCTTCCCACCATTCCATGTTCCAGTTGGATTGTATAGTCCCCACCAGTTACACACGACACACACACAGTCCAGAAGAGACACACGTGTGGAAGGTGATGCTGTCGGAGGCAGAGGTGCCTCGAGCTATCCGTGCAGCAACGCAGGTCCAGTGCGCTGAAGGCTGTCCTCCTCGGCAGTAATGACCTGCCACCGGCCTGCGCCTTCACGAGACTCTGGACACAATGGGTAAAGAGAGATAGAGAGTGATAGATGGATTCATATATATACATGATGAGAGAGAGAGAGATTGCCCCAATACAAACATCACTCCCCAACCTCTCTATCCCCCTCCCCAGCAACTATCTGAAGCTAAATTAATGTCACAACATTACTGCCATCTTTTACCCAAAACTTAGCTTCAGACCGTACCTCTATATTTAACCACCCCATCTCTGACATCTCCTCCAGTCACACAACCCTGTGAGATGTCTGTACTGCTCTAATTGTGGCATCATGAGCGCTCCACATGCAACATGACTTGCATCTATAAATTCTCATCTCCAACATTTACATAAGAACATAAGAGCATAAGAAATAGGAGCAGGAGTAGGCCATCTGGCCTTTCGAGCCTGCCCCGCCATTCAACAAGATCATGGCTGATCTGAAGCGAATCAGTTCCACTTACCCGCCTGCTCCCCATATCCCCTAATTCCCTTATCGATCAGAAAACTATCTACTCGTGATTTAAACATATTCAACGAGGAAGCCTCCACCACTTCAATGGGCAGAGAATTCCAGAGATTCACTACCCTCTGAGAGGAGAAGTTCCCCCTCAACTCTAGTTCTGAACCGGCCCCTCATTATTTTGAGGCTGTGCCCTCTAGTTCTGGTTTCCCTTCTAAGTGGAAAGAATCTCTCCACCTCTACCCTATCCAGCCCCTTCATTATTATTTCAATTGAAATTTCAAAGCTCAATGGCTTTGAAGCCGAATGGTCCAGATTCCCATCGCCTTCAATGTGAACAAGTTGTTTGTGATGTCACTACAGAGGTTGTCTAGGAAACAATGACTGAACACAGGGGGTGAATGTGAGAAGCTGAATCATAGAAATCATAGAAACCCTACAGTGCAGAAGGAGGCCATTCGGCCCATCGAGTCTGCACCGACCACAATCCCACCCAGCCCTACCCCCACATATTTTACCCGCTAATCCCTCTAACCTACACATCCCAGGACTCTAAGGGGCAATTTTTTAACCTGGCCAATCAACCTAACCCGCACATCTTTGGAGTTTCCACTTGAAGAGATTCCCAGTGTCTCTGAGCAGCTGAATTGGGGAAGCCTTTGGGCAGAGACTGTGCTGCTGCTATTGCCCTTCCTGGCCACGAGGCGTCGCTGTAACGCTCCCGGGGGCTGCTCATTCCCAGTGTCACCTCTTGCCCACTCCGGCCCGGCCCATGCTCGTTGGCGGGACAACAGGGGGTCTGTCGAGGGGGCGGGGCTGCCACTGTGCGCATGTGCGGGACGGGAATGCTCCCAGAGATCAGCGCGCGGGACGCCGCCGCATTGATGCCGTCTCCCCTGGCAACGCAAGATGTCGCCGCCGTCTCCCTTGGCAACGGGAATATGGCCGCTGGCCGTCTCCCTTGGTAACGCAAAATGGCCGCCGGCGGTGGGTGTCATTGCGGCGTGTGTCTCATAACGTTGGCTTGGGGGGACCAGGATGTTGATGATCTGAACACCTCGAAACCTGACTCTCTCGACCAAATGTGGCTGTCGGGCTTCACATAGACAGCAGGCGGGCGTCCGCCGTGTTTATCTGACGTCCTTTTGTCCTGAAGGCCCCGTTTGTCTCTTGCTGCCTTCTCAGTCTACCTTCTTCCACGGGCGAGGTTGACGCTTTCCGCGCCCGCTGGGCACCGCAGGGGTTGGGGTGCATTATTGACCCTAATAATCACATTTTAATTTGATGTTTTTAAGTTTCCTTTGCATTTTGATTTCTGTTCGGGCTGTTCCCCCTCCTTTTTGGGGAGCTGCCCCTTTTACTTTGTCCTGATTTAATTTGAGTTTGTTTACTTGGTTTGACCTAAAAAGAGGTCTCAGTCTACCTTCTTCCACGGGCGAGGTTGACGCTTTCCGCGCCCGCTGGGCACCGCAGGGGTTGGGGTGCATTATTGACCCTAATAATCACATTTTAATTTGATGTTTTTAAGTTTCCTTTGTATTTTGATTTCTGTTCGGGCTGTTCCCCCTCCTTTTTGGGGAGCTGCCCCTTTTACTTTGTCCTGATTTAATCTGAGTTTGTTTACTTGGTTTGGTTTGACCTAAAAAGAGGTCTCAGTCTACCTTCTCAGTTTCTCAGAACATTTGGGGGTAGGCTGTTCATAGGGTTCATTTTATCTGTGTTGCTGCATTCGAGACAGTTTGCACATCCGGAACAGAGTTCACAAGGTGGTGATTGTGATTTCTCAAACAAAGCAGAGCAACCCTTCCCCATCTCCCTGACCGTTTTCATCTTGTATCAGAATAACATTAAACCTCTCATCATATCCGTCTTCTTCACGTGTTTCTCGTTGCTGTGTTGGTTCCTTGTTGTTTCTTGTTTCTGCAAAGCCGATGAATATTTCAAACCTGTTACGGAAACATTCAGAAATTGAATGGTGACTGGTGTAAATCTGTACCCGGGGCTTGTCTGAATGATCACAGTCACTATGTTGTGAAATTTGTTAATTTTGCATAAACTGTCTCTGACCCAACAACTCACCCTGAAGAAATAAACTCAGTGAATTGGCCTCGGGTCAAAAGCTCCCCAAATCTGACAGGGGAGATGGAGAAGAGTTGTTCAGTGTTACAGACAGGCACGGAAACAGCTTCAAAACAGAAAGTAAAATAAACAGATCAAAAATATTTCTAAAACTCAGTGTTACTATAAACCTGAATTAAAATACAATGATGAATCCTCACCACTCATTCCTATAGCACAAATACAGAATTGTTCAAAATGTAAATATGTCCACTGGATGACACACTGGCGATTAAAAAATAGACTCGCTGGGCAGCAAGACCATTATCATCACTAAGGAACATAAGGAACACATGGCGAGCGGTTTAGACTTCGACAGAATGTAACAGAATGCTCTAATTCTGTTGATGGTTCCAGTCTGGTATAAAGTGTAGCCCAGATCATAACTTGATTTGAATTGAGTTTTTATTGTCAAATGTATTAGTGTATAGTGAAAAGTATTTTTCTTGTGCGCTATATAGACAAAGCATATTGTACATAGAGAAGGAAAGGGAAAAGTGCAGAATGTAGAGTTGCAGTCATGGCTAGGGTGTAGAGAAAGACCAAATTAATACAAGGGAGGTCCAATCAAAAGTCTGATGGCAGCACGAAAGAAGCTATTCTTAAGTCGGTTGGTCCATGTACACAAACTTTTGTATATTTTTCCCGCCTGAAGAAGGTTAAGAGATTTGATCCCGGGTGCGTGGGGTCCTTGGCTATGCTGGCTGCTTTTCCGAGGCAGCGGGAATTGTAGACAGTGTCAGTGGATGGGAGACTGGTTTCAGTGATGGACTGGACTTTGATCTCGACCCTTTGTAGTTTCTTGCGGTCGTGAGCCATACCAAGTTGTGATATAACCAGGAGGAATGCTTTCTATGGTGCATCTGTAAACGTTGGTGAGAGTAGTGACAGACATACCAGTTTCCTTAGCCTCCTGTGAAAGTACTGGCGTTGACGATCTTTCTTAACTGTCGCGTTGGGATGGAGGGACCAGGAAAGGTTATTTGTGACATGGACACCTGAATCTCTCGACAATTCCCACTTCGTCCCCGTTGATGGAGACACGGACATGTCCTCCACTACGCTTCCTGAAGTCAATGACCATCTCCTTCGCTTTGTTGACATTGAGGGAGAGATTATTGTCGTCACACCAACTCACCAGATTCTCTATCTCTTTCCTGTATTCCGTCTCATGATTGTTTGAGATCTAAGCCACCACGGTGGTGCCATTAACAAACTTGAAAATCGAGTCGGAGGGGAATTTGGCCACATAGTCATAGGTGTATAAGGGGCTGAGGCCACACCTTCTGGGGCGCCGGTGTTGAGGATGATCGTGGAATAGGTGTTGTTGCCTATCCTTACTGATTTTGGTCTGTGGGCGAGGAAGATGAGGATTATTCGCAGAGGGAGGAGCCGAGCCCCAGGCCATGGAGTTTAGAGATGAGTTTCGTGGAAATAAAGGCACAAAGGGGGAGTCATTGTTCAAGATGCTCTCAAGGTTAACGTGCGGGTTCAGTTAGCAGCTAGGAAGTAAATGCAAAGTTAGCATTCATGTCCGGAGAGGTAGAATACAAGAGCAGGGATGTACTTCTGAGGCTCTGCAAGGCTCTGGTCAGACCCCATTTGAAATACTGTAAACAGTTTTGGGCCCCATATTTGAGGAAGGATGATTCGTGCCATTGCCAAACTTTCGAAACACTTCATAATGATGGATGTCAGAGACACCGGAGATAGTCATTAAAGCCGCTGCCTGGCTTTTCATTGGTACCGGGATGATGGTCGTCTTCTTGAAACAGATAGGGACCTCAGATTGGTGTAGAGAGAGGTTGAAGATGTTTGCGAATACCCCCGCCAGCTGGTCCGCACAGGATCTGAGTGTTCGTCCGGGTACCCATTGAACCCTCTGCTGCGAATGGCGAGGGGGGCAACATTAACTTTGTTTCGGTGCAGACATGCTCGGAAAGTTGTTCAGGACTTTTTACGTCGGAATTTCATAAGAAGTGAGGAGCCGAGGAAATCCATGGCAGAATATCGACACTTCAGGTAAATATGAATTTTTCAGCAGAATCCTGTTAATATTCCCAATCACACAGTCACATGAAGAAACACAAATGTATTTGAATGTCCTAATTTTCACAGCTAATTATAATCACACAATTCAGCAATGTTGATGATTTCCCCAAAACAAGCACCGCAGTCCCTGACTGATTGTCTATTCAATTGGATACTTTATGCTTTGACCTTCGGAAGGGATTGACAAATCCCCGCTCACAGCTTTCGTTCACTGCATTCAGTCTCTCCCCTCCTTCCCTGCCCTGTGTAATTGAGAGAGATTTCTGCAGCTGTTCTGGAACCGTAAGCAGGAGGGAGGCTTTTGTACAGTGACTGCCGTCTTTCCTCTCAGTCTCCTTTAAGTTTCAGCTTTGCAACCATACTCCCCCCCCCCCCCCCCCCCCCCCACCCCGCGCCCCGGAACCGAAAGACTTTGGTTTCCTGGAAGCTATCGCACAGTAATGCACAGGTTTCCTTGAAGTGGCAGTTCTACATCACTAGGGTTTTTGTACAGCGGCAGATGTGTTTTAAATCACTGTGTCTCTCAGCGCACAGAAATAGACGGCGGTGTCCTGGATTTCTGTTCGAGTGATCGTTAACGGAAACATATTTTCTGCATTAAGCTGGTCGGCCTGGAATCTTCCCTTGGCAAAATCTGCATCTACTTTATTGCTTAAATCTCGATACAAAATAAAATGCGGAGCCTGGTCCGTGTATTGTCTGTACCAATAACGATCCGGATCGCTGTAACTTGTTGTGTAGCTGCAGTCCACTTTCACTCTATCTCCTTCAGTGATAGACAGTGCAGGCTGAGGTTGTGACACAGAATCTGCTTGAATCAGCCCTGAAATAAAACATAAGGGAAGGTTTAATACAACAACTGAGTGGAAAAGGCATTTAACATCACAGTACGACAAATAAATAACAAGATATAACTACATACCGAACACCAGCCACAATATAACCAGATGACGATACGGCATGAGTCTCATTATAAAATCAGCAATAATCTCTTCGGAAAGAGATATATTGAACGTTGCAATCTGTTTGAACTCTGTTCTACGGAAAGCTATAACGAAGGGGGAGGAATTACCTTGTGTAATTATTTTGCAATAACTAGTAACGGACACGGTAACAGGGTAGCAGAATTTTAACAAGCGTGCCCAATGGTCTGATGTAGATTCTCTGGTTCCTCCCACACCATTTCACGCGTCACTGCTCTGGGCGGGGCTTGAGCTTTGCAATTTGCACATGGTGCCAAACACGTCAGGAGCAAGGTGACGTGCAGATGTAGAGACTCACTTGAACAAGGCCTGAGGCTGCCTCCGCTGTTCACCAGATTCCCTGTCTCTTTCCTGCCCTCCGTCTCGTCTCTGTCTGAGATTCGACCCACTATGGTGGTGTCATCAGCAAACTTGAAAATCGAGTTGCAGGGGGATTTGGCCACACAATCTTTGGTGTATGAGGAGTAGAGTAAGGGGCTTGGAACACAGTCTTTTGGGTACTGGTGTTGAGGATGATCGTAGGGGAGGTGTTGTTACCTATCGTCACTGATTTTGGTCTGTGTGTTAGAAAATTCAGGTTCCAGTCGCAGAAGGAGGAGCCGAGCCCCAGGCCAGTAGTTTGGAGGTGCGCTTCATAGGAATAATGGTGTTGAAGGCTGAGCTGTAGTCAATAAATAGGAGTCTGACATAGGTGTCCTTGTTATCAAGGTGTTCCAGGGTTGAGTGCAGGGCCAGAGAGATGGCGTCTGCTGTGGACCTGTTGCAGCGGTAGGCAAACTGTAATGGATCCAGGCAGTCAGGGAAGCTGGAATTAATTTGTGGCGTGACTGTCCTTTCAAATCACTTCATGATAATGAATGTCAGAGCTACCAGACTATAGTCATTAGGGCCACGCTGTCTGGCTTTTCTTTGGTACCGGGATGAGGGCTGTCTTCTTAAAGCAGATAGGGACCTCAGATTGGTATCAAGAGAGGTTGCAGATGTTTGCGAACACCCCCGCCAGCTGATCCGCGCAGGATCTGAGTGCACGTCCGGGTACCCTATCTGGGCCTGTCACTTTCCGTGGGTTGACCATCGTGAAGGCTGATCTGACGTCTGCAATGGTGACCTCCGATACATGTTCATCCAAGGCTTCCAGGCTGGAGGGCATGTTCTCGCTTTTCATCTCTTGGTCAAAACTGGGATTGAATGCACTGAACTCATTCGGGAGGGGTGTGTTGGAGCCGACGATTTTACATGCCTTCATCTTGTAGTCTGTTATGTTTTGCACAACATGCCATAGTCGGTGCGGGTCTGTGTGGCTAGCCTGGGACTCTTGTTTGGTCCAGTAATGTCTTTTGGCATCTTTGATGAATCTCCTTAGATGATATCTGACTTCCTTGCATAAGTCAGGGTCGCCTGACTTGAACGCCTCAGACCGAGACTTCAGCAAACAGTGGATAGCCCTGTTCATACATAGTTTCCTGTTGGGGAATTGTTTCTTGGGCACATAATCTTCCACACACTTACTAATGAAGTCAGTTACTGTAGCAGCGTACTGGTTCAGGATGGTCGCAGAGTTTTCAAATGCTGATCAGACCACTGACTCGAAACAGCCCCGAATGAGATAATCCGATTCCTCAGACCAACAGTTCACGGCTTTTTTTGACTGATTTCGTCAAACAATATACGTTTGCTATCAATGCTCATATATATTTTTGCTTCGAAATAGCTCTTTTATTTATATTTTCTCAATATTGTTACTGGCCACGGTTGTGAGTCTCGAATGCACTCCGACATTGAACCGAACTCGGTATCCCACTGCCATCTGGTGGCGGCGGCCTGGACTGCAAAATGCAGCTTTCTGTCACCTGTGAGTCAAGTTTACGTTTAACAGTTTCCGATCATAAATTCCAGTTTTTATTTATGCATTATTAGAATTTTAGATGTCACCCGGGGTGAAGAAGCTTATTTGATAAGTCCACCTCCTCCAGACAAAGACAACTATTGCACACATCCGAAGCATGGACATTCTGTCACTCAGCCGCTGTCCTCAGCTGCAAAGACAGAAAGATAAGCGGTGAATTTAGAATGTATCTATAATGCTAGATTTTACTCTCTGAAAAGTGCAGCATTCTGAAAATATCAATTGAACCGGTTTTGTGCCTTCTTTCTCATAGGCAAAATAAACCAAATTAGTCTGTTCGTTCCTGACTACATGCTGATTCAAAACCTCCAAACTTTCTCCAAAATCTTGGCGTTCTCTCGACTTCTTCGTGCCCAGGATTTGAACAGAGAACTCCAGCAATGATTTCAGCAGATTTAGCATCATTTTCCGGTATAAATACCGGCGGTATGAAGACAAAAGCAAAATTCTGTGGATATTGGAATCAGAAACCGAAACAGAAAATGCTGGAAAATCTCAGCAGGCCTGACAGCATCTGTGGGGGAGAGAAAAGAGCCAAAGTTTCGAGTCTCGAAGACTCTTCGTCAGACCTTCGTCTCAACAGTATAAAGGTCGCGTTGAAAAAACTCCAATTTATATTTCTGGCTGTGTCTTGGTATGTACTGCAGTCAACCATGAATTCACTCAACAGCCAAATTCCAGCGTGCATTAAACTGGATCCGCCAGCTGAGGACGCCAAAGAGACTCACCCAGCAACACATAGTCGGTTTTCTGGCTGAATTCGGGTTTTGTGTGCTGGTGAACTGCCATCTTGAACCGCTGCAGTCCCTGAGGTGTAGGTAAACCCACAGGGCTCCATTCACTGCTGTCCACCTCTGAAATCATGAATTGGGAAACTAATGTACGCTCAGCTGTTTGGAATTAGTAAGAGACCAAATGATCTGACTGGATACCACCTTTTAATTCTCAGAAATGAACCAAACCGCAGAGGCATAGGACGTAACTCAACATTAACTTAAATCTTTACTAAAACCATTTCAGGCTCAGCCCGCTCTGTTCAACTCAACCAATAACTTCATGCAAACATGTTGGTATTTGCTTTGTATTTGCTCCTCACAATTGCAGCTTTCTTAACTGACACTTTTACAAATAACAAAATACTCCTCGTGCAGTCATGTGTTCTGTATTAACAGTATGTTTTCTCGATTTCTAAAGTGGTCTATCACATGATGATGTGAAGCATAATTATCGGATGGTAAAAGCACCGGGTTTCATCTGGACAAAACGGGCAATGGCAGTAACAGCGCACTCTGGCTTCATTCAGCACCGTCCCGTCAACCCAGACAATGCACTGCATACGAGAAAGGAGGCAAAAGCATCAAATATTTGCCGGTGACCGAATATGTTGCCGAGAATCATAGCAAAGCATTCCTACAGTTCAGAAGGAGGCTATTCGGCCAAATAACCTGCACCAACAACGATCCCACACAGGCACTATCCCCGTAACCCCGTGTAACCCCTGGTAATCTTCCTGATACTAAGGGTCAATTTAGCATGGCCAATCAACCTAACCAGCACATCTTTGAAGTGCGGAAGGAACCCGGCTCACCTGGAGGAAACCCACGGAGACAGAGGGAGAATGTGCAGACTCCACTCAGGCACCCAAGGCCAGAATTGAACCCGGGTTCCTGGTGCTGTGAGACAGCAGTGGCCCAAGACCATAATTGAACCCGGGTTCCCGGTGCTGTGAGACAGCAGCGACCCAAGAATGGAAATGGACCCGGGTTCCTGGTGCTGTGAGGCAGTAGTGCCAACCATTCTGCATCAGAAAGAACAAAGTTATTTTTCTCCTCCCGAATGTCGATAAGTTTTTTTTTTCATTTCTCAGTGAGTTCTGAATAATGTGAATGTTGATTCTGTTTAGGAACTGAGGTGTGAACCATTTCAGAGAATATCCCTCTGAACGGACTCGGTAATTCATGGACTGGGATAATGTAATAGACCGTAGTTGCACTTAAGTTTTTTTTTCAAAATAAAATTATTAAATGGACTGAATTCGTGTTTAGAATAATGGCTCATAATTGGCCCCTATCCTGGTGAGCTGCTGACTGGAAAACTTGTGTGCCCGCCATACGTTGTATCGAGTTCACTTCCATTACACCGAAGGAGAGCACCAGCATGTCCCAATCCCAATGATTGCAGCACAAATCTCACGATGTCACAACTAAAATGAGAATTCGTGTTTGTTGTCACGTTTCTGTGTGTTGGATCGTGTGGTAGGTATTATTTTCTGGCCTGTTTCCCTGTCTAGTAACAGTACTACTTCTGAAACATTACATTGAATATACAACAAGCATTGAGGCATTTTGTGTTTGTGAAAGGTTAAACCGCCAGAGGGCGCTGTGTTAACGCGTTTCCAACAGTTGTAAACTACAAACTACAGATACAGCCGCCACAGCCCCGCCCCGACCTGCCTTTGCTCTTCCGGTTATGAGCCATGTAGCCTGGCCTATTTTATTGACATATTGTTGAAGCAGCTCCCTCTTCGTCATTGGTGGGATTGGCAGTGCAGTGGGGAAGCAAAATGTATTTTTCATCCGACAGGGTGACGGAATCAGGGAGCAGCATGCAGAAGTACCCGGCACTGCTCCTCATCATTACATCATTCCTCAGTAAGTATCTCCTTTCTTGCAAAAGATATATTCTCCCCATGTGCTCCAACCAAGAGTCAAAAGAGTCTCGTTCATTGAGATGATGCGATGCTGACAATACTTATGGTTTTCTGTCAGAATGGAGTCACGAAGCAGCAGTGGAACAATGGTACTCGGGAATGGCGGTGGAGGAGGGAAGCAATGTCACTCTAACCTGCAACATGAAGAAAAGCGATCGTCGAAGTTATGTGTTCTGGTACCGTCGTCGCTCTGGACAGCACCCACAATATGTCATTCGTATCATAGGAGCTAATGTAAAAAGAAACCTCGGTATCACTGCTCGATTCTCTTCAATGTTTGATGCTAGCAGCAAGATTACAGAGCTAACCATTAGCAACGCAATGTTCTCTGACTCTGCAGCATATTCCTGTGCTGTGAATCACACAGTGCTTCAAAGATAGAGCATGTCCCGTACCAAAACACACGGTGGCTTTCTCCAGTTCGTGGTCAAGGGAAGGTTGACAACAATCAACAGAATAGAAAGCTGGACCTTCCGCCAATCTGATCAACCTGAAATGTTAAAACATTGAACAATTTGCCCTCTTCACTTTTTGCCTTCACTCCTGAAGGCAGCAAATAAATCTGACAACCTGCAACAATCTGATCTAGAAACATTTTGCGAACATCATGAGTGACATCATGGTCAACAATAATAATCAAATGGGGCTTGTGGGGGGTGGTGGATGGCAGGCGGTTGTCTAGGAATCCAGACTCCGCGTGCGAATCTCATCACGGCAGATTGTGGAATTTGATTGCAAAACGTCTGGAATTAAAAGGATAATTATTGTCTTTAGAAACCCTTTTGGTGCACTGAAGCCCTCAAACGGCAGAGAAGAATGAAACTTACCGCCCTTAATTAGTGGGTAAGAGAGTGGGGAATCGGTTTTCTGCATCTGTAGACAATTTGAAAAGTGACAGGAATTTCGCCACCCATGGGCTGCGGCAGTCTGACAGCGCGGTGTATTACTGCGGAATGAGAGACAATGACAAAAGCCAGAGGAAACCTCGGACACTGCTGCAGTCTGGCAAATGGAATGGGTGGCAGACGGGGAGAAAGCTGCACCTTCTGAACCTATCAGCAGATTGATGTGGCTTAAAATTAACCCGAATTATGAACAAGCTCAGTGCAACAGGTGCAGCACTGGGGAAGGTTTCCTCTCTCCCAGACTCTGCCCAATAGACGCTGAACATAATGCTCAGATTTGTTTGGGGAATTTAAACCATTTCGGAAATTGTGGAAAAAAGCTGTGAAAGATATTGGTTTACAGCATGGAAAAATACGAAATGAAGATAAACAAATGAAAAGACGGTGAGTGGGTCAGAGTCAGAGACCGTGGTAGATATAGAGGCATAGATTGGAAGAGACAGGTAGAGATGCACTCAGATAAACATGAGGAAAGAGAATGATAGAAACGAGGGAGAGACATGGAGATAAATATTGGGACAAACAGGGGAAGAAATGAAGAAGAGAAAGAGGTGGGAAGGGAAACAGATGAGGATACGGCGAAGAGGCCGTGAGGGAAACAGATGCAGATATATGGAGACAATACAGAAGGAGGAACATAGAGAGACAAATGTGCAGAGATCACTAGAAACAGAGAGATAGACAGTGAGACAACCAAAGGGGCGCAGTGAGAAAAACAATGTCCGAAATGGAATCAGGAATTCAACAGGGAGAAATAAAAATAACATAACATAATGCAGCCCATGGATAGGCCGAATGGCCTCATTCGATGCTCACCGATTCAATGATTGTCGATGCTTCATGTCCCAGCCATAACATTTAATTTTAGACACTTGAACAGTGAGCAGGTGCAGGATGATCAGAGAAATCTGTAGATTCAAGCGTCGCTATTTCCGCTCCAACAGCATCCAGTGCAGCTGAGAGTCACCGCACAGTCCACTCAACATTGAGCCTGTGGTAACCCCGCCCACAGCTTCCGTTTACTGCGCTCACTCTGACCCGATTATGTGATTGGACAGATTGCTGCCACTGCTCCATTCCTCTCATTGGATCAGCAGTGCAGTGGGACGGGGATCTTTACTTCTGTTTCTGACAGAGGATTTCTAACTGGGGCGTGCTCCGACCGCCCTGCAGGAGTTGCCCGTCTTTTACCAGGACCTCCTCACTGTCTGGAACAAGGTCGCCTCGCGACGCAGCTCTCCCCCGTCAGGAGTAGCAGCTCTCGTGCGAGAGCCGCTGCTCAGGAATCCGCTCCTCCAGCCGTATAATTTCAGGTGGCTGGCGGAGAGGAGGGCTGTGGACGCCGGGGTGACCAGAATCGGGGACGTGCTCGATGGCGGAGGAGCGGGCTGGATGAGTCCCCGCGTGCTGGCTGAGCGCGCGGGGACGTCCGTCCGGCGCGCGGCCAAAGCCATCCTAGACCTTAGGACGGTCGTGCTCGGCCCCGAAACTGCACGGAAACTGGAGACGGCGCAGGCGTGCGGTGGGATCCCGCCCGAGCGTTCCCCTGTTCGGGCGGATTTCCGCATTGGCCCAAAGTCTCAGCCCCCCCCCCCCCGGTGAGGTGCCCCACAGCCTGAGCCGCCTCGCGGAAATGTCCTCCGTGCCTTTTTCTACCGCGCGGAGGCGTTTCCTGTGCGGGCTGCTGCTGCACACCCTCCACTACCGCCTCCTCGCCTGTCGCCCGGATACACCTTGGCGGGCCTTGTTGCCGCCGGGCGGCGGAGGTCCCCGCTGGAGGTCCCTCTATGGAGGGATCTCCCCCAATTACGTCGGGGACCTGGGGTGGAGGGTGATCATGCAGCAGTTCCGCACAACCGTAGGATTCACTGGTTCACGGGCTCCGAAGACTGCCCTTTCTGTGGCCTTGTGGAGTCCGTGGACCATGTCGATGTTGAGTGTCTTAGGCTGCACTCCCTTTTTGTTTTCCTAAAGAACCTTTTGTTGATGTTTTGTCTGCACTTCAGTCCCACGTTCCTGAGCTACAGACACCCGGTGCGGAGAGGGGAGGGTCGGGATGGCGATCTCCTCGTGAACCTGCTCCTGGGCCTGGCGAAACGCGCCATTTACCGGTCCAGGCTGCGGGCGATCGAGGGGGCCGTCCATCCTGACTGTCTTCCCCTCTACCGCGGCTACGTTCGCGGCCAGGTGTCCCTGGAGAGGGAGCATGCGGTGTCCACGGGCGAGGTTGACGCTTTCCGCGCCCGCTGGGCACCTCAGGGGTTGGGGTGCATTATTGACCCTAATAATCACATTTTAATTTGATGTTTTTAAGTTTCCTTTGTACTTTGATTTCTGTTCGGGCTGTTCCCCCTCCTTTTTGGGGAGCTGCCCCTTTTACTTTGTCCTGATTTAATCTGAGTTTGTTTACTTGGTTTGGTTTGACCTAAAAAGAGGACAGAGGATTTCTCTCACTACAGAGTTACAGACTCAGGAAGGATCATGGGGATCCGGCTCTTTCTGATCCTCATCATTATCTCACTTCTCAGTAAGTATTTCCTTCCCAATAAAACTCCATTCTGCTCCTGACTGCTGTAACCCAGATGTTATTGTTATTAAAACAACAGTGACGACGTTGATAATAATTGCATCGTTTAATCTGAGGCTGACTCTGATTGTCATTATTGCTGTTACTTCCGTTAGAATGGAGCCAGCAAGACAAAGTGGAACAACAGGATTCTGAAATATCGGTTAAAGAGGAAAGTAATGTCTCACTGACCTGCGCCTTGGAAACAAGCAATTCCAGCCCTGATGTATATTGGTACAGTCAGCAGCCTGGGAAAGCTCCAGTGTACATGTTTCAGCTTATTGGGGAGAATGTGCAAAGGAGCACGGATCTCAATGATCGGTTTTCTTCTACATTTGATAGAAAGAACAAGACTACCGAGCTAACGATCAGCAGCACACTGATCTCTGACAGCGCCGTTTATTTCTGTGCTATGAAGCCCACACTGCTGCAGAGATATAGCGAATCTCGGACAAAAACCCCACACAGGCAGTTCCAGTCAGTGCCCAGTAGGGTGCGCTCACACACGCGGGCAATTCAGTTTCCACAGAGAGAGTGACAGGAAGATTGTTCACATTGCAGCAAAGCACAACACTCAAAAATAGCAACTGGCGTGGTTCCGTTGCACATTTACATTTGTTAATGATCGTAACTTACATTTGCAATTGAAATAAGATTGACATAGAACATAGAACAGTACAGCACAGAACAGGCCCTTCGGCCCACGATGTTGTGCCGAGCTTTATCTGAAACCAAGGTCAAGCTATCCCACTCCCTATCATCCTGGTGTGCTCCATGTGCCTATCCAATAACCGCTTAAATGTTCCTAAAGTGTCTGACTCCACTATCACTGCAGGCAGTCCATTCCACACCCCAACCACTCTCTGCGTAAAGAACCTACCTCTGATATCCTTCCTATATCTCCCACCATGAACCCTATAGTTATGCCCCCTTGTAATAGCTCCATCCACCCGAGGAAATAGTGTTTGAACGTTCACTCTATCTATTCCCTTCATCATTTTATAAACCTCTATTAAGTCTCCCCTCAGCCTCCTCCGCTCCAGAGAGAACAGCCCTAGCTCCCTCAACCTTTCCTCATAAGACCCACCCTCCAAACCAGGGAGCATCCTGGTAAATCTCCTCTGCACTCTTTCCAGCGCTTCCACATCCTTCTTATAGTGAGGTGACCAAAACTGCACACAATATTCCAAAAGTGGTCTCATTTGACAGATCGTTTGACAGATCGATTTGACAGATCGATCTGAGATACAGTGACACCTTTTTTTTGGTTTTCGATACCTTTCCCAGCCTATCAGGATGACTGCCTGTGCCACGGGAAGGTGAGGGCAGGAATGGAGTGAGGTGGAGGATGAATGTGTGGCTGAGGGACTGGTGCAGGGGGCAGGGATTCAGGTTCCTGGACCATTGGGACCTCTTTAGGGGCAGGGGTGATCTGTATACAAAAAACGGGTGGAACTTGAATCACACGGGGACCAATATCCTGGCCGGTAGGTTGGCTAAGGCTACTGGGGAGAATTTAAACTAGATAGGTTGGGGGGAGGGGAGCTAGAAGAGTTGACTAGGATCAAGGAACTAATTGATGGGTGGGAGGATGCAGGGGTAAGGGGAATTACAAAATTAATGGGAGAGGAGAGGGTGCAAGTGAATGAAGGCGGTAATTTAGATAAGGGAGTAGAGGGAGAGGGTGTTCGCGACTCATCAAAGCGGGTCCAGATAAAAGCTGGAATAAGGACATTTTGCCTGAATGCACGAAGCATTCGGAACAAGGTGAATGAGTTGATGGTGCAAATCAGCACAAGTGGGTACGATCTAGTGGCCATTACAGAAACGTGGCTGAAAGGTGACCAGGACTGGGAGATGAATATCCAGGGGTATCAGGCGTTTAGGAAGAATAGACAGGAAGGAAAAGGTGGTGGGGTCGCGCTATTAATAAGAGATAATATCAGGGTAGTACTGAGGGATGACATAGGCTCTGAGGAACAAAACGTGGAATCATTATGGGTAGAGATGAGGAATAGTAGAGGGAGAAAGACACTAGTAGGTGTGGTATATAGGCCCCCAAATAATAATGTTGTGGTAGGGAGGGCTATAAACAAGCAGATAAGGGATGCGTGTAAAAACGGAACGGCAATAATCATGGGGGACTTCAACATGCACATTGACTGGCAGACTCAAGTCGGTAAGGGTGGAATGGAGGAAGAGTTCTTAGAATGCTGTCGGGATAGTTTCCTTGAACAGCATGTTACGGAACCGACGAGGGAACGAGCTATTTTGGATCTGGTATTGTGTAACGAGGTAGGTAGAATTAAGGATCTTATTGTGAAGGACCCTCTTGGGTCTATTGACCACAATATGGTCGAATTTCTGATTCAGATGGAAGAGGAGAAAGTTTGGTCTCAAACCAGTGTCCTCTGTTTGAACAGAGGGGAATATGATAGGATGAGGGATGAATTGGCTAAGGTAGACTGGGAGAGCAGGCTGGCAGGTAGGATAGCTGAGGAACAGTGGAGGATTTTTAAGGAGATCCTTTTCAGTTCTCAGCAAAAATATATTCCAGCAAAAAACAAGGATTGTAAGAAAAGGGAGAACCAGCCGTGGATAACGAAGGAAATAAAGGAGAGTATTAAAATAAAAACAGCTGCGTACAGAGTGGCCAAAAATAGTGGAGAAACAAGTGATTGGGAAAAATTTAAGAAACAACAAAGAGAGACTAAGAAAGCGATAAAGAAAGGAAGGATAGACTATGAAGCTAGGCTAGCAATTAATATAAAAAATGATAGTAAAAGTTTTTATAAATATATAAAAAGGAATAGAGTGGCTCGAGTGAATGTTGGACCCTTGGAGGACGAGAGGGGGGAGTTAATAGTGGGAAATGAGGATATGGCTGAGTCTTTAAATAAGTTTTTTGTGTCGGTCTTCACGGTGGAGGACACAAATAGTTTGCCAAATATTAACGATAGAGGGTTGGCAGCAGGAGAAATACTTAATACAATTAATGTTACCAGAGAGGCAGTGCTGGGTAGACTAATGGGACTGAAGGTGGACAAGTCCCCGGGTCCGGATGGAATGCATCCCAGGGTATTGAAAGAAATGTCAGAGGTAATAGTGGATGCGTTAGTGATCATTTATCAAAACTCGTTGCATTCTGGGGTAGTGCCGGTTGATTGGAAAACGGCTAATGTTACGCCGCTGTTTAAAAAAGGAAGGAGACAAAAGGCGGGTAACTATAGGCCGGTCAGCTTAACGTCTGTAGTAGGGAAAATGCTGGAATCCATTATTAAAGAGGAGATAGCAGGGCATCTGGATAGAAATGGTTCGATCAATCAGACGCAGCATGGATTCATGAGGGGAAAGTCGTGCTTGACGAACATGTTGGATTTTTATGAAGATGTGACTAGGGCGGTTGATGGAGGAGAACCGGTGGATGCGGTGTTTTTGGATTTCCAAAAGGCGTTTGATAAGGTGCCCCATAAAAGGCTGCTGAAGAAAATTAGGGCACACGGAGTTGGGGGTAGTGTGTTAAAGTGGATTGGGGACTGGCTATCCGACAGGAAGCAAAGAGTCGGAATAATTGGGTGTTTTTCCGGTTGGAGGAAGGTAACTAGTGGCGTGCCGCAGGGATCGGTACTCGGGCCGCAACTGTTTACCATTTATATAGATGATCTGGAGGAGGGGACGGAGTGTAGGGTAACGAAGTTTGCAGACGACACAAAGATAAGTGGAAAAGTGAATCGTGTGGAGGACGGAGAAGATCTGCAGAGAGATTTGGACAGGCTGAGTGAGTGGGCGAGGATATGGCAAATGGAGTATAACGTTGATAAATGCGAGGTTATACACTTTGGAGGAAATAATAACAAATGGGATTACTATCTCAATGGAAACAAATTAAAACATGCTACCGTGCAAAGGGACCTGGGGGTCCTTGTGCATGAGACGCAAAAGCCCAGTCTGCAGGTACAACAGGTGATCAAGAAGGCAAATGGGATCTTGGCCTATATTGCGAGGGGGATAGAATATAAAAGCAGGGATGTCTTGATGCACCTGTACAGGGCATTGGTGAGGCCGCAGCTGGAATACTGTGTGCAGTATTGGTCCCCTTATATGAGGAAGGATATATTGGCATTGGAGGGAGTGCAGAGAAGGTTCACCAGGTTGATACCGGAGATGAGGGGTTTGGATTATGAGGAGAGGCTGAGGAGATTGGGTTTGTACTCGTTGGAGTTTAGAAGGATGAGGGGGGATCTTATGGAGACTTATAAGATAATGCGGGGGCTGGATAGGGTGGAGGCGGAGAGATTCTTTCCACTTAGTAAGGAAGTTAAAACTAGAGGACACAGCCTCAAAATAAAGGGGGGTCGGTTTAAGACAGAGTTGAGGAGGAACTTCTTCTCCCAGAGGGTGGTGAATCTCTGGAATTCTCTGCCCACTGAGGTGGTGGAGGCTCCCTCGCTGAATATGTTTAAAGCGCGGATGGATGGATTCCTGATCGGTAAGGGAATTAAGGGTTATGGGGATCAGGCGGGTAAGTGGTACTGATCCACGTCAGATCAGCCATGATCTTATTGAATGGCGGGGCAGGCTCGAGGGGCTAGATGGCCTACTCCTGCTCCTATTTCTTATGTTCTTATGTTCTTATTTATTCCAAACACATTCTTGTATTTACTGATTTATGGGAGTTGTGCACATTTCACTTTTCTAGTCTTTAACGTAAGAATTTAAAGCTTTTTCTGACACCTTGTACATCCATTCAGAACCTCCCCAAGTCGTCTGCTCAGCTATTCAGTCCCACTTTCCATCCTCCTCACTGATGAAGATTTCGCTTTGTATTGAATCATTTACTAACCCTGGCACTCCTGGTGCGAGGCTGCTCGTACGCAGTATGGAATGGACATTCAGCTGCCCCTCTTACAGAGAAGCAAATTTATAGAATTTCTAATGTGACATTGTTATTGAGATGAAATCCTTGCAGATAAATCCTAGCTGTCACCTCACTGCGTGTGGTCGCCCCACGCACAGCTTTCCTGTGCTGTTCTCACTCTGACCCGTCTCACCTCTGCTGTTTTATTAGAGATTTTATTGGGGATATTGATCTTTGCTGCTTTTCCCTGTTTGGCACTGATTGGATCAGTCGTTGAATGGAGAGGCAAGATATATCTCCATGTCTGAAAGAGGATTTCACAGACTACAAAGTTATGAAGTGAGGGAACATCAAATGGAAATATATCAGACCATTCATTATTCCATCACCTCTTATGAAGTAGATGTTTCAAATCAACATTCATCCTCCTCCGCATCATAGCTGCTTCCCCAAACATGATTGATAACAAACTGTTTGTTATGTTGCTGTAAGAATGAATATTGTCATTCTCCATGTCAAAACAGAGCCACCAAGACTCAGGGGACCGGTCGTTGCCTGAAATGACGGCTGAAGAGGAAAGTAATCCCCTGTAGTGGGATGACCAAATTCACTTTGTTGCTTTCGTCCCTCCGCCAAGAGGATGAATTGGAGATGAAGGAACTGTGAGTTCATTGCTTGAATTGGAAATCAAAGGAGCTTGAAGCCAATTGGATGTTATCTGATGATGTTTTCAGCAGTGTACCAATCAACAGGGGCCCGGATATGACTCAACCTCTTCCCCCTCTTGAGTAAAACAACTTCAGCTTCAACCCGTTCTGGTCAAATCCACTTCCAGCTCTCTGCAAACATGTCTCCTGTTACTCTGTATTTATTCCTCAAAGCGACAGCTCTTTTAACCGGTAGGTTCACAAGTTTCTCAATTCTGTGTTGTACATCATTCCCACATAATATATTCTGTCAGGTGGTTCTCTCAATGCAAGGGGGAGGGGGTGGGTGATCAGGGAATGGATTGATCACAACATCGAAAAATTGTCATGATCCCGCTGGTCTCAACACTGAGCACTGTTGGGATTGGACACATTTCTCCCATGGAATGAGAGAGAATGAGTTGGGCTCAGATTGAAGCTCCTCTGATACCAGCGAATGATTTTGGCAAACACCACACTTCAAACAGACAGACCGTGAGCGGTTTCCAGTTACAGGGACTGAAGGCGAGGAACTGATCTCTTTAGAAAGAACAGAATGTTTATGGTGGAAGTTTTATTTAATCGCCACAAGCACCTTCCCTTTCTAGCCGCTGAACTGTGAAATATATGTTTTGTTGTGCTGTGTGATTTCTTTGTGAGATTATTGTTCAAGATTACGGCAGATTCGACGGGTGGGGGGGAAGGGGGGGGGGATTCGGGGGGGGGGGGCGCAGAGTGAAGTCGCATTGTTTAGATTAATATTTCTTTGCTTTCTTACAGGAGACTGTGGAGGAGATTCTGTTTCACAGACACCGGCTGCAGTCACCGTTACTGAAGGAAATATTGTTCAGTTGCTCTGTAATTATACAGCTACAAGTACTAGCACTCCTTATTTATTCTGGTACCGTCAGTATTCCAATGGGTCCATGGAGTTTCTGCTGAGCAGCTCTAGATACAGTGGCAACACAGAGATGTCCTCAGGGGACCGTTTTTCAGCGGAGTTCAATGATACAATCCGCACCGTCCCGTTGAAAGTGTCGAAAACAGAGCTGGAAGACTCCGGGGGTTATTACTGCGCACTGAGACCCACAGAAACACAGAGATGGGCTGAACCTGTACAAAAACTCTCAGGGCCTCACGCAACATAACAGAGCGTGAGGCAACCATTGGATCAGAGTGAGTCTGAAATGGAACCTGAAATCGTGGTGATTTCTCAATCTTTTACTGAGAATATTTTTATGAATAACAAATATATTGCAAAATTAAAACACCGGGACACTTAAAAGAATGCGCATGATAATATTTGTAAATTGTAATGTCCCGAACTGTTTTATGTCGTAAACACAGCAGCTAATTTGGACTCAGCATATTATTTCATTCAGTAATATTGTAGTGCTCTGGCTGTGTCAGTCCCTGTGATTGGTGAACAGATATCGAACAGGATGTTTCTCTTGCTCTTTTTGGAAACAGTGACCATGTATCACCTCCACTTGAGAGGGAAGACGTACCCCAGATTTAACAGGTCACCGAGAGGCTGGCAGCTCTGACAGTGCAGCATTTCTAAGCACTGCACTGTTTCCTCGGTAAGTTCCCGGAGTATTGTTCTGGATAGATTGCCGTTGTCCCCTGGAGTGGAAATAATCTCTGAAGGGACTGGAGAGAGTATTCGGGAAGTCTCAGGACGTGGTGACCACTCATTAACCCAATCTGGGAAAAACAAACTGAAATAACGAAAATGAAATTAAAAATAAACATTATCGGTCCCCGTGGAAACAGAAAGACAATGAATGCAACCTCTACAAACAAGTATCCCTCGAAAAAAGAGAACTTACGTTTACTGATGTAACGCCTTTCACAGGCTCCAGAAGTCAAATGGGACTTGCGAACCTCAGGAATGTCATTTCCAGTGTAGTCGGTGTGGTGATGTTACAAACGGTATCAGCGCAGCAGGCAGTGGGAATATTTAATTCTCAGTCAGAAATTCTCGTCACTCTGACCCTGGAGTAAAGGGATTGGGGAATCCAAATATGTGCCGGTTACATTGAACTTGTCGCAAATTTGAACCAAATAATGGACACCTCTCTCTCTCTCTCTCTCTTCCTCTCTTTCCATCCATCCTCTCTCTTTCTCTTTCTGCTACATTGAGGAGCCATGTTGACGATCCATATTGTCCTAAACGCCTTCCTCAGACTACCCAATGACATTAGAATACAATGCTTTATAGAGTTCACTCGCAAACAATGGGTATATTCCCATTACCATGACATTAATTGTATCGCAGCTTGATGTATTTCCATTCACTGGCTTCCAGCTCACCACCGATTGGTGGAACAAGACCACAAAATGGCATGATTGTCTTTTGGAAGAATGAGTCAATATGGTTCCGTGCTGGATCTGCCTGACAGATTGGATTCTGCAGTTTGTTTTCTCCACTGCTGCTAGAAACAGTTAGATGGTGGTTTCATCTGAGGTTAACTTGATTTCCTCTGTGTGGTGTGTTTGAGAGGCTGACAGCTCAGTTAACATCTGGCCATAAAGCAATCTTCAATCGTCACGGGCTCATTCCTCCAGTGTAAGCCGGTTTTTGCACGAAGCTGGGTCTTCTTTCTATCACTGTGCGTCTGAACGCGCAGTAATAAGTGGCAGCATCAGTCTGGCTCAGGTCGAATATATTTAAACTGAGGAATTTGTTCGAGGCCTGGAGATCTACATAGAACCGACTTTTAAAAACATCTGCTTTATCTTCATAACCATCAGGATCTTTCCGCAGAATAAACACGGGCTGCGTGTCTGGAAGTTGTCGGTACCAGTACAGCCTATAGTCGCTCTCTGTGGTTTGATAGTCACAGGTTAAAGTCACGATCTCGCCTTCTCTCTTAACATCTGATGAGAGCGACTGGGTGACAGAATCTCCATGACTCAGATCTGAAATTAACAAAACAGAAAATGTCCAGACGGGCAGATCATGAAAGAATGGTCTGGAACCAAGCTTGGGAAATGTGAGAAACGGTGCAATGTATTTTGCACATAATTACCTGTCAGGAATGGTCCCCACATTACCCACATACGGAGCAGCCACATTGTCGCTGTCCGCTCTGTAGACGAGGAGCTGGGTGTTTGATTTCATCAAGTCTAATCCTTACCCTCAATAATCAGCTTCCTATCTCCAGATGTTCTCACTTCCGTCCCTTCTGTCCCCAGTGGAGCTCCGTGACACCCAGGTGGTGAGATAACAGACAGTAAACAGACACACAGTGAGCTGGATGGCAATCACTATCCTTACAGAGAAAATTTCGAGATTTAACGATTGACGTCGGGAAGAAAATGGACAAATGGGGTGTAGGAACGTGGGAACAGCTGTAGGCCATTCTGCCCTTCGATTCTGTTTTGTCATTCAGTTAGATCAGGGCTGATAAGCCTGAACGCCACTTTCCCGCGCTATCAGCATAGCTCTTGATGAGATTATGCTCCATAAAGCTATTGATTCAACATGCTCAATAATTGACATTCCACAAAATCCGCTTATTTTCTTACTGTGACCCGGAAGCTAAGGAAGGCTAAATAGTTCTGTCATTGTTTTTTTTTAATACGTCCATTAGCCTTACTTTCAGGACAGTTTCAATCGTGATTCCAGTGAAAGTTTGTTCTGTGTGTGGGACATGGGTGCCACTGGTTGGCCAGCATTTATTGTCCATCGCTAGTTTAGGATCAACCACATTACAATGGCTCTGGTGTCACATGTAGGCCAGAGGTTTGCAGTTTTCCTTCCCTAAAGTACTTTAGTGAACTAGATTTTTAATTGTAGATTTTTTTTTATTGAAATAGGTCTGCAGAACTTTAGCTGAGCTTCTGCATTAATCGTCTAGGGATAATACCACCAGGCCATCGTCTCCCCTGTTGTGAATATCAGAAAACACTGAAAATGTATGGAGGCACTGCAGAGTGAATCATGCTGTATTTAAAGAAGTTCAATGTTATTACCATTCTCTGCTCCGTTCACCCTGTGACTTTGCGGCAGTGATTTGGTGCGGGGCTCCCTCTGGTTTCTGTCTCTGAGTCTCTTCCGTCCGCAGTAATACACCGCGTGGCCAGACAGCCGCAGCTCACGGATGGTGAAATTCCCATTGTTTTTCGACCGGTCAATAGATGCAGAAAATCAGGTCCCCATGTCCTCTGCAAGGGAAATGTCTCCCTAATTCGAGACATAGTTCAAGAAGATGGGAGCTTTCTCTCGGTCCTGGCGGTACAATTGAATGTAATATGCACCAACTGCTCAGCAGTTGAACATAATGGTCACCGAGTCTCCTTCAAACGTCAAGCTGAATTGTGGATTGTGGTCGGTGTATACTCCATGGGCCGAATGGCCTCCTTTTACACTGTATAGTTTCTATGATTCGGTGAAGTTTTGGGAACCGGAGTTCGAATTCTAACACGATAGACTAACTCAATTCAAGGGCAATTAGGGATGCCTGTAAAGGAGTAAAGAAAATACTATCTATGCAACTTTTCCTCACTTAAACGAATAGGTTTTGAGAAAGTTTGCACCCGATTTTGAAAGGTCGGGCCAATATGTAAACATTGCTATATCTTGCACGTGTGTGGGCCAGTGGCGCAATGAATAACGCATCTAGCTACGGATTAGAAGAGTCCAGATTCGACTCCTGGCTGACACATGGGCACTTTTCAACAATAGTTCATTAACTCCACGTTAGTTTCGATGAACAAAACGTGTTTTCAGTAACTTTAAACAAATGTTGACCAAATACAGTCAGCTTCTATGAAGAAATTTTTCCTGGGTGATTGTTTTTTTTAAAGTTGACTATTTTAAGAAAAGTTCCACTCAAAAACTTTCATCGATTACTTTTAAACTAGTTTCTTTAAATGACGAATTCCCCTTAAATTGTGGTTGGTGCTGACTTGGTAGGCCGAATGGCCTCCTTCTACACTGCAGGGGTTCTCTGGATTCTCTGGATTCATCGCAGTAACCGGCTCGTGAGACCGCGTCTGCAGCAGTGAAATCTGCAGAAATATAGAAATATCGAACGTTAAGGTGATATTGTAACTAATAGCGTCAGGGAACGGATCACATTGTAAACCTCGATCAGGTCACCCTGCAACCTCCTTATCTTGTCAAAGGCTTCACTGAAGTCCATGTATATAACATCCACTGCCTTTCCCTCTTCTACCATCTTAGTCAGTTCCTCGAAAATCGCAATGAAGTTAGTGAGGCATGACCGCCCCTTCACAAAACCACGCTGTCTATCACTAATAAGTCCATTTGTTTCCAAATGTGATAAACCCTGTCCCTCAGAATATTTTCTAATAATTTCCTGGATTATCCCTGCTGCCCTTCTTACAAGGGCTGCTGCCATTCTGGAACTATCCTTCAGTCCTCTGGAACTTCACCTGTAGCCAGTGAGGATACAAAGATTACTGTCAAGGCCCCAGCAAATTCCGCCCTTGCCTCCCTCAGTTTTCTGCGATAGATCCCATCAAGCCCTGGGGGCTTACCTACTTTAATGTTTTTTTAAGACGCCCAACACCTCCTCCTTTTCGATATCGATATGACCCAGAATATCTACTCATCCAACCCTTGGCTCCTCATCTATCAAGTCCCTCTCTTTTGATGAATACTGAGGCAAAGTATTCATTTAGTATTTGGGAGAAAGAGTCGAGAGCTTCAAGTTTTTAGGTGTCCAGATCACCAACAATCTGTCCTGGTCCCCCCCACGCCGACACTATAGTTAAGAAAGCCCATTAACGCCTCTACTTTCTCAGAAGACGAAGGAAATTTGGCATGTCAGCTACTACTCTCACCAACCTTTACAGGTGCGCCATAGAAAGCATTCTTTCGCGTTGGATCACAGCCTGGTATGGCTCCTCCTCTGCCCAAAGCCGCAAGGAACTACAAAAGCTTGTGAATGTAGCCCAATCCATCACGCAAACCAGCCTCTCATCCATTGACTCTGTCTACGCTTTCCGCTGCCTCGGCAAAGCAATCAGCATAATTAAGGATCCCACACACCGCGGACATTCTCTCTTCCACCTTCTTCTTTCGGAAGAAAGATACAAAAGTCTGAGTTCACGTACCAACTGACTAAAAAACAGCTTCTTCCCTGCTGCTGTCAGACTTTTGAATGGACTTACTTTGCATTAAGTTGATCTTTCTCTACACTCGAGCTATGACTATAATAGTACATTCTGCACTTTCGTTTCCTTCTCTATGAATGGTGTGTCTTGTCTGTATTGCGCGCAAGAAACAATACTTTCACTGTATGTGTATACATGTGACAATAATAAATCAAATTACAACATCTGACTTGGAGACAACGAAAGGGCTTCGCCCACGATTTGAACCCGGGACTCCTTGCATACTCATCAGCTAAAATGCCCTAAGCGAGAGTCAGATCCCTGCACCAACGAACCTGCACATAAGCAAGCATTAAAATATAACTCATTTATCTTTCTCCAAAGCAGTTCTGACACCTCCAGTGAAAGACGAAATTGTTGAAAAAACTCACCGCATCAGCATTTGTGGACTTAAAGCTCCAGCGAAGTATCCGCCCAATGTTGCTACTTCGACTGTCTACAGCTGGGGGCTTTTGTTTATAAAGTGCACATGTTGCAGTCAATATTTTTAACCCAGCAACTTCAACATGTGACAACTCTGAGGCAGCCTTTGGTATTTGATCACTTTTGAAAGGTGTGGTCTGTCACAGTTAACTGAACTGGAACGTTTAAAATACAGATTGATGGCCTTGTTCTCCTGGGAGATCTGCGGGTTTGTGTCAATGGGATCGGGGAACGATTGGACTGATCTGATAGTAATATGAGTAAACATATGTCAGATTTCCCAACAGTGACAATCAGTAACCTCAATGAGGGAAAACACTCAGACGGGGCTGTATTGTCACGTTCACTATGGGTAAATTTTATCTGATTTTTAACCCCATGTGTTGTCCTGACAATGAATCATTGATTTTCGATCTGTGACAGATTTTGTATGAGGCCCGCGGGAGCCTCATGTACTGTGGCTCTCAGTGCACAGTAATACACGGCGCTGTTTGTCACCTTCTAATCTTTCATGGGCAAGTGAAAAGTGCTTTGTTTACGGTTGAGATTCCCGCTAAAGTGTTCAAAACCTGGAGCCGTATCGGTAAATTAGCGGCTCTGAGCAGTTAATGAGGAGCTCGGTGTGGATACTGGCGATACCAGAACAGGGAATGTTGTACAGGTGAACTCGGTACCGAGTAACTGCAGGGTATTGCTGAATCTTCACCCTCTGCTGCTTCAACTCCTGGTCCTGACTGGGACACTGAGTCACCGTTACTCATGTCTGAAAATAGACAACAGACGCGCAGCGGGTTAGAAGGAGTAACAACAACGGAATAATCACCTCGAGATGGAAATGGGGAATGAATATGGTGACTGGCGGATTTCACGCAGAAGTTCAAAATTACAGACCTGTTATCAGGACAATAACCAAAGTGAGACAGAGTTTCACCCCCATGGTTCGAGTCTGAACACCAGAAACAGAGAGTCATCACTGCCTGCATCAGATCTGCAATTAGAGAAGTTGAAACAGTCAGTGGGATGTTATGAGGTCGAAGGTGACTCCCTCTCTCCGCCCATTTTTACATCTTCAAACAGGCGCTTCCATTAGAAGGGGATCGTGATCTTTCATAAGTGATCAGAGAGCGCCCTCCCGTGGACAGCACGGCCGCATATTGGAAACAGGTACACACACGGCCACCTGCAAAGACTGACACATATCTAGGTAATAGAATCATAGAACCCCTACAGTACAGAAGGAGGTCATTCGGCCCACAGAGTCTGTACCGATCACAAGCCTCCCAGGCCCTATTCCCGTAACCTCATACATTTACTCCGCTAATCCCCCTGACACGAGGGTCAATTTAGCATGGCCAATCAAACTAACCTGCACATCTTTGGACCGTGGGAGGAAACCGGAGCACCCGAGGAAACCCACGCAGACACGGGGAAAGCAGATACACACACGGCCACGTGCAAAGACCAGCATGTATCAGGATATATAACCATATAGATATATGCCCAGACACTGACATCAATTCCAATGTCCCTCGTTATAAATCCAGAATTATTCTGTAGATTTCTGACACATTAGTCTGAGTTGCTAACTATGAAAATACATGAATAACTCCAACTCCGTGTTCACTAGAAGCCTCGTATACCGCACAGAATCAACAAAAGCATCGACACAGAGACAAGTAAACACAGTGATCGATTCTCAAACTGATCGACTCAAACATAGACACACAGACAATCACTGAGGAAGATAAACAAACAGATTAACACAGCCACTGACACACTCAAGAGAAGTGCACTCACTGACAATCTCAACAGCGTACTAGCTCCAGAGTAAGTTTCTGAACTGGAATTCCCTGGGGTCATGTCAGTGCGGCAATATCGTGTTAGATATTCATTGCGATGCAACTGTCCATTTTAACAACAGGAACAGCCAGAAATCTATTTCTCATCAATGGTGATCATTAATTGATGTCTCAACAGTGGACACTTTTGGAGAATAAGCAATAATAGATGTATTTATTTTAACAGCCAAACACATATCATGTTTAAAGTTTATTTATTAATGTCACAAGTAGGATTACATTAATACAGCAATGAAGTTACTGTGAAAATCCCCTAGTCGCCATACTCCGCCACCTGTTCGGGTACACTAAGGGAGAAATTTAGCATGGCAATACAGCTAACCAGCACGTCTTTCAGACTGTGGGAGGAAACTGGAGCAAATCCACACAGACACAGGAAGGACGTGCAAACTCCACTCAGACCCAAGCCAGGAATCGAACCCGAGTCCCTGGCGCTGTGAGGCAGCAGTGTGCCACTGTGCTACCGTGCCACCCCGTGTGAGGTCAGTGTAGGTCAGACAGATTCCCCACCCATTCTCGAGGTTGCCAGATCGGATGTTTGGGACACAGGAGGACAACACAAGGAGACTGCTTCAGGTATAGGTGATTCATTCTCCTCTGTTATATTCCACACTCTGGAAAGTTGTGGAGTGAATTAGTTATATTATATATAATTCAGAAATAATGGGGAGATGCTTCATCCGATTAAACTCGTTTTGTAAATTTTGTAAATTTGTAAATATATGTTTACATTGAAAACTATATTGGGAAGCTATATCCAATACTTCATGCCATTGGGTCAGTGAAACGTTGTTACCTAACGCAAACTGTACATGGATTCCACAGAAACTCCTTCTTCAAATGGGGATTGGACAATGACTTGAAAGGGAGAAAAATCAGCTTCATGGAATGAGAGGAGGAAACTGAAATGAGAACAAAGAACAGTGCAGCACAGGAACAGGCCCTTCGGCCCACCAAGCCCGCACCGACACGTCAGTTTGGTAGCTCATCATAAAATAACTGGCATAGGCATGGTGGGTCGAAGGGCCTCTTATTGTTCTCTGCCATTGTCAACCATTTTCAATCATTACAACAATCTGAGGTCCCGATCTGCTTCAAGAAGATGACCATCATCCCGGTACCTAAGAAAAACCAAGCAGCGTGAGGCCCTGAGAGTTTTTGTACAGGTTCAGCCCAGCTCTGTGTTTCTGTGGGTCTCAGTGCGCAGTAATAACCCCCGGAGTCTTCCAGCTCTGTTTTCGACACTTTCAACGGGACGGTGCGGATTGTATCATTGAACTCCGCTGAAAAACGGTCCCCTGAGGACATCTCTGTGTTGCCACTGTATCTAGAGCTGGTCAGCAGAAACTGCATGGACCCACTGGAATACTGACGGTACCAGAATAAATAAGGAGTGCTAGTACTTGTAGCTGTATAATTACAGAGCAACTGAACAATATTTCCTTCAGTAACGGTGACTGCAGCCGGTGTCTGTGAAACAGAATCTCCTCCACAGTCTCCTGTAAGAAAGCAAAGAAATATTAATCTAAACAATGCGACTTCACTCTGCGCCCCCCCCCCCGAACCCCCCCCCCCCCCCTTCCCCCCCACCCCTCGAATCTGCCGTAATCTTGAACAATAATCTCACAAAGAAATCACACAGCACAACAAAACATATATTTCACAGTTCAGCGGCTAGAAAGGGAAGGTGCTTGTGGCGATTAAATAAAACTTCCACCATAAACATTCTGTTCTTTCTAAAGAGATCAGTTCCTCGCCTTCAGTCCCTGTAACTGGAAACCGCTCACGGTCTGTCTGTTTGAAGTGTGGTGTTTGCCAAAATCATTCGCTGGTATCAGAGGAGCTTCAATCTGAGCCCAACTCATTCTCTCTCATTCCATGGGAGAAATGTGTCCAATCCCAACAGTGCTCAGTGTTGAGACCAGCGGGATCATGACAATTTTTCGATGTTGTGATCAATCCATTCCCTGATCACCCACCCCCTCCCCCTTGCATTGAGAGAACCACCTGACAGAATATATTATGTGGGAATGATGTACAACACAGAATTGAGAAACTTGTGAACCTACCGGTTAAAAGAGCTGTCGCTATGAGGAATAAATACAGAGTAACAGGAGACATGTTTGCAGAGAGCTGGAAGTGGATTTGACCAGAACGGGTTGAAGCTGAAGTTGTTTTACTCAAGAGGGGGAAGAGGTTGAGTCATATCCGGGCCCCTGTTGATTGGTTCACTGCTGAAAACATCATCAGATAACATCCAATTGGCTTCAAGCTCCTTTGATTTCCAATTCAAGCAATGAACTCACAGTTCCTTCATCTCCAATTCATCCTCTTGGCGGAGGGACGAAAGCAACAAAGTGAATTTGGTCATCCCACTACAGGGGATTACTTTCCTCTTCAGCCATCATTTCAGGCAACGACCGGTCCCCTGAGTCTTGGTGGCTCTGTTTTGACATGGAGAATGACAATATTCATTCTTACAGCAACATAACAAACAGTTTGTTATCAATCATGTTTGGGGAAGCAGCTATGATGCGGAGGAGGATGAATGTTGATTTGAAACATCTACTTCATAAGAGGTGATGGAATAATGAATGGTCTGATATATTTCCATTTGATGTTCCCTCACTTCATAACTTTGTAGTCTGTGAAATCCTCTTTCAGACATGGAGACATATCTTGCCTCTCCATTCAACGACTGATCCAATCAGTGCCAAACAGGGAAAAGCAGCAAAGATCAATATCCCCAATAAAATCTCTAATAAAACAGCAGAGGTGAGACGGGTCAGAGTGAGAACAGCACAGGAAAGCTGTGCGTGGGGCGACCACACGCAGTGAGGTGACAGCTAGGATTTATCTGCAAGGATTTCATCTCAATAACAATGTCACATTAGAAATTCTATAAATTTGCTTCTCTGTAAGAGGGGCAGCTGAATGTCCATTCCATACTGCGTATGAGCAGCCTCGCACCAGGAGTGCCAGGGTTAGTAAATGATTCAATACAAAGCGAAATCTTCATCAGTGAGGAGGATGGAAAGTGGGACTGAATAGCTGAGCAGACGACTTGGGGAGGTTCTGAATGGATGTACAAGGTGTCAGAAAAAGCTTTAAATTCTTACGTTAAAGACTAGAAAAGTGAAATGTGCACAACTCCCATAAATCAGTAAATACAAGAATGTGTTTGGAATAAATAAGAACATAAGAACATAAGAAATAGGAGCAGGAGTAGGCCATCTAGCCCCTCGAGCCTGCCCCGCCATTCAATAAGATCATGGCTGATCTGACGTGGATCAGTACCACTTACCCACCTGATCCCCATAACCCTTAATTCCCTTACCGATCAGGAATCCATCCATCCGCGCTTTAAACATATTCAGCGAGGGAGCCTCCACCACCTCAGTGGGCAGAGAATTCCAGAGATTCACCACCCTCTGGGAGAAGAAGTTCCTCCTCAACTCTGTCTTAAACCGACCCCCCTTTATTTTGAGGCTGTGTCCTCTAGTTTTAACTTCCTTACTAAGTGGAAAGAATCTCTCCGCCTCCACCCTATCCAGCCCCCGCATTATCTTATAAGTCTCCATAAGATCCCCCCTCATCCTTCTAAACTCCAACGAGTACAAACCCAATCTCCTCAGCCTCTCCTCATAATCCAAACCCCTCATCTCCGGTATCAACCTGGTGAACCTTCTCTGCACTCCCTCCAATGCCAATATATCCTTCCTCATATAAGGGGACCAATACTGCACACAGTATTCCAGCTGCGGCCTCACCAATGCCCTGTACAGGTGCATCAAGACATCCCTGCTTTTATATTCTATCCCCCTCGCAATATAGGCCAAGATCCCATTTGCCTTCTTGATCACCTGTTGTACCTGCAGACTGGGCTTTTGCGTCTCATGCACAAGGACCCCCAGGTCCCTTTGCACGGTAGCATGTTTTAATTTGTTTCCATTGAGATAGTAATCCCATTTGTTATTATTTCCTCCAAAGTGTATAACCTCGCATTTATCAACGTTATACTCCATTTGCCATATCCTCGCCCACTCACTCAGCCTGTCCAAATCTCTCTGCAGATCTTCTCCGTCCTCCACACGATTCACTTTTCCACTTATCTTTGTGTCGTCTGCAAACTTCGTTACCCTACACTCCGTCCCCTCCTCCAGATCATCTATATAAATGGTAAACAGTTGCGGCCCGAGTACCGATCCCTGCGGCACGCCACTAGTTACCTTCCTCCAACCGGAAAAACACCCAATTATTCCGGCTCTTTGCTTCCTGTCGGATAGCCAGTCCCCAATCCACTTTAACACACTACCCCCAACTCCGTGTGCCCTAATCTTCTTCAGCAGCCTTTTATGGGGCACCTTATCAAACGCCTTTTGGAAATCCAAAAACACCGCATCCACCGGTTCTCCTCCATCAACCGCCCTAGTCACATCTTCATAAAAATCCAACATGTTCGTCAAGCACGACTTTCCCCTCATGAATCCATGCTGCGTCTGATTGATTGAACCATTTCTATCCAGATGCCCTGCTATCTCCTCTTTAATAATGGATTCCAGCATTTTCCCTACTACAGACGTTAAGCTGACCGGCCTATAGTTACCCGCCTTTTGTCTCCTTCCTTTTTTAAACAGCGGCGTAACATTAGCCGTTTTCCAATCAACCGGCACTACCCCAGAATGCAACGAGTTTTGATAAATAATCACTAACGCATCCACTATTACCTCTGACATTTCTTTCAATACCCTGGGATGCATTCCATCCGGACCCGGGGACTTGTCCACCTTCAGTCCCATTAGTCTACCCAGCACTGCCTCTCTGGTAACATTAATTGTATTAAGTATTTCTCCTGCTGCCAACCCTCTATCGTTAATATTTGGCAAACTATTTGTGTTCTCCACCGTGAAGACCGACACAAAAAACTTATTTAAAGACTCAGCCATATCCTCATTTCCCACTATTAACTCCCCCCTCTCGTCCTCCAAGGGTCCAACATTCACTCGAGCCACTCTATTCCTTTTTATATATTTATAAAAACTTTTACTATCATTTTTTATATTAATTGCTAGCCTAGCTTCATAGTCTATCCTTCCTTTCTTTATCGCTTTCTTAGTCTCTCTTTGTTGTTTCTTCAATTTTTCCCAGTCACTTGTTTCTCCACTATTTTTGGCCACTCTGTACGCAGCTGTTTTTAATTTAATACTCTCCTTTATTTCCTTCGTTATCCACGGCTGGTTCTCCCTTTTCTTACAATCCTTGTTTTTTGCTGGAATATATTTTTGCTGAGAACTGAAAAGGATCTCCTTAAAAATCCTCCACTGTTCCTCAGCTATCCTACCTGCCAGCCTGCTCTCCCAGTCTACCTTAGCCAATTCATCCCTCATCCTATCATATTTCCCTCTGTTCAAACAGAGGACACTGGTTTGAGACCAAACTTTCTCCTCTTCCATCTGAATCAGAAATTCGACCATATTGTGGTCACTAGACCCAAGAGGGTCCTTCACAATAAGATCCTTAATTCTACCTACCTCGTTACACAATACCAGATCCAAAATAGCTCGTTCCCTCGTCGGTTCCGTAACATGCTGTTCAAGGAAACTATCCCGACAGCATTCTAAGAACTCTTCCTCCATTCCACCCTTACCGACTTGAGTCTGCCAGTCAATGTGCATGTTGAAGTCCCCCATGATTATTGCCGTTCCGTTTTTACACGCATCCCTTATCTGCTTGTTTATAGCCCTCCCTACCTCAACATTATTATTTGGGGGCCTATATACCACACCTACTAGTGTCTTTCTCCCTCTACTATTCCTCATCTCTACCCATAATGATTCCACGTTTTGTTCCTCAGAGCCTATGTCATCCCTCAGTACTACCCTGATATTATCTCTTATTAATAGCGCGACCCCACCACCTTTTCCTTCCTGTCTATTCTTCCTAAACGCCTGATACCCCTGGATATTCATCTCCCAGTCCTGGTCACCTTTCAGCCACGTTTCTGTAATGGCCACGAGATCGTACCCACTTGTGCTGATTTGCACCATCAACTCATTCACCTTGTTCCGAATGCTTCGTGCATTCAGGCAAAATGTCCTTATTCCAGCTTTTATCTGGACCCGCTTTGATGAGTCGCGAACACCCTCTCCCTCTACTCCCTTATCTAAATTACCGCCTTCATTCACTTGCACCCTCTCCTCTCCCATTAATTTTGTAATTCCCCTGACCCCTGCATCCTCCCACCCATCAATTAGTTCCTTGATCCTAGTCAACTCTTCTAGCTCCCCTCCCCCCAACCTATCTAGTTTAAATTCTCCCCAGTAGCCTTAGCCAACCTACCGGCCAGGATATTGGTCCCCGTGTGATTCAAGTTCCACCCGTTTTTTGTATACAGATCACCCCTGCCCCTAAAGAGGTCCCAATGGTCCAGGAACCTGAATCCCTGCCCCCTGCACCAGTCCCTCAGCCACACATTCATCCTCCACCTCACTCCATTCCTGCCCTCACCTTCCCGTGGCACAGGCAGTAATCCTGATAGGCTGGGAAAGGTATCGAAAACCAAAAAAAAGGTGTCATTGTATCTCAGATCGATCTGTCAAATCGATCTGTCAAACGATCTGTCAAATGAGACCACTTTTGGAATATTGTGTGCAGTTTTGGTCACCTCACTATAAGAAGGATGTGGAAGCGCTGGAAAGAGTGCAGAGGAGATTTACCAGGATGCTCCCTGGTTTGGAGGGTGGGTCTTATGAGGAAAGGTTGAGGGAGCTAGGGCTGTTCTCTCTGGAGCGGAGGAGGCTGAGGGGGACTTAATAGAGGTTTATAAAATGATGAAGGGAATAGATAGAGTGAACGTTCAAACACTATTTCCTCGGGTGGATGGAGCTATTACAAGGGGGCATAACTATAGGGTTCATGGTGGGAGATATAGGAAGGATATCAGAGGTAGGTTCTTTACGCAGAGAGTGGTTGGGGTGTGGAATGGACTGCCTGCAGTGATAGTGGAGTCAGACACTTTAGGAACATTTAAGCGGTTATTGGATAGGCACATGGAGCACACCAGGATGATAGGGAGTGGGATAGCTTGACCTTGGTTTCAGATAAAGCTCGGCACGACATCGTGGGCCGAAGGGCCTGTTCTGTGCTGTACTGTTCTATGTTCTATGTTCTATGTCAATCTTATTTCAATTGCAAATGTAAGTTACGATCATTAACAAATGTAAATGTGCAACGGAACCACGCCAGTTGCTATTTTTGAGTGTTGTGTTTTGCTGCAATGTGAACAATCTTCCTGTCACTCTCTCTGTGGAAACTTAATTGCCCGCGTGTGTGAGCGCACCCTACTGGGCACTGACTGGAACTGCCTGTGTGGGGTTTTTGTCCGAGATTCGCTGTATCTCTGCAGCAGTGTGGGCTTCATAGCACAGAAATAAACGGCGCTGTCAGAGATCAGTGTGCTGCTGATCGTTAGCTCGGTAGTCTTGTTCTTTCTATCAAATGTAGAAGAAAACCGATCATTGAGATCCGTGCTCCTTTGCACATTCTCCCCAATAAGCTGAAACATGTACACTGGAGCTTTCCCAGGCTGCTGACTGTACCAATATACATCAGGGCTGGAATTGCTTGTTTCCAAGGCGCAGGTCAGTGAGACATTACTTTCCTCTTTAACCGATATTTCAGAATCCTGTTGTTCCACTTTGTCTTGCTGGCTCCATTCTAACGGAAGTAACAGCAATAATGACAATCAGAGTCAGCCTCAGATTAAACGATGCAATTATCATCAACATCGTCACTGTTGTTTTAATAACAATAACATCTGGGTTACAGCAGTCAGGAGCAGAATGGAGTTTTATTGGGAAGGAAATACTTACTGAGAAGTGAGATAATGATGAGGATCAGAAAGAGCCGGATCCCCATGATCCTTCCTGAGTCTGTAACTCTGTAGTGAGAGAAATCCTCTGTCCTCTTTTTAGGTCAAACCAAACCAAGTAAACAAACTCAGATTAAATCAGGACAAAGTAAAAGGGGCAGCTCCCCAAAAAGGAGGGGGAACAGCCCGAACAGAAATCAAAGTACAAAGGAAACTTAAAAACATCAAATTAAAATGTGATTATTGGGGTCAATAATGCACCCCAACCCCTGAGGTGCCCAGCGGGCGCGGAAAGCGTCAACCTCGCCCGTGGACACCGCATGCTCCCTCTCCAGGGACACCTGGCCGCGAACGTAGCCGCGGTAGAGGGGAAGACAGTCAGGATGGACGGCCCCCTCGATCGCCCGCAGCCTGGACCGGTAAATGGCGCGTTTCGCCAGGCCCAGGAGCAGGTTCACGAGGAGGTCGCCATCCCGACCCTCCCCTCTCCGCACCGGGTGTCCGTAGCTCAGGAACGTGGGACTGAAGTGCAGACAAAACATCAACAAAAGGTTCTTTAGGAAAACGTAAAGGGAGTGCAGCCTAAGACACACAACATCGACATGGTCCACGGACTCCACAAGGCCGCAGAAAGGGCAGTCTTCGGAGCCCGTGAACCAGTGAATCCTACGGTTGTGCGGAACTGCTGCATGCATCACCCTCCACCCCAGGTCCCCGACGTAATTGGGGGAGATCCCTCCGTAGAGGGACCTCCAGCGGGGACCTCCGCCGCCCGGCGGCAACAAGGCCCGCCAAGGTGTGTCCGGGCGACAGGCGAGGAGGCAGTAGTGGAGGGTGTGCAGCAGCAGCCCGCACAGGAAACGCCTCCGCGCGGTAGAAAAAGGCACGGAGGGCATTTCCGCGAGGCGGCTCAGGCTGTGGGGCACCTCACCCAGGGGAGGGGGCTGAGGCTTTGGGCCAATGTGGAATTCCGTCCGAACAGGGGAAAGCTCGGGCGGGATCCCACCGCACGCCTGCGCCGTCTCGAGTTTGCGTGCAGTTTCGGGGCCAAGCACGACCGTCCTAAGGTCTAGGATGGCTTTGGCCGCGCGCCGGACGGACGTCCCCGCGCGCTCAGCCAGCACGCGGGGACTCATCCAGCCCGCTCCTCCGCCATCGAGCACGTCCCCGATTCTGGTCACCCCGGCGTCCACAGCCCCCCTCTCCGCCAGCCACCTGAAGTTATACGGCTGGAGGAGCGGATTCCTGAGCAGCGGCTCTCGCACGAGAGCCGCTACTCCTGACGGGGGAGAGCTGCGTCGCGAGGCGACCTTGTTCCAGACAGTGAGGAGGTCCTGGTAAAAGACGGGCAACTCCTGCAGGGCGGTCGGAGCACGCCCCAGTTAGAAATCCTCTGTCAGAAACAGAAGTAAAGATCCCCGTCCCACTGCACTGCTGATCCAATGAGAGGAATGGAGCAGTGGCAGCAATCTGTCCAATCACATAATCGGGTCAGAGTGAGCGCAGTAAACGGAAGCTGTGGGCGGGGTTACCACAGGCTCAATGTTGAGTGGAATGTGCGGTGACTCTCAGCTGCACTGGATGCTGTTGGAGCGGAAATAGCGACGCTTGAATCTACAGATTTCTCTGATCATCCTGCACCTGCTCACTGTTCAAGTGTCTAAAATTAAATGTTATGGCTGGGACATGAAGCATCGACAATCATTGAATCGGTGAGCATCGAATGAGGCCATTCGGCCTATCCATGGGCTGCATTATGTTATGTTATTTTTATTTCTCCCTGTTGAATTCCTGATTCCATTTCGGACATTGTTTTTCTCACTGCGCCCCTTTGGTTGTCTCACTGTCTATCTCTCTGTTTCTAGTGATCTCTGCACATTTGTCTCTCTATGTTCCTCCTTCTGTATTGTCTCCATATATCTGCATCTGTTTCCCTCACGGCCTCTTCGCCGTATCCTCATCTGTTTCCCTTCCCACCTCTTTCTCTTCTTCATTTCTTCCCCTGTTTGTCCCAATATTTATCTCCATGTCTCTCCCTCGTTTCTATCATTCTCTTTCCTCATGTTTATCTGAGTGCATCTCTACCTGTCTCTTCCAATCTATGCCTCTATATCTACCACGGTCTCTGACTCTGACCCACTCACCGTCTTTTCATTTGTTTATCTTCATTTCGTATTTTTCCATGCTGTAAACCAATATCTTTCACAGCTTTTTTCCACAATTTCCGAAATGGTTTAAATTCCCCAAACAAATCTGAGCATTATGTTCAGCGTCTATTGGGCAGAGTCTGGGAGAGAGGAAACCTTCCCCAGTGCTGCACCTGTTGCACTGAGCTTGTTCATAATTCGGGTTAATTTTAAGCCACATCAATCTGCTGATAGGTTCAGAAGGTGCAGCTTTCTCCCCGTCTGCCACCCATTCCATTTGCCAGACTGCAGCAGTGTCCGAGGTTTCCTCTGGCTTTTGTCATTGTCTCTCATTCCGCAGTAATACACCGCGCTGTCAGACTGCCGCAGCCCATGGGTGGCGAAATTCCTGTCACTTTTCAAATTGTCTACAGATGCAGAAAACCGATTCCCCACTCTCTTACCCACTAATTAAGGGCGGTAAGTTTCATTCTTCTCTGCCGTTTGAGGGCTTCAGTGCACCAAAAGGGTTTCTAAAGACAATAATTATCCTTTTAATTCCAGACGTTTTGCAATCAAATTCCACAATCTGCCGTGATGAGATTCGCACGCGGAGTCTGGATTCCTAGACAACCGCCTGCCATCCACCACCCCCCACAAGCCCCATTTGATTATTATTGTTGACCATGATGTCACTCATGATGTTCGCAAAATGTTTCTAGATCAGATTGTTGCAGGTTGTCAGATTTATTTGCTGCCTTCAGGAGTGAAGGCAAAAAGTGAAGAGGGCAAATTGTTCAATGTTTTAACATTTCAGGTTGATCAGATTGGCGGAAGGTCCAGCTTTCTATTCTGTTGATTGTTGTCAACCTTCCCTTGACCACGAACTGGAGAAAGCCACCGTGTGTTTTGGTACGGGACATGCTCTATCTTTGAAGCACTGTGTGATTCACAGCACAGGAATATGCTGCAGAGTCAGAGAACATTGCGTTGCTAATGGTTAGCTCTGTAATCTTGCTGCTAGCATCAAACATTGAAGAGAATCGAGCAGTGATACCGAGGTTTCTTTTTACATTAGCTCCTATGATACGAATGACATATTGTGGGTGCTGTCCAGAGCGACGACGGTACCAGAACACATAACTTCGACGATCGCTTTTCTTCATGTTGCAGGTTAGAGTGACATTGCTTCCCTCCTCCACCGCCATTCCCGAGTACCATTGTTCCACTGCTGCTTCGTGACTCCATTCTGACAGAAAACCATAAGTATTGTCAGCATCGCATCATCTCAATGAACGAGACTCTTTTGACTCTTGGTTGGAGCACATGGGGAGAATATATCTTTTGCAAGAAAGGAGATACTTACTGAGGAATGATGTAATGATGAGGAGCAGTGCCGGGTACTTCTGCATGCTGCTCCCTGATTCCGTCACCCTGTCGGATGAAAAATACATTTTGCTTCCCCACTGCACTGCCAATCCCACCAATGACGAAGAGGGAGCTGCTTCAACAATATGTCAATAAAATAGGCCAGGCTACATGGCTCATAACCGGAAGAGCAAAGGCAGGTCGGGGCGGGGCTGTGGCGGCTGTATCTGTAGTTTGTAGTTTACAACTGTTGGAAACGCGTTAACACAGCGCCCTCTGGCGGTTTAACCTTTCACAAACACAAAATGCCTCAATGCTTGTTGTATACTCAATGTAATGTTTCAGAAGTAGTACTGTTACTAGACAGGGAAACAGGCCAGAAAATAATACCTACCACACGATCCAACACACAGAAACGTGACAACAAACACGAATTCTCATTTTAGTTGTGACATCGTGAGATTTGTGCTGCAATCATTGGGATTGGGACATGCTGGTGCTCTCCTTCGGTGTAATGGAAGTGAACTCGATACAACGTATGGCGGGCACACAAGTTTTCCAGTCAGCAGCTCACCAGGATAGGGGCCAATTATGAGCCATTATTCTAAACACGAATTCAGTCCATTTAATAATTTTATTTTGAAAAAAAAACTTAAGTGCAACTACGGTCTATTACATTATCCCAGTCCATGAATTACCGAGTCCGTTCAGAGGGATATTCTCTGAAATGGTTCACACCTCAGTTCCTAAACAGAATCAACATTCACATTATTCAGAACTCACTGAGAAATGAAAAAAAAAACTTATCGACATTCGGGAGGAGAAAAATAACTTTGTTCTTTCTGATGCAGAATGGTTGGCACTACTGCCTCACAGCACCAGGAACCCGGGTCCATTTCCATTCTTGGGTCGCTGCTGTCTCACAGCACCGGGAACCCGGGTTCAATTATGGTCTTGGGCCACTGCTGTCTCACAGCACCAGGAACCCGGGTTCAATTCTGGCCTTGGGTGCCTGAGTGGAGTCTGCACATTCTCCCTCTGTCTCCGTGGGTTTCCTCCAGGTGAGCCGGGTTCCTTCCGCACTTCAAAGATGTGCTGGTTAGGTTGATTGGCCATGCTAAATTGACCCTTAGTATCAGGAAGATTACCAGGGGTTACACGGGGTTACGGGGATAGTGCCTGTGTGGGATCGTTGTTGGTGCAGGTTATTTGGCCGAATAGCCTCCTTCTGAACTGTAGGAATGCTTTGCTATGATTCTCGGCAACATATTCGGTCACCGGCAAATATTTGATGCTTTTGCCTCCTTTCTCGTATGCAGTGCATTGTCTGGGTTGACGGGACGGTGCTGAATGAAGCCAGAGTGCGCTGTTACTGCCATTGCCCGTTTTGTCCAGATGAAACCCGGTGCTTTTACCATCCGATAATTATGCTTCACATCATCATGTGATAGACCACTTTAGAAATCGAGAAAACATACTGTTAATACAGAACACATGACTGCACGAGGAGTATTTTGTTATTTGTAAAAGTGTCAGTTAAGAAAGCTGCAATTGTGAGGAGCAAATACAAAGCAAATACCAACATGTTTGCATGAAGTTATTGGTTGAGTTGAACAGAGCGGGCTGAGCCTGAAATGGTTTTAGTAAAGATTTAAGTTAATGTTGAGTTACGTCCTATGCCTCTGCGGTTTGGTTCATTTCTGAGAATTAAAAGGTGGTATCCAGTCAGATCATTTGGTCTCTTACTAATTCCAAACAGCTGAGCGTACATTAGTTTCCCAATTCATGATTTCAGAGGTGGACAGCAGTGAATGGAGCCCTGTGGGTTTACCTACACCTCAGGGACTGCAGCGGTTCAAGATGGCAGTTCACCAGCACACAAAACCCGAATTCAGCCAGAAAACCGACTATGTGTTGCTGGGTGAGTCTCTTTGGCGTCCTCAGCTGGCGGATCCAGTTTAATGCACGCTGGAATTTGGCTGTTGAGTGAATTCATGGTTGACTGCAGTACATACCAAGACACAGCCAGAAATATAAATTGGAGTTTTTTCAACGCGACCTTTATACTGTTGAGACGAAGGTCTGACGAAGAGTCTTCGAGACTCGAAACTTTGGCTCTTTTCTCTCCCCCACAGATGCTGTCAGGCCTGCTGAGATTTTCCAGCATTTTCTGTTTCGGTTTCTGATTCCAATATCCACAGAATTTTGCTTTTGTCTTCATACCGCCGGTATTTATACCGGAAAATGATGCTAAATCTGCTGAAATCATTGCTGGAGTTCTCTGTTCAAATCCTGGGCACGAAGAAGTCGAGAGAACGCCAAGATTTTGGAGAAAGTTTGGAGGTTTTGAATCAGCATGTAGTCAGGAACGAACAGACTAATTTGGTTTATTTTGCCTATGAGAAAGAAGGCACAAAACCGGTTCAATTGATATTTTCAGAATGCTGCACTTTTCAGAGAGTAAAATCTAGCATTATAGATACATTCTAAATTCACCGCTTATCTTTCTGTCTTTGCAGCTGAGGACAGCGGCTGAGTGACAGAATGTCCATGCTTCGGATGTGTGCAATAGTTGTCTTTGTCTGGAGGAGGTGGACTTATCAAATAAGCTTCTTCACCCCGGGTGACATCTAAAATTCTAATAATGCATAAATAAAAACTGGAATTTATGATCGGAAACTGTTAAACGTAAACTTGACTCACAGGTGACAGAAAGCTGCATTTTGCAGTCCAGGCCGCCGCCACCAGATGGCAGTGGGATACCGAGTTCGGTTCAATGTCGGAGTGCATTCGAGACTCACAACCGTGGCCAGTAACAATATTGAGAAAATATAAATAAAAGAGCTATTTCGAAGCAAAAATATATATGAGCATTGATAGCAAACGTATATTGTTTGACGAAATCAGTCAAAAAAAGCCGTGAACTGTTGGTCTGAGGAATCGGATTATCTCCTTCGGGGCTGTTTCGAGTCAGTGGTCTGATCAGCATTTGAAAACTCTGCGACCATCCTGAACCAGTACGCTGCTACAGTAACTGACTTCATTAGTAAGTGTGTGGAAGATTATGTGCCCAAGAAACAATTCCCCAACAGGAAACTATGTATGAACAGGGCTATCCACTGTTTGCTGAAGTCTCGGTCTGAGGCGTTCAAGTCAGGCGACCCTGACTTATGCAAGGAAGTCAGATATCATCTAAGGAGATTCATCAAAGATGCCAAAAGACATTACTGGACCAAACAAGAGTCCCAGGCTAGCCACACAGACCCGCACCGACTATGGCATGTTGTGCAAAACATAACAGACTACAAGATGAAGGCATGTAAAATCGTCGGCTCCAACACACCCCTCCCGAATGAGTTCAGTGCATTCAATCCCAGTTTTGACCAAGAGATGAAAAGCGAGAACATGCCCTCCAGCCTGGAAGCCTTGGATGAACATGTATCGGAGGTCACCATTGCAGACGTCAGATCAGCCTTCACGATGGTCAACCCACGGAAAGTGACAGGCCCAGATAGGGTACCCGGACGTGCACTCAGATCCTGCGCGGATCAGCTGGCGGGGGTGTTCGCAAACATCTGCAACCTCTCTTGATACCAATCTGAGGTCCCTATCTGCTTTAAGAAGACAGCCCTCATCCCGGTACCAAAGAAAAGCCAGACAGCGTGGCCCTAATGACTATAGTCTGGTAGCTCTGACATTCATTATCATGAAGTGATTTGAAAGGACAGTCACGCCACAAATTAATTCCAGCTTCCCTGACTGCCTGGATCCATTACAGTTTGCCTACCGCTGCAACAGGTCCACAGCAGACGCCATCTCTCTGGCCCTGCACTCAACCCTGGAACACCTTGATAACAAGGACACCTATGTCAGACTCCTATTTATTGACTACAGCTCAGCCTTCAACACCATTATTCCTATGAAGCGCACCTCCAAACTACTGGCCTGGGGCTCGGCTCCTCCTTCTGCGACTGGAACCTGAATTTTCTAACACAGAGACCAAAATCAGTGACGATAGGTAACAACACCTCCCCTACGATCATCCTCAACACCAGTACCCAAAAGACTGTGTTCCAAGCCCCTTACTCTACTCCTCATACACCAAAGATTGTGTGGCCAAATCCCCCTGCAACTCGATTTTCAAGTTTGCTGATGACACCACCATAGTGGGTCGAATCTCAGACAGAGACGAGACGGAGGGCAGGAAAGAGACAGGGAATCTGGTGAACAGCGGAGGCAGCCTCAGGCCTTGTTCAAGTGAGTCTCTACATCTGCACGTCACCTTGCTCCTGACGTGTTTGGCACCATGTGCAAATTGCAAAGCTCAAGCCCCGCCCAGAGCAGTGACACGTGAAATGGAGTGGAGGAACCAGAGAATCTACATCAGACCATTGGGCACGCTTGTTAAAATTCTGCTACCCTGTTACCGTGTCCGTTACTAGTTATTGCAAAATAATTACACAAGGTAATTCCTCCCCCTTCGTTATAGCTTTCCGTAGAACAGAGTTCAAACAGATTGCAACGTTCAATATATCTCTTTCCGAAGAGATTATTGCTGATTTTATAATGAGACTCATGCCGTATCGTCATCTGGTTATATTGTGGCTGGTGTTCGGTATGTAGTTATATCTTGTTATTTATTTGTCGTACTGTGATGTTAAATGCCTTTTCCACTCAGTTGTTGTATTAAACCTTCCCTTATGTTTTATTTCAGGGCTGATTCAAGCAGATTCTCTGTCACAACCTCAGCCTGCACTGTCTATCACTGAAGGAGATAGAGTGAAAGTGGACTGCAGCTACACAACAAGTTACAGCGATCCGGATCGTTATTGGTACAGACAATACACGGACCAGGCTCCGCATTTTATTTTGTATCGAGATTTAAGCAATAAAGTAGATGCAGATTTTGCCAAGGGAAGATTCGAGGCCGACCAGCTTAATGCAGAAAATATGTTTCCGTTAACGATCACTCGAACAGAAATCCAGGACACCGCCGTCTATTTCTGTGCGCTGAGAGACACAGTGATTTAAAACACATCTGCCGCTGTACAAAAACCCTAGTGATGTAGAACTGCCACTTCAAGGAAACCTGTGCATTACTGTGCGATAGCTTCCAGGAAACCAAAGTCTTTCGGTTCCGGGGCGCGGGGTGGGGTGGGGGGGGGGGGGGGAGTATGGTTGCAAAGCTGAAACTTAAAGGAGACTGAGAGGAAAGACGGCAGTCACTGTACAAAAGCCTCCCTCCTGCTTACGGTTCCAGAACAGCTGCAGAAATCTCTCTCAATTACACAGGGCAGGGAAGGAGGGGAGAGACTGAATGCAGTGAACGAAAGCTGTGAGCGGGGATTTGTCAATCCCTTCCGAAGGTCAAAGCATAAAGTATCCAATTGAATAGACAATCAGTCAGGGACTGCGGTGCTTGTTTTGGGGAAATCATCAACATTGCTGAATTGTGTGATTATAATTAGCTGTGAAAATTAGGACATTCAAATACATTTGTGTTTCTTCATGTGACTGTGTGATTGGGAATATTAACAGGATTCTGCTGAAAAATTCATATTTACCTGAAGTGTCGATATTCTGCCATGGATTTCCTCGGCTCCTCACTTCTTATGAAATTCCGACGTAAAAAGTCCTGAACAACTTTCCGAGCATGTCTGCACCGAAACAAAGTTAATGTTGCCCCCCTCGCCATTCGCAGCAGAGGGTTCAATGGGTACCCGGACGAACACTCAGATCCTGTGCGGACCAGCTGGCGGGGGTATTCGCAAACATCTTCAACCTCTCTCTACACCAATCTGAGGTCCCTATCTGTTTCAAGAAGACGACCATCATCCCGGTACCAATGAAAAGCCAGGCAGCGGCTTTAATGACTATCTCCGGTGTCTCTGACATCCATCATTATGAAGTGTTTCGAAAGTTTGGCAATGGCACGAATCATCCTTCCTCAAATATGGGGCCCAAAACTGTTTACAGTATTTCAAATGGGGTCTGACCAGAGCCTTGCAGAGCCTCAGAAGTACATCCCTGCTCTTGTATTCTACCTCTCCGGACATGAATGCTAACTTTGCATTTACTTCCTAGCTGCTAACTGAACCCGCACGTTAACCTTGAGAGCATCTTGAACAATGACTCCCCCTTTGTGCCTTTATTTCCACGAAACTCATCTCTAAACTCCATGGCCTGGGGCTCGGCTCCTCCCTCTGCGAATAATCCTCATCTTCCTCGCCCACAGACCAAAATCAGTAAGGATAGGCAACAACACCTATTCCACGATCATCCTCAACACCGGCGCCCCAGAAGGTGTGGCCTCAGCCCCTTATACACCTATGACTATGTGGCCAAATTCCCCTCCGACTCGATTTTCAAGTTTGTTAATGGCACCACCGTGGTGGCTTAGATCTCAAACAATCATGAGACGGAATACAGGAAAGAGATAGAGAATCTGGTGAGTTGGTGTGACGACAATAATCTCTCCCTCAATGTCAACAAAGCGAAGGAGATGGTCATTGACTTCAGGAAGCGTAGTGGAGGACATGTCCGTGTCTCCATCAACGGGGACGAAGTGGGAATTGTCGAGAGATTCAGGTGTCCATGTCACAAATAACCTTTCCTGGTCCCTCCATCCCAACGCGACAGTTAAGAAAGATCGTCAACGCCAGTACTTTCACAGGAGGCTAAGGAAACTGGTATGTCTGTCACTACTCTCACCAACGTTTACAGATGCACCATAGAAAGCATTCCTCCTGGTTATATCACAACTTGGTATGGCTCACGACCGCAAGAAACTACAAAGGGTCGAGATCAAAGTCCAGTCCATCACTGAAACCAGTCTCCCATCCACTGACACTGTCTACAATTCCCGCTGCCTCGGAAAAGCAGCCAGCATAGCCAAGGACCCCACGCACCCGGGATCAAATCTCTTAACCTTCTTCAGGCGGGAAAAATATACAAAAGTTTGTGTACATGGACCAACCGACTTAAGAATAGCTTCTTTCGTGCTGCCATCAGACTTTTGATTGGACCTCCCTTGTATTAATTTGGTCTTTCTCTGCACCCTAGCCATGACTGCAACTCTATATTCTGCACCTTTCCCTTTCCTTCTCTATGTACAATATGCTTTGTCTATATAGCGCACAAGAAAAATACTTTTCACTATACACTAATACATTTGACAATAAAAACTCAATTCAAATCAAGTTATGATCTGGGCTACACTTTATACCAGACTGGAACCATCAACAGAATTAGAGCATTCTGTTACATTCTGTCGAAGTCTAAACCGCTCGCCATGTGTTCCTTATGTTCCTTAGTGATGATAATGGTCTTGCTGCCCAGCGAGTCTATTTTTTAATCGCCAGTGTGTCATCCAGTGGACATATTTACATTTTGAACAATTCTGTATTTGTGCTATAGGAATGAGTGGTGAGGATTCATCATTGTATTTTAATTCAGGTTTATAGTAACACTGAGTTTTAGAAATATTTTTGATCTGTTTATTTTACTTTCTGTTTTGAAGCTGTTTCCGTGCCTGTCTGTAACACTGAACAACTCTTCTCCATCTCCCCTGTCAGATTTGGGGAGCTTTTGACCCGAGGCCAATTCACTGAGTTTATTTCTTCAGGGTGAGTTGTTGGGTCAGAGACAGTTTATGCAAAATGAACAAATTTCACAACATAGTGACTGTGATCATTCAGACAAGCCCCGGGTACAGATTTACACCAGTCACCATTCAATTTCTGAATGTTTCCGTAACAGGTTTGAAATATTCATCGGCTTTGCAGAAACAAGAAACAACAAGGAACCAACACAGCAACGAGAAACACGTGAAGAAGACGGATATGATGAGAGGTTTAATGTTATTCTGATACAAGATGAAAACGGTCAGGGAGATGGGGAAGGGTTGCTCTGCTTTGTTTGAGAAATCACAATCACCACCTTGTGAACTCTGTTCCGGATGTGCAAACTGTCTCGAATGCAGCAACACAGATAAAATGAACCCTATGAACCCCCAAATGTTCTGAGAAACTGAGAAGGTAGACTGAGACCTCTTTTTAGGTCAAACCAAACCAAGTAAACAAACTCAGATTAAATCAGGACAAAGTAAAAGGGGCAGCTCCCCAAAAAGGAGGGGGAACAGCCCGAACAGAAATCAAAATACAAAGGAAACTTAAAAACATCAAATTAAAATGTGATTATTAGGGTCAATAATGCACCCCAACCCCTGCGGTGCCCAGCGGGCGCGGAAAGCGTCAACCTCGCCCGTGGAAGAAGGTAGACTGAGACCTCTTTTTAGGTCAAACCAAGTAAACAAACTCAAATTAAATCAGGACAAAGTAAAAGGGGCAGCTCCCCAAAAAGGAGGGGGAACAGCCCGAACAGAAATCAAAATGCAAAGGAAACTTAAAAACATCAAATTAAAATGTGATTATTAGGGTCAATAATGCACCCCAACCCCTGCGGTGCCCAGCGGGCGCGGAAAGCGTCAACCTCGCCCGTGGAAGAAGGTAGACTGAGACCTCTTTTTAGGTCAAACCAAGTAAACAAACTCAAATTAAATCAGGACAAAGTAAAAGGGGCAGCTCCCCAAAAAGGAGGGGGAACAGCCCGAACAGAAATCAAAATGCAAAGGAAACTTAAAAACATCAAATTAAAATGTGATTATTAGGGTCAATAATGCACCCCAACCCCTGCGGTGCCCAGCGGGCGCGGAAAGCGTCAACCTCGCCCGTGGAAGAAGGTAGACTGAGAAGGCAGCAAGAGACAAACGGGGCCTTCAGGACAAAAGGACGTCAGATAAACACGGCGGACGCCCGCCTGCTGTCTATGTGAAGCCCGACAGCCACATTTGGTCGAGAGAGTCAGGTTTCGAGGTGTTCAGATCATCAACATCCTGGTCCCCCCAAGCCAACGTTATGAGACACACGCCGCAATGACACCCACCGCCGGCGGCCATTTTGCGTTGCCAAGGGAGACGGCCAGCGGCCATATTCCCGTTGCCAAGGGAGACGGCGGCGACATCTTGCGTTGCCAGGGGAGACGGCATCAATGCGGCGGCGTCCCGCGCGCTGATCTCTGGGAGCATTCCCGTCCCGCACATGCGCACAGTGGCAGCCCCGCCCCCTCGACAGACCCCCTGTTGTCCCGCCAACGAGCATGGGCCGGGCCGGAGTGGGCAAGAGGTGACACTGGGAATGAGCAGCCCCCGGGAGCGTTACAGCGACGCCTCGTGGCCAGGAAGGGCAATAGCAGCAGCACAGTCTCTGCCCAAAGGCTTCCCCAATTCAGCTGCTCAGAGACACTGGGAATCTCTTCAAGTGGAAACTCCAAAGATGTGCGGGTTAGGTTGATTGGCCAGGTTAAAAAATTGCCCCTTAGAGTCCTGGGATGTGTAGGTTAGAGGGATTAGCGGGTAAAATATGTGGGGGTAGGGCTGGGTGGGATTGTGGTCGGTGCAGACTCGATGGGCCGAATGGCCTCCTTCTGCACTGTAGGGTTTCTATGATTTCTATGATTCAGCTTCTCACATTCACCCCCTGTGTTCAGTCATTGTTTCCTAGACAACCTCTGTAGTGACATCACAAACAACTTGTTCACATTGAAGGCGATGGGAATCTGGACCATTCGGCTTCAAAGCCATTGAGCTTTGAAATTTCAATTGAAATAATAATGAAGGGGCTGGATAGGGTAGAGGTGGAGAGATTCTTTCCACTTAGAAGGGAAACCAGAACTAGAGGGCACAGCCTCAAAATAATGAGGGGCCGGTTCAGAACTAGAGTTGAGGGGGAACTTCTCCTCTCAGAGGGTAGTGAATCTCTGGAATTCTCTGCCCATTGAAGTGGTGGAGGCTTCCTCGTTGAATATGTTTAAATCACGAGTAGATAGTTTTCTGATCGATAAGGGAATTAGGGGATATGGGGAGCAGGCGGGTAAGTGGAACTGATTCGCTTCAGATCAGCCATGATCTTGTTGAATGGCGGGGCAGGCTCGAAAGGCCAGATGGCCTACTCCTGCTCCTATTTCTTATGCTCTTATGTTCTTATGTAAATGTTGGAGATGAGAATTTATAGATGCAAGTCATGTTGCATGTGGAACGCTCATGATGCCACAATTAGAGCAGTACAGACATCTCACAGGGTTGTGTGACTGGAGGAGATGTCAGAGATGGGGTGGTTAAATATAGAGGTACGGTCTGAAGCTAAGTTTTGGGTAAAAGATGGCAGTAATGTTGTGACATTAATTTAGCTTCAGATAGTTGCTGGGGAGGGGGATAGAGAGGTTGGGGAGTGATGTTTGTATTGGGGCAATCTCTCTCTCTCTCATCATGTATATATATGAATCCATCTATCACTCTCTATCTCTCTTTACCCATTGTGTCCAGAGTCTCGTGAAGGCGCAGGCCGGTGGCAGGTCATTACTGCCGAGGAGGACAGCCTTCAGCGCACTGGACCTGCGTTGCTGCACGGATAGCTCGAGGCACCTCTGCCTCCGACAGCATCACCTTCCACACGTGTGTCTCTTCTGGACTGTGTGTGTGTCGTGTGTAACTGGTGGGGACTATACAATCCAACTGGAACATGGAATGGTGGGAAGGTCTTATGAGCAAAGGCTGAGGGACTTGAGGCTGTTTTCGTTAGAGAGATGAAGGTTAAGAGGTGACTTAATAGAGGCATACAAGATGATCAGAGGATTAGATAGGGTGGACAGTGAGAGCCTTTTTCCTCGGATGGTGATGGCTAGCATGAGGGGACATAACTTTAAATTGAGGGGTGATAGATATAGGATAGATATCAGAGGTAGGTTCTTCACTCAGAGAGTAGTAAGGGCGTGGAATGCCCTGCCTGCAACAGTAGTCGACTCGCCAACATAAGGGCATTTGAATGGTCGTTGGATAAACATATGGATGATATTGGAATAGTGTCGGTTAGATGGGCTTTAGATTAAACACTTCAAAACTTAACTCCGTGCTCAAGGCTGGAAGGAGAGTGTGACAGTCGATAATTGGCACTGTGTACGTTCCTGCAATCAGGAACTGGATCAGGAAGATGAGATACCTGTGTCCCTTTATACTGTTATCTCTAAACTCCATCTCCTCTCAATGCCGTGTGTCATACATTCGCTTTCCTTGCTTTCCAGGTAAAGATCGGGTTCACCAACTCTCTGTGTCTGTATCAAGCAGCTAACTGACCCTGGGAAATGGACAACCAAAGGGAGCTGGATGAGAGGCAGCGACAGAAACAGGAAGAGAAGCGACAGGATAAAGTTTCATAAATGAGTTCTGCCAGTTGCATTCCGTGGTGAATGTCTGCCGTGTGTTACCTTGCAAGTTTCACAGAAGCCACAGTGATGAGTTTGGTGGGATTTGGAAATTGAAAGTGCCACATGACCAGCTGCGGGACTATTTCACCTCACGGTCGATTTCATGTTGCAGCTAACAGGATTCGCTGTTTTAATTGGCTGAACAGTCCCTTGGGTTCGATCTAAACATGACAATTTAAAGGAGAAACTTGTTTTTGGTGAATAAAAAGTCTGAAATAAAAATAAAAGGCAGAAGGCTCATGGATAAATTAATCTTTTAAAGAGTTTGGACCAGCTTCCCTGGTGGTCTAGTGGTTAGGATTCGGCGCTCTCACCGCCGCGGCCCGGGTTCGATTCCCGGTCAGGGAAAGTAGATTTATTGCTGCGTAAAAATCCTGCGTTCCTTCCAGGTTTGTGCCAGTTTTGTGGGAATCAGTATAAGGCAGATTTCCTCCTTTGTGTCTGAATTGGAAATGTCACATGTCAAGAACAAAGAAAAGAGAGAAATAGGATACAACGCGCTGACGATATCGATGGTGATGCGGTCTGAAATCTGGCTGTTGATGGAGTAAATTTTATTGTTTCCACTGACACAAATACCTCGCAGGTCTGGGTCCAAATCTCGGACTCAGTGACAAGAACATAGAACATAGAACATAGAACATTACAGCGCAGAACAGGCCCTTCGGCCCACGATGTTGCACCGACCAGTTAAAAAAAAACTGTGACCCTCCAACCTAAACCAATTTCTTTTCGTCCATGAACCTATCTACGGATCTCTTAAACGCCCCCAAACTAGGCGCATTTACAACTGATGCTGGCAGGGCATTCCAATCCCTCACCACCCTCTGGGTAAAGAACCTACCCCTGACATCGGTTCTATAACTACCCCCCCCCTCAATTTAAAGCCATGCCCCCTCGTGCTGGATTTCTCCATCAGAGGAAAAAGGCTATCACTATCCACCCTATCTAAACCTCTAATCATCTTATATGTTTCAATAAGATCCCCTCTTAGCCGCCGCCTTTCCAGCGAAAACAATCCCAAATCCCTCAGCCTCTCCTCATAGGATCTCCCCTCCATACCAGGCAACATCCTGGTAAACCTCCTCTGCACCCTCTCCAAAGCCTCCACATCCTTCCTGTAATGTGGGGACCAGAACTGCACACAGTACTCCAAGTGCGGCCGCACCAGAGTTGTGTACAGTTGCAACATAACGCTACGACTCCTAAATTCAATCCCCCTACCAATAAACGCCAAGACACCATATGCCTTCTTAACAACCTTATCTACTTGATTCCCAACTTTCAGGGATCTATGCACACATACACCTAGATCCCTCTGCTCCTCCACACTATTCAAAGTCCTCCCGTTAGCCCTATACTCAACACATCTGTTATTCCTACCAAAGTGAATTACCTCACACTTCTCCGCATTAAACTCCATCCGCCACCTCTCGGCCCAACTTTGCAACCTGTCTAAGTCTTCCTGCAAACTACGACACCCTTCCTCACTGTCTACCACACCACCGACTTTGGTGTCATCAGCAAATTTGCTAATCCACCCAACTATACCCTCATCCAGATCATTAATAAATATTACAAACAGCAGTGGCCCCAAAACAGATCCCTGAGGTACACCACTTGTAACCGCACTCCATGATGAATATTTACTATCAACCACCACCCTCTGTTTCCTATCCGCTAGCCAATTCCTGATCCAATTTCCTAGATCACCCCCAATCCCATACATCTGTATTTTCTGCAGAAGCCTACCATGGTGAACCTTATCAAACGCCTTACTAAAATCCATATATACCACGTCCACTGCCTTGCCCCCATCCACCTCCTTGGTCACTTTCTCAAAAAACTCAATAAGGTTAGTAAGGCACGACCTACCTGCCACAAAACCATGCTGACTATCACCTATCAATTCATTACTCTCCAAATAACTATAAATCCTATCCCTTATAATTTTTTCCAACATCTTGCCGACAACAGAAGTGAGACTCACCGGTCTATAATTCCCAGGGAAGTCTCTGTTCCCCTTCTTAAACAATGGGACAACATTCGCTAACCTCCAATCTTCTGGTACTATACCAGAGGCCAACGACGACCTGAAGATCAGAGCCAGAGGCTCTGCAATCACTTCTCTTGCCTCCCAGAGAATCCTTGGATAAATCCCATCCGGACCAGGGGATTTATCTATTTTCAGACCCTCCAGAATATCCTGCACATCCTCCTTATCAACTGTAATACTGTCTATTCTACTCCCCTGCAACCCAGTGTCCTCCTAAAGACCTTTAATTGTAACTCTCCGACCTCCAGTGAAGTGGAGGCAGTTTTCACTCAGAAAGCAGTAACTGCGAGATTAACAGCGTGGGATGGAAAAAGACTCAGTTTGCGCGGTGACGCTGCGGACACTCCGACAGTGCTGTGTATTTCTGTGCCATTGAGCCCACACTGCTGCAGAGAAAGAGCGGGTCCCGGACAAAACCCCACACTGGGGTTCCAGTAAGGTACCAGCAGAGGGTGCTCTCGCACCGATAAACAGAAACAATAATTCACTCTGCACTGAGAGAATCACAGGCGCCTTCCTAAAATATCAGAGCAAAACACAACCTCAACAAGAGGGAAGGAGCTTTGAGGAATTGTATTAGTTACTTTCAACTCGCAGTTGTACTGTCGCTGATCTTCTTCAATCTATTTGATCTCTTTAGTTTAGTAATTGCCATTTGACCCAGTTTCCGTGTCTGTCTAATATTCAGCAGCTCAATCCCCATCAGGTTTTGAAGCCTTTTTCCCGCGGCCTGTTCTCTGGGTTTATTTGATCCGACGAGAGTTTTGCTGCTTCAGAGAAAGTCTATCAACAATGAAGAGATTGCACAAGGAAGTGACTGTGATCTTTAAAATTAACATTGCGAATAGAATTCCCCCAGTGAACTTCAGAATGTTTCCTTAATGCTGCAATGTTTTTGTTACTTTGAGCAACCCAGAATTTGCAGCTGCTCATTAACAGGGCAGGGTTTCATTCCCGCAACCCTGTCTGGAAAAGCGCAGCAGTTCCACTATCGAGGTGCTGAAAGCAGCTCCGCTCGAGGTGTTTCCTTTGAGTACCAGCCAGCTCACCACTGAGAGATCTCACAGACTCAAAGAGGCACAACGACTGAAGTGACAGGATACTGGAAACACTTGGGCTGATCCCAGGTTAATGAGGACTCTTGCGTTGCTGACAGTCATATTGTGGCTGCATCTGCCCACGATTCTGTGCAACCCGCAGCAGACACGGTGTCAACCTATAGTTAAAGTCAGTTTCTGTACAGCAGTTAGACTGCTTTCCATTACTGTGAGGCTGAAAGCGCAGTAATACACGGCAGCGTCAGTCAGCTGCAGACCAGAGATAGTCAAACTGGTGAATTTACTCGATGTCTGAAGCTCTCCAGAGAAACGGCTTTTAGCAAAATCTGCGATATCTTCACCAAATATCGAATTTTTTCCTCAATATAAACACGGGCTGTGTGTCTGGTTGTTGCCGGTACCAATATAAACGTAATTGTTCACTGTAGTATCATAGGTACAATTTAAAGTTAACGTTTCTCCTTCCGTCTTGACATCTGAGGACAGCGACTGAGTGACAGAATCTCCATGACTCAGATCTGAAAAATATGTTCAAACGGAAACAGATCAGACCGACTGAATACTTAAAATGCAGTTTTAAACCATGTTTGCAAAATGAAAGGAAATATGAAATGTATTTGGTGCATAATTACCTGTTAGGAATATTCCCCAAACAACCCAAAGGCTGATTAGCCGCATTATCGTTGTCACTCTATAAAACGGAGTTGGATATTTGCAGACACCCGTTTGAAACCTCACCCTGTATATTTTGCTGCCGTGTCTCGGGATGCTGTCACTGCATTTCCCTGTGTCCGCGGTGGTGCTGTGGGGTTGGCAGCTGGTGAACTGGCTGCAAGTGAATGGATTCACCCCGAGCTGGGTTCACTCAGTGTTCTGATAGGGCGAATGGTTTCCTAGTTAGACACGTGGGAAGAGATTTTATAACCGGAAACATAGGTTTGTTATTGTTTTCTTTAAATCCGGCTTCAATTTTACACTTCAGACTCACTCTGATCACAATGTTTGCCTAACGCTCTGTTATGTTGAGCGAGCCTCTGACAGTTTTTGTACAGGTTCAGCCCAGCTCTGTCTCTGTGGGACTCAGTGCGCAGTAATAAACCCCGGAGTCTGCCAGCTCTGTTTTAGACACTTTCAGCGGGACGGTGCGGGTTGTATCATTGAGCTCCGCTAAAAAAACGGTCCCCTGAGGATCTCCCTGTGTTTCCGCTGTATTTATTTGCCTGCAGCGGGAACTCCATGGATCCGCTGGGATACTGACGGTACCAGAACAAGTATAGAGTGTTCGCACTTGTAGTTGAATAATTACAGAACAACCCGACATTGACTCCTTCAGTGACGGCGACTGCAGGTGTCTGTGAAACAGAATCTCCTCGACAATGCCCTGTAAAAACACGAAGGAATATTAAGTTACACAATGCGCCTGCACTCTGTTTCCCCCAGGACTTGCTCATCAACCTGAACATAACCTCAGAGAGAAATCAGACAGCTGAACAGAAGCATATTTTTCACAGTTCAGTGGCTGGAACGGGAAGGTGCTGGCGGTGATTAAATAAAACTTCCAACATAAACATTCTGTACTTTCTAACGAGATCAGTTCCTCGCCTTCATTCCCTGTGACTGGAACGGGAAATTGCTCAGTGTCTGTGTGCTTGAAAGTCTAGTGATTGTCAAATCATTTTTTGTTATCAGAGAAGTTTGAATTTCGGCCTAACTCGTCCTCTCTCATTCCCTGAGGGGAAATGTGTCGACTGCCATCAAACAGTGTTCAGTGTTGAAATCAGCGAGATCCGAATGACTATTCGAAGTTGGGATCAATCCATTCCTCTGATCACCTCCCCTCACCCCCTTCCACTGAACGAACTGCCCGACAGAATATAGTGTGTGGTAAACATGCGAAACACAGTGTTGAGCAACTTGTGAACTTACCAGTTAAAAGAGCTGCTGCTGTGATGAATAAATATAGGGTAACAGGAAACATGTTTGCAGAGCGCTCGCAGTGGATGTGACCAGAAAGGGTTGAAAGCTGAAGTTGTTTTCGTCAAGAGTTGGGAAGAAGTTGAGTCATATCCGGGCCCCTATTGATTGGTTCATTGCTGCCAACCTCATCATATGACATGCAATTGGCTTCAAATAATAAAATTCAGTCTCACCAATTCCAATTCAGAATTCTCGGAAGAAGATATTTGGTGAGGTATGTAAATCAACAAGCCCCAAAATGTTCTCAATGACCCCATTCCAAACCTGATTGAACAGAATCTGATGTGGAGATGCCGGCGTTGGACTGGGGTGAACACAGTAAGAAGTCTCACAACACCAGGTTAAAGTCCAACAGGTTTATTTGGTAGCAAACACCATAAGCTTTCGGAGCGCTGCTCCTTCGTCGGATGGAGTGGAAATGTGCTCTCAAACAGTGCACAGAGACACAAAATCAAGTTACAGAATACCGATTAGAATGTGAATCCCTACAGCCAGCCAGGTCTTAAAGATGCAGACAATGCAGATGCAGAAATAGGCAGAGCCCCCAGGATGGGTAATTAGCAGTAAAAAAAAATTAGCAGACAAGTCCCTCCACCCACATTGTCTCCATCTTTAAGATCTGGCTGGCTGTTGGGATTCGCATTCTAATCAGTATTCTGTAACTTGATTTTGTGTCTCTGTGCACTGTTTGAGAGCACATTTTCACTCCATCTGACGAAGGAGCAGCGCTCCGAAAGCTTATGGTGTTTGCTACCAAATAAACCCATTGGACTTTAACCTGGTGTTGTGAGACTTCTTACTGTGAACAGAATCTGCCAGCAGAGGGCACCGAATCCCTGCATGCTCATTAGAAGGTCACGTGGGTCCAACGCCGAAGCCAAAAGGGATGAGTTCCTGAGTGAGGTCACAATGGGGCTGGTCCCTGCATTGTGTCTCAATCATCCCATTCCCATTCACTGAGATACTCAGTCAGACAGACTGGCGGCGCTATGTGACAGTAAGTGAAGAATTATGTTCATTAACACAGTTTAGCAGATTGACGACAATAGATTGTAATCTGATTTAATATAGTTCACGGTATATATGTATATAATATATATATCATAGAAATCATAGAAACCCTACAGTACAGAAAGAGGCCATTCGGCCCATCGAGTCTGCACCGACCACAATCCCACCCAGGCCCTACCCCCATATCCACCCGCTAATCCCTCTAACCTACACATCTCAGAACACTAAGGGGCAATTTTAGCATGGCCAATCAACCTAACCCGCACATCTTTGGACAGTGGGAGGAAACCGGAGCACCCGGAGGAAACCCACGCAGACACGAGGAGAATGTGCAAACTCCACACAGACAGTGACCCGAGCCGGGAATCGAACCCAGGTCCCTGGAGCTGTGAAGCAGCAGTGCTAACCACTGTGCTACCGTGCCGCCCATGTATTTATATATGGACAGGTTGTAAAATGGAAACTTACGCACACATACAGATATATCGTTCCTCTTTAACCTTGGACTCTTATTTATCTACTTTTACAGGCGGAATATGTGCAGTAACTCAGTCTCTGGTGCCGTTAACTGTGCAAGAAGAAGGTTTAGCGCAGTTAGATTGTGAATAATCAGATCAACTATGCAATTGCATCAGCAGAAATAGGCAGAGCACCCAGGATGGGTAATTAGCACTAAAAAAAATTAGCACTGAGAAAGGGAAAATCTCAGCAACATTTGTGATGGCTGTTGACGAGTCTGGTTCCTCAGTATAGGCGGCATGAGCGCGGAGGATGGAACGGCCGATTACTATGCTGTGAGGCACAGCGTCAGGAAAAGCACATAAACCTCAGCGCATTCGGTCAAATGTTTTTGGGGCCTTTATCTGAGACATTAGTTTCTTTCTAGCTTTACAGAGTCAGGTTTTTATATCAAACGTTTGGATTGCTGTCCCTGCCCTTGTTGAAATCAATGGGGAGCCTGTCTGGGAAATCAGAATTCATAACTGTACCCCAAGTGATATCAGCTCAGTAAATAACTTGGAACATAGTGTGCCGGCCGAGGTGGAGAATACCGACAGGCGTGCAGTAATGCCGCTCATTATGGGCTGTTCATCCTGCCAGTTAACTGAAAAGGATCCCAAGGCAGTGAGTCTGTGTCACTGGGTTCTATATCAAAAACAAAATGTATAAAAGTCTGGGATTGAATTTAACCAATGAAGTGAAAAATGGTCCTTTAGAAAGCAAATCACCGAACAGCACAACCAGGACATCAGAAAGGTCCTTGGACAGCAACTGTGCCTGGTGTAGATTCGGACAGGCAATAACTCACATCTAACAGTATGTTGTTCCTTCTCGTCTGAAGTTAAATAAGGAACGCAGATCAGGAATATATTTCACTTACTGGGAGACTGGAGAAAGTTTTCCAGGGACAGCTTTATATAAATGCCCAGTTCTCTGATGAAGCACAGGCTACAAACATGCCAGGACTGTTCTTCTGCCGGTTTTTGTACGACCGATATTGATCTTCACTGCACAGAAATAGGTGGCGGTGTCTGTGATCTTGGCGTCGCTAACATTTAGAACGTTTCGAGTCCAGATGACCCTTCGTTAAATTGTTGTTGTTGAGCTGCATTATTTGTGAGAATGAGAGTGACGGAGTGGGATTGATCCACAGCCAGTGTCACCAGTTTGAGGACAGGAGGGGAGAGAACCTAGAGAGAAGACTAGAAACTGAATCGAGCAATGAGCAGAGAGGGAGAAGTGTGTGTGGGGCACAGAATTGTTTGCTCTGAATTTATGTCCTGTACTTACACTGATAACTTCTGTAAACTCCTTTTGCAGGGAGTTCGAGGGAGAGAATTTCCAGATGGGAAAGTCAGAACAAACATCATATCAAAATCTGACAGTCACTTGATTCATCAGGACCTGAATATCATCAACCTCTGAATGTGGAAGGAGAAATGTTTGTCTGTTCTGTCTGTGGGGAAAGATTTTAAACATCAGTGTAACTGGAAAAGCACCGAGACACACATACACCCGAGTGAGAGTGTTCCAGTGAACTGACTGTGGAAAGAACTTTAACCATTAAACAGCCTGAAAAAACATCATACCATTCAGTGTGGAGAAATGTACAGGTGTTCTGTGTGAGGCTCCAACTGATCATCCAACCTGGAGAGACAAATGAATAATTGAATCGCGGAGAAAGCGTGGACATATGGTGACTGTGGGATGGGATTAATTTTCCCTTTTGAACTGGGACATGATCAATGCAGTCACACTGGGGAGGGACCTTTCACCTTCTCCATGTGTGGAGATGGATTTACTCAGTTATCCAGTCTGTCGACACACCAGCCAGTTCATCCCCAGGAGAGGCTGTTCAGATGCTCCATGTGTGGGAAGGAATTTACTGACTCATGTGACCTCCTGGCTCATGAGCAAGTTCACACTGAGGAGAGCGCATTCACCAGGCCTGTGTGTGGCAACAAATTCACTCAGTCATCCCAGGTCACTGAACATCAACATGTACACAGTGATCAGAGACTTTTTAAATGTTCTGACTGTGAGAAGAGCTTTAAAAGCAAGAAGTATCTGCAAATACACCAGCGACTTCACACTGGGGAGAAACTGTTCATCTTGTGTGTGAGTGGGAAGAGATTTGTTCAGTCATTTGACTTGCTAATTCACCAGCGACATCACATTGGGGTGAGGCCATTCACTTGCTGTGTGTGTGAAAAGGGATTCACTCAACCACACCAGCGAGTTCACACTGAGGAGAGGCCATTTATTTGCTGTGTGTGTGGGAAGGGATTCACTCAGACATCCCACCTTGTGACACACCAGCAGGTTCACACTGGGAACAGACCATTCATCTGCTCTGAGAGTGTGAAGGGATTCACTCAGTCATACCAGCTTCTGTTGCACCAGCGAATTCACATTGGAGAGAGGCCATTCACCTGCTCCATGTGTGCTAAGGGATTCATTCAGTCATCAGACAGTCTGGTGCACCAACGAGTTCATACTAAGGAGAGGCTATTCACCTGCTCTGTATGTGGGAAAAGATTCTCTCAGTCTTCCCAACTCCTGAAACACCAGCGAGTTCACACTGGGGAGAGGCCATTCACCTGCTCTGAGTGTGGGAAGGGATTCACTCAGTCATCACACCTTGTGACACACCAGCGAGTTCACAAATGACTGCAAGAATTAGATTCTGCTTTTAATCATATTGAAGACTGAATGTGTGGGTTAATCCTGATGTGTGTAAGAAAGCCACTCTCTTCCATGGTTTAGAGCTCCTAGATATGGAACAGAACCTCCTTTACAACTATGTTTAGAGTCAGGAAGAATGCTGGAAACATGATGTCAAATCAGAGATTGGTGTAAAACTGGGATCTGTTCCTGACAAAGTAAAACGGCAGGTTTAACTTTACTGTCTGAAAATAGTACGAAGATTGAAAATGTTTGTGTGAAAATCCTGCATCTACCAATGTAAGGTAATGATAACATCAAGTTACATTTCTATCTGGAACCTTTGGCCATCTCTCACCTTCCATTGACTTCAGTGTTAGAAACTGACTGTTGAAATCTGTCAACATTAGAAAACTATTTATAAATAATTTGAGGGTTTTTTACAGTTGGGATCTTTCTCTGTTCTCTCCACTCAAGATATTAGATACCAGACTTTCTCCTGTGAATATCCAGCTGGAGTATTGGGCCCTGATATGTTCCTTTGTTCATCTTATTGACTCTAAATATTGAACCTTGTGGTTTCAGCCGCTGATAATCAAGCTCCCAACAACAGATTGTCTTTTACTGACTTTATTAACAGCGCTGCAATAATACAGACAGAGTAATTCCTCACATGGTTCCAGTACTCAGTGAAGTACTTTTTAAAAATTCATTCATGTGATGTGGATGTCACTGGCTTGGCCAGCATTTAGTACCCACCCTAATTACCCTTGAACTGAGCGGATTGCTCGGCCATTGCAGAGGGCATTTAAGAGTCAACCACATTGCTGTGGATCTGGAGTCAAAGATGTGCCAGACCAGGTAAGGACGGCAGATTTCCTTCCCTAAACACATTCGTGAACCAGATGGTTTTTTTTACAACAATCGACAACAGTTTCATGGTCATCAGACTTTTAACTCCAGATTTTTATTGAATTCAGATTTCACCACCTGCCGTGATGGGATTCGAACCCTGGTCCCTGAAGTATTACCTGGGACTCTTGGTTACTAGTCCAGCGACAATATCACTCTGCCACTGCCTGCCTTTTATATGAAATTTATATGCATCTCCGAGCCTGTAATGGTGTATTGGTCTGTAATTTTAACAATCTAATTCAATATTAAGACCATAAGACCATAAGACATAGGAGCGGAAGTAAGGCCATTCGGCCCATCGAGTCCACTCCACCATTCAATCATGGTTGATTTCAACTCCATTTACCCGCTCTCTCCCCATAGCCCTTAATTCCTCGAGAAATCAAGAATTTATCAATTTCTGTCTTGAAGACGCTCAACGTCTCAGCCTCCACAGCCCTCTGTGGCAATGAATTCCACAGACCTACCACTCTCTGGCTGAAGAAATTTCTCCTCATCTCTGTTCTAAAGTGACTCCCTTTTATTCTAAGGCTGTGCCCCCGCGTCCTAGTCTCCCCTGCTAATGGAAACAACTTCCCTACGTCCATCCTATCTAAGCCGTTCATTATCTTGTAAGTTTCTATTAGATCTCCCCTCAACCTCCTAAACTCCAATGAATATAATCCCACGATCCTCAGACGTTCATCGTATGTCAGGCCTACCATTCCTGGGATCATCCGTGTGAATCTCCGCTGGACCCGCTCCAGTGCCAGTATGTCCTTCCTGAGGTGTGGGGCCCAAAATTGTTCACAGTACTCCAAATGGGGCCTAACCAGTGCTTTATAAAGCCTCAGAAGTACATCCCTGCTTTTGTATTCCAAGCCTCTTGAGATAAATGACAACATTACATTTGCTTTCTTAATTACAGACTCAACCTGCAAGTTTACCTTTAGAGAATCCTGGACTCGGACTCCCAAGTCCCTTTGCACTTTAGCATTATGAATTTTGTCACCGTTTAGAAAATAGTCCATGCCTCTATTCTTTTTTCCAAAGTGCAAGACCTCGCACTTGCCCACGTTGAATTTCATCAGCCACTTCTTGGACCACTCTCCTAAACTGTCTAAATCTTTCTACAGCCTCCCCACCTCCTCAATACTACCTGCCCCTCCACCTATCTTTGTATCATCGGCAAACTTGGCCAGAATGCCCCCAGTCCCGTCATCTAGATCGTTAATATATAAAGAGAACAGCTGTGGCCCCAACACTGAACCCTGCGGGACACCACTTGTCACCGGTTGCCATTCTGAGAAAGAACCTTTTATCCCAACTCTCTGCCTTCTGTCTGACAGCCAATCATCAATCCATGTTAGTACCTTGCCTCGAATACCATGGGCCCTTATTTTACTCAGCAGTCTCCCGTGAGGCACCTTGTCAAAGGCCTTTTGGAAGTCAAGATAGATAACATCCATTGGCTCTCCTTGGTCTAACCTATTTATTATCTCTTCAAAGAACTCTAACAGGTTTGTCAGGCACGACCTCCCCTTACTAAATCCATGCTGACTTGTCCTAATCCGACCCTGCACTTCCAAGAATTTAGAAATCTCATCCTTAACGATGGATTCTAGAATTTTGCCAACAACTGAGGTTAGGCTAATTGGCCTATAATTTTCCATCTTTTTTCTTGTTCCCTTCTTGAACAGCGATTTTCCAATCCTCTGGGACTTTCCCTGACTCCAGTGACTTTTGAAAGATCATAACTAACGCCTCCACTATTTCTTCAGCTATCTCCTTTAGAACTCTAGGATGTAGCCCATCTGGGCCCGGAGATTTATCAATTTTCAGACCTTTTAGTTTCTCTAGCACTTTCTCCTTTGTGATGGCAACCATATTCAACTCTGCCCCGACTTTCCTGAATTGTTGGGATATTACTCATGTCTTCTACTGTGAAGACTGACGCAAAGTACTTATTAAGTTCCTCAGCTATTTCCTTGTCTCCCATCACTAGATTACCAGCGTCATTTTGGAGCGGCCCAATGTCTACTTTTGCCTCCCGTTTGTTTTTAATGTATTTAAAGAAACTTTTACTATCATTCCTAATGTTACTGGCTAGCCTACCTTCATATTTGATCCTCTCCTTCCTTATTTCTCTCTTTGTTATCCTCTGTTTGTTTTTATAGCCTTCCCAATCTTCTGACTTCCCACTACTCTTTGCCACATTATAGGATCTCTCTTTTGCCTTGATGCATTCCCTGACTTCCTTTGTCAGCCATGGCTGCCTAATCCCCCCTCTGATAACCTTTCTTTTGTTTGGGATGAACCTCTGCACTGTGTCCTCAATTACTCCCAGAAACTCCTGCCATTGCTGTTCTACTGTCTTTCCCACTAGGCTCTGCTTCCAGTCGATTTTTGTCAGTTCCTCCCTCATGCGCCTGTAATTACCTTTATTTAACTGTAGAACCTTCACATCTGATTCTGCCTTCCTTCTTTCAAATTGCAGACTGAATTATGATCACTGCTTCCTAAGTGTTCCCTTACTTTAAGATCTTTTATCACGTCTGGCTCATTACATAACACTAAGTCCAGAATAGCCTGTTCCCTCGTGGGCTCCATCACAAGCTGTTCCAAAAAGCCATCCTGTAAACATTCAATGAATTCCCTTTCTTTGGGTCCACTGGCAACATTATTTACCCAGTCCACCTGCATATTGAAATCCCCCATGATCACTGTGACCTTGCCTTTCTGACATGCCCTTTCTATTTCGTGGTGCATTTTGTGCCCCTGGTCCTGACCACTGTCAGGAGGCCTGTACATAACTCCCATTATGGTTTTTTTGCCTTTGTGGTTCCTCAACTCTACCCACACAGACTCCACATCGTCTGACCCTATGTCGTTTAGTGCTATTGATTTAATTTCATTTCTAATTAACAAGGCAACCCCGCCCCCTCTACCCACCTCTCTGTCTTTTCGATAGGTTGTGAATCCCTGGATGTTTAACTGCCAGTCCTGAACCCCCTGCAACCACGTCTCTGTGATGCCTACCACATCATACCTGCCAGTTTGTTAAGGTTCATCTTTCTGGGGAGTTAACCTTCCCTTGAGTCTTTGATTAAAGGCATTTTTGGAAGTTTAAAAACAGGATCACAAGAACGCTTAAGTAATTAATTTTGGTTATTGTTGTTGTAAAGCACATGCTAAGTTTCTCTGTTTGTGTATGGATGATATTTGTGGGTTGAACGCTTCAAGCTTTGAGTTTTTCTGTCTGTGATTTAAATCAAACATTTAAAAAAGGAAGTGTAATTAATAAAATGTTTTTTTTCAAAAGTTATGAACTTGGAGCCATATTTACTGGACAGAGACACCTTTCCAGGATATTTTACTAAACATGCAGGAATTTTAATCCGGATAAAACTCACATGTGAGAATGAGAGTTTTAATTTGTAATGGTTATTTAAAATATGGTACTTATGAAACGACTCTGACCAATCCTGTGTTGGATTGATCTTGGGTTAAACTTCCTGTCAGGTCCAAAGATTTATTCCTGACACAACACAATGAAAAGGAAAATTCTGGAATTGGATACTGAAGAAAAGAGTTTAAAAGGAGAGATTATTAAATAGAAATGTTCCCAGACCGTGTGGTCATTAGATTGAAACAAAGGAAGGGTGCTGACATCCATTTGAAAACTTTTAATCCACCCCTTTCAAACTCAGTCTATGTACAAAGAAAACGCCAAGGATGGTAGATAAGGGGGTCTGGAAAACATCATGATGGGGGCATCTATCTGTTCATGAGATGCTCACAAAGCCCCATGATGCCCAGATACTAATTTGATTGCACCTATATGTAATGTATGTAATCTATCACCATTCTGATTGGATTGTGTCCAGCCGGGATGGGCTGAGTAACTGGATAAGAATTGATGATATTCTTTGTTGGGTGGAGTTGCACGTGGTCAGCCCCTGTGGCTTCTCCCCGCTGGCGTAACTCAATGAACTGTTTGTCGATTGAATCAGGTTTGAGTGTTGAATGATTCTTCTGAGTTCATTCCCCCCCAACACACTGGGTACATTACCACTTCATCCTCGGGAGTGGCCTGATAGGCCGTGGCCCAGACTACATGTGGCCCTTGGGGGGCCTTTCATGAATCACATGTTTTTGCTTGTTGTAGATGCACATTCAAAATGCTTGGAAGCACAGATCATGAGTAATATTACAGGGCAATTAGGACTAGTTTAGTGGTAAAAACTGGGCGGCATGGACAAGTTGGGCCGAAGGGCCTGTTTCCATGCTGTAAACCTCTACGACTCTAACTACCTTTTTTGTGCCCTGAAGTTCCCACAATTGGAAAGCAGCCAGATTAGTTAAATAGACAGCCTTAATTGTGAGACAATTAAATAATAAATGATTCATTAATACATATGTTATAAAGGCTGGAAATGTAAATTTGAACACAAGTTTATAACTTAGAATTATAAACACATTAAGAATGGTTAAAATGCTGTGGGAATTATCAGATGTTCCCTTCCCATGCTGACAGAATAAAGAAAGATGAAAGGACTTGTTAACCTTGACTGGAGGGAATGAATCGGCTCCTGTTCAAGATGTCTCAACATTGAATGACTGATGTGAACCAATTATCGGTCGACCCAATTATCAGGCTACCCCAAGCTAAGAGATATCGTTTGAGAGAAAGATATGTCTTAAAATTAAGACAATGTGTGCAATTAGCTAAAAACCAAATCAATTTCATTATTGACAAGTTAAAGACCAATTCACTAATTCCTAACAATTAGCTGAGGATGGCTTTCTACATTCTTAAAGTATAAAAAAGGGGATTCGAGAAACCAATTCAGTAAAAGTGTTTAAAAGTTAACTTTTTTTATAGTTTGTTTATTAGTGTCACACATAGACTTACATTAACATTGCAATGAAGTTACTCTGAAAATCCCCCAGTCGCCACAGTCTGGCGCCTGTTTGGGTAAACTGAGGGAGAATTTAGCATGGCCAATGTACCCAACCAGCACGTCTTTCGGACTTTGGGAGGAAACTGGAGCACCCGGAGGAAACCTGCACAGACACGGGGAGAATGGGCAAACTCCGCACAGCCAGTGACCCAAGCCGGGACTCGAACCCTCTGCTGTGAGGCAGCAGTGCCTCACACTGTGCCCTACAGAGAGACGTTGAGAGCTGTTAGTTTTACAAGTTATCCACGTTTTCAGAGCCATCACTTCATGTCCTGGTTTGAGAAGGATGGAGAAGTTAAAGTTCAGCTTTCCTCCTTTTGCTGTTGATCCATACTTTGCTTTTTTATCTTTCTGTCTTGTTACATTTTTAATGGTTAATAAACTTTCTGAATTCACCGTTTAAAATACCCTTTCTTGCCATATGGTTAAGTCACTGGAACCTGGTGTGATTTACGATGAGGGAAGTTATTGTAAACAAGAGAACACCCATAAATCTTAGTTCAAATAAATCAAAGTTCTTATAAATGGAATGTTATCCTTTATTCTGAGAGAAATTGAACATAGAAGTAAAGATGTTCTGCTTCAGTTGTGCAGGGCGTTGCTGAGATTGCACCTTGAACACAGGGTACAATTTTGTCTCCTATTAAACAAAGGATATAAATGCATTGGAAGCAGTTCAGAGGAGGTTCACAAGATTGATTCCCAATCCAGTCGTGTGAAACATTAACACTGTTTCTCTCTCCACAGATGCTGCAAGACGTGTTGTGTTTTTCCAGTTCTTTCTGTATTTATTTTAGATCTACCTGTAGTGGGAGGAAAAACACTATTTACTATCCAGGATAAAATAAATGTCCTTTCAGTGGAAATGTGCTCTCCCAGGCTCAAAGAGCATCAACCCACTGGAAGCAAAGTCGTGTGACCGGCCAGTCCAACAGAAAGAAACCCTCCGACCCTCCCACTTCACCTACTGTCAGAATGAACATGGTTCAGTCCTGGATGTGATCAACAGCAGCAATAACAGCAGAATCCAACCCCTGTCATCACTTGTGAACTCGCTGGTGTCTCCGCAGGCTGGATGACTGAGTGAATCCCTTCCCACACACGGAGCAGGTGAACGGTCTCTCCCTGGTGTGAACTCGCTGGTGTTCCTGCAGGTGTTCACGCAGAGAGTGATGGGAGTGTGGAATGAGCTGCCGGATAAAGTGGTAAATGCGGGGTCACTTTTAACATTTAAGAAAAACTTGGATGGGTTTATGGATGAGAGGGGTGTGGAGGGACATGGTCCAAGTGCAGGTCAGTGGGACGAGGCAAAAAATGGTTCGGCACAGACAAGAAGGGCCAAAAGGCCCGTTTCTGAGCTGTGATTTTCTATGGTTCTAAGGTGGGATGACGTTCTAAATCTCTCTGTGCAGTGCTAGCAGCTGAACGGTCTCTCCTCAGTGTGAATGTGCTGGTGGATCATCACATCCCGAGAACTTTTGAAACCACTTCCACAATCCGAGCATTTAAAGGGGATCTCATTGGCGTGAGTGAGATTGTGGCTCAGCAGGCGAGATGAATGAGTGAATTCCTTCCCACACACAGAGCAGGTGAACTGTCTCTCCCTGGTGTGAACTCACGGTGTGATCACACGGGTTGGATTCTGCTGTTATTGTTTCTGCTCTCAATTACATCCAGGACTGCATTTTGTTCATTCTCACAGTTGGTCAATGGGGAGGGTCGGAGGGTTTCTTTCTGCTGGACTGGCTGGTCTCACAAAGTTTGCCTCCAGTGGGCTGATGCTCTTTGAGACTTGTTGCGAATACCTGGTTTCAGATTTCACAAGGATCACAGAGTGACAGGGTGTTAGGAAGTTCAGAGATATTTAGTCAGCATTTCTGTCTAATACCCCTCAAACGCCCATCCAATTTCCTTTGTAATTGTTTATTGTCTCCACTTCCTCCACCCTCGTAGGCAGCGAGTTCCAGGTCATTACCATTCGCTGCATCAAAATATTCTTCCTCACATCCCCCCCCCGCCCCCCCCCTGCATCTCTGACCTGAAACTTGAAATCTGTGTCCCCCCTCGTCCTTGTCCAATCAGCTAATGGGAACAGCTTTTCTTTGTCCACCTTATCTAAATCTGTCAGAATCTTGTCCACCTCGATCAAATCTCCCCTCAACCTCCTTTACTCCAAGGAGAACAACCCCAGCCTGACATTGACAATAAAGAACAAACTAACAGAATATGTTAATACCTGAAATCAAATGGGAATGTTTAATTTCTGTTTGAAAGATATTGTAAATATATTGTCCTGGACAATAAAGAAATTGGAATAATTCACCTTGGGTGTGGTTGAATGAAATATATCAATCTGGTATCCATCTACAGTCTAGTGAAAGGCTGGAATGTGTAGCTGGGATGAATAAGTTGATCACTTTCTCTGGGAGATATTTGCATCTTTGTCCATGAACTTTGTTTTTTAAAAATCCACATTTGAAAGCCCGGCCACTACATGAAATATCAGCACCATAACAGGGGGAGATAAGAAAGACAGACACTCACTTTGATCTTTTCATCCGTGCATCTGAGAGTTAAGAATGTGTGACATGATTTTGGGATACCAGAGTGAGTGTGCAGATGTGATTTGTTACATGTGAAAAATAGCAAGCCTAAATTCATGGTGAGATGGAGTGAAGAGCGGGTCCCAAACACACACAGCTACTTGAGACACTGCAGGAGATGAAATGGTGAATGTGGCCAGGGGATTGAGACAACATTGTGACATCATCAAGGCACTGACACACACTCCAGAGAGAAACTGAGTTCAAAACAATCAGGATCCAATTAAACACACTGCACATGGACACAAAGTGAGGAAAATTACAGTAAAATGGATAATCTATTCATCAAGAAGGAAAGAAGCTGGTGCAGAATGTAGTGTTACAGTCAGAGCGAGGGTGCAGAAAAAGATCAACTGAATGCGAGGTAGGTCCATCCAAAGGTCTGATGGCAGCAGGGAGGAAGCTGCTCTTGAGTCAGTTGGTACGTGACCTCAGACTTTTGTGTCTTTTTCCCGACGGAAGAAGGTGGAAGAGAGAATGTCCGGGGTGGGCAGGGTCCTTAATTATTCTGCCTGCTTTGCCGAGGCAGAGTCAGTGGATGGGAGGAGGGAGTGCCGAATGTAGTATTACAGTCATAGCAAGGGTGCAAAGAAAGATCAACTGAATGTGAGGTAGGTCCATTCAAAGGTCTGATGGCAGCAGTGAAGAAGCTGCTCTTGAGTCCATTAATATGTGTCCTGACCCTTTGTAGTTTATTGTGGTCTTGGGCAGAGCAGCATCATAGAAATCATAGAATCATAGAAACCCGACAGCACAGAAAGAGGCCATTCGGCCCATTGAGTCTGCACCGACCACAATCCCACCCAGGCCCTACCCCCATACCCCTACATATTTTACCCACTAATCCCTCTAACCTACGCATCTCAGGACACTAAGGACAATTTTAGCATGGCCAATCAACCTAACCCGCACATCTTTTGGACTGTGGGAGGAAACCGGAGCACCCGGAGGAAACCCACGCAGACACGAGGAGAATGTGCAAACTCCACACAGACAGTGACCCAAGCCGGGAATCAAACCCAGGTCGCTGGAGCTGTGAAGCCATACCAAGCTGTGAAGCCATACCAAGCTGTGATACAACCAGAGAGAATGCTTTCTCTGGTGCATCTGTAAACGTTGGTGAGAGTCATAGCTGATGTGCCAAATTTCCTTAGTCTTCTGAGAAAGTAGAGGCATTGGTGGGCTTTCTTAACTATAGTGTCAGCATGGGGGAACCAGGACAGGTTGTTGGTGATCTGGACACCTAAAAACATGAAGTTCTCGACCATTTCTGTATCGTCCCTGTTGACGTAGATAGGGGCATGTTCTCCACTATGCTTCTTGAAATCGATGACAATCTCCTTCATTTTGTTGACATTGAGGGAGAGATTATTGTTGTCGCACCAGTTCAGCAGGTTCTTTATCTCTTTCCTGCACTCCATCTTGTCATTGTCTGAGATCCGACCCACTACAGTGGTGCCATCAGCAAATTTGAAAATTGAGTTGGAGGAGAATTTGGCCACACTGTCATAGGTGTATAAGGAATATAGGAGGGGCTGAGGACACGGCCTTGTGGGGCACCAGTGTTGAGGATGATCATGGTAGGAGGTGTTGCCTATCCTTACTGACTGTGGTCTGTGGTTAGGAAGACTCGGATTCACGGTGACTTAGCCACTTGGATTCAGAATTGACTTGCCCATAGAAGTCAGAGAGTAATGATGCAAGGATGTTTTCTGGCTGGAGGTCCGTGACCAGTGGTGTTCCACAGGGATCTGTTCTGGGACTTCTGCTATTTGTGGTATATATATCAATGACTTGGCTGAAAATGTGGGTGTGTGGGTTAGTAAGTTTGCAGACGACACAAAGCTAGATGGAGTTGTAGATAATGTAGAAGGTTGTCAAAGGATACAGTGGGATGTAGATCAGCTGCAGATATGGGCAGAGAAATGGCAGATGGAGTTTAATCCAGACAAGTGTGAGGTGCTGCACTTTGGGAGATCAAATGTTCAGGGTAAGTATCCAGTTAATGGCAGACCCCTGAACAGCATTGATGTACAGTGGGATCTTGCGGTTCAAGTCCATAGCTCCCAAAGGTTGCCTTTATTGAGTACAAGAGTCAGGATGTCATATTGCAGCTTTATAAAAGTTAGGTTAGGCCACACTTAGAATATTGCATTCAGTTCTGTTCGCTACATTACAGGAAGGATGTGGAGAATTTGGAGAGTATGCAGAAGAGGTTTACCAGGACGCTGCCTGGATTAGAGGGTATGAGCTATGAGGACAGGCTGGACAAACTAGGGTTGTTTACTCTGACGCGGTGGAGGCTGAGGGGAAACCTGATAGAAGTCTATAAAATGATAAAAGACATAGATTGGGTTGACAGTCAGAATCTTTTTCACAGAGTTGAAATGTCTATTACTAGGGGGCATGCACTTCAGGAGAGACGGGGAAAGTTCAAAGGAGATGTGAGGGGTAAGTTTTTTACACACAGAGTGGTAGGTGTCTGGAACGCACTGCTAGGAGTGGCGGTGGAGGCAGATACGATTGGGGTGTTCAATGGGCTTTTAGATAAGCACATGAATTTGTAAGGAATAGAGGAATATGGACCAAGGGCAGGCAGAAGGGATTAGTTTAATTTGGCATCATGTTCGACACAACATGGTGGGCTGAAGGGTCTGTTCCTGTGCTGTATTGTTCTATTTGTGATCTCCATTTAGAAAAAGGAGTGAGGCAGCAGTGCTAACCACTGGCACTGTGGCACGGTGGTCAGCACTGCTGCCTCACAGCTCCAGGGACCCAGGTTCAATTCCGCCCTCGGTTCTCTGTCTGCGCGGAGTCTGCACGTTCTCTCTGTGTCTGCGTGCGTTTCTTCCGGGTGCTCCGGTTTTCTCCCACATTCCAAAAATGTGTGAGTTAGGTTGATTGGCCGTGCTAAATTAACACTAATGTTTGTGGCGATTAACAGGGTAAATATGTGGGGTTGTGGGAATAGGGCCTGGGTGGGATTGTGGTCGAGGTAGACTCGATGGGCCGAATGGCCTTCTATGATTCTATGAAATAGAGGCACTGGAGAAAGGGCAAGAAAGATTCACAAGAATAATCCCAGAACTGTAATCACTTGTGAAAGCGCTGGTGTTTCACCAAGTTTGCTGACTGAGTGAATCCCTTCCCACAGTCAGAGCAGGTGAACAGCCTCTGCCCAGTGTGAACTCGCTGTGTACCTGCAGGTTGGATGACTGAGTGAATCCCTTCCCACGTACAGAGCAGCTGAATGGCCTCTCTCCAGTGTGAACTCACTGGTGGATCATCATTTCCCGAGAGCTTTTAAAGCCGCTCCCACAGTTGGAGAATTTAAAGGATCTCTGCAGAGTGTGAGTGATGTTCTGTCTCTGCAGTCTGGATAACCGAGTAAATCCTTTCACACTCACCGAGCAGGTAAATGGTCTCTCCCCGGTGTGAACTCACTGGTGTTCCTGCAGGTTGGATGACCATTTAAATCTCTTTGTGCAGTGAGAGTGTGCTGGTGGGACACCAATTAGCTTTTGAAGCCACGCCCACACACAGAGCAGCTGAACGGCCTCTCCCCTGTGTAAATGCACTGGTTGATCATCAGTTCCTGAGAGGTTTTGAGTCCGGCCTCTCAGTCAGAGCATTTAAAGGGTCTCTCCTTGGTGTGAGTAACATTGTGTCTCAGCAAGCTGGATGACTGAGTGAATCCCTTTCCACACACAGAGCAGGGGAATGGTTTCTCCCCAGTGTGAACTCGCTGGTGTATCCGCAGTGTGGATAACCTTTTAAATCTCTTTGTGCAGTGAGAGCAGCTGAACGGTCTCTCCCCAGTGTGAACTCGCTGGTGAATCAACAGTTCATGAGAGCTTTCAAAACCAGTCCCACAGTCAGTGCATTGAAAGGCTCTCTCCTGGGTGTGAGTGCTTTTGTGCTTCAGCAGGCTGGACAACTGAGTGAATCCTTTCCCACACACAGAGCAGGGGAATGGTTTCTCCTTAGTGTGAACTCGGTGGTGTTTCCGCAGATTGGATGAACTTTTAAATCTCTTTGTGCAGTGAGAGCAGCTGAACGGTCTCTCCTCGGTGTGAATGCGCTGGTGAATCATCAGATCCGCAGCACTTTTGAAGCCACGCCCACAGTCAGAGCATTTAAAAGGTCTCTCATTGCTGTGAGTGACTTTGTGTGTTGTCAGACCAGATGACTGAGTGAATCCCTTCCCACACACAGAGCAAGTGAATGGCCTCTTCCCAGTGTGAACTCGCTGGTGTACCCGCAGATTGGATGAGGTTTTGAACCTCTTTGTGCAGTGAGAGCAGCTGAACGGTCTCTCCTCACTGTGAATGCGCTGGTGGATATTCAGATCCGCAGCACTTTTGAAGCCGCTCCCACAGTCAGAGCATTTAAAGGGTCTCTCATTGCTGTGAGTGACTTTGTGATTCTGTAGGTGGGATGGCTGAGTGAATCCCTTTCCACACACAGAGCAGGTGAATGGTCTCTCCCCAGTGTGAACTCGCTGGTGTGTCTCAGGTGGGATGACCGATTGAATCCCTTCCCACACACAGAGCAGGTGAACAGTCCCTCTGCAGTGTGAAAGCGTTTGTGGGACATCAGTTCACCAGAGCTTTTGAAGCCTCTCCCACAGTCAGAGCATTTAAAGGGTCTCTCCTGGGTGTGGGTGACTTTGTGTTTCAGCAGGCTGGATAATTGAGTGAATCCCTTCCCACACACAGAGCAGGTGAACGGTCTCTCCCCGGTGTGAACTCGCTGGTGTTGCCGCAGGTTGGATGATGTTCTGAATGTCTTTGTGCAGTGAGAGCAGCTGAACGGTCTCTCCTCAGTGTGAATGCGCTCGTGCTCTCTCAGATCCGCAGCACGTTTGAAATTGCTTCCACAGTCAGAGCATTTAAAGGGTCTCTCCTGGCTGTGAGTGACTTTATGTCTGAGCAGGTGGGATAACTGAATGTATCCCTTCCCACACACAGAGCAGGTGAATGGCCTCTCCCCGGTGTGACTGCGTCGATGGATTTCCAGGTCACAGGGGGCTCTGTATCTCTTCCCACAGTCCCCACATTTCCACCGTTTCTCCATGGTTCGGGTGTCCTTGTGACTCTCCAGGTTAAACAGTCAGTTAAATCTCACACAGAACACGGGTACAGTCTCTCCCCGCTGTGGATGCTGCGATGTATTTTCAGGCTGTGTAACTGGTTAAAGCTCTTTCCACACTCAGTTCACTAGAACATTCTCACTCGGGTGTGTCTGTGCCTTGGTGCTTTTCCAGTCACATTGATATTAAAGACCTGTTTTCGCAGACGGAACAGAGAAACATTTCTCCTTCTAGATTCAAAGGCCGATAATATTCAGGTCCGATGAATTGAGTGAGGGTGTCAGATGCTGGTGTGATGTTTGTTTCAAGATTTTGGTCTGTTAATCCTCACCTTCTCATATCCTGTAAACGAGTTTGAAAAATTCAACAATGTCAGCACAGGATAGAAATTCAGAACAGACAATTCTAGTTTCTATGGAACATTCTTTCCTCTCTCATTCCCCAAAAGCTGTGAATCTCCATCCCACACACTCTCCCTCCATTCTCACTCTGCTGTATCTAATATTCACCCTCCCAATTCTCCTGAAGGTGCTGATTGAGGCTGATTGACAGATCCATGCTCACTGCTTCCTGTCCTGGGTAGTTTAACAACACCAGGTTAAAGTCCAACAGGTTTATTTGGTAGCAAAAGCCCCTAGCTTTCGGAGCCTTAAGCTCCTTCTTCAGGTGAGTGGGAATTCCTCACCTGAAAGGGGGAGAAAAGAAAGTGTTTTACTCACAGATGCTGGCCTCTTTTAAGGACTGTTTAACTGTGTCCATTGCACTACTGAACCCTTTAAAATCACAGAACGAGTTTAACAAAAGCAGTCCAACAGTTACTAACCCACAAGGCCTGGGGCTGCGCATGTCCAAGGGAGAGGGGAAGCTGCGCATGTGCAGTGGGGAGCTCTCCCCCCCCCCCCGCGAACATTCTAAGGTGCTGACCAATGGGAACTCTGGAGGACCGGAAGTTCTCTGCTCCTCCAGCCAATCAGAGCTCCCACATTGTCTGAATGCGGAAGTGGATAATGGACTTGTTCAGCTGCTCATTCCTGCCCAGCAAAGCTGCTGCTGCTTCTCTCTCTGAATGAAGATTGAGACTCAGACAGACTCAAACTCCTCCTGTCGGCACCATCTGTGAGAGTGTGGGCCAGTGGTGCAATGGATAACGCGTCTGGCTACGGATTAGAAGATTCCAGGTTCGACTCCTGGCTGGCTCGATGTCAATTTGAAAAATAGTTTGTGAGCTCCTTTTGACCTAAAAGAGGCCAACATCTGTGAGTAAAACACTTTCTTTGTTCCCCTTTTGCGTTTCTTTTGCATTCTGGGGGAAATTGAGGACTTGTTGAATTTTTAACTTCCAGGTCACCACTCGCTGCCTAAATAAAAATCCTCCTCACATTCTTCATGTATCTGTAACCAGGTAATACAGTGTATTACACACAGCATCAGTCAGCTCATTTATGGCCAAATGTAAAACTTTAACGTGGCTGTCAGCTTGAAGATTAATCATGGATCATTTGCACTTCCACAACCCCCTGAGGCAGCGGCTTCCAGGTAATGACCTTTCTGCACCAAAATAAAATTCTTCCCCACTTCCTTCTCCTTCTCCCAATCCAGTTATCCGGTCCCACATATGGCACAGATTTTAATTTCTAGCGTGTAGGCCGGTCGTTACACGTAGATTTTCAGATCTCTGTGTCCAGTACAGGAAGTAGTCAGTATGGATCCGTTAATCAGCCATAGACTTGGAGGTTGTATACTCAGGAGAGCAGAGTGAGAATGGGGAGAGAGTGTGTGGGATGGAGATTGACAGCTTTTGGGGAATGAGAGAGGAAAGAATGTTCCATAGAAACTAGAATTGTCTGTTCTGAATTTCTATCCTGTACTGACAGTGATGTCTGTTGTAAATTCCTTTCACAGATATCAGGAGATGAGGATTTATAGACAGAAATTTCAAACTAAACATCACATGAAGATTTGACAGTCATTCGATTTATTAGGACCTGAATATCATCGACCTTTGAATCTAGAAAAGCAATGTTTGTCTGATCTGTTTGCTTAAGGAGATTTTAAACATCAGTGTGACTGGAACACACCCGAGTGAGAGTGTTCCAGTCCACTGATAGTGGAAAGAGTTTTAACCAGTTACACAGGCTGAAACAACATTGCACCGTTTACAGTGAAGAGAGACCGTACACGTGTTCTGTGTGGACAAGGATTCAACTGACCATCAAACCTGGAGAGTCACAAGGACACCCGCATCATGGAGAAACTGTGGAAATGTGACGATTGTGGACAAGGATTCATGTTGCCCTGTGATTTGGAAATTCATCAACGCAGTCACACTCGGGAGAGACCCTTCACTTGCTCAGTCTGTGGGAAGGGATACATTAAGTTCTCCCACCTGCTGAGTCACAATCTCACTCACACCAATGAGAGACCCTTTAAATGCTCTGACTGTGGGAGCGGATTCAAAAGCTCTGGAGAACTGGTGTCCCACCAGCGCATTCACAGTGAGGAGAGACCGTTCAGCTGCTCTCTCTGCACAATGAAATTTAAATGGTCATCCACCCTGCGGAGACATCAGCGAGTTCACACCGGGGAGAGACCCTTCAGCTGCTCCATGTGTGGGAAGGGATTCTCTCGGTCCTCCGAACTGCGGGCACACCAACGAATTCACACTGGGGAGAGACCGTTCACCTGCAATCTGTGTGGGAAGGGATTCTTTCGGTCATCCGCCCTGCTGACGCACAAAGTCACTCACACCAATGAGAGACCCTTTAAATGCTCTGACTGTGAGAGTTGCTTCAAAAGTTCTCGGGATCTGATGTCCCACCAGCGCATTCACACTGAGGACAGACCGTTCAGCTGCTCTCTCTGCACAATGAGATTTAGATCATCATCAAACCTGCGGAACCACCAGCGAGTTCACTCCGGGGAGAGACCGTTCACTTGCTCTGACTGTGGGAAGGGATTCACGCAGTTATCTGCCCTGCTGACACACCAGCGAGTTCACACCGGAGAGAGGCCATTCACCTGCTCGGTGTGTGGGAAGGGATTCACTAATTTACCTAACCTGCTGAGTCATAAAGTCACTCACACCAGTGAGAGGCCCTTTAAATGCTCGGACTGTGGGAGTGAATTCAAAATTTCTGGGGAACTGGTGTCCCACCAGCGCATTCACACTGAGGACAGACCGTTCAGCTGCTCTCTCTGCACAAAGAGGTTTAAGAGGTCATCCACACTGCAGAGACACCAGCGAGTTCACACCAGGGAGAGACCGTACATCTGCTCTGTGTGTGGGAAGGGATTCAGTCAGTCATTCACCCTGCTGACACACCAGCGCCTTCACACTGAGGAGAGACCATTTACCTGCACCGAGTGTGGGAAGGGATTCACTCACTCATCCACCCTGCTGACTCACCAGCAAGTTCACAGCGGGGAGAGACCGTTCACCTGCTCCGAGTGTGGGAACAGATTCACACGGTTATCCAGCCTGCAGAGACACAAAGTCACTCACTCCCAGGAAAGACCCTTTAAATGCTCCGACTGTGGGAGTGGCTTCAAAATTTCTGAGCATCTGATAGATCACCAGCGCATTCACACTGGGGAGAGACCGTTCAGCTGCTCTCACTGCACAAAGAGGTTTGGAAGGGCATGCACACTGAGGAGACACCAGCGAGTTCACACTGGGAGAGACCATTCACCTGCTCTGTGTGTGCGAAAGGATTCACTCGATACTCCAGCTGCTGAGACACAATGTCCCTCACACCCAGGAGAGGCCCTTTAACTGCTCTGACTGTGGGAATGGTTTCAAAAGCTCTCAGGAACTGATGATCCACCAGTCCATTCACAGCGGCTGTGTGTGGGAAGAAATTCACCAGTTCATCCCTCCTGCTGAGACACCAGCGAGTTCACAAGTGATGATAGGGGTTGGATTCTGCTGTTATTGCTGCTGTTAATCACATCCAGGACTGAACCATGTTCATTCTGACAGTTGGTGAAGCGGGAGGGTCGGGGGGTTTCTTTCTGCTGGACTGGCTGGTCTCACAATTTTGCTTCCAGTGGGCTGATGCTCTTTGAGCCTGGGAGAGCACATTTCCACTGAAATGACCCACACAAACTGATGAAGAACATTTATTTTATCCTGGACAGTAAATAATGTTTTTCCTCCCACTACAGGTAGATCTAAAGTAAGTACATTTGTCTCTGTTCCATTGAGTCTACAGCACAGGGCCGGGCCAGTCGGCCCAATTGGTCTGTGTCAGTATTTATGCTCCACATGAGCCTCCACCCACCCCTCTTCATCTCCCCCCATCAGCATATCCTTCTATTCCTCTCTCCCTCATGTATGTATCCAGCTTCCCCTTCAATGTATCCATGATGTTCACCTCAACCACTCGCTGTGGTAGTGAGTTCCACATTCTCACCACTCGCTGGTAAAGAGGTTTCTCACTGAAATCCTGGTGGATTATTGAACCCCTTCATAACAAACAAAGAACAATACAGCACAGGAACAGGCCCTTCGGCCCTCCAAGCCCGCGCCGCTCCCCGGTCCAGGATTGAATCCTGAATCCAGGATCCCCGCCCAATTTTCCAGCCTATCTACATACCAATATCCTATCCACCGAGCTGTCCCTCACAGCTACGATGCTTTGTTCATTACAACCTATTAACTTACCCCCACCCCCCCATTCCAGACCATGTGATCTCCAGGGAGAGGCGAAAACCCAGAGTGAAAAACCCCAGGGCCAATATGGGGAAAAAAAATCTGGGAAATTCCTCTCCGACCCCCTGAGGCGATCGAAACGAGTCCAGGAGATCACAATGGCCCCGATCGGAAAATGCTTCCCAACCCTAGTCATTTCCACTTCCACGAACACCATATGAATTCCCTGCCCCCGAGACAGGTTCCCAACTATCCGCAGTCTCACTCTGTACTGGCACCAGCAAGATGATCATAGAATGAAGCCTTGAAACGAGAAACCAGGAACAATTAGCCCGCGCCGCTCCCTGGTCCAAACTCGACCACTCTTTTGTATCCCTCCATTCCCACTCCGTTCATATAGCTGTCTAGATAAGTCTTAAACGTTCCCAGTGTGTCCGCCTCCACCACCTTGCCCGGCAACACATTCCAGGCCCCCACGACCCTCTGTGTGAAATATGTCCTTCTGATATCTGTGTTAAACCTCCCCCCCTTCACCTTGAACCTATGACCCCTCGTGAACGTCACCACCGACCCGGGGAAAAGCTTCCCACCGTTCACCCTATCGATGCCTTTCATAATTTTATACACCTCTATTAAGTCTCCCCTCATCCTCCGTCTTTCCAAGGAGAACAACCCCAGTTTCCCCAATCTCTCCTCATAACCAAGCCCCTCCATACCAGGCAACATCCTGGTAAACCTCCTCTGTACTCTCTCCAAAGCCTCCACGTCCTTCTGGTAGTGTGGCGACCAGAACTGGACGCAGTATTCCAAATGCGGCCGAACCAACGTTCTATACATCTGCAACATCAGACCCCAACTTTTATACTCTATGCCCCGTCCTATAAAGGCAAGCATGCCATATGCCTTCTTCACCACCTTCTCCACCTGTGACGTCACCTTCAAAGATCTGTGGACTTGCACACCCAGGTCCCTCTGCGTCTCTACACCCTTTATGGTTCTTCCATTTATCGTGTAGCTCCTCCCTACATTATTCCCACCAAAATGCATCACTTCGCATTTATCAGGATTGAACTCCATCTGCCATTTCCTTGCCCAAATTTCCAGCCTATCTATATCCTTCTGTAGCCTCTGACAATGTTCCTCACTATCTGCAAGTCCTGCCAGTTTTGTGTCGTCCGCAAACTTACTGATCACCCCAGTTACTCCTTCTTCCAGATCATTTATATAAATCACAAACAGCAGAGGTCCCAATACAGAGCCCTGCGGTACACCACTAGTCACAGGCCTCCAGCCGGAAAAAGACCCTTCCACTACCACCCTCTGTCTTCTGTGACCAAGCCAGTTCTCCACCCATCTAGCCACCTCCCCCTTTATCCCATGGGATCCAACCTTTTTCACTAGCCTACCATGAGGGACTTTGTCAAATGCTTTACTAAAGTCCATATAGACAACATCCACGGCCCTTCCTTCGTCAACCATTTTGGTCACTTCTTCAAAAAACACCACCAGGTTCGTGAGGCATGACCTCCCTCTCACAAAACCATGTTGACTATCGTTAATGAGTTTATTCCTTTCTAAATGCGCATACATCCTATCTTTAAGAATCTTCTCCAACAACTTCCCCACCACGGACGTCAAGCTCACCGGCCTATAATTACCCGGGTTATCCTTCCTACCCTTCTTAAATAACGGGACCACATTGGCTATCCTCCAATCCTCTGGGACCTCACCTGTGTCCAGTGACGAGACAAAGATTTGCGTCAGAGGCCCAACGATTTCACCTCTCGTCTCCCTGAGCAGCCTTGGATAGATTCCATCAGGCCCTGGGGATTTGTCAGTCTTTATATTCTCTAACAAACCTAACACTTCCTCCTTTGTAATGGAGATTTTCTCCAACGGTTCAACACTCCCCTCCGAGACACTCCCAGTCAACACATCCCTCTCCTTAGTGAATACCGACGCAAAGTATTCATTTAGGATCTCCCCTACCTCTTTGGGCTCCAAGCATAAGTCCCCACTTTTGTCCCTGAGAGGTCCGATTTTTTCCCTAACAACCCTTTTGTTCCTAACGTATGAATAAAATGCCTTGGCATTCTCCTTAATCCTGTCTGCCAAGAACATTTCGTGACCCCTTTTTGCTCTTCTAATTCCCCGTTTGAGTATTTTCCTACTTTCATTATACTCCTCCAGAGCTCCCTCCGTTTTTAGCTGCTTGGACCTAACATACGCCTCTCTTTTCCTTTTGACCAGTCCCTCAATTTCCCTGGTTATCAACGGTTCTCTAATCCTACCCTTCCTATCCTTCTTTTTTACAGGCACATGCTTGTCCTGTAGCCCTAACAACCGTTCCTTAAAAGACTGCCACATACCAGATGTGGATTTACCCTCAAACAGCCTCTCCCAATCAAGAGCTGCCAATTTCTGCCTGATCCCACTAAAGTTAGCCTTCCCCCAATCCAACACCTTACCCTTGGGACACCACTCATCCTTTTCCATCACTATCCTAAAGCTAACAGAATTGTGGTCACTATTTGCCACATGTTCCCCAACCAAAACTTTGAAGACCTGACCGGGCTCATTCCCCAGCACCAGGTCCAGTATAGCCCCCTCTCTAGTTGGGCTGTCCACATATTGTTCCAACGAACCCTCCTGTACACATATTACAAATGCCTCACCATCCAGAGTCCCTGCCCTCAGCGATTTCCAGTCTATACCAGGGAAATTGAAGTCTCCCACTACAACAACCCTATATTTCCTGCACCTATCCAGTATCTCCTGACATATCCATTCTTCCACTTCCCTTGGGCTGTTGGGGGGCCTGTAGTACACCCCCAACATAGTGACTGCGCCTTTCCTGTTTCTAAGCTCCACCCAGAGTGACTCGCTACACGACTCCTCCGAATTGTCCTCCCTCTGCACCGCTGTAATATGCTCTCCAACCAATACCGCTACTCCCCCACCTCTTTTGGCCCCTCCTCTGTCTCGCCTAAAACACTTGTACCCTGGAATATTCAGCTGCCAGTCCTGTCCCTCTTTCAACCAAGTCTCTGTCACCGCAACCACATCCAAATTCCTCGTGCGCATTAAGGCCCCAAGTTCGTCTGTTTTACCTGCTACGCTCCTTGCATTGAAGTATAAGCACTCCAGACCCCCAGGCTCAGTGAGGTCGTCCTCCCCCAGAGTGCTCTTCTTCTTTGCCAGCCTTGTCCCAGCCCCAAGCTCGTCCCCAGCCACCACACTTATAGACCTAATATTTTGATCCCCACCCCCCTGCCATACTAGTTTAAACCCCCCCGAACTGCATTAGCAAAGCTCCCAGCCAGGATATTTGTGCCCTTCCAACTTAGTTGTGACCCCTCCCTCTTGTACAGGTGCCATCCTCTCCTGAAAACCTCCCATTGGTCTATGAAAATAAAGCCCTCCCTCCTGGACCAGTCCTTTAGCCAGGCATTCATTTGAACCAACTCCCTATTCTTATCCTCACTGGCACGAGGCATTGGGAGCAGCCCAGAGATGGCCACCCTAGTGACCCTACTTTTTAACCTATTTCCCAACTCCCTGAATTGCTCTCTTAGGACCCCCCTACTCTTCCTATCTACGTCATTTCCACCAATGTGTATAATGACATCCGTTTCTTTATCTTCCCCTTTTAATATGCCTCCTATCCGCTCGGAGACATCCGTGACCCCAGCACCAGGTAGGCAGACTACCATCCTGGAGTCCCGTTCACCCCCACAGAATCGCCTGTCTGTCCCTCTAACTGACGCATCCCCCACCACTATCGCTCTCCTAACCCCTCTCTTCCCTTTCTGGGCCACAGAGCCTGACTGTGTGCCAGTGACCTGGTCACTGTGTCTTACCCCTGGAGAGGCACACTCCTCCACACTATCTAAAACAATGTACCTGTTTTGGAGTGGGACAACCACAGGTGACCCTTCTTCTAACTGTCCACTCCCCTCCCCTCTCACACCTGTCACCAAGCCCTTCTTATTTTGAGACACCTCTGGAGACCTCCCTTGTACTTTACCCTTCTGCCCTTTACTCCTCCTAACTGTGACCCACGTGTCATTCTCCCGATGCCCCGGTGTAACTAGTTGCCTATAACTGCCTTCAATTTTTCTCCCATTTTCCCTAACTAGGCTAAGGTCAGCGATCTGCAGCTCCAGTTCCCTAACACGGTCCCTCAAGAGCTGCAGTTCCACGCACCTGGCACATATGTGAACCTCTGGGAAGCTCGGTGTTTGCAGGAACTCCCACATCCCACATCGGAAGCACTGAACTGGCCGATCACTCATACCTGCCCTTATCCTTTATAGGGTTGGGTAAAAAATAACTAGCCTTGCCTCGCCCTTTCACCCAAGCCCTGTGAGCCAAAGCCCTTATAATGCACACTCTGCTACCCACTCACTCCACTGCCCGCTCCCGACGCTGCCCGCTGTATAGTACAGACGGCTTTTTATGCTCCCGACGAACCCCCCAAGTAACTGCCTTTTATACTAAGACTCAACCTCCCAGAATCCCCTTCAGCTGACCTCACTTCCTCAATTCAAAACCCTGAAAAAAGCCCGCGAAATATACTAGGAATACCCTTAAATGAATAAATGAATAATTAAATCACTTCTTAGCTTACTCTCAGCACTCCTGCTAAGACTCTCTCCCCCACTCTCACTCCAGTTAAACAAAGTGACATTAGACTCGGAACCTTAACTCTCCGTCTGCTTCACCTTTGCCGCAAGACCTGCTGAGAACTTACAGCGCTTTCTGTTTTATTATAACATGAATTACTAGTTTGATCATGCACATGAACACAATAAATAGGAGCAGGAATAGACCAATCGGTACATCGAGCCTATTCCGAAATTTAACACCGTTATGGCTGATCTTGGGGTGCAACTCAGTTTTCTCACCAGCTCCCCATATCCCTGAATTCCCCGAGAGACCAGAGACCTGTCTATCCCAACCTTAAATATACTCGCTGATGGAGCATCCATAACTGTCTGGCATAGAGAATTCCAAAGGTTCACAACCATTTCAGTGAAGTAATTTATCCTTACCTTAACCCGAAATGATCAGCCCATTTTCCTGAGACTCTGCTGCCGTGTGTTAGATTTCCGGACCAGCAGAAAAACTCTCTCAGCCTCCACCCTATCAAACCCAATCAGACTTGTGTAGGTTTAATGAGATCGCCTCTCATTCTTCCAAACTCCAGAGACTTCCAGCCCAATTTAGACAGCCTCTCATCACACGACAACTCCCTCATCCAAGTGATCATCTACTGAACCTTATCTGCACCGTTTTCAGTGCAAACATATCCTTCATTAAATGTGAATATCATACCTGCACAGAATATTCAACTTGTGGTCTCAACAAAACCCTGTGTAACTGCAGCAACACCTCGTTATTCTTCGACTCCAGTCTGCCGACAATAAAGACCAAAATGTAATTTCCCTTCTAATCATTGCCTGCACCTATATGCATTCCTTGTACAATCACAGATATTCTATTCTCAATATCGACACTTACCATCTTCAGCTCTTCAAATATGTCCCGCTTTTCCTTTTTTTTACGAAGAAGGGAACATCTATTCGCTTTCGAAAATTGCACCCGATCTCAGCCTCCACTGATCACAGCTCCATGTTTCGGTTTTCAGTTCTGCCCTTTCCTGACAGCTTCTATTAGCTAAATTTAGCAACAGGCTCCAGCGAGAATTGAACTCACGACCCCTGGTTTACAGGACCAGTGCTCTAAGCACTGAGATATGGAGCCAAATACTGCAGATGGCAGTATGTGTAGCATTATCAATGGATTGAGGGCCAGGATGGGGCATGATGTCGGAGATTTTTGATGAATGTAGAAATGTCTGAGGTGGAGAGCAGGAAGTTAAAAGACAAAACTTGAAAGTGACATGATTTGGCATGTGTATTGTGTATGAACTTGACATGTAGGTTGTGTGTGTCATATGGTTCATCTTCAGAGTTTGTCGGTAATGTTACACCTCTGACTTTTCCAGCTCTGATGCAAGTTCATCCAGCTGGAAGATTTAACTTGTTGCTCCCTTCACAGACGCTGTGAGGCGTGTTTTCATTAAATGAAGGAATTAACAAAGAGTTATTCACTCCATGACTGGGAATCGAAACCGCGTCACGGCGCCGACCCTGATCACGAAACCCTCAGTGACGCTAATGTGAGAGATTTGCAACGAGTTGATCATCTCTGTACCCATTGCTTCATTCCCAATAACTTTCAATAAACATAAGTCACAATGAGGAATGACGGGAAGTGACATGACAGGATTTGAACCTCAGTCATGAACCTACGGACAAGCCCTCCGAATACACAGGATCTGCTCGGATGAGGAGGATCGCAACAGACACGTCCAGACGCTGAAAGATGCCCTCATAAGAACAGGATATGGCGCTCGACTCATCGATCAACAGTTCCGACGCGCCACAGCGAGAAACCGCACCGACCTCCTTAGAAGACAAACACGGGACACGGTGGACAGAGTACCCTTCGTCGTCCAGTACTTCCCCGGAGCGGAGAAGCTACGGCATCTCCTCCGGAGCCTTCAACATGTCATTGATGAAGACGAACATCTCGCCAAGGCCATCCCCACACCCCCACTTCTTGCCTTCAAACAACCACGCAACCTCAAACAGACCATTGTCCGCAGCAAACTACCCAGCCTTCAGGAGAACAGTGACCATGACACTACACAACCCTGCCACAGCAACCTCTGCAAGATGTGCCGGATCATCGACACGGATGCCATCATCTCACGTGAGAACACCATCTACCAGGTACACGGTACATACTCTTGCAACTCGGCCAACGTTGTCTACCTGATACGCTGCAGGAAAGGATGTCCCGAGCCTGATACATTGGGGAAACTATGCAGACGCTACAACAACGGATGAATGAACACCGCTCGACAATCACCAGGCAAGACTGTTCTCTTCCTGTGTGGGAGCACTTCAGCAGTCATGGGCATTCAGCCTTGGATCTTCAGGTAAGCGTTCTCCAAGGCGGCCTTCACGACACACGACAGCGCAGAGTCGCTGAGCAGAAACTGATAGCCAAGTTCCGCACACATGAGGACGGCCTAAACCGGGATGTTGGATTTATGTCACATTATCAGTAACCCCCACAGCTTGCCCCTGGACTTGCAGAATCTCACTCGCTGTTCTGTCTGGAGACAATACACATCTCTTTGACCTGTGTTTGATGCTCCCTCCACCCACATTGTCTGTACCTTTAAGACCTGGCTGGCTGTAGGGATTCGCATTCTAATTAGTATTCTGTAACTTGATTTCTGTGTCTGTGCACTGTTTGAGAGCACATTTCCACTCCATCTGCCGAAGGAGCAGCGCTCCGAAAGCTTATGGTATTTGCTACCAAATAAACCTGTTGGACTTTCACCTGGTGTTGTGAGGCTTCTTACTGTTTTATTCCGCCAGACAGCCTTTCAGCCTGTATTCCCGTTTGTATTCGCTATGCGAGCAACTCCACTCCTCCCAGCTTTGACAAAGGGTCATCTGGACTCGAAATGTCAGCTCTATTCACTGCTTACAGATACTGCCGGACCTGGTGAGATTTTCCAGCATTTTCGTTTTGTTTCCGATTGCAGCATCCACAGTAATTTGCTGCATTCCTTCCGCACACGCCCTTTTACCTCAAAACTGTTCACATTGGTGTATCTCTCCTCTTTCTTCCTGACAAAAACGACATGGCACAAACTTCAACCTGAAATGCTGGGCTTCATCTGCAGGGACCAAAACTCAAATCCATTCTGGCAGCGGCTGGATTCGATCCCACAACTCTGCAAAAACTAGACCTTAATCCATCGGTTTAGATTGCTCGGCTCCGCGACCACATAAGCAGCCATGTCCTTTATCAATATTGTTGCTGAAATTCATGAGCAGCAAAGGAGCTGCGAAAGTCCACCAGTTGGCTTGAGCCTGCTCCTTCACTGAATCAATTCATCCTGAACTGTGTAACGAACAGAAATCACATCCAGTCAGAAACAGAATGAGCTGCAGTGAAGGACGGCACCATTTAAACTGCCCTTAACCTTGTCTGGTTCCCAATATCTTGCCAGAAATGACAATAAACCCTCCTGTTGAATTTGCTCAGTCTTCACTTCAGGACACGAGGCGAGATTGCGTTTTATATGTTCCACCAGACAATAACTGACATTTGTTCTTACGGTTTGGATGAGAGCAACAAATCTCCATTACCTGACCTGCAATCTAAACAGCAGTGAAAGTGTCAAACTCGAACCACCAGACCAGCAGCTTGCAGCCTGTTTTACAACTTGCTTTACACGCACTGCATTTGTTTTTTTTAATTTTTCGCGCCAGGCCAGACCACGTTCACCACAAGCAAGTCTTTTCTGCAAAATGGCACCTTCGGTTTCCACCCCAGTGATACATTCAATCAGTGACAACATACAACAGACGTTCCACTGATAGTTATTACGTTCGCTTCCGACGGTTCGAACTGGAGAGAAACTTTTTCAAATATTTTCGTTGCAGAGTGAGGGAAAAGTTTAATAATTCAATGTGAACGCTAAAATCTGACCAATTTACCATCCAGATGTTTACCTTACATCCCATCCCTATCGTCAGCGCTTTGCAGCCTGTAAATGTCTTTCTGCTACTGCGTTTGTTCTTGACCTGTTGCACATGTGACATTTCCAGCTGTGATGTAAACTTGCAAACGTCACTCGGTTGAATTTAATAGATCTGCTTTCAATCAGATAGTAAATCAAGTTATTCTTCAGTTTGCTGAAATCAAAAAATATTCGTTCCCTGAGCGGGAATTGAAACCAAACAACATTGGGGGAATACTGAACACAACTCACTGAACTCGGACTCCCAGTGTCACAGGTAAACAGTGTTTTTCAAAATGACTTCCCATATATCCCTTAATATGTCCTGTTTGGATGGAACGTAAGTGACTGCTTCAGCGAATGACAACGCCGATTGAGTTCGCTGGGACATGAAATCGACAGTTAGTAACCGCCCATTTGTTAACATAGAACATGAGGATTTATAAATACATATGAAGGCAAACTATGCTGGATGCGATAATCCAAAACAAAAACAGAAAATGCTGGAAAATCTCAGCAGGTCAGACAGTATCTGTGGAGGGAGAATAGAGAGAATATTGTGATTCAAGCATTGTTCCTGGATTAAATATCTGCCTATCTTGTGTCCTAATTTTTAAATGATATTCAATTCAATGTCCAACACATTGGCTTCCTTCTCTTTCCAAGATGAGAGTTTCATGACAAATAAATCAATGTCAAATGGGGTGTCTCCATTTTGTGCAGCTTTGCTGATGGCTGAGGAGGCCAATATTGGGAGGCCGATTCTGACACAAGTGCTGGAATAAAGCTGGTATGTTTGGTTGTGGATTGATGTTTCTCGTTCGCTCCATTGGCAAACCCCTGTAACCAGTGGTCAACTTGGTGATGCACGGTCGCCCACGGGAAGTGTACTCATTCTATCTGGGGTCAGTAAATGGCATTCCTGTATGAATATCCACTTGATAAATCATAGAATCTCCATGTTGTGGAACTTCGTGTCATGCTCGTAAAACTTCATGAAGTAGAGTTTTGAGCGTCTGTTTTTCTCCAGCTACATCACTATACAGAAAGCCCTTGTATATGTGACAATCATTCATCATGTGCGCGGAGCACATCCACTGCACGCATTTGACGAGTCTAACAGACTTGGGAGCTGTGCCTGTGAGAGGACAGAATCATTCCAGAATTTGTCCCGCCAGTAGGTACCCATAATGCACCGCACACACAGCCAAGATGGAAATGCTTGAGCTTCTTTCTGAGGTCTCTGAATGGTCCATGTTCAACAGTCACTCGGCAAGGTGCTGAGAACACACATCCTGCAAACGATCAGCTTCGTCCTCAGGGTCAGCTTGATGTTACTCCATGTGTATATTAGGAGCCAGCTGGTAACTGCTTTCTCCATGGGTTTACAATTCTGTATAAAGGAACATACTCTCTGTCACCCTGGAAGATGGGGAGCAGAATTAGTGAATCATTTCCAGCCGATTGATATGTACTGGCAATTCAACACCTTGACCAGTGACCGAGTTTCTCTTGGCCTTTATAGTCAGTGAGAAAATGTTACATGGGAGATGAATTAATTGAGTCACTGTTGGTCTTCCAGACTCTCCAGTCCACTCCTGGTTAAGTGAAATTAACAAACCAGTACAGGGTCGCTTGTTTTCTGTTATTTTCCTCTGTGATGTTATGTGTTGTAAACGGGACATTAAATGCGAGAGTCTATTCCCCACATGTTACAATTGCAGTAAAACACTTGCTTCAGGTAAGGTTTATAAGTCCCACACGCCAGCCAATTGCGCCACTGGAGCACAAAAGCTCTGAATAATTTGATTTAATAACATTTTACACTGAATGCCTGTGTTCGATTTGATTCATATTTTGTTAACAGAATGATCTGCACAGCATGGCAACTCCAAGAGAAAAGCAGAGAACAGCACCAATCTTTGTAGATGACCTTGCTAACCTCACATAGGCCTTCGACGCTTTCAGTTTTGAGGGATTATGGAGCGTCCTCCTCAGTTTTGGCTACCTCTAAATAGGGAAAGGGGAGGTGGAGTTCATCCGTGCAAACAGCGAAATTTAAAGATGATAGCGCTAAATGTAGGGGACAAACCCACGACCCTGAGATTAAAAGCCTCATTCTCTGTCGACCTAGAAAACATTGCTTTCCTCCTCATTTCTTGACATGTTATGCATTGGAAAATTAGAAAGTAATCGACCAACAAATGCCCCAAGGTTACAATGCATTCCTCTCAATCATCAATAAAATCATTCGCATGTTCCACTTCTTAGCGACACCTCCGTTCGAACATTGTAATCCATCTCCAAGATTTACTGTTCAATGTTAGTAGTGGTGCCATGATTTTTAGGGGTCCATATTATATTGAGTAACTCAGTGGAACGACTAATAAGTATGCCAGCCTGTTCGAATAAACACATCCATGTATGTTACAGACTGTCAGAAATTATAAAGTGTCTGCCCAGTGACAATCAACACTTCCATCAATTTATTTGTTCTGTTTGCCATGATCTTTTAGTACTTCTCATTTTCCAGACTGTGTTGCAAGAGTTTGGTTCAATAGTTTCTGTTGTATACTAAAGTGGTCAGCTCACTTCATCAGCAAGGACAAAATATTGAAAAGGTTGTCACACAGTGCGTAACTTACTCAGTTAGTTGATCTTTATTAGATGCAGGTTGCTTGCTTGCAGTCCAGGGAGAAGAGAAGGAAAATCTCCCAAATGCCTCTCATGATGTTCCCACTTAGTCATCCTACATTCTGCAAAGAGAGACATTGCGTTGCTATACTTCACAGGCTGTCAGGTCATGAAGAAATTGCTGCAACCGATAGGAGTTTTGAAATTATTTTAGCCCCTTTCACAGGAGAATAAATATTCATGAGTAGCATTAGCCGGTTTCCCGGTTGAAACTCCAATAAAGTTTCACTCACTCAGGTAGTTGTAAATGCTGTCTGGAGTTTTAGTGAGTGGGATATAATCTACCTGCGTTTTTTCAAGCCTGTGTTCTGGGCCGGGTTGGAGTTTCTTTTTTCTCAGGAATGTGCAGCAGCAAATATTCAGCAATGAAACTGAAGTATGCATCAATCGCCACACTCTGAAATTGAAAGGATATTGCTTATTCCTCGTTTTGAACGAGAGAACATTCACGAGTAAGGTAATCTAACAACCTCGAGATTACACTCTGCTGAAAACAGCCAAAGGGCCTTGATCAGTAATCCAAACTGTGTTTTCATGCTGCATTTCCAGATATTGTTTTCCAGTAATAGAATTGGGGACCGATATTTAGGAATGTTTTGGAGAAATTGTTGCAGCAACAGAATTTTGAAATTTCTGTGATTTAACAGTTGTTTCTGCCCATCATCCCGAAATCAGAATTTTAAAGAGCTGTCCCGTGAGTCCCAAAATCAGAGAATCCCTACAGTGCAGAGGAGGCCATTCTGCCCATCAATTCCGCACTGACCACAATCCCCCCACGCCCTATTCTCGTAACGTCAGATATTTGTCCTGCTAATCCCCTGAAAATAGGGTCAATTTATCATGGCCAGTCAAACTCACCCGCACGTCTTTGGACTGTGGGAGGAAACCGGAGCACCCGGAGGAAACCCATGCAGACATTGAGAGAAAGTGCAAACTCCACACAGACAATGACCCGAGGCCGAAATTGAACCTGGGTTCCTGACGCTGTGAGGCAACAGTGCTAACCACTGCTAACCATTATTTATCACGATGCATGTTACATTTCGAATCATTGTCTAATTCCCTTGTGAAACTGAGTTAAGAACAATTTTGCAAGTGGCATAGGAGCTTCAGCAGTGTCCGTGCATGCATGAAAATTACCAACATTCTCCCAACCCAATGAAATGAAGGACTGGAGGTGGGATTCCTATACACTTTTCGTAATTAAAAAAATAAATAAAATTTTTGCATTTGAATTCATTTTGAATTTTTAAAGGAAGTTTACACTGACTCGGACAATCCTCATTTCTCTCAGTTGTTTTCTGATTTCCAGCTCCCCTTGCTGTAAAACCTGTTATAGAAAACAGTGAAATATTTCCTCTTCTGATTCGGAATGCACAAGAGGCCAGAATTAGAGGAACACAGATATCTCAGATGTTTTTGGAATTACAGAGTTGGGAGAGGCAAGGATACGGAGGGGTTTGAACACAAGGATGAATGTTAATGTTAAGACAGCACTTGAAAGGCAGCCAATACTTGGCCTAACAGCTCAGTTTGAATACAGGAGTGTGTGCCGTGTCGTTTTTGTCAGGAACAACGAGCAGACACATGACCAACTGAAAAAGTTGCTGGGGTGAAGCAGCGTGTGTGCAAGTGGCTCCTTTCGAAGGGCGGCACGGTAGCACAGTGGTTAGCACTGCTGCTTCACAGCTCCAGGGTCCCGGGTTCGATTCCCGGCTCGGGTCACTGTCTGTGTGGAGTTTGCACATTCTCCTCGTGTCTGCGTGGGTTTCCTCCGGGTGCTCCGGTTTCCTCCCACAGGCCAAAGATGTGCGGGTTAGGTTGATTGGCCAGGTTAAAAATTGCCCCTTAGAGTCCTGGGATGCGTAGGTTAGAGGGATTAGTGGGTAAATATGTGGGGGTAGGGCATGGGTGGGATTGTGGTCGGTGCAGACACGATGGGCCGAATGGCCTCCTTCTGCACTGTAGGGTTTCTATGACTTCTATGACAATACAGGAGTGCTGAGGGGTGAGAGCGGATTGGAACTTGCTGTGAGTTAAGCCCCGGGCAGCAGAGATTTGGTAATCATGTTTGCATCAGCTGGATCAGCAGTCCTTATTTCCAAGACCAATATTGATCCTTTACAAGCTGATGTTCCCAGAACAACACACAGGACTCCAGGTGTGATCTAACCAGGGATTTGTATAGCTGCAGCAAACAGTTCCCTCTTTTCTATATCAGAATCTGTAACAGGTTGTACAGCAAGGGGAATAAGTTCGTTTGTATCAACAGAGAAAAATGAGAACATTGTTCATCAAATAAATTTCGTTTAAAAATTAAAGAAGAAATCAAGTTGCAAGATTAATTATTTTTTTCAGAAAACTGTTTAAAATGTCGAGACCAATTCCTCATGCATTGTGTCAGTGGAATGTTATTAATTTTCAGACAATCTGCGTGGACACTGCAGAAGCTCCTGGCCCCCTTTCAATCTTGTTTTATTTTCAACTCAGAGATTTCCAAAGGGAAAAGCTCAATGAATCGAAATGGAAAAATAAAGAAGAATTGTGGAGAAAGAGAAATATATTGTGTAACTGGGCAACTCTTTGGAAGAAGCTGATACGGCCCTGATAGGTCCCCTAATGAGCTGTGTCATTTTACCATTCCATTGTTAGATCAATGCTGTGCAGCATTGTGAAATGTCTATTTATTTACCTTAATTCAAAACGTGAGAAAGAAGTGCAACATCACTATACTGTTTGATATTCTCTGCACTTGTTTAAGCTCTATTAGCCGAAAATTTCTGTAGTGTAGTGGTTATCACATTCACCTAACACTTCTCATTGGAAGAAGCTGATACGGCCATGAAAGGTCTTTTAATGAGCTGTGTCATTTTCACTATTCCATTGTTAAATCAATTTCAGTGCAGCATTGTGAAATGTCTAGTTATTTAGAATAATTCAATGCGTGATAAAGAAATGCAACACCACGACACTGTTTGATATTCTCTACACGCTTTGTAAGCTATTTTAGTCGAAAACGTCTGTAGTGTAGTGGTTATCACATTCACCTAACAAGCTAAAAGTCTGCAGTTCAAAACGGGCAGAAATATTGCGTTCGTTTTTTTTTATTTCAGAAAATCGATAGTTCATGTTTACTGTTAATAATTACTGACTACAGATGTTACACTGCATTACATTTCCCGTTTTCCTCGACACTTCTGTGCACACTCAAATCCGAGAGAATATCTTCCACTGACTGCCGTTTCCAGCTCTGACAGTTCAGAAAGCTTCTCTCAAACCGTCACATCCCGGCTGATTGCTGTTGATTTGTTTTAGATTATTAAAGGCTTCTACAGCAGCACCTCCGTTAATAACAATCGCTCGAAGTCACATTTCAGACGGGAAACAAATCCATCAATGATTCTCTCTTTCCAGGCTCCACGGTGAGTGAGACAGGGACAAGCAGCAATATTTAACCCCGCACTCTCCAATCACTTGCTGCCAGCAGAAAATGGCGACTGCAGCTTCAATCAGTGGGTTACTTGGAGTAACACCCCTGGGACACAAGATACTCTAACTCGGGTCAAACCATCCAATACACTGAGCACAGGCTCAGGAAAACGCAGGTCGGTAAAATCCCGCTCACTAAACCTCCTGACAGCATTTACACAGTACCCCAGTGAGTGAAACTTTCTTTGAGCTTCTTCTCTTATGTTCTGCTCCTATGACCCCATGGGACTGAATAAGTTCAGTGAGAAGTTTTCTTGACATTTAGCCCGATATTTGACCCAGATCTGGGAGATATGTTTGGCTGAGCATCCAGATGGTACCTTGCATCAACTTATCGGTCACTTTCCAGCCTATCAACTGTCCCTTTTCTTTCTGCCTCTGGATTTGTTCCTGACCTGTTGCTGATGCGATATTCCCAACTCTGACAGGAAACGACAAATCTCATTCATGAGCAATAAATAAAATAATCTTCATCTCATTACAAAAAATGAAGACCATTTAATCTTATGATGCATCCACTAATTGTCGTCTACAATCAAGTGGACACATCCCCCCAGTATCAAAATTACCAAGTCCATTCAGAATCTTACTCGTTAGACTTCTGCCTCACTCACATCCACCTACAGAAAGATTTATATCCTCACCTTGTTGCCCTTTACCTCGTACCAGGGCGTCATGGTAACACAGTGGTTAGGACTGCTGCTTCACAGCTCCAGGGACCTGGGTTCGATTCCCGGCTTGGGTCACTGTCTATATGGTGTTTGTACATTCTCCTCGCGTCTGCGTGGGTTTCCTCCGGGTGCTCCTGTTTCCTCCCACAGTCCAAAGATATGCGGGTTAGGTTGATTGACCATGCTAACATTGCCCTTAGTGTCCTGGGATGCGTAGGTTAGAGGGATTAGAGGGTAAATATGTAAGGATATGGGGATAGGGCCTGGGTGGGATTGTGGTCGGTGCAGACTCGATGGGCCGAATGGCCTCTTTCTGTGCTGTCGGGTTCCTAAGTTTCTAAGCCATAATTCGCAAATCATAGTGACACAGAGGTTAGCACTGCTGTCTCACAGCGCCAGGAGCCCTGGTTCAATTCCACCTTGGTCACTGTTCATGCGGAGTTTGCACATTCCCACTGTGTCTGCGTGGGTTTCCTCCGAGTGCTCCGGTTTCCTCCCACAATCCAAAAAAATGTGCGGGTTAGGTTGATTGACCAGGCTAAATTGACCGTAGTGTTGAAGGGTTAGCAGGGTAATATTCGGGAAGAAATATGTTCGCAGAGAATTTTCCACAAGGTGGCAGGGTTAGTAGTAGCAGGATTACGGGAATAGGGCGTGGGTTGGATTGTGGTCGGCACAGACTCGATGGACCGAATGACCTCCTTCTGTACTGTAGGAATTCTATTCTAGCGATGGTTGCGCAAGTGTCTGGCTATCCCTCTAAATATAGAGTCTCCCACTTAACGAAACTCTCCCTCAGTGTAACCGAATAGGCGATCGAGTGTGGAGACGAGGGGAGTAACAGCAACTTCATTACAGTTTTAATGTAATCCTACTTGTGATGCCAGTAAATAAACTTTCAAGCAATTCATTTGTTTTACGCTTTGCCGTTCCCTATTATACAATCGCTTGTTCCTTGAGCGTTGATCTGCACTTATTCCCGTCTTCATTACTCCCCGAAGTCTCCAGTAGCAAGCATCTCGTTGAATATGGCCCACAAACAGAAGTCACCTGCAGAACCTGCTCTTCCAGAAGACAAAATATCTCAGGGGATTTCAAATGGAGTGCAAGATGCACACATCTCTTATCCTCCCCGTGTTCCTTAGCTACCTCAACTGAGCTGCTCCACCGCACCTCCATCAATCTACGAAAGTCTGAGCTCAAGAAAAAGCAGCTCATGACATTTCCTTCTTTCGAGGTTTGCCCAGGACAACCAACGTTTGCTCAAAATTTCTTACATGGTGCAGGAATTGTAGGCAACGGGTTCCGTATTTTCAAATGCTATAAGAGCAAAAATTGTTGGTCTGATTTTGTAAGTTTATTAAATTATTATTGTTAATGGCTACCATTAGACCGATATTATGTTGATACAGCTATTAAAATGGAGCAGAGGCAAATTGTATTTTCGTATATAAATTGTCCACAGGCCCAGGATAATGCTCTGTGGTATTCCATCTCCGCCGATGAAGACATTTGAGTTCAATCACGAACTGAAAATAATGATGACCATCAATCCACAGTTGGAAAAATAACTTCCCCATGAGAACATAGAACATAGAACATTACAGCGCAGAACAGGCCCTTCGGCCCACGATGTTGCACCGACCAGTTACAAAAAAAAAACACTGTGACCCTCCAACCTAAACCAATTTCTTTTCGCCCATGACTCTATCTACGGCTCTCTTAAACGCCCCCAAACTAGGCGCATTTACAACTGATGCTGGCAGGGCATTCCAATCCCTCACCACTCTCTGGGTAAAGAACCTACCCCTGACATCGGTCCTATAACTACCCCCCCTCAATTTAAAGCCATGCCCCCTCGTGCTGGATTTCTCCATCAGAGGAAAAAGGCTATCACTATCCACCCTATCTAAACCTCTAATCATCTTATATGTTTCAATAAGATCCCCTCTTAGCCGCCGCCTTTCCAGCGAAAACAATCCCAAATCCCTCAGCCTCTCCTCATAGGATCTCCCCTCCATACCAGGCAACATCCTGGTAAACCTCCTCTGCACCCTCTCCAAAGCCTCCACATCCTTCCTGTAATGTGGGGACCAGAACTGCACACAGTACTCCAAGTGCGGCCGCACCAGAGTTGTGTACAGTTGCAACATAACGCTACGACTCCTAAATTCAATCCCCCTACCAATAAACGCCAAGACACCATATGCCTTCTTAACAACCTTATCTACTTGATTCCCAACTTTCAGGGATCTATGTACACATACACCTAGATCCCTCTGCTCCTCCACACTATTCAAAGTCCTCCCGTTAGCCCTATACTCAACACATCTGTTATTCCTACCAAAGTGAATTACCTCACACTTCTCCGCATTAAACTCCATCCGCCACCTCTCGGCCCAACTTTGCAACCTGTCTAAGTCTTCCTGCAAACTACGACACCCTTCCTCACTGTCTACCACACCACCGACTTTGGTGTCATCAGCAAATTTGCTAATCCACCCAACGATACCCTCATCCAGGTCATTAATAAATATTACAAACAGCAGTGGCCCCAAAACAGATCCCTGAGGTACACCACTTGTAACCGCACTCCATGATGAATATTTACTATCAACCACCACCCTCTGTTTCCTATCCGCTAGCCAATTCCTGATCCAATTTCCTAGATCACCCCCAATCCCATACATCTGCATTTTCTGCAGAAGCCTACCATGGTGAACCTTATCAAACGCCTTGCTAAAATCCATATATACCACGTCCACTGCCTTGCCCCCATCCACCTCCTTGGTCACTTTCTCAAAAAACTCAATAAGGTTAGTAAGGCACGACCTACCTGCCACAAAACCATGCTGACTATCACCTATCAATTCATTACTCTCCAAATAACTATAAATCCTATCCCTTATAATTTTTTCCAACATCTTGCCGACAACAGAAGTGAGACTCACCGGTCTATAATTCCCGGGGAAGTCTCTGTTCCCCTTCTTAAACAATGGGACAACATTCGCTAACCTCCAATCTTCTGGTACTATACCAGAGGCCAACGACGACCTGAAGATCAGAGCCAGAGGCTCTGCAATCACTTCTCTTGCCTCCCAGAGAATCCTTGGATAAATCCCATCCGGACCAGGGGATTTATCTATTTTCAGACCCTCCAGAATATCCTGCACATCCTCCTTATCAACTGTAATACTGTCAATTCTACTCCCCTGCAACCCAGTGTCCTCCTCAGCTATATTCATGTCCCCTTGCGTGAACACCGAAGAGAAATATTGGTTCAATGCTTCACCAATCTCCTCCGGTTCCACACATAACTTCCCTCTGCCATCTATAACTGGCCCTAAACTTGCCCTAACCAACCTTCTGTTCTTGACATACCTATAGAACGCCTTAGGATTCTCTTTAACCCTATCCGCCAAAGTCTTCTCATGTCCCCTTTTAGCCCTTCTAAGCTCGCTCTTCAACTCCCTCCTGGCCAATCTAAAGCTTTCTAGTGCACTACCCGAGTGCTCACGTCTCATCCGAACATAAGCCTCCTTTTTCTTTTTAACCAACAAAGAAACTTTTTTGGTGCACCACGGTTCCCTAGCCCTACCAATTCCTCCTTGCCTGACAGGGACATACCTATCACAGACTCGCAGTAGCTGCTCCTTGAAAAAACTCCACATGTCGGACGTTCCCAGTCCCTGTAATCTCCTAGTCCAACCTATGTTTCCTAATTCTCTCCTAATAGCCTCATAATTACCCTTCCCCCAGCTAAAACCACTGGCCCGAGGTTCATGCCTATCCCTTTCCATCACTAAGGTGAACGTAACCGAATTGTGGTCACTATCACCAAAATGCACACCAACTTCCAAGTCTAGCACCTGGTCTGGCTCATTTCCCAGCACCAGATCCAATATAGCCTCACCTCTAGTTGGCCTGTCTACATACTGAGTCAAAAAACCTTCCTGCACGCTTTGAACAAAAACTGACCCCTCTAACGAGCTAGAGCTATAACAATTCCAGTCAATATTCGTAAAGTTAAAATCCCCCATAACAATTGCCCTATTACTTTCACTCCTAAGCAGGATTGACTCCGCAATCCTTTCCTCAACCTCTCTAGAACTTTTAGGAGGTCTATAAAAGACTCCCAACAGGGTGACCTCTCCTCTCCTATTTCTAATCTCCGCCCATACTACCTCAACAGATAAGTCCTCATCAAACCTCCTCTCTGACACTGTGATACAATCTCTGACCAATAATGCTACCCCTCCCCCTCTTCTACCTCCTTCCCTACTTCGACTAAAACATTTGAACCCCGGGACCTGCAGCATCCATTCCTGCCCCTGCTCTATCCATGTCTCTGAAATAGCCACAACATCGAAGTCCCAGGTACTGATCCACGCTGCAAGTTCACCCACTTTATTGCGAATACTCCTGGCATTGAAGTATACACATTTCAAACCCTGCTCCACCTCACCTCTGCAATGCCGTGCATTGCAGTCCCCATCCATGCATCCCTCACTTTCAGCCCCACTACTCAGGATCCCTCCCCCCCCCCCGAATCCGTTTAAACCTCCCTGCATGGCCTTAGCAAATTTACCCCCCAGGATATTGGTCCCCTTCCGATTCAGGTGTAGACCATCCTTCTCATAGAGGTCACACCTTCCCCAGTACGAGCCCCAATTGCTTAAGTACCTGAACCCCTCCCTCCTGCACCATCCCCTCAGCCATGAATTCAAACCCTCCCTCTCCCTATTCCTCTCTAAACTATCCCGTGGCACAGGCAAGAGTCCAGAGATAACCACTCTGTCAGTCTTGGTCTTTAGTTTCCACCCCAACTCCATAAATCCCTGCCTGATATCCCCTTCCCCTATCCTCCCTATGTCATGTGTCCCCACATGTACAATAACTTGTGGTTTATCTCCCTCCCCCCTAAGAGTTCTGAATACCCTGTCAGACACATCCCGGACCCCAGCCCCTGGTAGGCAACACACCAACCCTGAGTCCCTACCTTTAGTTCCGACCCTCCTATCTGTCCCCTTAATTGTGGAGTCCCCAATCACAAGGCCCAGTCTTTTACAGCCCCTAACCACCTGAGCTTTCTCACTCGGCTCACCCCCAGAGATCTGCTCTCTATGCTCAGTTGATTCCTCCTCAACTGTAGCCTCCAGCACCGAAAACCTATTATGGAGGGGAACTGCCCCAGAGGTTTGTCCTCCCGATTGCTTCTTACCCCTCCTCCTGGCATTGACCCAAGCCTCATTTCTAGGAGTTACTATTTCTTTATAACTCCCATCAATTTCCACCTCTACCTCCCGAATTATGCGGAGTTCCTCTAACTCCCCCTCCAGCTCCTTTACACGCTCCTCCAGAAGCTGCAATCTAATGCACTTCTTACAACTAAAATCTCCTGAAACACTACTGAATTCCCTCACCACATACATCCCACAGGAGATGCAGCATACTGCCTGAACTGCCATCCCTGAAGCCATTACCAGCAACAAAAAAAAAACTTCCCCACACTTATAATTAGGTTAGAGGAGGATGGAAGGGTGGGATCCTCTACCAGTGTAGAGGATCGGGTATCTCCTCTGCACCAATTTATAGGGCTAGGGGCCCGAGAGAAAAAGTTTAAAGTTTTCACTTTAAACTTGAAAAACTGCTGTTAAAGTAAAGGCCAAAAAAATACACACACTAGCTGACTAATTAAATAAATAAACAATTCAATTAATCCAATTAATCTCTTACCAGCACTGCTGCTTTTCAATCACCCCTCTCAGCTTGCTCCAGTGGATCAATGAGGGGGAACCTCCCAGGTAACTGACTTTTAAAGTTAAAATAAAAATTAGGGAAGGAAATCTGCCGTCTTTACCGGCTCTGGTCGACGTGGCACGCCTCACACACACACCAATGTGGTTGGATCTTAACTGTCCCCAGATCTGGTGTTGGAAGCCGTTTGCCATGGGAAACAAATGTTGGTCATGATTTTGAAGCCTAAGTCGCACGAATGAATAAAGCAATAATTCTACCAGTGATTGATGTTCTTCATCCATTTACTTATATATGGGCAGCATCGGATTTTAAAAAATTTTTAAACTTAGAATTTGAATTTAAATAATTTAGCAATGATACTCAGAGGATAATTCACCCTATTGTTTAACTCCTCTCTGAATTTCTTCTGGGTCCCAGCATAAATGAATGGGTTGACACAAGAATTCAAAAATTGAAGCATGTATCCCATTTCTTCCAGAAGGAAAATTGATCCATCGGAATTTGACCCCGTTGAATATCTAAAATTTGCAGTTTGCACATAGAGGATGTTGATAAAATATAACAAATACAACAAGATGAAACTGCCTGAGATGGCGTAGAGTAAAACAATCGATTTTCTCCGTTTGTCCATCTCTGGGTCACTCTGATTCTCTCCAATGCTCTGGGCCCGGAGTCTTCTGCGGGCTCCATTGGCCGCCAAAATGTGTCTGACAGTCAGAGCATTGAGCAATAGAATCAGAATGAAAGGGAGGCCAGGGTTTGTAATGCAGAGAATCCAATCATAAACGACCCAAAGAGGTGAAGTATAAAATGATGATTTTACAATACATACCCATGGTATATTGTCAATGACATATAATGGCTCAAATGTGAAATACAAAAATATATTTTTCACAATGTTGAGAGTACAGACTATCCCTATCACTCGTCCCGCCGTTTTCTCGGTGCAATATTTCATTTTCACCTTCTGGCAACAAATAGCCATAAACCTATCAAAAGTGAAGGAAACAGTTAACCAGGCAGAACTGTCTACAGTTGCATAGTTCAAGACGCAAAGACTACCGCATATTGGTGTGATAGAGAGGAAGCTGTTTGGGAAATAAATGCCAGTGATCCGGTTAAATATCACAGCCGTGATAACTACCAGGAGATCCGTCACTGCCATGGACACCAGGTAGCAGGTAATACATTTGGAGAGACCACACCTTCCTTGGTTCAGGATCACGATCACTGCCAGGTTAGCTGCAACATAGAAAAGGATGGAGTGACACCTGTAATACATATATTTGTGCGAGGTTGAAAACAGGAACATGCCATTAAAATCATATTTGTTCGGGGGCTTCTATCTGATAGCCTGACATATTTTCTATGGCACGCTGAATTTGAAACTGACCCTTGTAACAGAAGGATAATTTATGTTTCGAAAGAAATATAAAGGCATACAAGGCGTAGAGCAATAAATATCTCAGATACAATAAAGAGGGCATGGCTTCCGAAATGTAATGAAAATGCAACGATAAAGAGGTATCATAAGCACTATGCTATAACCTACAACTGTCATGGCAAATCGCACAACGACCAACAAAAATTTGGAAATTAAAAATAACATATGAGGCACATCAAAACTGGCGGAACACTTACAAGACTTGTATCCGATTAATTGCTGTAAACGTATTCACTGTTGGAAATTTGCCCTCGAAAAGTTTACTCGAATGAGGAATGTGAACGGCTAAATATTGTTTTCTCATATTATAGGGGGGAGGTTAGCTGCGGCTCAGAGTTCCTCTGACTTCTTCTCCTGATATGCAGATGGGAGCTTGGGAGTTAACCTGAACCATCATTAAAGGCCGATAATGATGTCGCTGCTGTGCATTCGTTCTTACAGTGTGTTTTGAGGTGTTTGGGATAGCAGAACCATCCAGATTCAACAGCTGCCATCGTAGAACAATCTGAAACAACTATTGTGGAAGAGGAGAAACCAAGAACAAGGAGGTGACGTTACAGTTACACAAGATGCCATTTAGACCCCGATCGATATATTGCCTGCAGTTTGGACATAACGCGCTAGGAAGGATGTGAGCATAGTGGGACGAGTGCAGAATTAGATTCCAAGAATGTTTCCTGGGATAGGCATCTTCAGTTATGTGGATAGATTCCAGAGGTCGGGACTGTTCTACTTTGGGAGAAGAAGGATGATAGGGAATTTGAAAGAGTGTTCAAAATCATAAGGGGGCTGCACAGAATATATAGGGAGTGACGGTTTATATTCATAACAAGGATCAAGGTTACACTTGCAACAAGGTTTTCAAAAGAAACAAATTTGATGTGAGAAAGCACTTTTGTCACACAAAGAGTGGTTCGAGTCCAGAATACATTGCCTTCAAGTGTGATGGAGAAACATTCGTTGCTTCTGCTTTCTACTTACGGCTGAATAACTTGAAAATGTCCTGTTTGCCACTTCTCTTTATCCGAAACATTATCCAAACCTCCATGCATGCGCATATATTTCAAACAATCCCACGAATCCTGATCTACTGTATCAATCTTTTGCGTGGAACCTTACGTGATTCCCTTTGTGCATTGAACTGGAAACCTTTATTTTCGACAATCACTACATGATTCAACAGTAATATTGCCCTGTAATTTCCCTGCTCCCCAGTGTCGGATTTAAAGCGAAGCTCAAAGATGCACTGGTGAATCCCACTTTGAACATCCCAGGGAAATGTCTCTGTGCAAATTGTCCAGAAACACTCCCTTCTCCTGGATAATTGCACAACATGTGGGACACTCGCTGAAGTGATTTAAATCGTTAACTTTCCATGGTTCTGACAGTAATGTAACAGAACGATGCTGGGAAAAGGGGGTGAAGGCAATGTTAAAAGTAGGAATCTAAAACATTCTTTCATTTCTTCCGTCGTTTCATTTTTCATTTTTTAAAAAATCTCACTTTCCACCTTTTTTAAAATTCACTACTGTCTCCCCTCCCCGCACCTCAGCACGGCCATCTGTTGCATGTTTCATGTTGTCCTTTGACATTGTGGTTGTCCGCACTGAAGGGGGAATCAGTTGTCTGCAAAGGAATAACCTCATGTCGAGGAACAGAGATGGACACACTTAAAGTGGAAGATGAAACTTCCAAGTGATTTAATCAGTGGACGAACTGAACTTTAACACCAAAAGCAGAAAATGCTGGATAATCATGACAGGTCTGACAGCATCCGTGATAAGAGAGCAGAGATAAATTTTCGAGTCTGGATGACTCTTCGGCAGAGCTGTTGACAATAGAGAATAGGATTTGATACATTCTGCTGTGGTGAGGAAGGGGAGGAGGGGGAGCTGTGAGGACTGTATAGAGAGCCAGTGCTTGGTGGAGAGATTGATAAAGGTGTCCGAGACAAAATGACAAAGCGAATATAAGTCGTGGTGACCATGGATATGAACAGTGTTGATGGCAACCCATTAAGAGATCAGAATATGTAAATAGCAAAGGTAAGAAGTGCGGACAAAACACAATGTCAAATGACAACCTGAAACATGCAACAGATGGCCGTCCTGAGGTGTGGGGAGGGGACACAGTGGCAAAGAAAGAAAGATGGAAAATGAGATTAAGAAAAAATAAAAAATATGTAACAACGGAAGAAATGAAAGTAAAATGCATTGGAAAAGAAAATCAACAGAACTTTAGTATTGGCTTGTAAGTCAACAGCGACGAGTCAAGCCGATCTCATGGAGAATGAAACAGGTAACAGTTCACTGGCTCTTTGTCTATGAGCACACCTCTGCTAATCAGAGTTTACTTTTCCAACAATTAACACCCTTTTCTCATTTATTCGAAATTATCGCTCCCTTCATGATTGGGTATTATTGTCAACTGTCCTGAGAATTCCAAAATGACAAATTTTGGCAGCATATATACGTATTTCTTTGAGCAATAATCTAGACATATTATCCAGTCAAAGTTGGAAATGATACAATTAATATTTGAGACAGAACAGGGATAGATGATCAATGATTCTGGAAATGACAAATGAATTGGAATGATTACCTGGAACTCCGATAGCTGCAAGGACCGGATAGTAAATTGAAAACACCAGACCTTTCGGTGATCCATGCATGTCAGCCTCTGAGATTAGTCAGCAACGAGGTAAAAGTTGGAGTTCTGGGTGCGTTTTTAACTATGCTGAGGCATTGTCTTATTTATATCCGATGTCAGGCTCAAGGGAGTTAATAGGAGAGTTTGATCCTTTGCACTTAATTGACTAATTAAAGTGCATGAACACGCACAGCTGCTCCCATGTTCTTGCTTATTCCTTTCGGAATAGATGGTTTTGCAAATTATTTGTCATGGTTGCAAAGTAAGCCAAGTACATGAAAATTGCTCGGGTGAATTTATTGCATGCTGCACGAAGTGTACTCAGCACAAGTTTTCACAGACCAGAGATTTTATATAGAAAAGCACAATCAACTGTTCTTCCGTGATCACTGGTCTTGCACAAAATGACCCCACATAATATTGGACTGTTCTTTATTTAAAGAAATTGCCCATGCGTTCAATGTGGATTCCTGCTGTTTAGCACACAAAATTTGATGTCTATAGACCCAGTACATCATGCTTACTTACAGTACATTCTTGCCTATTTCATTGTCATTGTTTTCAATGTGAACATTTCAAATTCCACAGATGTGTTCTCGACATGGACAGGTCCTGCTCAATGACTGTAAATTCATTGTATTCTATCGCAGATTAACATTAGTTTCTTTCTGGCTGCAGAAGTTCATATCAGTGCGTCTACATTTAATATGTGTCGTATCGTTCCAGATTTGAACACTGAAGCACTTGAATGAGTTTTTTGGATGCGTAGTCAGGAAGTTGGAGTTCTGGGTGCGTTCTTAACTATGCTGAGGCATTGTCTTATTTATATCCGATGTCAGGCTCAAGGGAGTTAATAAGAGAGTTAGATCCTTTGCAGGATGAGGGCAGTGCAGTCGACGCTGTGTAAATGGAATTTAGCAACGCCTTTGACAAGATACCACATGGTAGGTTGTTGCATGAGGTTAAATCACATGGGATCCAGGATGAGGTAGCCAATTGGATACAAAATTGGCTTGATTACAGAAGTCAGAGAGTGGTTGTAGAGAATTTTGTTTCAAACTGGAAGCCTGAGACCAGTGGTGTGCCTCCGGGATCGGTGCTGGGTCCACTGTTATTTGTCATTTATAATCAATGATTTGGATGAGACTTTAAGAGACATGATTAGTAAGTTTTCAGATGACAGTAAGATGAGTGGCATAGTGGACAGTGAAGAAGGTTATCTCGGGTTACAACAGGATCTCGATAAATTGTTTCAGTGGGCCAATGAAAGGCAGGTGGAGTTTAATTCAGATAAATGCGAGGCGATACAATCTGTTAGATCAAACCAGCGCAGGAGAAACTCATCTAATCATAGAAATCATAGAAACCCTACAGTGCAGAAGGAGGCCATTCAGCCCATCGAGTCTGCACCAACCACAATCCCACCCAGGCCCTACCCCAACATATTTACCCGCTAATCCCTCTAACCGACACATCCCAGGACTCGAAGGGGTAATTTTTAACCTGGCCAATCAACCTAACCCGCACATCTTTGGACTGTGGGAGGAAACTGGATCTCCCAGAGGAAACCCACGCAGACACGAGGAGAATGTGTAAACTCCACACAGACGGTGACCCGAGCCGGGACTCGAACCCGGGACCCTGGTGCTAGTGAAGCAGCAGTGCTAACCACTGTGGTACCGTGCCGCCCTAATGGTTGGGCGTTGGATAGAGTTATAGAACGAAGATATCTAGGACGACAGGTTCATTGCTCCTTGAAAGTAGAGTCACAAATGGACAGGCTGGCGAATAAAGCATTCGGCATGCTTGGTTTCATTGGTCAGAACATTGAATAAAGGTGTTGGGAAGTGTTGTTGAAGTTGTGCAAGGCATTTGTAAGGCCACACTTGGAATACTGTTTACAGTTCTGGTCACCCGATTATAGAAAGAATATTATTAAACTAGAAAGAGTGCAGAAAAGATTTAATCGGATGCTACCGGGACTTGATGGCTTGAGTTATAAGGAGAGGCTGGATAGACGAGGAAACGCACGCAGACAAGGGGAGAACATGCAAACTCCACACAGACAATGCCCCGTGGCCGGATTGCAACCCCTGGTTCCCTTGTGCTGTGACGCGTTGCCACCATGCTGCCCTCCAATTACAAATTATTGTACTTACCAATCGGATTGTCCACACATTCTCTGAATACTGATTATTCACCATTGCAGTTACATTGGAACGAGACACATTGACTATTTAATACTTCAATCTCCCCGCTCACTTTTTCCCTGTGGATGTAATTTCTTAAAAGTGTCAGCTGATTCTGATGGCTCACCATGGAATGGAACGTAGCCCCACTCAGTCAGACTTGTGCTGAGGTGTTTAACTTGCTGACCACGCTGTCAGGTTCATTACCAGTTTGGACGGAATTCTCTGATTTTCATGTTCTTCGGGCTTGGCGAGATGACTCCACAAAGCGTGTTGGCAACTCTGCAGGTTAAGGTCACGGTGGTCTCCAGTAAGTCCTGTTCTATTGGTGGTGGCAGTAGAGTAACTACATGATTGGTCCACCAGGAATCACTTGGGAAGCACAAATGAACGTCAACCAAAGCATCATCTTCAAAATGTGAACACTCTTTCATTTCAAAAATCTAAATTTATATTTGTGACATTTGGCCTCTCACCGTTGTGTTAACACCATCATTATTTGAAGGACAGAGGGTTATAACAATAATAATGGGAAACTCACTAATCCCTGTATATTTCTACCCAGAGTCACTGGTCATGGCAAAACCAAATACCTTTGAAACCAATGGAATGGATACGGATATAATGTTGTTGAATCAAGATATCAACCATTCGGAGAATGATAGCATGTTTGCAGCAGATCAGGAGCTCTGCATATATAGCTCTGCACATATTTCCATGTCTTACAATGAGTGACAACATTACCAGGAAGTTTGTCAATCTCCTTCCTTTAGAGTTTAGCAAATGTTCGGGCGAATTAAATGAAAATTTCTCACAGTGTGAAGAATATCGGTGTCAGTATCACCGCAGCTTCATTCATGAGATAACAATCCCTAATTATTGCTTAACGTTCCCCCTCGTTTTCATTTATATACTTTAAGTAGATAACAAACAATAATGGCTCTAATACTGATCCATCTGGTACACCGCTTTAAACCATACTCCAGTCACTCGAACAACCTTCTACCACTATAATTTCTGTCCTATGACATATTTGCTCCCCTATTTCCCTCTCACTCCTTGGGGGCCTATGATACATTTCCACTAATGTGTCTGTCCCCTTAACATTCCTAAGTTCTAAGCACAATGCCTTGTTTGAAGATCTTTCCAAGATATCATCTCTCCTTACAGCAGTAATTGTCTCCTTGATTAATAGTGCTATCCCACCTCCCTTTTTACACTCTCCTCTGTCTCGCCTGAAGATTCTATACTTGCTGAAGTTTGAATACTGAAACAATTATTTAAAATTATCTTCTCTGATTTGTTGTTGGTGGCAGGTCCTAGGGCAATGGTATGGCCCAGATGCCGACTGTACACAGAGATTATGCTTTGAGATTTCAGATAGTTTGGAAGCATTTGCTGATTTTCAGACATGTCTTAATTTTTACAAAGTATTCTTGCTTAAGTGATTGATCTGGAGATTATAACTATGTTGGGGTGAAAACAAAAATAAACTATTGGGGAATTGAAATTCAGTTTTGCTTCTGTCTCAGCCACGGACAAGAAACATTTCCAAAGCACAGGAATAACGTCTTTCCGGGGGGAAAACATGTCGCAATAACGAATCATTCAGGTTACGGTTTGAAACTGTGAGTAACGCTGGATGTTTCAGCGATGATGAATAGGTTAAGGATTCTGGCACTCTTCGTGTGAGATGGCTGAGGAGGGAAATCTTGTTGAACTAGCGCAGGAGGCGAGACCGCTGATTCCAGGAAAACACATAATGTGGATGAGGAAAGATGTGCCTCTTTCAATGAAGTTGTACGTGTGAAGCTATGCTGTCGTGTGACTCCTAACATAACATTGCTTTCATAAAAGGACCGGGGCTCGACCTGTTTTCAAGGGAGTTGTGGGTTCTTGCAGTTACATAATGCCAGAGATAGTGGACGGACAGCTGAAAAACTTAGTAAGGTATAATTTTGTGACATGTAATCAACAACAAATCCAAAAACATAATTTGTGAAAAAGAATGGCAATGCCGATTACGGTCCTGAATCATCAAATTTCCAGGATGGCACGGTAGTCCAGTGATTAGCACCACTGCCTCACAGCGCCGCGGTGGTATTCCCAGCTTGTCTGTACGGAGCTTACACGTTCTCAACACATCTCCGTGAATTTCCTCTGGGTGCTCTGTTTTTTCCCCCCACAGTCCGAAAGACATGCTGGTTGAGTGCAGAAGCCATAGTAGAAGTTGTGACAATAATAAACATACTTAAAAAAAATAGTATCCTCTAATTGTGATAACTGAATTTATAATAGTGGCCTTTAAACTAGAGAGAAGGTCAAGAGCGACCTGTCGCCGTGTTTCCCATGCGGTCAGACAGTGTCATAAAAATGTATAATATCGAGTTAAGCAATGATACAGCTATTCAATGAAGTTTCTTAAAATATTTGATTTTGATTTGATTCATTATTTTCACGTGTATTAACATATTGTGAAAAGTATTGTTTCTTGCGCGCTATACAGACAAAACATACCATTCATAGAGAAGGAAACGAGAGAGTGCAGAATGCACCATTACAGTCATTGCTCGGGGAGAGAGAAAGATCAACTTAATGCAGGGTAAGTCCATTCAAAAGTCTGACAGTAGCATGGAAGAAGCTGTTCTTGAGTCGGGTAGTACGTGACTTCAGACTTTTGTATCTTTTTCCCGAAGGAAGAAGGTGGAAGAGAGAATGTCTGGGGCGCGTGGGGTCCTTTGCTGAGGCAGCTGGAAGTGTAGACAGAGTCAATGGATAGGAGGCTGGTTTGCATGATGGATTGGGCTATATTCACGGCCCTTTGTTGTTCCTTGCGGACTGGGGCAGAGCAGGAGCCATACCAAGCTGTGATGCAATCAGAAAGAATGCTTTCAAAGAACAAAGAACAAAGAACAGTACAGCACAGGAAACAGGCCCTTCGGCCCTCCAAGCCTGTGCCGCTCCTTGGTCCAACTAGACCAATCGTTTGTATCCCTCCATTCCCAGGCTGCTCATGTGACTATCCAGGTAAGTCTTAAACGATGTCAGCGTGCCTGCCTCCACCACCCTACTTGGAAGCGCATTCCAGGCCCCCACCACCCTCTGTGTAAAAAACGTCCCTCTGATGTCTGAGTTATACTTCACCCCTCTCAGCTTCAGCCCGTGACCCCTCGTGATCGTCACCTCCGACCTGGGAAAAAGCTTCCCACTGTTCACCCTATCTATACCCTTCATAATCTTGTATACCTCTATTAGATCTCCCCTCATTCTCCGTCTCTCCAAGGAGAACAACCCCAGTCTACTCAATCTCTCCTCATAGCTAAGACCCTCCATACCAGGCAACATCCTGGTAAACCTTCTCTGCACTCTCTCCAATGCCTCCACGTCCTTCTGGTAGTGCGGCGACCAGAACTGGACGCAGTACTCCAAATGTGGCCTAACCAGCGTTCTATACAGCTGCATCATCAGACTCCAGCTTTTATACTCTATACCCCGTCCTATAAAGGCAAGCATACCATATGCCTTCTTCACCACCTTCTCCACCTGTGTTGCCACCTTCAAGGATTTGTGGACTTGCACACCTAGGTCCCTCTGTGTTTCTATACTCCTGATGACTCTGCCATTTATTGTATAACTCCTCCCTACATTATTTCTTCCAAAATGCATCACCGCATTTATCCGGATTAAATTCCATCTGCCACCTCTCCGCCCAATTTTCCAGCCTATCTATATCCTGCTGTATTGCCCGACAATGCTCTTCGTTATCCGCAATTCCAGCCATCTTCGTGTCATCCGCAAACTTGCTGATTACACCAGTTACACCTTCTTCCAAATCATTTATATATATCACAAATAGCAGAGGTCCTAGTACAGAGCCCTGCGGAACACCACTGGTCACAGACCTCCAGCCGGAAAAAGACCCTTCGACCACTACCCTCTGTCTCCTATGGCCAAGCCTGTTCTCCACCCATCTAGCCACTTCTCCTTGTATCCCATGAGCCTTAACCTTCTTAACCAACCTGCCATGTGGGACTTTGTCAAATGCCTTACTGAAATCCATATAGACGACATCCACGGCCCTTCCTTCATCAACCGTTTTTGTCACTTCCTCAAAAAATTCCACCAAATTTGTAAGGCACGACCTCCCTCTTACAAAACCATGCTGTCTGTCACTAATGAGATTGTTCCGTTCTAAATGCAAATACATCCTGTCTCTAAGAATCCTCTCCAACAACTTCCCGACCACGGACGTCAAGCTCACCGGCCTATAATTTCCTGGGTTATCCCTGCTACCCTTCTTAAACAACGGGACCACATTCGCTATCCTCCAATCCTCAGGGACCTCACCCATGTCCAAAGAAGCGACAAAGATTTCCGTCAGAGGCCCAGCAATTTCACGTCTCGTCTCCCTGAGCAGTCGAGGATAGATGCCATCAGGCCCTGGGGCTTTGTCAGTTATAATGTTCCCTAAAAAACCTCACACTTCCTCTCTTGTAATGGAGATTTTCTCTAACGGGTCAACACCTCCCTCCGAGACACTCCCGGTTAACACGCCCCTCTCCTTCGTGAATACCGATGCAAAGTATTCATTTAGGATCTCCCCTATTCCCTTGGGTTCTAAGCATAATTCCCCTCCTTTGTCTCTGAGAGGTCCGATTTTCTCCCTGACAACTCTTTTGTTCCTAACGTATGAATAGAATGCCTTAGGATTCTCCTTAATCCTGCCTGCCAAGAACATCTCGTGACCTCTTTTTGCCCTTCTAACTCCCCGTTTGAGATCTTTCCTACTCTCTCTGTATTCCTCCAGAGCTCCATCTGTTTTCAGTTGCATGGACTTAACGTACGCCTCCCTTTTCATTTTAATCAGATCCTCAATTTCTCTGGTTATCCACGGCTCTCGAATCCTACCTTTCCTATCTTTCCTTTTTACAGGCACATGCCTATCCTGCAGCCTTATCAATAGTTCCTTAAATGACTCCCACATGCCAGACGCGGACTTACCCTCGAACATCCTCTCCCAATCAACATCCACCAATTTGTGCCTAATCCGGCTATAGTCAGCCTTCCCCCAATTTAGCACCCTGCCCGTAGGACAGCACTCATCCTTGTCCATTACTATCCTAAAGTTAACAGAGTTGTGGTCACTATTTGCCATATGTTCCCCTACCGAAACTTTGACGACCTGACCGGGCTCATTTCCCAGAACTAGGTCCAGTATAGCCCCCTCTCTAGTCGGGCTATCTACATACTGTTCCAAAGAACCCTCCAGTACGCATTTTACAAATTCCTCCCCGTCCGGTCCCCCAGCTCTAAGCACTTTCCAGTCTGTGCCAGGGAAATTAAAGTCCCCCACTACAACAACCCTATGTTTTCTGCACCTATCCAGAATCTCCTGACATATCCTTTCCTCCACTTCCCGTGGGCTGTTGGGTGGTCTGTAGTACACCCCCAGCATAGTGACTGCACCCTTCCTGTTTCTGAGTTCCACCCACAGCGACTCAGTACATGACCCCTCTAAGTTGTCTACCCTCTGCACCGCAGTAATATGCTCCTTAACTAATATCGCTACTCCCCCACCTTTTTAGCCCCTCCTCTTTCTCGCCTAAAACACTTATACCCCGGAATATTCAGCTGCCAGTCCTGTCCTTCTTTTAACCAAGTTTCCGTCACCGCAACCACATCCAAATTCCGCACAAGCATTAAGGCCCTAAGTTCGTCTGTTTTACCCGTTACACTCCTCGCATTGAAGCAGATGCACTCCAGACCTCCAGGCCCAGTCAGGTCCTCCTCCTCCAGAGTGCTCCTCTTCTTAGCTCGCCTTGCCCTGGCCCCCAGCTCGACCCCAGCCTCAGTATTTACTGACCTCCTGTTTTGTTCCCCACCCCCCTGCCACACTAGTTTAAATCCTGCCGAAACACTCTAGCAAAACTCCCAGCCAGGATATTTGCTCCCTTCCAGTTAAGGTGTAACCGATCCTTTCTGTACAGTTGCCATCCTGACTTGAAGATTTCCCCGTTATCTATGAATTTAAAACCCTCCCTCTTGCACCAGTCCTTTAGCCACGCGTTCAACTGTAGAATCTCCCTGTTCCGAGCCTCACTTGCACTAGGCACCGGGAGCAGTCCAGAGATTGCTACCCTGGAGGTCTTACTTTTTAGCCTAGCACCCAACTCCCTGAATTTCTCTCGTATGACCCCCCTGCTCTTCCTACCTACATCATTTCCCCCAATGTGTACAATCACATCCGTTTGACTACCTTCCTTTTTAAATATGCTTCCTACCCTCTCGGAGACATCCAGTACCCCGGCACCAGGGAGGCAGACTACAATCCTGGATTCTCGTTCAGTCCCACAGAAGCGCCTGTCCGTGCCACTAACCATTGCGTCCCCCACAACTATCGCTCTCCTAAACCCCTTCTTTCCCTTCCGGACCCCTGAGCCTGTCTCCGTGGAGGCGATCTGGTCCTCGTGGCTTACCCCTGGAGGGTCATCCCCCTCCACAGAATCCAAAACAAGATACCTATTTTGGAGGGGGACAACCACAGGGGATCCCTCCACAGACTGCTCACTCCCTTCCCTTCTCCCATCTGTTGCCCATTCCTTTCTTTTATGGGAGACTGCCACTGGGGTACTTTCTGGCACATCACCCTTCTGACTATTACCCCTCCTAACTGTGACCCACGTGTCATCCTTCCGAGACCCTGGTGTCACTACCTGACTATAACTTTTATCTATTACTCGCTCATTTTCCCTAACTAAACTGAGTTCATCGAGCCTCAGCTCCAGCTCCCTTACACGATCCTTCAGGAGATGCAGTTCCACACATCTGGCACAGATATGGACTTCCGGGAGGCAAGTTGTCTCCAGGAACTCCCACATCCCACACCGAATGCAGTATCCTGGCCTCCCACTCATACCAGCCATGTCCTTTTTAGTTTTTGGGAGATAAAACAAAAAAGGGGGTGTAACAGAAGAAAAACAAACAACCTTCCTCGCCTTCGCCGAAGCCCTGTGAGCCAAAGCCCTTATAGCTCACACTCTGCTTCCCACACACTCCACTGCCCGCTCCCGACGCTGCCCGCTGTATACTGCAGCCTACCTTTTATACTTCACGCGCTTAAAAAACCCTTCCCAAACTCCTTAGCAGCCCACTTCCAGTTTTCACTTTAAACTTAAAATTCTACTGCAAAAGTAAAGGCCAAAAATAAAACACACACTTAGCTGACTAATTAAATAAATAAACAATTCAATTAATCTCTCACCAGCACTGCTGCCTCCAATCACTCCCTCTCAGCTTGCTCCAGTGGAACAATGAGGAGGACCCTCCCAGGTAACTGACTTTTAAAGTTAAAATAAAAACCCTTCCCAGACTCCTTAGCAGCCCACTTCCAGTTTTCACTTTAAACTTAAAATTCTACTGCAAAAGTAAAGGCCAAAAAGAAAACAACACACTTAGCTGACTAATTAAATAAATAAACAATTCAATTAATCTCACACCAGCACTGCTGCCTCCAATCACTCCCTCTCAGCTTGCTCCAGTGGATCAATGAGCCTTCTCCTTCATCCTTCTCCTTTCTGCCCTCCATGGGACTCCAGAGGAAAGGCAATGTGATTCACTCTTAACTGCCCTCTGAAATGGCCCAGCAAAATACTCAGTTCAGAGGGAAATAGGGATGGACAACAAATGCTGGCATTGACAACAATATATGTATTGCATTAGCAGCATTTCAAGAAATGATTAATTCTCATTTTGTTTCATTTCATGTCAAACAGGGTGACATCGTCTGGTGTCTTAATATTTAAAACCTCAACCTTTCAACAGTTCAAACAGGTAAGATTCAGTCAGAGAAAAGTGAACCACTGTGATCCAAAACTAGGTTTTTTAGTTGCTGCGAATCCCACCTCAAAACAGAAAATGTTGGAAGCACTCATCAGCTTCAACAGCTTCTGTGGAGAGGGAAAGAGAGTGAATGATTCAGGTTGCTGACCTTTGACCCTAACTGGAAAAAAGTAGTGATTGAATGGTTTACAAACAAGTACAGAGTCAAGGAAAATAGAGAGGGAGAGGAGGAAAGAACAACGGTCTTTTGATCGGATGGAAGACTGGAGTGATTGAATTACAATGGAGATGATTATTGTTCCCACTGACACAATCTCGCAGATCTTGATTTAAATCTCATAATAAATAAGAACAAAACCTCTCGCTGAGTTCAGCGCTGAATTCCCCGCCTTCCAGTGAACTGGAGGCAGTTTTCAGTCAGAAACCCACAACTGTGAGATGAACAACGCAGAAAGGAGAAAGACTCAGTTTGAGCGGTGACACTTCTGGAGGAACGGAGATCTGGAATTCACTCAGGAATGAGGCAAAGTTTAAAAATCAATGTCGCCCAACGTGGGGCTCGAACCCACGACCCTGAGATTAAGAGTCTCATGCTCTACCGACTGAGCTAGCCGGGTACATGCATTCAAATCATTTCCATAACCTAAAATGCATGGCGACAAATACGGTTTTTCCAACTGGTGTCTTCAGCTTATTCTGATTTCAAACTACAATGAATCCACCGACAGAATCCGCAAATTTCCTATCCATTCCTCTCAATCATTAATTACATTATTCACATCTTCCAATTCTTAGCTTCACCTATCCCAAATATTCCAAACTCCTCTTACATCATTCTCCTTATTTTTCTTTGTTCTTAATAATTTAGCTCGGGGTGGAGGGAACTCAACACTTACACTGTCTAACTGTTTCCCAGTTTCAGCCTTTTCAATAAGATCACCTCTGATTATTCTTAACTCCAGAGCGAACAGACTCATCCCACTGATTCTCTCCTCGCAGGAGAAACGCAGAAATCAATCCAGTGAACCTCGGTTACACACAGACAGCGACATAATGGACAGAGCAAGGAGCAAAAGATGTCAACGTAATAAAAACATAGTCAGAGAGTCTGAGGGAGATATATCGAGACAATTAAAAACAGAAATAGCGAGTGGGGTAGAAATCCACAACCCACGAATGAATAACAATAATCATACAGCCAGCTGTCTCAACCAACAAATATGGGGTCCTCTAAACTGGTGAACAGAGATAAAGTGAATGGCCATAAGCGTATTAACCTTTTAATGTCTTGATTTTCTTGTGTGAGTGTTGTGTTGATAGATTGCCTGCACTGTGTGCTCAGGTTCTCAAACCAAATCGCACCGTTTGCACTGAAAATACATAGATAAATCCTATGACTTGTCCAATACGAAACAACAGCTGATTGAGGGATCGAGCCCGGCATGTGAACCCGAGATCGCTGATACGTTTGTAGATGTTTACTCGCCAGGTCTGAGTCATACCTCTCGTCCAACGAGCCGCTGCTGAGGGTGCTGTTCAATGAAAATATTTCCATTGACATCCAAAGCTGCTCAGACTTCTGCAGTGAAAGGTGAAAATGCTGGAAAAACTCAGAAAGCCAGACAGCTTGTGTGCACAGGAAAACAAATCTTATATTTTAGCTCCATAACCTTTCATTGGGAATAACTGGGAATTTTAAGAAATGTAGGAAGTTTTAAACAAGTGTTAGCCAGCCGCATAACAAGAGGGTGTAAATCAGGAGAGATTAAATGAGGGAAACAAAGAATTTTAAAGAAATTACATCACAGAATGGGGCCATTCCTAAGTCCCTTAATGGACTCAGTTGTGGTGTGGATGAAGGGGAACCTGTGGATGTAATGTACATAGATTACATTGGAGCCAACGTGATGAGTTGGTGTGTTTTGAAAATTGAAAGTTACACGTAGGAACATAGAATTAGGAGCAGAAGTGGGCAAATTCAGCGCTTCGAGCCTGAACCGTCATGCAATCAGTTCATGATTGATCTCTCCCTGTTCTCAAATCCACCTCCCTACCTGTTCCAATATCCCCTCATCCCTTTAATTATCAGGAATATGTCTGTCTCTTTCTTGAAATCATTTAATGATTCTGACTCAACCGTGCTATGGGGCAATGCATTCCACAAATTCACGACCCTCAGTGAGAAGCAGTTCCTCCTCATCTCAGTTTTAAATCTACCACCTCTCAACCTATACATTTGACATGGTGTTCCCGATTGCGCATAAGAAAAAAGATTTTACTTTCTTCAATCCTATTTAGAATTTTATATACCACGATCACTTCAGCATCTTGTGGGAGTATTTCACCTCACTGTCGATTTTATGTCCCAGCAAGCACAATTGGTGTTGTCATTAGCTGAAGCAGTCACTGATGTTCCATCCAAACTGGACACATTCAGGGATATATGGTAAGTCATATTGAAAAACACAGTTCACCCGTGACCCTGGGAGTCCAGTGGGTTGTATTCAGTACTCCCCAGTGTTGTTTGTTTTCACTTCCCGCTCAGGAAACGATTATTTATAGCTCGCGGCAAACTATTAAAAAATAACCTGATTTACCATCTGATCGAAAGCAGATCTACTAATATCAGCCGAGTGAGTTTTGCAAGTCGACATCACAGCTGGAAATGTCACATGTGCAACAGGTCAAGAACAAACACAGTAGCAAGAAAGATGGTGATAGGCTGGAAAGCGCTGACAATAGAGGTAGTGATGTAAGGTAACATTTGGATGGTAAATTGTTCAGGTTTTGGCGTTCACACTGAATTATTCAACTTTTCCCTCACTCTGCAACGAAAATATTTGGAAAAAGTTCTCTCCAGTTTCGAAGTGAAATTAATAACTGTAAGTGGAATGTCTGTTGTATGTTGTCACTGATTGAACGTGTCACTGGGCTGGAAACAGAAAGTGCCATGTTGCAACAGAGACTTGCTTGTGGTGAATGTAGTCTGGCCTGGCGCGAAAAGTAAAGCAACACATGCAGTGTGTGTAAAGCAAGTTGTAAAACAGGCGAAAATCAGCTGGTCTGGTGGTTAGAGTCTGACACTTTCACTGCTGTTTGGATTGGTGGTCAGGTAATGGAGATTTGTTTCTCTCATCCAAACCGTAAAAACAAGTGTCAGTTATTGTCTGGTGGAACATATAAAACACAATCTCGCCTCGTGTCCTGAAGTGAAGACTGAGCAAATTCAAAAAGAGGGTTTTTTTGGCATTTCTGGCAGGATATTGGGAACCAGACAAGGTTAAGGGCAGTTTAAATGGTGCTGGTTCTTCACTGCAACTCATTCTGTTTCTGACTGGATGTGATTCCTGCTTGTTACACAGTTCAGGATAAATTGATTCAGTGAAGGAGCAGGCTCAAGCCAACTGATGGACTGTCGCAGCTCCTTTGTTGATAATTTCAATGACAATACCAGTAAAGGATACAGTTGCTGACGTGGTAACGTAGCCGAGTAATCTAAGCCAGTAGCTGAAAGTCCAGTTACGATGGAGTTGTTGTTTCGACTGCAGCCACTGCCAGAATGGGCTTGCGTTTTGGTCCCTGCAGCTGAAGTCCAGCATTTCAGATTGAATGCAAGAGTTTGTGTTGTGTCGTATTTGCCATGAAGAAAGAGGAGCGACAGAGCAATGTAAACAGTTGTTGAGGTAAAGGAACGAGTGCGGAAGGAGTGGAGCAAATTATCGTGGATTCTGGAATCGGAAACAAAAAGATAAAATGCTGGAAAACCTCACCAGCATCTGTAAGGAGTGAAGAAAGCTGGCATTTCGAGTCCAGATGACCCTTTGTCAAAGCTGGGAAGAGTGGAGTTGCTCCGATAGAGAATATAAACGGCAACACCGGTTGAATGGTTGTCTGTCGAAATAAACAGCAGGATTGCAAACATTGAGACTGCAGTCTCGGCCCAGGGGATGTATTGGGATTTTCAAACTGAGGTTCAAGTCCTGTCATGAGCGCTTCCCGTCATTCCTCATTGTGACTTTTTTTAAATTGAAAGTTATTGGAAATGAAGCAATGGGTGCAGAGATGATGAACTCCTGCAAAATTGTCACATCACCGTCACTGAGGGTCCAGTGATCAGCGTCGGCGCCGTGACGCGTTTTGGATTCCCAGTCACGGAGTGAGTACATTTTTGTTCATTTCTTCATTTAATAAAAGCAGCGTCCGTGAAGGGAACAACAAGCTAAATCTTCCAGCTGGATGAACTTGTATCAGAGATGGAAAAATCAGAGATGTAACATTGACGATAAACTCTGAAGAAGAACCACATGACACACACAACATACATGTCAAGTACATACACAATACACATGTCAAATCATGTCACTTTCAACTTCTATCTTTTAACTTCTGGCTCTCCACCTCAGACATTTCCACATTCATCAAAAATCTCCGTCCTCAAACCCGATCCTGGTCCTCGATCCAGGGACAATGCTGCACTTTCTGGAAGCTTGTTGCAGCATTTGGTTCCATAGCTCAGTGGTAAGAGCACTGGTCTTATACACCAGGGGTCGCGAGTTAAATTCTCGCTGGAGCCTGTGGGCGAAGTTTAGCTTCGAGAAGCTGTCGGAAAGGGGAAGAAACTCCGTAAAAATAGAGAGCTTTGATGAGTGGAGGCGCAGATCGGCTGTCGCTTTGGAAAGCGAATAGATATTTCCTTCTTCGTAAAAAAAAAATAGAAAGAGCAAGACATATTTGAAGAGCTGAACAAGGTAAGTGTCGATATTGAGCAGAGAATAGATGCGTTTGTACAAGGAATGCATAAATCTGGCATGTGCAGGCAATGATTGGAAGGAAAATTGCATTTTGGTGTTTATTGACGGCAGACTGGAGTCCAAGTATAATGAGGTGTTGCTGAAGTTGCACATGGTTTTGTTGAGACCACATGTTGAATATTCTGTGCAGATATGATATTCACATTTAATAAAGGATATGTTTACATTGGAAACGGTGCAGATAAGGTTCAGCAGATGATCCCTGGGATGATGGAGTTGTCGTATGATGAGAGGCTGAGTAAATTGGGCTGAAAGTCTCTGGAGTTTGGAAGAATGAGAGGCGATTTCATTAAACCTACACACGTCTGATTGGGTTTGACAGGGTGGAGACTGAGATTTCTTCTGCTTGTCGGGAAATCTAACCCACGGCAGTACAGTCTCAGGAAAATGGGCTGATCATTTCGGCCTAAGATAAGGAGAAATTACTTCACTGAAATGGTTGTGAATCTTTGAAATTCTCAATGCCAGACAGTTATGGAAGCTCCATCATCGAATACATTTAACGTTGGGATAGACAGGTTTCTGGCCTCTCGGGGAATTCAGGGATATGGGGAGCTGGTGAAAAACTGAGTTGTACCCCAAGATCAGCCATCACGGTGCTGAATTTCGGGAACACGCTCGATGGACCGGGTGGTCTACTCCTGCTCCTATTTATTGTGATCATGTGTATGATCAAGCTAGTAATTCATGTTAAAATAAAAACGGAAAGTGCTGGAAGTTCTCAGCAGGTCTTGCAGCAAATGTGAAGCGGACAGAGAGTCAAGGTCCTGAGTCTAATATGGCTCGTTTTAAACTAGTAACTGAGTGTGAGTTACAACAATTAGCACAATATCGAGACAGGGAATTGAATTGACTCCAGGCAGTGAAAGCCCTGAATTTAAACTCCTGTATTATTTCGGCAGTAAGCTTGATCTGGAAACTTACCTGCCAATTGAAAGTGTGGAGGTTTGAGAGCACCCCGAGCCAAATGGACTCCCGCTATTCCTGTTTCTGCTTATATTTCCGACATATATTTACTTTGTGCCCTTCTGCAACAGTGAAACATTGTCCAAACTTTGCCAGTCTTGCTGTTATTCAGTAAATTACCAGACTGTTATGACACAGAGGCTCATCCCCTTTATCTCACATCGTAATCTGGAAAAACTATTTGTGAAACTGCTAACTGTTTTTTATTAACGTTCAGAGGCTTATTAATGATAAAAATGCCTGTCATTCACTTTGAGTGAATAATTAACAAAATATTTTATTCAAATAACCAAGAACTTGAAGTAAACAAGTAAAACATGTTAATTAAGGTACGGTTCGACTGAAATGCTGTACAAATAATACTAGGAACATTCATTACCAAAACTGTAATCACAGAATTTCAGTCACTCTCAAAGAAATAATACAAGCAGCCTCGATGGGATTCAGAAGATTTTGGAGTTCTTCAGTAGTTCAGTAGTGTCTGTAAGGTTTTTCTAACTCCGTATCCTTCTGTTAGATAGTTTTCTTAAGCGAATTTTAATCTGTCAGGGGTGGAGAGCTGCTGTCGAAGCACATGTTTTTTTGACTGGCTGCCCTGGTCTCTGGAGATGGTCACCTAAGATATTATCGAGCGATGGCTGTTCCTCTGGCCTTTTTTGACCTGATGTGGAGATGCCGGCGTTGGACTGCGGTAAACACATTAAGAGTTTTAACAACACCAGGTGAAAGTCCAACACGTTTATTTGGTAGCAAATGCCATTAACTTTCAGAGCGCTGCAGCTTCGTCAGATAGAGTGGATATCTACTCGCAAACAAGGCACACAGAGACAGAAAATCAAGTTACAGAATACTGATTAGAATGCCAATCCTTACAACCAACCTAGTCTCAAAGATACAGACAATGTGAGTGGAGGGAGCATTAGGCACAGGTTAATGAAATGTGTATTGTCTCCAGACAGGAGAGCCAGTGAGATTCTGCAAGTCCAGGAGGCAAGCTGTGGGGGTTATCGAAAGTGTGACATGAATCCAATATCCCTGTTGAGGCCGTCCTCATGTGTGCGGAACTTGGCTATCCATTTCTGCTCAGCGACTCTGCGCTGTCGTGTGTCGTGTTGGCCGCCTTGGAGAACGCTTACCCGGAGATCAGAGGCTGAATGCCCGTGACTGCTGAAGTGCTCCCCCACAGGAAGAGAACAGTCTTGCCTGGTGATTGTCGAGCGGTGTTCATTCATCCATTGTCGCAGTATCTGCATGGTTTCCCCAATGTTCCATGCCTCGGGACAGCCTTTCCTGCAGCGTATCAGGTAGACGACGTTGGCCGAGTTGCAAGAGTAGGTACCGTGTAGCTGGTAGATGGTGTTCTCACGTGAGATGATGGCATCCGTGTCGATGATCCGGCACGTCTTGCAGAGGTTGCTCTGGCAGGGTTGTGTGGTGTCATGGTCCCTGTTCTCCAGAAGGCTGGGTAGTTTGCTGCGGACAATAGTCTGTTTTAGGTTGTGTGGTTGTTTGAAGGCAAGAAGTGGGGGTGTGGGGATGGCCTTGGCGAGATGTTCGTCTTCATCAATGACATGTTGAAGGCTCTGGAGGAGATGCCGTAGCTTCTCCGCTCTGGGGAAGTACTGGGCGACGAAGGGTACTCTGTCCACCGTGTCCCATGTTTGTCTTCTGAGGAGGTCGGTGCGGTTTTTCGCTGTGGCGCGTCGGAACTGTCGATCGATGAGTCGAGCGCCATATCCTGTTCTTATGAGGGCATCTTTCAGCGTCTGGAGGTGTCTGCTGCGATCCTCCTCATCAGAGCAGATCCTGTGTGTATGGAGGACTTGTCCGTATGGGATGGCTTCCTTAACGTGTTTAGCGTGGAAGCTGGAGAAGTGGAGCATTGTGAGGTTATCTGTGGGCTGGCGGTATCGTGAGGTGCTGAGGCGAGCGTCCTTAATGGAGATGCGTGTGTCCAAGAATGCAACCAATTCCGGAGAGTAGTCCATGGTGAGTCTGATGGTGGGATGGAACTTGTTGATGTCATCATATAGTTGTTTCAGTGATTGTTCACCACGAGTCCAAAGGAAGAAAATGTCATCGATGTATCTAGTGTATAGCATCGATTGAAGGCCCTGTGCGGTGAAGTCGTCTTGGTCGAACCTGTGCATGAGGAGGTTGGCATTTTGAGGTACGAATTTGGTCCCCATGGCTGTTCCGTGTGTCTGGATGAAGAACTGGTTGTTGAAGGTGAAGAAATTGTGGTCCAGGATGAAGCGGATGAGTTGTAAAATTGCATCTGGAAACTAGCAGTTGTCGGTGTTGAGTACTGAGGCCGTTGCAGCAATGCCATCGTCGTGGGAGATGCTGGTGGTAGAGCGCCGAGACATCCATTGTGACGAGGAGTGCTCCTGGTTCAACTGCTCCATGTGTGTTGAGTTTCTGGAGGAAGTCCGTAGTGTCGCGACAAAAGCTGGGGGTTCTTTGTACAATGGGTTTCAGGGTGTCCTCGACATAGCCGGAGAGGTTCTCGCACAGGGTCCCATTGCCCGCTACGGTGGGACGGCCGGGTGTGTTTGCCTTGTGTATCTTTGGGAGGCAGTAGTGATCTCCAACGCGGGGAGTACGTGGGATGAGAGCACGGAGCGTGCTCTGAAGGTCCGGATTAAGGGTTTTGATCGGAGTGCTGAGTTGACGGGTGTGTTCTTTGGTCGGATCTGTGGGTAACTGTCTGTAGTGTTCCTCGTTGTTCAGTTGTCCGTACACTTCTTTGCAGTAATCCGTTCTGTTCAGTATGACAATGGCCTCTGAGTGCGGAATTGTCTCCTCAACTCAGTCCTAAATGGTTGACACACCATCCGGATAATATGAGCCCAGTTAAAAGCACTCCAGACTCCAGCAAGAGGCGGGGGAGGAGTGGGGGTGGGGGTTGGACGGGGTGTTGCGGGGGGCGGGGGGGGGGGGGGTGGGGAGGGTCGGTGGAAACAAGCTCTCAGCATGTACACTGTCAAACAGTATCGCCGTTCCAGACTTTTCAATGGGATTACATTTCATTATTCCAAACCCCAGGGAGAACAAGGCAACAGCAATGAATCTCTCCTCCAAGGGCAACTGCCTCATCACAACAATCAATCCAGTGAATCTTGGTTACACAAACAGCGCGAGAATAGAGGGAAATAAGAGCAAAGTATGGAAAGTTGACAGAGGCACAAAGAGAGACTCAGACAGTGAAAGAGACTGATGTCGATACACAGAGACAGATATAGACAGTGAGTGGGGGAGTCAGCCACATCCAATGAATGAATAACAACGTAGACAAAGCCAGCTGCCGGAGTCCAGAAGCATTGGGTCGTTGAATCGTTGACTCGGGACAAAGAGGATGTTCAACAGCAGAGTCAACTTTTGAAAACATCTCGAATTATTTGAGAGGAAGTTTCCCAAACCAAACCGTGTGTAAACTCATCCTTACCTGTCCACGGCAAAGAAATGAGCAAGACTTCGCCATTGCAAAGAACAACAGGGCTTGTCTGGGATTTGAACCCAGGGCCTCTCGCAAACTTGCAAAGCACAACACACAAAGCGAGAATCATGCCCCGAGACCAACGAGCCACTGCTGCAAGATCGGCTCCAATACAGATAATATATTTCCATATCAATCTGATCTGACAACTGCAGTGCAAGTGGGAAGCGCTGGAAAAACTCAGGAAGCCAGGCAGCATGTGCACACAGGGAAAGGAATCTCCTCTTACACCTGCATAACTTTTCTTTTCAACTGGTAAAGGTTGGAAATGTAGGAAGTTTTAAACAAGTGAAATCCAGGAGGTAGAAAGCATAACAACAGGAAAGGGCTCTGATAAGGTACAATTCAGGAGTGATAAATGAACAAGTACTGTGTTGTCCATGGCCTGAGAGTGAGGAAAGCAGAGTATCACAGAATGTCTGCACCGCAGCATGAGACCATTCACAAGATCTTTGAAGCAGTCACGTGTCCTGTGGATAATAGGGAGCCGGTGGGTGTACTGTACAGTGATTACACAGGAGCTGCAGTGATGAGGTTGGTGGATTTTGGTGATTGAGAGGAACACATGAGCAGCTTGTGTGACTATTTCACCTCATTGCCGCTTTTATACGGCAGCGAAAAGTAATCGTTGTTGCCACTAGATGAAGGACGAACTTATGTTCAACCTGAACAGAACATTTTGAAAGAGAGACTTGCCTCTGGTGGAAATAGATCTGAGATGAAAATAATGAAATATAAAATGAAGTAAATTAGATTAAACATCCAACGTACTAGAAATATTGGGACGTCCAACCTATTAGAAATATTGGGTTTACAGTAAGTGACATGAACTGAAGCTGTGATCGCAGATATAGAACTGGGACCACCATCACACCGAGTGAATCGGCTGTCTGTTTAAATGTTGATCAAAGAAAACTTTTCATCATCTTGCACAATGGAACATACGGGAACTCAGTCAATAAGCACCTTTCACTCACAAATAACAGAAAAGGTCAATTTGATCTCGCAACTTTCAGCCTTTTGCCATCTTCTGTAAATGCACCATGAACAATTAGAAAGTAAGTGAATAGAGTTTGTGATGGTAAAAGAAAAACGCGTTCACACCCTTGGTGTACGTAAGCACAGTGACGCACACAGAGGAGCAAACATAAGTATAGACCACGCGAGACAGAGGACTAACGAGCGACAAAACGGAAGCTTGGCATTAAGGGAGTATAGCTTAGGGGTAGAGCATTTGACTGCAGGTCACGATGTTTCTGCATTCAAATTGAATGCCTGCTTCCGCGCTTAATTGATTTGTTTTCAATTAAAACTGCCCTTCATTGACTGGAAAGTGCTTTGTGACGTCCGCAGGTCGGGATAGGTTCTATATAAATGCAATTATTTCATGATCTTCATTCCAAGTCCTCTGTTACTGAGCCCAGTCAGTGGGAACAGTCTGTCCTTCCCTGCTCTTTCAAACGGCCCTTTTCCATGTTAGGAGAAGGGATTAACCATTACACCACAACAACACTGTGGGGTAAAATAATGAAATATACATGTTTAGATTTGTAAACGATGCCATCATTTGGTCCTTCTGTGTCAGGTTTGGTGAAAATTGAATTGGCGTCTTACTTGCAGCCAACACGCTGTCACCCTGATTTAGGATGCCTTGTAGGTTCCAGCTGTGTCAGTCTCTGTGGCGCAATTGGTTAGTGCGTTCGACTGTTAACCGAAAGGTTGATGGTTCGAGACCATCCAGAGACGGCGTTTTCAGTTTTTTTCCCTCTCCATCTGCTTTCATTGTCTCTCGGTTTTTGAGTGTCACTGAGTCCTTGGGCAACATTTAAAAAAAAAACTTATCGTGTGTTTCTGCCTCTACTGTTAGCCGACGTTAGTTTATTGAACATTTATCTCTGACATATTATTTGTAATAATTTATATATTTCAAAATTATTAAACTCAATAACTGAACTCGAAACTTTAACCTATGTTTGATCTTGGGTTTCCATTTTCCTGCCCATTCCTCTTCTTTCTCAGATAGATCAGGAATCTGTCTGTCCCAACCTGAAATGTGTTCAATGAGGGAAATACACAGCAAGTCGGCAAAGATCAGTGGAATGAGGACTGAGTTAAACTTTCACCAGAATGCTGCTTTTATAATTGAAAAGTCCTGAGATTGAGAGCAGAGAGTTCACATTTGAGGCGTTTCAGTTCTTTGAGAGACGAATGCCTGCCGTGTTTTACAAGGTACGTTTTCACAGGATCAGTAATGATGAGGCTGGTGGGTTTTGGAAATTGAAAGTTACACGTGAACAGCTTGTGGGACTATTTCATTTATCATTGCCGTCTTGCCGTTTTATGTTCTGATAAAACCTGTATTTATAATACAAGCATGAGATGGTGGAAATTCTCAGCAGGTTTGGTAGAATCTGTGCACACGCATCAAATTTTAAACACTTCCATGTGTCACCTGTGTTCCTGAAGTATACTGATCCTTGTGTTCAAAAAAAGTTGATAAAAACTTTTCAAAGCAGCTGCCCCATCTCTAAGTGTTATTAAATATCAAGGAATCACATTATCTCACAGCCATGTGGCATTTACACTCCCCCAATGCTTGAATAATATTCTGCAACTGCATTCATGGAGAAAGAGATAAAATTCGGGACAAATGTTATTTTCTGAATCTTATGTTAGATCAATGACTCTGGCACATGGCAAAGGTTTGCAACCGAATTATATTTCAATAAAACAAGGATTTAAATTGCAATCAGACTGCACGGTTTGATATTCTCGGCCGGTCACATTGGTCATGAGCAGAGTTTCTGGATTGTCGGAGTTAACATGTTCATTTCATATACGATGAGTTCCCCGATTCAAAATAAGGTCGAAACATTATCGAAATTAATATTTTTTTGAATTTTCCCCGATTCTTGATCGCTGTTGCATATGAACTGGATTGGAGCAGACAAAATGTAAATTTGTTCTTTACCATTTATTGGAAAAGAATACCCTCAGCAAAGTCGCCGCTGGCATACTGTTGCTTTTCTGCTTCCACTGTCACACTCACGATGCAGCTGATGCAGGCTGATGGATTAGCCATGGCAAATGAGTGATGTTCCGGTTCGACAGTGGCAAAAGTGCCTCAGCAAGGTACTCTGGGCTTACATTTTCTGGTTAATGTTTCAGCCATTCATGACTGAGATATGGAGATATTTCTTCACTCCAAGGCTTGTGAATCTTTGGAATTATTTGACTTATTATTGTCACATGTATTAGCATACAATAAAAAGCATTGTTTCTTGCGCGCTGTACAGACAAAGCATACCGTTCATAGAGAAGGAAACGAGAGAGTGCAGAGTGTAGTGTTACAGTCATAGCCGGGATGCTAGAAATTGAATTGAAGCATTGTGAGAGAGTTTAAAAGAGTTAGAATGAAGTTTTAGAAGCATAGAACGAGAGTAAAAGATAGAGTTAGAAGGTATGCTGGGCACAGCTTCCAAGAGTTCACCTCGCTCGGACGCCATCTTGCATCAATTCTGTAGCGGCACAGAGGTCTGTGAATCTTCAGTTGATGAAGACTTTGAGGTGGAGAGTTGTTGGAATCTAAGTGAATGAAGGGCTGTTGGTATAAGCTGGGAAATTGGGATTGAGGCTGTGGATCTGCCTTGATTCAGTCATGGAGGAGGCTCAATGGTTCATGTGACCCAATTCTACTCCATTGATGCTGTTCATTGGCAATACCAGATACGGCATCAATAGGTTCTGCTGGTACCATTGATGAGCTCAGGGCAGTAATGATGTGGAGTTTCCGGCGCTGGACTGGGGTAGGCACAGTAAATAATCTCACAGCACCAGGTTAAAGTCCAACAGGTTTATTTGGTAGCACAAGCTTTCGGAGCACGCCCCTTCATCACGTGAGTCACCTGATTCGGACAGTGCTCCGAAAGTTCGTGCTACCAAATAAACCTGTTGGACTTTAACCTGGTGCTGTGAGAGAACTGACTGGGCAGTGATAGTAGTTGAAGCGTGTGATCGAATCTCATCCAGTTCCTTAACTTTATGAAATACCTTTGTTATCACACAAATTCCAACGGAACGCAAATGTAAATTATTGTTTGCAATTGATGGGTTTGTGGAACCAGTTTCCTTGAATCATTGCATCGCAATGTTTCTGTGGTGTAGTGGTTGTCACATTCGCCTTACACACGAAAGATCCCTGGTTTGATCGCGGCAGAAATACTTTCATCATAAACAGAAAAGGTTGGAAGGTCTAATGAGACATGACAGCATCTGTGGAGAGAGGAAAGAGCCAAATTTTCAAGTCTGGATGACCCTTCGTCAGAGCTCCGGACTCGAAACGATGGCTCTATTCTCTCTCGACAGCTGCTGTCAGACCTGCTAAGATTTTCCAGCATTTTTCTATTTTTGTTTTAGGTTCCAGCATCCGCAGTATTTTGCCTTCACAAAAAAAAAACAAAAGCTTTTAATTTCAGAGGGATTCGACTACTGGAATTATTTGCGCGTTTGTCACTAAACATGAACTGACCGACTGAGTATTCCCAGTATTTTCTGATTGTAAAGTGAGGAATCACTCAGCGAAAGGGAAAAAAAAAGGATTTTTGTGATAGGGCACAAAGCAGGATGGATTACATGACACCATGAATGGTGGAAAAGACAACATCGAGGAAGTGATGGTGGAGCCTGGGTGGTCTAGTGGTTCAGAGTTAATGTTTCTATAGCTATGGCCCGGAAGTGATGATAAACTGTTAACTAAACAGAGCACTTTGCTCAGCACGGACTGAATTTCTGGAGATGAAAGTATCTGAACATAAAGGAAGAAGGCATAATTTGCTTCAGTTGGTCATAAGATGTTAGAATGACTGTGTGACAATGTCAGTAGCGAAAGTGACTTGAAATGAAGCGGTGGAGACAGAGATGGTTATCAAAGAATTTCAAATCTCTAATATAAGCTTTCCTGGCGTCCCGTGGTCAGGTTTCATTGCCATGTTCCACGTTGGAGTACCAGGCAAGTAGCGAATAACTTCTTATTTAACTCTTCATTAAACGAAAGCACGCCTCACAGTGTCTGTTAAGGGAGAAACAAGATCAATCTTCAGCTGTATGAATTGTATTAGAGCCGGAAAAATCAGAGATGTAACAATAACAAACTCTGAAGAAGAATGACACGGCAGACATTTATCACAAAAACAACTGACACACATGTCAAATTCTTCCTCTTTCAAGTCTCATCGATTGACTCCTTGTTCTCCACCTCGGATATTTCCACTTCCATCAAATATCACCCACCTGAAAATTCAATCTCTTCTTCGCTCCACTGATGATGATACACCAACTCCACGCTGGGCGCAGGAATTGGCTCCATAGCTCAGTGGTTGCATCAGTTGGACAGTTTAAAGTTTATTTATTAGTGCCACAATTAAGCTTACATTAACACCGCAATGAGGTTTCTGTGACAAGTACGTCATCGGCAGAACCGGCACCTTCTCGGGTAAATTGACAGCTAATTTAGCATGGCCAATGTACCTAACCAGCACATCTTTCACTCTGTGGGAATAAGAAGGAGCACCCGCAGGAAACCCACGCAACACGGGGAAAACATGCAGACTCTGCACAGACAGTAACCAATGCCGGGAATTGAAACCGGGCCCCTGGCGCTGTGAGGCATCAGTGCCACCATGTTGCCCAGAAAGATCTTATCTTGTTCATAAACGGAGAAAGAGCAGACAATGTTTGTAAAGGTGACCTAGCTCTTTTTTAATTGATTAGAAATGGGTGTCGCTGCCGGCCAGCATTTATTGCCCATCCTGGTTGCCCTGGGACAGTTAGGATCAAACACTTTGCTGCAGCTCTGGAATCAACGTCGGCCAAGACGGATAAGGGACGGCAGATTTCCTTCCCTAAAGCACATTACCGAACTCAATGTTTGTTTTTCCGACAATCGACAATGGTTTCATGGTCATTAGTAGACTCTTAATTCCAGATAGTTTTTATTGAAAAACAATTCTACAACGTGCCGTGGCAGGATTCAAAAGCGGGGCCCCATAAAATTGGATGAGTTTCTGGATAAATAATCTCGCGATAATATCACCAGGCCATCGTCTTTCCTAATATAAGCGTTTGTCTTGAGAGATTTGGGTGTGTTTGTACAGGGAACGCAGGAAGATAGCATGGTGGTGCAGCAAACAATAGGAAGGGAATAGCATTTTGGTTTTTATTGCCAACAGATTGCTGTACAAGAATAAAAACACCAATTTACATTTATACAGGGTTTTGTTGGGAGCAAGTGTGAAATATTGGGTGCAGTTCTGATATCCACAATGCTTTTTATTTTAGAAAAAGGCTATCCTTCCAATGGAGACGGTCCACTGGGTAGGTTCCTGTGATGAGAGAGTTCTCCTGGGATGAGAGGCTGTGTAAATTGGGCTGAAATTCCCTGGAGTTTAGAAGACTGAGAGACAATTTTATTGAACCCACAGAATACTGAGACATTGTTTCCCAGTCTCAGATGAGGACTCATCGGAGAACTGACACACAAACACATCCAGCCAAGACTCTAATTCTTAACTTTAATTGCATATTTGAAATGAATATATATTATACCATGTGATATGGATGATATGAATATTCATTAAATAAATAATGTTGACAACACCTGACAACAGTCGAGCGGCAACACTTGAGAAATATTTTTATTGTTGCCTCGGTTCACAAGCCGGAACTGCGCGACAATGAATGCTTATGGGGAAAATAAAAGTACAACCACCGCCTCTGGATGGTACTGAGCCACCAAACATTTGCTTAAAGTCGAACGCAATAACGAATTCCGCAATTAAGACGAAGACACACTATATTAGGGTGTCAACGAGTGCTGTTATATATCCAACCCCAATTCTCTTTTTTAAAAACATAGTCGAGAACTACAACATGACCACATCGTTTACAATACTATGCAAACCCCTTTGACTACTTTACCCCCCACAGTGTTGCAGCGATTTAGGGGTTTCCCGCTTCTCCCAACATGGGAAAGGGCCGTTTGATAGAGCAGAAAGGGACAAACTGTTTCTATTGACGATTGTCAGTAACCAAAAATTGGGACTGAAGGTAATTTATGAAAGACCTAATTGTATTTATGTGACGCCTTTCCCGGTTGGTGGACGTCACAATGCGCTTTGCAGCCAAAGAAAGACAGTCACAATTGAAACTAAGACAAAGATAAGGAAGGGGGCACTCGGATTTGAACCGAGGGCCGTTTGATCTGCAGTCAAACGCTCTACCACTGAGCTACACCCCCTCAGCTGTGAACTGATGCTCGGGATTCAGCATAGTCTTATTAAGTGGTGGAGGGGGTTCCAGTGGTCAGACTGCATCACGCTTTGTCTCAGAGTTACTGGTTTCTGAGTGAAGTCGGAGAGCTCAGCGTTTAAGTGAGCGAGATGTTTTCTTGTGATTTGGCTGAGATTTGGATCCAGGTCTGGGAGATGTTTGTGTCAATCTAACCGATAAAATCAACTCCATTGTCATGCAGATTTGAACTTGTATCCCCATCTCTATTGGCAGCGCTTTGCAGCCTATCACTGTCCTTCACAATCTGTGTTTGTTCTTGAACTGTTGCCCATGTGCCATTTCCAATTCGGACACAAATATAGATCTAACTCCACTGCTTCTGACAGAGCTGTTTTCGACCAGGAATCGACTCACGTTTGTGAAATGGATTGTTAAAAACTTTAAATCCTGGCATATCGAAGCCGATATATGACCCTGAAAGCGCCAAATCCTAAGCACTGGACCACCAGGATTTCATTCTCCTGGTTCTCCCATAGACTGGATACAGGAATATGCACAGTGCCAATTATTCACAGTCGCATTCTCCTTCCTGTCTTGTGCACGTTGTTCAGCTTTGAAATTATTCATTTTTTCACATTAGCTTCCAGTGTGATGAAAGCAGAGCAGTGATAAGCTGAAGGTTTTCAACAGATTTACCACAATAAGGTTTATAACAAACATTACTCTTTGAATGTGGTGAGCTACAATGAAATTTAATGCAGTAGAAGGTAAGTCACTCATTCTGACAGTAGGTACCAGCAACTGCAATGTAAATATGATGTCGGGATACCGGCGTTGGACTGGGGTGGGCACAATAAGAAGTCTCACAGCATCATGTTAAAGTCCAACAGGTTCATTTGCTCCGATAATAAAATCAATTTGCTTCATTTTATCAGCGCCCCGAAAGCTCCTGACTCCAAATAGACCTGGTGTTGTAAGACTTCCGAATGTAAATATGAATTGTTGTGGGTAATTGACAGGATTGTGAAATGGGGTAGATTTTTCCTTCTTCCTGTTCAACCTGCCATAAGTATCGCTCCTGTTTTCGACCAGGAAGTAATACCCACTCTCCTTAATTCATGTGTTGCACGAGAGCCATGAATCATCATTCCCTGACCGGGGATCGAACCCAGACCATTGCAGTGAAAGCAACAAATTCTATCAACGAAACCAACACGGAAATTGAGGTGATCTGAGCATTATTGAGCAATTGTGGGCGTGTGTGATTTGGGAGAAAGGTCACGTGCTCTAGGGTAACCCTTGATGAGTGAAGCCACCGACCTCTTTATCGCTGAGCTTTTTGTGTTCTTGAGCAATCGTCCTCTGAAGCTGATGTAATGAGGCCTGGAGAGTAACTCACTGCACCGTCTGCAATGTGATTGCGGTGCGATTTGCTGAAAGCTGTTAATTTTATAAAAATAATCTTTTTGCGAATTGTAAATGAAATGCCCTTCAGTACCGGCAAGAATTCGCACAACACCAGGTTAAAGTGCAACAGGTTTGTTTGTAATCACGAGCTTTCGGAGCACAGCTCCTTCATCACTCACGCTGAGGATTCACCACATTTTTCTGTCTTTGAATGAAAGCAATAGATATCTCGTCAATTCCCCGGTATCCTGAGTGTACGACACTGATTTCCACAGTACACTGCTTTAAATGTTTGTTTTCAAAGTGAAATTAAGTGGTTTGATTCCATGTGAAGGATTTAAACTTACAGTCTTCCGGGAAGATGGTGACATAGTGGTAAAATGAGTGGAGTATGAATCCTGTGGCCCACGCTCACAGGTCACGAACCCACCGCAGCCTAGAACTGAAACGGAAGTGGAAGCTCGTCTCAGTAATGAAGCTTTGTTTTCTGATTGTCATGAAAACACATCTTGCAGAAGGAAATCTGTCATCCTTCTCCTTTCTGGCCTCCATGGGACTCCAGAGGAAAGGCAATGTGATAGACTCTTAACTGCCCTCAGAAATGGCCCAGCAAAATACTCAGTTCAGAGGGAAATAGGGATGGACAACAACTGCTGGCATTGACAATGGAATATATATTGCATTCGCAGCATTTTAAGAAATGATTAAATGTCATTTTGTTTCATTTCATATCAAACAGGGTGACATATTCTGGTGTCTTATTATTTAAAACCTCAGCTTTTCAACTGTTCAAACAGGTAAGATTCAGTCAGAGAAAAGTGAACCACTGTGATCCAAAACTAGGTTTTGTACTTGCTGCGAATCCCACCTCAAATCAGAAAATGTTGGAAGCACTCATCGGCTTCAACAGCTTCTGTGGAGAGGGAAAGAGAATGAATGATTCAGGTTGCTGACCTTTGACCCTAACTGGAAAAAAGTAGTGATTTAATGGCTTAGTCCAGAAGTCAGTGAGGGTGGTGAGGTATTGGGGAAGGTATCAGGGTCAAGGGTGGCTAGCGGTAGACAGGAAGGTGGGTTCAAGTGTGTCTAATTCAATGCAAGGAGCATCCGGAACAAGGTAGATGAACTTGGGGGCGTGGATTGGTACTTGGGACTACGATGTTGTGGCCATTACGGAGACGTGGGTAGAACAAGGACAGGAATGGTTGTTGGACGTTCCGGGGTATCGATGTTTCACTAAATGTAGGGAAGCTGGTAAAAGAGGTGGAGGATTGGCATTGTTAATCAAGGATAGTTTAACGGCTGCGGAAAGGCACTTCGAGGGGGATCTGAACACTGAGGTAATATGGGCTGAGGTTAGAAATAGGAAAGGAGCGGTCACGTTGTTAGGAGTTTACTATAGGCCCCCAAATAGTAATAGAGATGTGGAGGAAGAAATTGCTAAGCAGATTATGGATATGTGTGGGGGTCACAGGGTAGTTGTCATGGGGGACTTTAACTTTCCAAATATTGATTGGAACCTTGGTAGGTCAAATAGTTCGGATGGGGCAGTTTTTGTGCAGTGTGTGCAGGAGGGTTTCCTGACACAATATGTGGATAGGCCGACAAGAGGTGAGGCCACATTGGATTTGGTACTGGGAAATGAACCGGGCCAAGTGTTAGATTTGGTTGTGGGAGAGCACTTTGGAGATAGTGACCACAATTCGGTGTCTTTTGTTATTGCAATGGAGAGGGATAGGGCCGTACGGCAGGGCAAGGTTTACAATTGGGGGAGAGGGAATTATGATGCGATTAGGCAAGAATTAGGGGGCATACGTTGGGAACAGAAACTGTCAGAGAAAGGAACTAATGAAAAGTGGAACTTTTTCAAGGAACAAATACTGGATGTCCTTGATAGGTATGTCCCTGTCAGGCAGGGAGGAAATGGCCGAGTGAGGGAACCATGGTTCACGAAAGAGGTAAAATGTCTTGTGAAAAGGAAGAGGGAAGCTTATGTAGGGATGAGGAAACAAGGTTCAGAGGGCTCGATTGAGGGTTACAAGTTAGCAAGGAATGAGCTGAAAAAGGGGCTTAGGAGAGCTAGGAGGGAACACGAGAAGTCCTTGGTGGGTCGGATCAAGGAAAACCCCAAGGCTTTTTACTCTTATGTGAGGAATAAAAGAATGACCAGGGTGAGGTTAGGGCCGGTCAAGGACAGTAGTGGGAACTTGTGTATGGAGTCAGTAGAGATAGGCGAGGTGATGAATGAATACTTTTCTTCAGTGTTCACCAAGGAGAGGGGCCATGTTTTTGAGGAAGAGAAGGTGTTACAGGCTAATAGGCTGGAGGAAATAGATGTTCGGAGGGAGGATGTCCTGGCAGTTTTGAATAAACTGAAGGTCGATAAGTCCCCTGGGCCTGATGAAATGTATCCTAGGATTCTGTGGGAGGCAAGGGATGAGATTGCAGAGCCTTTGGCTTTGATCTTTGGGTCCTCGCTGTCCACGGGGATGGTGCCAGAGGACTGGAGAATGACGAATGTTGTTCCTCTGTTTAAGAAAGGGAATAGAAATGACCCTGGTAATTATAGACCGGTTAGTCTTACTTCGGTGGTTGGTAAATTGATGGAAAAGGTCCTTAGAGATGGGATTTACGACCATTTAGAAAGATGCGGATTCATCCGGGATAGTCAGCACGGATTCGTGAAGGGCAAGTCGTGCCTCACAAATTTGATTGAATTTTTTGAGGAGGTAACTAAGTGTGTTGATGAAGGTAGGGCAGTTGATGTCATATACATGGATTTAGTAAGGCGTTTGATAAGGTCCCCCATGGTCGGCTTATGATGAAAGTGAGGAGGTGTGGGATAGAGGGAAAGTTAGCCAATTGGATAGTTAACTGGCTGTCTGATCGAAGACAGAGGGTGGTGGTGGATGGAAAATTTTCGGATTGGAGGCAGGTTGCTAGCGGAGGGCCGCAGGGATCAGTGCTCGGTCCTCTGCTCTTTGTGATTTTTATTAATGACTTAGAGGAGGGGGCTGAAGGGTGGATCAGTAAATTTGCTGATGACACCAAGATTGGTGGAGTAGTGGATGAGGTGGAGGGCTGTTGTAGGCTGCAAAGAGACATAGATAGGATGCAAAGCTGGGCTGAAAAATGGCAAATGGAGTTTAACTCTGATAAATGTGAGGTGATTCATTTTGGGAGGCCGAATTTAAATGTGGATTACAGGGTCAAAGGTAGGGTTCTGAAGACTGTGGAGGAACAGAGAGATCTTGGAGTTCATATCCACAGGTCTCTAAAGGTTGCCACTCAATTGGATAGAGCTGTGAATAAGGCCTATAGTGTGTTAGCTTTTATTAACAGGGGATTGGAGTTTAAGAGCCGTGGGGCTATGCTGCAACTGTACAGGACCTTGGTGAGACCACATTTGGAATATTGTGTGCAGTTCTGGTCACCTCACTATAAGAAGGATGTGGAAGCGCTGGGAAGAGTGCAGAGGAGATTTACCAGTATGCTGCCTGGTTTGGAGGGTAGGTCTTGTGAGGAAAGGTTGAGGGAGCTAGGGCTGTTCTCTCTGGAGCGGAGGAGACTGAGGGGAGACTTAATAGAGGTTTATAAAATGATGAATAGGATAGATAGAGTGAACGTTCAAAGACTATTTCCTCGGGTGGATGGAGCTATTACAAGGGGGCATAACCATAGGGTTCGTGGTGGGAGATACAGGAAGTATATCAGAGGTAGGTTCTTTACGCAGAGAGTGGTTGGGGTATGGAATGGACTGCCTGCAGTGATAGTGGAGTCAGACACTTTAGGAACATTTAAGCGGTTATTGGATAGGTACATGGAGCACACCAGGATGATAGGGAGTGGGATAGCTTGATCTTGGTTTCAGATAAAGCTCGGCACAACATCGTGGGCCAAAGGGCCTGTTCTGAGCTGTATCGTTCTATGTTCTAAACAAGTACAGAGTCAAGGAAAATAGAGAGGAAGAGGAGGAAAGAACAAGCGGTCTTTTGATCGGATGGAAGGCTGGAGTGATTGAATTACACTGAAGCTGATTATTGTTCCCACTGACACAATCTCGCTGATCTGGGTTTAAATCTCATAATAAATTAGATCAAAACCTCTCGCTGAGTTCAGCGCTAAACTCCCCGCCTTCCAGTGAACTGGAGGCAGTTTTCAGTCAGAAACCCACAACTGTGAGATCAACAACGCAGAAAGGAGAAAGACTCAGTTTGAGCGGTGACACTTCTGGAGGAACGGAGATCTGGAATTCACCCAGGAATGAGGGAAAGTTTAAAAATCAATGTCGCCCAACGTGGGGCTCGAACCCACGGCCCTGAGATTAAGAGTCTCATGCTCTACCGACTGAGCTAGCCGGGCACATGCACTCAAATCATTTCCATAACCTAAAATGCATGGAGACAAATACGGGTTTTCCATCATTAATTACATTATTCACATCTTCCAATTCTTAGCTTCACCTATCCCAAATATTCCAAACTCCTCTTACATCATTCTCCTTATTTTTCTTTGTTCTTAATAATTTAGCCGGGGTGGAGGGAACTCAACATTTACACTGTCAAACTGTTTCCCCGTTTCAGACTTTTCAATAAGATCACCTCTGATTATTCTTAACTCCAGAGCGAACAGACTCATCCCACTGATTCTCTCCTCGCAAGAGAAACGCATAAATCAATCCAGTGAACCTCGGTTACACACAGACAGCGAAATAATGGACAGAGCAAGGAGCAAAAGATATCAACGTAATAAAAACATCGTCAGTGAGTCTGAGGGAAATATATAGAGACAATGAAAAACAGAAATAGCGAGTGGGGTAGACATCCACAACCCACGAATGAATAACAATAATCACACAGCCAGCTGTCTCTACCAACAAACATGGGGTCCTCTAAACTGGTGAACAGAGATAAAGTGAATGGCCACAAGCATATTCACCTTTTAATGTCTTGATTTTCTTGTGTGAGTGTTGTGTTGATAGATTGCCTGCACTGTGTGCTCAGGTTCTCAAACCAAATCCCACGTAAACTAATCCCAACGTTTGCACTGAAAATACATTTATAAAACCTATGACTTGTCCAATACGATACAACAGCTGATTGAGGGATCGAGTCCGGCATGTGAACCCGAGAACGCTCACACGTTTGTCGATGCTTACTCCCCAGGCCCGAGTCATGCCCCTCGTCCAACGAGCCGCTGCTGAGGATGTTGTTCAATGAAAATATTTCCATTGACATCCAAAGCTGCTCAGACTTCTGCAGTGAAAGGTGAAAATGTTGGAAAAACTCAGAAAGCCAGACAGCTTGTGTGCACAGGAAAACAAATCTGATATTTTAGCTCCATAACCTTTCATTGGGAACAACTGGGAATTTTTAGAAATGTAGGAAGTTTTAAACAAGTGTTATCCAGCCGCATAACAGGAGGGTTTGAGGCCTCTTGCCGGGTGTAAATCAGGAGAGATTAAATGAGGGAAACAAAGAAATTTAAAGTAATTAAACCACAGAATGGGGCCATTCCTCAGCCCCTTACAGGACTCAGTTGTGGTGTGGATCAAGGGGAAACCTGTGGATGTAATGTATGTAGATTACATTGGAGCCACATTGATGAGTTGGTGGGTTTGAAAAATTGAAATTTACACTTAGGAACATAGAATTAGGAGCAGAAGTGGGCAAATTCAGCGCTTCGAGCCTGAACCAGCATGCAATCAGTTCATGACTGATCTCTCCCTGTTCTCAAATCCACCTCCCTACCTGTTCCAATATCCCCTCATCCCTTTAATTATCAGGAATATATCTGTCTCTTTCTTGAAATCATTTAATGATTCAGACTCAACCGTGCTATACTGCAATGCATTCCACAAATTCACAACCCTCAGTGAGAAGCTCCTCATCTCAGTTTTAAATCTACCACCTCTCAACATATACATTTGACATGGTGTTCCCGATTGCGCATAAGAAAAAGATTTCACTTTCTTCAATCCTATTTAGAATTTTATATACCACGATCACTTCAGCATCTTGTGGGACTATTTGACCTCACTGTCGATTTCATGTCCCAGCAAGCACAATCGGTGTTGTCATTCGCTGAAGCAGTCACTTATGTTCCATCCAAACTGGACACATTAAGGGATATATGGTAAGTCATTTTGAAAAACACAGTTCACCCGTGGCCCTGGGAGTCCAGTGGGTTGTATTCAGTACTCCCCAGTGTTGTTTGTTTTCAATTCCCGCTGAGAGAACGATTATTTATAGCTGTCAGCAAACTATTGAAAAATAACGTGATTTACTATCTGATCGAAAGTAGATCTACTAATAGCAGCCGAGTGAGTTTTGCAAGTCTACATCACAGCTGGAAACGTCACATGTGCAACAGGTCAAGAACAAACACAGTAGCAGAAAGATAGTGATAGGCTGCAAAGCGCTGACAATAGAGATGGTGATGGAAGGTAACATTTGGATGGTAAAAAGGTCAGATTTTGGCGTTCACACTGAATTATTCAACTTTTCCCTCACTCTGCAACGAAAATATTTGGAAAAGGTTCTCTCTAGTTTCAAACAGTCGGAAGTGAAATTAATAACTGTAAGTGGAATGTATGCTGTATGTTGTCACTGATTGAAAGTATCACTGGGATGGAAATAGAAGGTTCCATATTGCAACAGAGACTTGCTTGTGGTGAATGTAGTCTGGCCTGGCGCGAAAAATAAAGCAACACATGCAGTGTGTGTAATGCAAGTTGTAAAACAGGCAACAAGCAGCTGATCTGTTGGTTAGAGTTTGACACTTTCACTGCTGTTTCGATTGGTGGTCAGGTAATGGAGATTTGTTGCTCTCATCCAAACCGTAAAAACAAATGTCAGTTATTGCCTTGTGGAACATATTAAACACAATCTCGCTTCCCTGAAGTGAAGACTGAGCAAATTCAACAGGAGGTTTTTTCTTGTCATTTCTGGCAGGATAGTGGGAACCAGACAAGGTTAAGGGCAGTTTAAATGATGCTGGTCCTTCACTGCAGCTCATTCTGTTTCTGACTGGATGTGATTCCTGCTTGTTACAGAGTTCAGGATCAATTGATTCAGTAAAGGAGCAGGCTCAAGCCGACTGATGGACTGTCGCAGCTCCATTGCTGCTAATTTCAATAACGATACCAGTAAAGGACACAGCTGCTTACGTGGTAACGTAGCCGAGTAATCTAAGCCAGTGGCTGAAGGTCCAGTCTCTACGGAGTTGTTGTGTTCGACTGCACCAATGCCAGAATGGGTTTGAGTTTTGGTCCCTGCAGTTGAAGTCCAGCATTTCAGATTGAATGCAAGGGTTTGTGCCGTGTCGTTTTTGGCATGAAGAAAGAGGAGCGACAGAGCAATGTGAACAGGTGTTGAGGTAAAGGAACGAGTGTGGAAGGACTGGAGCAAATTATCGTGGATTCTGGAATCGGAAACAAAAAGAGAAAATGCTGGAAAATCTCACCAGGTCTGGCAGCATCTGTAAGGAGTGAAGAAAGCTGACATTTCGAGACCAGATGACCCTTTGTCAAAGCTGGGAGGAGTGGAGCTGCTCCGATGGAAAATATAAACGGGAACACCGGTTGAATGGCTGTCTGTCGAAATAAACAGCAGGATTGCAAACATTGAGACTGCAATCCCGGCCCAGGGGATGGATTGGGATTTTCTAACTGAGGTTCAAATCCTATCATGTGCGCTTCCCGTCATTCCTCATTGTGACTTTTTTTTAATTGAAAGTTATTGGAAATGAAGCAATGGGTGCAGAGATGATCAACTCACTCCATATTTGTCACATCAGCGTCACTGAGGGTCCAGTGATCAGCGTCGGCGCCGTGACGCGGTTTCGATTCCCAGTCTCGGAGTGAATAAATTTTTGTTCATTTCTTCATTCAATAAAAACAGCGTCCGTGAAGGGAACAACAAGCTAAATCTTCCAGCTGGATGAACTTGTATCAGAGCTGGAAAAATCAGAGATGTAACATTAACGATAAACTCTGAAGAAGAACCACATGTCACACACAACATACAGGTCAAGTTCATACACAATACACATGTCAAATCATGTCACTTTCAACTTCTGTCTTTTAACTTCCGGCTCTCCACCTCAGACATTTCCACATTCATCAAAAATCTCCGTCCTCAAACCCCATCCTGGTTCTCAATCCACGGATAATGCTGCACTTAGTGGCAGCTCCTTGCAGTATTTGGCTCCATAGCTCAGTGGTTAGAGCACTGGTCTTGTAAACCAGGGGTCGCGAGTTCAATTCTCGCTGGAGCCTACGGGCAAAGTTTAGCTGATAGAAGCTGTAGGAAAGGGGAAGAGAGTCGAAAAGTCAAACAAGAGCTAAGTCGAGGTTCAGATGGGGTGCGATTTTGGAAAGCGAAAAGATATGTCCTTCTTCGTAAAAAAAATCGAAAGAGCAGGACATATTTGAAGAGCTAAAATAGGTTAGTGTCGATATTGAGAATAGAATAGATGCATTTGTACAAGGAATGCATAAAGCTGGCATGGAGGTGCAGGCAATGATTGGAAGGAAACTTGCTTTTTAGTCTTTATTGACGGCAGACTGGAGTCCAAGTATAACGAGGTGTTGCTGCAGTTGTACAGGGTTTTGTTGAGACCACATGTTGAATATTCTGTGCAGATATGATATTCACATTTAATAAAGGGTTTATTTGCATTGGAAACGGTGCAGATAAGGTTCAGCAGATGATCCCTGGGATGAGGGAGTTGTCGTATGATGAGAGGCTGAGGAAATTGGGCTGAAAGTCTCTGGAGTTTGGAGGAATGAGAGGCGATTTCATTAAACCTACACAAGTCTGATTGGGTTTGACAGGGTGGAGGCTGAGAGATTTCTTCTGCTTGTCGGGAAATCTAACCCACGGCAGTACAGTCTCAGGAAAATGGGCTGATCATTTCGGCCTAAGATAAGGCGAAATTACTTCACTGAAATGGTTGTGAATCTTTGAAATTCCCTCTGCCAGACAGTTATGGAAGCTCCATCATCGAATACATTTAAGGTTGGGATAGACAGGTTTCTGGCCTCTCGGGGAATTCAGGGATATGGGGAGCTGGTGAAAAACTGAGTTGTACCCCAAGATCAGCCATAACAAGCTATTTTATTCAAATAACCAAGAACTTTAAGGAAACAAGTAAAACATGTTAATTAAGGTACTGCCCTTCATTGTCTGGAAAGTGCTTTGTGACGTCCGCTGGTCGGGATAGGTTCTATATAAATGCAAATATTTCATGATCTTCAATCCTCGTCCTCTGTTACTGAGCCCAGTCAGTGGGAACAGTCTGTCCCTCCCTGCTCTATCAAACGGCTGTTTTCCATGTTAGAAGGGATGAACCATTACACCACAACAACACTGTGGGGTAAAATAATAAAATATACATGTTTAGATTTGTAAACGATGCCATCATTTGGTCTTTCTGTGTCAGGTTTGGTGAAAATTGAATTGGCGTCTAACTTGCAGCCAACACGCTGTCGCCCTGATTTAGGATGCCATGTAAGCTCCATTTTCGTCAGTCTCTGTGGCGCAATTGGTTAGCGCGTTCGCTTGTTAACTGAAAGGTTGATGGTTCGAGACCATCCAGGGACGGGGCTTTCACTTTTTTTCCCTCTCCATCTGCTTTCATTGTCTCTCGGTTTTTGAGTGCCACTGAGTCCTTGGGCAACACTAAAAAAAAACTTATCGTGTGTTTCTGCCTCTACTGTTAGCCGACGTTAGTTTATTGAACATTTATTTCCAACATCTTATTTGTAACAATTTATATATTTCAAATATTATTAAACTCAATAACTGAACTCGAAACTTTAACCTATGTTTGATCTTGGGTTTCCATTTTCCTGCACACTCCCCTTCTTTCTCAGATTTCTCAGGAATCTGTCTGTCGCAACCTGAAATGTGTTCAATAAGGAAAATACACAGCAAGTCGGCAAAGATCAGTGGAATGAGGACTGAGTTAAACTTTCACCAGAATGCTGCTTTTATAATTGCAAAGTCCTGAGATTGAGAGCAGATAGTTCACATGGGAAAGGGCTGTTTGATAGAGCAGATAGGGACACACTGTTTCCACTGACGAGGGTCAGTAACCAAAGGATTGGGATTAAAGATAATTAATGAAAGACCGACTTGTATTTATGTAGCGCCTTTCCCGGTTGCTGGACGTCACAAAGCGCTGTGCAGCCAATGGAAGACAGTTCCAATTGAAAAAAAAGTATCAGCTGGAAAAGGAAAAGGGCATTCGGATTTGAACCGAGGACCTCTTGATCTGCAGTCAAATGCGCTACCGCTGAGCTACACCCCCACAGTCGCCAGCTGGTTCACGGGATCCAGCATATTCTTATTAAGTGTGGAGGGGGATCGAGTGGTCAGACTGCATCCCGCTTTGTCTCAGAGTTACTGGTTTCTGAGTGAAGTCGGAAAGCTTAGTGTTTAAGTTAGCGAGATGTTTTCTTGTGATTTGGCTGAGATTTGGATCCAGGTCAAGGAGATATTTGTGTCAACCTAATCGATAAAATCTACCCCATTGTCATACAGATTTGTATCCCCATCTCTATTGGCAGCGCTTTGCAGCCTATCACGGCCTTTCACTATCTGTGTTTATTCTTCAACTGTTGCCCATGTGACATTTCCAATTCAGACACAGAATTATAGATCTAACTGCACTGCTTCTGACAGAGCTGTTTTCGATCAGGAAGCAATTCAGGTTTGTTGAACGGATTATGAAAAACTTTAAATCTTAGCATATCGAAGCCGATCTATGACTCTGAAAGCGCCGAATCCGAAGCACTGGACCACCAGAATTTCATCTTCCTGATTCTCCCAGAAACTGAGTACAGGAATATGCACAATTACTCACGGTTGCACTCACCTTCCAATCTTGTGCACGTTGTTCAGCTTTGAAACTGTTCATATTTTCACATTCGCTTCCAGTGTGATGAAAGCGGAGCTGTGATAAGCTGAACCTTTTCAACAGATTAACTACAATAAGGTTTATAAGAAACATTACTCTTTGAATGTGGTGAGCTACAGTGAAATTTAATGCAGCAGAAGATAGCTCACTCATTTTGACAGGAGGTGCCAGCAATTGCAATGTAAATATGATGTCGAGATACGGGCGTTGGACTGGGATGGGCACAATAAGAAGGCTCACAGCATCATGTTAAAGTCCAACTGGTTCAATTGCTCCGATAATAAAATAAATTTGCTTTATTTTATCAGCGCCCCGAATGCTCTTGATTCCAAATCGATCCGGTGTTGTGAGACTTCTTAATGGAAATATTAATTGTTGTGGGTAATTGACAGTTTTGTGGATTGGGGCAGATTTTTCCTCCCTGCTGTTCAACCTGCCACAAGTATCGCTCCCATTTTGAATCAGGAAGCAATACCCACTCTCCTTAATTCATGTGTTGCACGAGAGCAATGAATCATCATTCCCTGACCGGGAATCGAACCCAGACCATGGCATTGAAGGCGACGAATTCTACCGACTCGACCAACAAGGAAATTGAGGTGTTCTGAGCATTATTGAGCAAGTGTGCGTGCGTGCGTGCGTGTGCATGTGTGTGTGTGTGTGTGTGTGTGTGTGGGTGGGTGCGTGCGGGTGGGCGGGCAGGTGGGTGGGTGCGTGCGTGTGTGGTTTAGGAGAAAGGCCTTGTGCTCTAGGGTAACCGCTCATGAATGAAGCCGTCGACCTCTTTATCGCTGAGCTTTTTGTGTTCTTGAGCAATCGTCCTCTGGAGCTGATGCAATGAGGCCAGGAGAGTAACTCACTGCACCGTCTGCAATGTGATTGCGGTGCGATTTGCTGAAAGCTGTTAATATTATAAAAATCATCTTTTTGCGAATTGTAAATCAAATGCCCTTCAGTGCCCGGTAAGAATTCTCACCAGCTAAAAATGCAGCTGGTTTATTTGGAATCTCTAGCTTTCGGAGCGCAGCTTCTTCATCACACACACTGAGCATTCACCACATCTTTCTGTCTTTCAATGAACGCAATCGATATCTCATCAATTCCCCGGTATCCTGAGTCTCTGACAATGATTTCCACAGTACACTGCTTTAAATCTTATTTTTTCAATGTGAAATTAAGCGGTTTGTTCCATGTGAAGGATTTACACTTATACCCTTCGGGGATGATGGTGACGTAGTGGTAAAATCAGTGGAGCATGAATCCCGTGGCTCAGGCTCACAGGTCCCGATCCCACCGCAGTCTAGATCTGAAACGGAAGTGAAAGCTAGTCTCAGTAATGAAGCTTGTTTTCTGATTGTCATGAAAACTCATCTGGACCTTTTGCAGAAGGAAATCTGCCATCCTTCCGCTTTCTGGCCTCCATTGGACTCCAAACTCAAGTCAATGTGATTGACTCTTAACTGCCCTCTGAAATGGCCCAACAAAATACGCAGTTCAGTGGGAAATAGGGGTGGATAACAAATGCTGGCATTGACAATGAAATATATATTGCATTAGCAGCATTTTATGAAGTGATTAATTCTCATTTTGTTTCATTTCATGTCAAATAGGGTGACATATTCTGGTGTCTCATTATTTAAAACCGCAGCCCTTTAACTGTTCAAACAGGTAAGGTTCAGTCAGAGAAAAGTGATCCACTGTGATCCCAAGCAAGGTATTGTAGTTGCTGCAAATCCCACCTCAAAACAGGAAATGTTAGAAGCACTCATGGGCTTCAACAGCTTCTGTGGAGAGGGAAAGAGAGTGAATGATTCAGGTTGCTGACCTTTGACCCTAACTGGAAGAAATTTGTCATTTAATGGTTTTCAAACAAGTACAGAATCAAGGAAAATAGAGAGGGAGAGGAGGAAAGGACAAACGGTCTTTTGATAGGATGGAAGGCTGGAGTGATTGAATTACAATGGAGATGATTATTGTTCCCACTGACACAATCGCGCCGATCTGGGTTTGAATCTCACAATAAATGAGAACAAAACCTCTCGCTGAGTTCAGCGCTAAACTCCCGCCTTCCAGTGAACTGCAGGCAGTTTTCAATCTCAAACCCAGAACTCTGAGATAAACAACGCAGAAAGGAGAAAGACTCAGTTTGAGCGGTGATGCTTCTGGAGGAACGGAGGTCGGGAATTCACCCAAGAATGGGGCAAAGTTTAAAACGATGACGCCCAATGTGGGGCTCGAACCCACGGTCCTGCGATTAAGAGTCTTATGCTCTACCAACTGAGCTCGCCAGGCACATGGATCAGGTTGGTTTCCATAACCTAAAATGTATGGAGACAAATGTTGTTTTTCCAACTGGTGTCGATACTTGCCCTGATTTCAAAGTTTACAATGAATTTAAGACTTACCTGGATAGTCACATGAGCAGCCTGGGAATGGAGGGATACAAACGATTGGTCTACTTGGACCAAGGAGCGGCACAGGCTTGGAGGGCCGAAGGGCCTGTTTCCTGTGCTGTACTGTTCTTTGTTCTTTGAATCGACCTACAGAATCCCCAAGGTTCCTATCCCTTCCTCCCAATCATCAATTACATCATTCACATATTCCAATGCTTCGCTTCACCTCTCCCAAACATTCCGAACTCCTCTTACACAATTCACCTTTTTTTGTTCATAATAAACTAGCCTGGGGTGGGCGGAACAGCCTCTCAGCATGGACACTGTCAAACTGTTTTCTAGTTTCAGACTTTTCAATAAGATCACCTCTGATTGTTCTAAACTCCAGAGCGAACAGACTCACCCCGCTGAATTTCTTCTCCCAGGAGAAACGCAGAAATCAATTCAGTGAACCTCGGATGCACAGAGACAGCGAATGAATGAAGACTGCAAGGATCAAAATCGGTCAACGTAATAAAAACACAGTCAGAGACACTGACAGATTCTGAGGGAGATATATAGAGACAATGAAAAACAGAAATAGCGAGTGAGGTACACATCCACAACCCATGAATGAATAACAATATACACACAGCCAGCTACCTGAACCAACAAACAAGGGGTCCTCTAAACTGGTGACCAGAGATCAAGTGAATGGCCACAAGCATATTCACCTTTTAATGTCTTGATTTTCTTGTGTGTGTTGTGTTGATAGATTGCCTGCTCTGTGTGCTCAGGTTCTCAAACCAAATCCCACGTAAACCAATCCCACCGTTTGCACTGCAAATACATTTACAAAACCTTTGACTTTTCCAATACGAAATTACAGCTGAATGAGACCTCTTGCTTGGCCTGTGAACCCAGGACCTCTCGCAAGTTGGTGATGTTAACATCCTCAGCCCGAATCATACCCCTCGTCCAACGAGCCGCTGCTGGCGAAGTTGTTCAGTGAAAATATTTCCATTGCCATTCAAAGCTACTCAGACTTCTGCAGTGAAAGGTGAAAATGCTGGAAAACAAATCTCATATTTTAGCTCCATAATCTTTGATTACCACGGGGAATGGTTAGAAATGTAGGAAGTTTTAAAGAAGTGTTTTCCAGCAGCACAACAAGAGGGGAGGCCTCTGGCCGGGTGTAAATCAGGAGAGATTAAATGGGGGAAACAAAGAATTTTAAAGTAATGACACCACAGAATGGGGCCATTCCTAAGTCCTTTACAGGACGCAGTTGTGTTGTGGATGAAGGGGAACCTGTGGATGTAATTGGAGCCACAGTAATGAGTTGGTGGGTTTTGAAAATTGAAAGTTACACTTAGGAAATAGAATTAGGAGCAGAAGTGGGCTAATACAGCGCTTCGAGCCTGACCCGTCATGCAATCAGTTCATGACTGATCTCTCCCTGTTCTAAAATCCACCTCCCTATCTGTTCCAATATCCCCTCATCCCTTTTATTATCAGGAATATATCTGTCTCTTTCTTGAAGCCATTTAATGATTCAGACTCCATCGCGCTATGGGGAAATGCATTCCAAAAATTCACGACCCTCTGCGAGAAGTAGTTCCTCCTCATCTTAGTTTTAAATCTACGGCCTCTCAACCTATACATTTGAGCTGTTCTTCTCGATTGCCCCATGAGAAGAAACATTTCGTCGACGTTCAATCTATCAATTCTTTTTAGAATTTCATATACCCTGATCACTTGTGAGGCACGACTTGCCCTTCACAGATTCGTGAAGGGCAAGTCGTGCCTCACAAATTTGATTGAATTTTGTGAGGAGGTAACTAAGTGTGTTGATGAAGGTAGGGCAGTTGATGTCATATACATGGATTTTAGTAAGGCGTTTGATAAGGTCCCCCATGGTCTGCTTATGATGAAAGTGAGGAGGTGTGGGATAGAGGGAAAGTTGGCCGATTGGATAGGTAACTGGCTGTCTGATCGAAGACAGAGGGTGGTGGTGGATGGAAATGTTTCGGATTGGAGGCAGGTTGCCAGCGGAGTGCCACAGGGATCAGTGCTTGGTCCTCTACTCTTTGTGATTTTTATTAATGACTTAGAGGAGGGGGCTGAAGGGTGGATCAGTAAATTTGCTGATGACACCAAGAATGGTGGAGTAGTGGATGCAATCATAGAAATCATAGAAACCCTACAGTGCAGAAAGAGGCCATTCGGCTCATCGAGTCTGCACCGACCACAATCCCACCCAGGCCCCACTCCTATATCCCTACACGTTTACCCGCTAAGGTGTTGTAGGCTGCAAAGAGACAAAGATAGGATGTAAAGTGGGCTGAAAAATGGCAAATGGAGTTTAACCCTGATAAATGTGAGGTGATTCATTTTGGTAGGACAAATTTAAATGTGGATTACAGGTTCAAAGGTAGGGTTCTGAAGATTGTGGAGGAACAGAGAGATCTTGGGGTCCATATCCACAGATCTCTAAAGGTTGCCACTCAAGTGGATAGAGTTGTGAAGAAGGCCTATAGTGTGTTAGCTTTTATTAACAGGAGGTTGGAGTTTAAGAGCCGTGGGGTCATGCTGCAACTGTACAGGACCTTGGTGAGACCACACTTGGAATATTGTGTGCAGTTCTGGTCACCTCACTATAAGAAGGATGTGGAAGCGCTGGAAAGAGTGCAGAGGAGATTTACCAGGATGCTGCCTGGTTTGGAGGGTAGGTCTTATGAGGAAAGGTTGAGGGAGCTAGGGCTGTTCTCTCTGGAGCGGAGGAGGCTGAGGGGAGACCTAATAGAGGTTTATATAATGATGAAGGGGATAGATAGAGTGAACGTTCAAAGACTATTTCCTCGGGTGGGTGGAGCTATTACAAGGGGGCATAACTATAGGGTTCGTGGTGGGAGATATAGGAAGGATATCAGAGGTAGGTTCTTTACGCAGAGAGTGGTTGGGGTGTGGAATGGACTGCCTGCTGTGATAGTGGAGTCAGACACTTTAGGAACATTTAAGCGGTTATTGGATAGGCACATGGAGCACACCAGAATGATAGAGAATGGGATAGCTTGATCCTGGTTTCAGATAAAGCTCGGCACAACATCGTGGGCCGAAGGACCTGTTCTGTGCTGTACTGTTCTAATTTCTAGTTGCAAAAACTCCAGCATGTTGTGGGACTATTTTACCTCAGTGTCGATTTCATGTCCCAGCGAACTCAATCGGTGTTGTCATTAGCTGAAGCAGTCCATGTTCCATCCAAACTGGACATATGAAGTGATGTACGGTAAGTCAATTTGAAAAACACATTTCACCCGTGACCCTGGTTGTCCAGGGAGTTGTGTTCAGTCCCACCCCAGTGTTGTTTGGTTTCAATTCCCGCTCAGGAAACAATTATTTATTGCTCTCGGCAAACTATTAAAAATAACCTGATTTGCGATCTGATCAAAAGCAGATCTACTAAAATCAGCCGAGTGAGGTTTGCAAGTCTCCATCACAGCTGGAAATGTCACATGTGCAACAGGTCAAGAACAAATATAGGAGCAGAAATACAATGATAGGCTGCAAAGCGCTGACGATAGAGATGGTGATGTAAGGTAACATCTGGAAGGTAAATCGGTCAGATTTTAGCGTTCACACTGAATTATTAAACCTTTCCCTCACTCTGCAACGACAATGTTTGAAAAGGTTTCTGCCCAGTTTTGAACCGTCGGAAGCGAAAGTAATAACTGTGCGTGGAATGTCTGTTGTCTGTTATAATGGACTGAATATATCACTGTGGTGGAAACCGAAGGTGCCATTTTGCGATAGAGACTTACTTGTGGTGAATCATCCAAACCATAAAAACAAATGTCAGTTATTGCCTGGTGGAACGTATAAAACACAATCTTTCCTCGTGTCCTGAGGTGAAGACTGAGCAAATTCAACAGGAGGTTTTCGTGTCATATCTGGCAGTATATTGGGAACCAGACAAGGTTAAGGACAGTTTAAATGGTGCTGGTCCTTCACTGCAGCTGATTCTGTTTCTGACTGGATGTGATTTCTGTTTGTTCCACAGTTCAGGATGAATTGATTCAGTGAAGGAGCAGGCTCAAACCGACTGATGGCCTTTCTCAGCTCCTTTGCTGCTACTCAATTTCATTAACGTTTTCAGTAAAGAGCAGGATGGTTATGGGGTAGCGTGACGGAGCAGTTTAAACCCGTAGTTAAGTTCAGTTTCTGTATAAACTGTGGGTTCAAATCCAGCCGTTGCTAGAGTGGGTTTAACTTTTGGTCCCTGCAGCTGAAATCCAGCAGTTCAGATTGAATGCAGGAGTTTCTGCCGTGTTGTTTTTGGCAGGAAGAAAGCGGAGACACTGACCAATGTAAACAGTTGTTGAGGTAAAGAAGCGCATGTGGAAGAAGTGGAGCAAATTATTGTAGATGCTGGAATCGGAAACAAAAAGGGAAAATGCTGGAAAATCTCATCAAGTCTGGCAGCATCTATTATGAGAGAAGAGAGCTGATGTTTCGAGTCCAGATCACCCTTTGTCAAGACTGGAAGGAATTGAGTTGCTCCGACAGAGAATACAAACGGGAACACAAGCTGAATGGCTATCTGCCGATATAACCACAGGATTGCAAACATTGAGACTGCAGTCCCGGCCCAGGGGTAGATTGGGATTTTTTAACTGAGGCTCAAATCCTGTCATGTCCGCTTCCCGTCGTTTCTTATTTTTATTGAAAGTTATTGGAAATGAAGCAATTGGGTACAGAGATGATCAACTCACTGAAAATCTCTCACATCAGCGTCTCTGAGGGTCTCGTGACCAGAATCGGCGCCGTGACGTCGTTTCAATCCCCAGTCACGGAGTGAATAACTTTTTGTTCAATTCTTCATTTAATGAAAACACGCCTCAGAGCGTCTGTGAAGGGAGCAATGTCTAAATCTTCCAGCTGAATGAACTTGCATCGGAGTTGGAAAAGTCAGAGATGCAAGTCTCGGATGCCACCGGGACTTGATGGATTGAGTTATAAGGAGAGGCTGGATAGACTGGGACATTTTTCCTCTGGAGCGTCGGAGGCTGAGGGGTGATCTTATAGAGGTCTATAAAATAATGAGGGGCACAGATCAACTAGATAGTCAATATATTTTCCCAAAGGTAGGGGAGTCTAATACTAGAGGGCATAGGTTTAAGGTGAAAGGGGAGAGATACAATAGCGTCCAGAGGGGCAATTTTTCACTCAGAGGGTGGTGAGTGTCTGGAACAAGGTGCCAGAGGTAGTAGGAGAGGCGGATACAATTTTGTCTTTTAAAAGGCATTTAGATAGTCACATGGGTACGATGGGTAGAGGGATATGGGCCAAATGCGAGCAATTGGGATTAGGTTAGGAGTTTTGAAAAAAAAGGCGGCATGGACAAGTTGTGCCGAAGGGCCTGTTTCCATGTTGTTCACCTCTATGACTCTATGACTCCATGTAACAACAACGAACAACTCTGAAGAATAATCACATAACAAGCACAACATACATGTCAGATACACACACAGTACACATGTCAAATCATGTCATTTTCAAGTTGCGTCTTTTAATTTCCTGCTCTCCACCAAATCAAACTCTCCACCAGATCAAAGATCTCCGACCTCAAACACTATGCTGTTCCTCAATCCACTGATAATGCTGCACGTAATGTGACCGATTTGCAGCGCTTGGCTCCGTAGCTCACTGGTTAGAGTACTGGCCTTGTAAACCAGGGATCGTGTGTTCAGTTTTCATGTAGACCAAGCTTAGTTGAAAGAAGCTGTCGGGTCGAGTCCAACAGACTGCGAGACAAAACAGGAAGCTTTTATGAGTGAAGGGGCAGATCAGGCGCCAACTTGAAAAGCGAAAAGATTTTCTTCGTAAAAAAAACAGAAAGAGTAGAATGTATTTGACGAGCTGAAAAATATTAATGTTGATATTAAGAATGGAATAGATTCGTTTGTCCAAGGAATGCATGACGTTAGCATGTAGGTGCAGCAGATAATTGGAAGGGACATTACATTTTGGTCTTTATTGCCGGCAGACTGGAGTCCAAGAATAACGAGGTGTTTCTGCTGTTGCACAGGGTTAGTTGAGACCACATGTTGAATATTCTGTGCAGATGTGATAGTCAAATTTAAAAAGGGATGTGCTTGCATTGGAAACGGTAAAGAGAAGATTCACCAGATTGCTTCCTGGGGTGAGGGAGTTGTCCTGTGATGAAATTCTCTGGAGTTTAGAAGAATGAGAGGCGATCTCATTACACCGACACAGCTCTGAATAGGTTTGATAGGATAGAGGCTGAGAGATTGTTTTTTTTTCCTGCTGGTCGGGGAATCTTACCCACTGTGGCACAGATAAGGTGCTGATCATTTTGGGCTAAGATAAGGAGAAATTACTTTACTCAAAGGGCTGAGAATCTTTGGCATTCTCTGTACCTGACAGTTATGTACGCCCCATCATCGAGCACATTTAAGGTTGGATAAACAGGTTTCTGGTCTCTTGGGGAATTCAGGGATATGGGGAGATGGTGGGAAAACTGAGTTGTAGCCCAAGATCAATCAAGATGGTATTGAATTGCGGAACAGTCTCGATGGACTGAGTGGTCTGCTTCTCCTATTATTCATGTTATAATAAAAGCAGAAAGTGCTGAAAGTTCTCAACAGGACTTGCAACAAATGTGGAGCAAGATATAGAATTAAGTTTCCGAGTCCAATATGACTCTTTGCAAACCAGTAACTGATTGCGAGTTACAGCAATTAGCACAGCATCGAGAATGGGAATTGAATTGGATCCAGGCAGTGAAAGCCCTGAATTTAAACTGCTGCAGGATTTCTGTTGGAAAATTGTTCAGGAAAGTTGCTGCAACTGAAAGGGAGGAGGTTTGAGAGCATTCTGCGCCAAATCGACCTCCTCTATTACTGTTTCAACTTATGTTCCCAATATTGATATACTTTGTGTCCTTCTGCATCAGGGAAATACTGTCCAAACTTTGCCAGTCTTGCTGATATTCACTAAGTTGTCATACAAATCGATCGATGAATTATCATTTCAATTAAAACGAGGTATATTAGATCATGCTGCTGTATATTTCCAACCTATTAGAAATCTGGGACTCACAGTAACTGATAGAAATTGATGCTGTAGTTGTAGATATAGAACTGGAACGCACCATCACACCGAGTGAATCCACTGTCTGTTTAAATGTTGATCAGTGAAAATTTCAATCATCCACTGCTGTGTAACACACGGCCACTGAGTCAATAAGCAATAGCCAGTCAAAAAAAGCCTGTATCAGTCAATCTTTCTCGCAACTTTCAAACATGTTGTTATTCTCTACCATTTGCCCTTGAGGTATATGAATAAGTGAACGCAGTTTGTGATGGTAAAAAATGTGTTCACCCCCTCTGGGAACTGAATCACATTGGTGCACAGAGGAACACATACAGACACAGAGAGTCACAGAGGGCTGACGAGACACAAACATCCATAGATCAAGGATGTCACCAACTGGGTTCAGTTTTCTTCCATTTCTGGCTGGGGTTCTGATGAATTCTAGCTGATGAACAGAAATGAAGGAATGCGAAGTGAAGTAGGAAAAACAGATGGGAATATTTAAAAGATTTTGATTCCATTGAAAGAATAATTAATTCTGCAGTCATCGAGAGGAATGAATGCTGAGCAGCGCATTGGGTGAGATTCAAATCTCTGTGAGAAAACAATAATTTCAAATGCCGCTTGGCCATCGCTGCAACCGGTGTCAATGTGTCCATTGAATCATTGAATAGTGACAGCAACAAAAGTGAACATTCTGTTCCAGAAGGTCACGCTGCACCTTTCATCCCTGCTTTTTCTTCCTTACAAAATGCCATTTGCTGAAAAGACAAACGAGCTGCACTTTTTGGCAGTGGTGGGATTTTAACCCACAGAAATTCAGATATTGAAGCTTAAATTTAGTAATTAAGACCATGCGGCTCCACTAATAATCGAAGGTAACTATTGCTCGGAGTAATACCGGCAACGGGTTAGAATATAATTGAGATTTTGAATGGGACATTTCGCCCCTCAAGCCCCTCACAATATTTTGGAATCATAGCCAAGCTGTTGTTTTCCATCTGTTACATTTCCGACTTTTCCAGCTTTGATGAAAGATCCAGCTGGAAGATTAACTTTGTTTCTCACTCCACAGACGCTGCCAGATCTGGTTTCATTCAATGCGGAATTCCTTTTCATGGTGTCAGTTCACACAGCAATACAAACTGGCTGGGGATTGAATCCAGTCCATAGTGATGAACGTGCCGAATACAAACCACTAGACCAGCAGGGAAGCTGACAGTGACTTTCCCAATCAGCGGATCATCGTCATTTTAGCCATTCTCTTCCTTCTCTTCCGTCACACAATAGACAGGTTTCTCATTTTTAAAAAATACTCTGCTTATTTCCACATTTGTCACCTGCCATCGAGTCCATGGTCGTGAAAACGATGACTTTGCACCATTGGAACACCCGAGTTCCGCCATCACCAGCTCAATGTTGCCTTGTCTATCATTCCTTGTGTCAAATAATACACCCTCCCTAGTTTTCTGTGCCGAACCTCGCCTTCTGCCCTTTTTCAGGAGTGACCCCTGACTTTAAAACTAGAAAATGTAGGGGAAACCCATCAGACTAATTAAAATTTGCAAATATATGAATAATAGAACTTTTCCCTCAGTCTGCAATGAATGTGATTTGTAAAACAAATTCTGCCCAGTTTCATGCCGTGGGAGGCGGACGCGATAACTGTCTTGGAATTATTCCTGTAATTGGCTGAACACTTCTCTGGTGTTGAAACAGAAGGTGCCATTTTGCAGGAGAAGCTTGTGGTGCAAGTGGTCTGGCGTGGAAACTAAAATAACAAAAGATCGTGAGCAGAGCAAATTGTAAAACACGCTGTAATCTGTTGGTCTGGCGGTTAGAGTTTGAAACTTTCACTGCTGTTTTGATTGCAGGTCAGGAAATGAAGATTTATTGCTCTCCTCCAATGCATGAGAACAAATATCAGTTATTTCCCGGCAGAACGCACAAATCTCAGTCTCGCCTTGTGTCCTGTCCTTTCTCAAGTGAAGACCCTGAGCAAATTCAACAGGAAGCCATATTGTCCTTTCTGGGAGCTAAACGAGGTTAAGGACAGTTTAAATGGAGCCAGCCCTTCACTGCAGCTCATTGTGTTTCTGACTGGAGATGATTTTTGTTTGCTACGCATTTCAGGATCATCTGATTCGGTTACGATTTAGTCAGGGCACATCCCAACTCCGCGGGTTTTAATATATTTCAGTATTAATGCAATGAAATTACATGATTATCAAGACTTGCCGTGTGGTAGCGTGGCCGAGCGGTCTAAGGCGCTGGATTTAGGCTCCAGTCTTTCTCGAGGCGTGGGTTCGAATCCCACCGCTGCCAGAGTTGAAGGATTTTTGTCCTTGGAGCTGAAGTCCAACAGCTCGGGTTGAACGGAGGAGTCTGAGCGGTGTCGTTTTTGACAGACGGCCTTGTAAGAACAGGATATTGCGCTTGACTCATGGATGGACGGTTCCAACACGCCACAGCAAAAAAGCGCACCGACCTCCTCAGAAGACAAGTACGGGACACAGCCCTCAGAGTGCCCTTCCTCCTCCAGTACGTCCCCAGAGTGCAGAAGCCAAGACATCTTCTTCGGAGTGGAGAAGCTATGACATCTTCGGAGCCTTCAGCGTACAATCGATGAAGATGAATATCACGCGAAGGCCATTTCCACGCCCCCACTACTTGCCTTCAAAAAACTGCGCAACCTCAAACAGACCATTGTTCGCAGAAAACTCCACAGCCTTCAAGAGAACAGCGACCACGACACCACACAACCCTGCCAGGGCAACCTCTGTCAGATGTGTTGGATCATCGACACGGATGCCATCATCACACGTGAGATCAGAATCCACCAGGTAGACGATACATACACATGCAACTCGGCCAACGTTGTCTCCCTCATACGCTGCAGGAAAGGATGTCCCGAAGCATGGTACATCGCCGAGACTATGCAGACGCTACGACAACAGAAGAATGGCAACCGCTCGACAATCACCCGGCAAGAGTATTCCCTGCCTGTCGGGGCACGCTTAAGCAGTCAAGGGCATTCAACCACCGATCTTCGGGTAAGCGTTCTTCAAGGCACCTCCAAGACGCACGACAACGCAGAATCGCTGACCAGAAACTGATAATCAAATTCCATACACGAGAACGGCCTCAACCGGGACCTTGGGTTCATGTCACACGACTTGTCACCCTCACCATTTGGCCTGGGCTTGCAAAATCCTACTAACTGGCTTGCCTTGAGACAATTCACACTGCTTTAACCTGTCATTGTCCCCCTCTCCACTCGCATTGTCTGTACCTGTAAAGACTTGATTCGCTGTTAAGACACGCATTCCAACCATTATCTTGCAATTGAGTCTGTGTCTTTCTATGCCCTGTTTCTAAACCCAACTCTCCACTCACCTGATGAAGGAGCAGTCTCTCGAAAGCTCGTGCGACCAAGTAAACTGATTGGACTTTAACCTGGCGTTGCGAGACTTCTTACTGTGAGGGCGATCAACAATGATTTTACTGAATGGCGGAACAGGCCCTAATGAAGGAGCAAATGGTCCATTGCAACTCCTCTTCACTATTCTCTTATGTTGTTCTGTACAGTTCATTGTTCTGAGAACAGATTCAAATTGGTCCTGCTCCTCCCTCTGACGTCATGAATTGGAGACTGAAGACACTCGGAGCTGATTGGGTGAAATGTCGGATAAAGGAGATGTGAGCTGATTGGGTGTCTCCTGCTGGAAAGGAATGAACCAATCACCATTGGGGCCGGATATTATGCAACATCTTCTGAACTCTGAACTGAAACAATTGAGCTTTAACTCATTGAGTTCCCTTAGGCATTTGCTGGAGGAACGCTTTTTAAATTTGGAATTACAAGATAAGTTGATACATCAGGTTGAAAGTAACGAGTGTGTTCTTGTATGAAGTGGCATGGGTTCTCAATCTAACCATGCGAACCTGCAGCAACACAGTGGAGTTGAGCATTGTAATCAGGTCGATTGAGTGCGATATGCTATTATTTTGTTTCTGTAGTGTAGTGCTTGTAAAGGACCCGGGTCCGAAACCGGGCAGAAGAATACATTAAGATTTTTCATGTCGGGTGAGAGAAATCTGAATGATTTCAGTTTGTTGCTGAATATTATCCGAATCTCGATTCAAGAACAAACAAAGAACAAAGAACAGTACAGCACAGGAAACTGGCCCTTCGGCCCTCCAAGCCTGTGCCGCTCCTTGGTCCAACTAGACCAATCGTTTGTATCCCTCCATTCCCAGGCTGCTCATGTGACTATCCAGGTAAGTCTTAAACGATGTCAGCGTGCCTGCCTCCACCACCCTACTTGGCAGCGCATTCCAGGCCCCCACCACCCTCTGTGTAAAAAACGTCCCTCTGATATCTGAGTTATACTTCGCCCCTCTCACCTTAAGCCCGTGACCTCTCGTGATCGTCACCTCCGACCTGGGAAAAAGCTTCCCACTGTTCTCCCTATCTATACCCTTCATAATCTTGTATACCTCTATTAGATCCCCCTCATTCTCCGTCTTTCCAAGGAGAACAACCCCAGTCTACCCAATCTCTCCTCATAGCTAAGACCCTCCATACCAGGCAACATCCTGGTAAACCTTCTCTGCACTCTCTCCAATGCCTCCACGTCCTTCTGGTAGTGCGGCGACCAGAACTGGATGCAGTACTCCAAACGTGGCCTAACCAGCGTTCTATACAGCTGCATCATCAGACTCCAGCTTTTATAGTCTATAACCCGTCCTATAAAGGCAAGCATACCATATGCCTTCTTCACCACCTTCTCCACCTGTGTTGCCACCTTCAAGGATTTGTGGACTTACACACCTAGGTCCCTCTGTGTTTCTATACTCCTGATGACTCTGCCATTTATTGTATAACTCCTCCCTACATTATTTCTTCCAAAATGCATCACTTCGCATTTATCCGGATTAAATTCCATCTGCCACCTCTCCGCCCAATTTTCCAGCCTATCTATATCCTGCTGTATTGCCCGACAATGCTCTTCGCTATCCGCAATTCCAGCCATCTTCGTGTCATCCGCAAACTTGCTGATTACACCAGTTACACCTTCTTCCAAATCATTTATATATATCACAAATAGCAGAGGTCCTAGTACAGAGCCCTGCGGAACACCACTGGTCACAGACCTCCAGCCGGAAAAAGACCCTTCGACCACTACCCTCTGTCTCCTATGGCCAAGCCAGTTCTCCACCCATCGAGCCACTTCTCCTTGTATCCCATGAGCCTTAACCTTCTTAACCAACCTGCCATGTGGGACTTTGTCAAATGCCTTACTGAAATCCATATAGACGACATCCACGGCCCTTCCTTCATCAACCGTTTTTGTCACTTCCTCAAAAAAACTCCACCAAATTTGTAAGGCACGACCTCCCTCTTACAAAACCATGCTGTCTGTCACTAATGAGATTGTTCCGTTCTAAATGCACATACATCCTGTCTCTAAGAATCCTCTCCAACAACTTCCCTACCACGGACGTCAAGCTCACCGACCTATAATTTCCTGGGTTCTCCCTGCTACCCTTCTTAAACAACAGGACCACATTCGCTATCCTCCAATCCTCAGGGACCTCACCCGTGTCCAAAGAAGCGACAAAGATTTCCGTCAGAGGCCCAGCAATTTCACCTCTCGTCTCCCTGAGCAGTCGAGGATAGATGCCATCAGGCCCTGGGGCTTTATCAGTTTTAATGTTCCCTAAAAATTCATATTATCTTTGCTTGACGTCGGCCTCAAATGCTTCCTGTAAAATAAATGCTGAATATTTTGGCGCACTGACAGGAAATAAATGTTTCTATTTTGACAGCATGCGCACATTAGCTTTTCGTTCAGTCTACAACAGAATGTAACGGGTTAATAGGTGCAGACTAACAGAGTTAATCACCATCTGAAACATGTCAAATGGTAGTCTGTGCTCTAAAAGACAGGTACAAGTGAAACTGCACGTGGGCATTGTCAGCTGTTCCTGAAGTGTAGTTGTTCTCACATTCGCCTCACACGCGAAAAGTCCCCGGTTCGAAACCAGGCAGAAACACTGTTGGATCGTTGTCATTAAGTAAGAGCGAAGTCTGCATGATGTAAGTTCATAGCTCAGCCTCATGCGAATCCGATGTCACGGTCATGTTATATTGGCTTTGATCTCGGCCTCAATAGCATTTCGAAAAGTCAGAAGTGCTCTCTTTGAGGAAGCAGGGAATAAAGAACTCCATTGTCTGTACACATATTCGCAACTCGTGCAGTCCACAAATTAATTTAATGGGATTAGAGGTGCAGACTGACCTAGTTAATCACCATCTGAAATATATCGAATTGTATTGTGTGCTCATAAAGACCGACACAATTGAAATTGTAACTGAACTGGAGGAAATGGGCACATTTCACAGAAGCACCTTTTTAAAATTGCTCTTCACAGTAAAGAAATAATTAAAGCCACTCAGACAAATGTGGAAATCGAGATTCAGTGCGGACCTCCTGGACTTCCGATAGATGGACGAGATTTAGGCGCCAGAATACTTCACACACAGAATAAAGAGGATTCAAGTACATTTTATTTTCTTTCAAGAATGAATGTGGTCAATCTCAAATAAACATCATGGCATGGGTATTACCCAGTGACTCTATTTCTTTTGTTGGTCCGACATGTTTGCAAGACAATGTTGTATATTACAGAGATATTCAATTCAGAATGAGGCCATCTGTGTGAAATAAACGTATTGAAATTAAATGTTGAATAACTACAAATATTTCATATAACTGTTTGAAATTATTTGACGGAAGATGAGAATGATGTATTCATGAATGAACCGAAACCATTGCTGCCTGAGCCATTTGCCAGACGAACGCTTTTTAATTTTGAAGTTTAAGATAAGTTGAGAAATCAGATTGAAAATAACGGATTTGTTCTTCTATTAAGTGACATGGACCCTCAATGTGACCATGACAACCTGCAGCAACACAATGTAGTTCAACATTGCAGTCAGGCCAATTGGCGGCGTGGCGCATTCTCTTGTTTCTGCAGTGTAGTGGTTATCACATTGGCCCAACACGTGAAAGATCACCGCTTCAGAACCGGGCAGAACATTCATCAGTTTTCCCATGCAGGGTGAGGGAAATCTGTGTGATTTCAGATCGTTGCTGAACACCATCCAAATCTGGATGTTACAGCCATCTTATCTTTGCTCTGAGCTCACTCTCAAATGCTTTCTGTGAAATAAGAAGCACATTTCTTTTTGGCGCACTGAGAGGAATGTTCGATTTTGACGCCGAGCACATATTCGCATCTCGTTCAGTCTACAACAAAATTAAATGAGTTGATAGATGCAGACTTATATGGTTAATCACCATCTGTAATATCTAACAGTAGTGTGTGCTCCAAAAGACAGATACAAGTGATGCTGTAAGTGAACTCGAGGAAATGGCGCACATTTCACAGAATATCTATTTTTAAATCGTTTTTCATCACTGAGAAAGAGGAAAAGCCACTCAGACAGATGAGGGAATCGAGACTTTGTGCGGATCGACTGGACATTCCGGTAAAGGTCTGGAAGTTATGCGCCTGAATGTTTCACGCCCATAATAAAAAAGGCTCAAGTGTCACGAACAGGTAATTCTTGATTTTTCTCCATTTAAATGTAGTTGACTTTGTTTAAAAGCTGACGATATTCAACCTCAAAATTACGATCTGAATTACCCTGTGATTCGCTTCGTTCTGTTGGGCAGTTATGTTTGCAATTCAGTAATGTTCAATTTCTGAGATATTCAATTCATAATAAAGAACAAAGAACAATACAGCACAGGAACAGGCCCTTCGGCCCTCCAAGCCCGCGCCGCTCCCTGGTGCAAACTAGACCATCCTTTTGTATCCCTCCATTCCCACTCCGTTCATGTGGCTATCTCGATAAGTCTTAAACGTTCCCAGTGTGTCCGCCTCCACCACCTTGCCCGGCAGGGCATTCCAGGCCCCCACCACCCTCTGTGTAAAATGCGCCCTTCTAATATCCGTGTTAAAACTCCACCCGCCCCCCCCCCCCCCCCCTCACCTTGAACCTATGACCCCTCGTGAACGTCACCACTGATCTGGGAAAAAGCTTCCCACCGTTCACCATATCTATGCCTTTCATAATTTTATACACCTCTATTAAGTCACCCCTCATCCTCCGTCTTTCCAGTGAGAACAACCCCAGTTTACCCAATCTCTCCTCATAACTAAGCCCTTCCATACCAGGCAACATCCTGGTAAACCTCCTCTGCACTCTCTCTACAGCGTCCACGCCCTACTGGTAGTGTGGCGACCAGAACTGGGCGCAGTATTCCAAATGCGGCCGAATCAACGTTCTATACAACTGCAACATCAGATCCCAACTTTATGAAGACATATGTGTTAAATAATGCACTGAAAGTAAATAGTGAAACAATTGTGCAATGACCTTTGAAAAAGTTTCATCTGGACTCGAAACGTCCGCTCTTTTCACTCCTTACAGGCGCTGTCAGACATTGTGAGATTTTGCAGCATTGTCTGTTTTCTCATCCGCGGTAGTTTGATTTCATTACTGAGTACAATTGACTGAGATTATTCGAAGAAAGATGAAAATGATGCATTAACGAATGGGCAGAAATCATTGCTCCCTTAGATATTTGCCAGAAGAACGATTTTGAATTTTGATGTTCAGGATAAGTCGCAGAATCAGATTGAAAGTAACGGTTATCTTCCTGAATTCAGTGACATGGGCTCTCAGTCTCACTATCGGAACCTGCAGCAACACAGCGTAGTTGAACATTGCAGAGAGGCAGATTTGCTGAGTTGTGGCTCAAGCTGTTTCTGTAGTGTAGCGGTTATCACGTTCACCTAACACGCGGAAGGTCCCTGGTTCGAAACCAGGCAGAAGCATTCTTTATCCTCCTCAAGTCATGTAAGAGAAAATTGTTTGATTGCATTTTGTTGCTCATCATGATCAGAGCCTCGATGTTAAAGGCATGTCATCATTACTCTGGCATCACCCTCAAATGCTTTCTGTGAAATAAGTAACGCTTTTTTTTTTGACGCACTGACAGGAAAGTTCGATTTTGACACAGCACTTATTCGCATCTCGTTCAGTCGACAACAGAATTTAATGGGTTTATAGGTGCAGACTAATATGGTTAATCACCATCTGAAATATCTGATAGTAGTGTGTGCTCAAAAAGAGAGATACAAGTGACACTGTAAGTGAACTAGAAGAAGAATCTTTTTTAAAATCATTTTTCATCACTGAGAAACAGGAAAAGCCACTCAGACAGATGAGGGAATCGAGACTCGGTGTGGATCTACTGGACTTTCCTGTAAAGGGCCGGAATTTATGAGCCTGAATGTTTCAAGCTCATAATAAAAAAGGCTCAAGGGTCACGAACAGATAATTCCTGATTCTCCTCCATTTAAATGGAGTTGACTTTGTTTAAAAGCTGACCATAATCAAGCTCAAATGTGCGATCTGTATTACCCGGTGATTCGCTTCGTTCTGTTGGTCAGTTATGTTTGCAATTCAGTGATGTTCAATTTCAGAGATATTCAATTCATAATGAAGTCATATGTGTTAAATAACGCATTGAGACTAAATAGTGAAACAAATACTGAGTACAATTGTACAATGAGCTTTGATAAAGGTTCATCTGGACTCGAAATGTCCGCCCTTTTCACTCCTTACAGGTGCTGCCAGACATTGGGAGATTTTGCAGCATTTTCTCTTTTCTCATCCGCAGTAATTTGCTTTTATTACTGAGTACAATTGATTGCGATTATTCGAAGAAAGATGAAGATGATGCATTAACGAATGGGCAGAAATCATTGCTCCCTTAGATATTTGCCAGACGAACGATTTGAAATTTTGATGTTTGGGATAAGTCGCAGAATCAGATTGAAAGTCAAGGTTATCTTCCTGAATTCAGTGACATGGGCTCTCAATCTCACCATCGGAACCTGCAGCATCACAGCGTAGTTGAACTTTGCGGATAGGCAGATTTTCTCAACTGCGTGACGAGCTGTTTCTGTAGTGTAGTGGCTATCCCGTTCGCCTGTTAGGTCCCCGGTTGGAAACTAGGCAGAAGCATTCATTAAGCTTCCTTATGTCGTGTCAGGGAAAATTGCTTGTTTTCAGTTTGTTGCTCATCATTATCCGAGCCTCGATGTTAAAGGCATGTTATCATTGCTCTGACATCACCCTCAAATGCTTTCTGTGAAATAAGAAACGGATTTTTGACGCACTGACTGGAAATTACGATTTTGACACTGAGCACATATTCGCATCTCGTTCAATCTACAACAGAATTTAATGGGTTTATAGGTGCAGACTAATATGGTTCGTCACCATATGAAATTTCTGACAGTCGTGTGTGCTCAAAAAGACAGATACAAGTCATACTGCAAGTGAACTCGAGGAAATGGCGCACATTTCACAGAAGAATCTTTTAAAAATCGTTTTCATCACTGGGAAACAGGAAAAGCCACTCAGACAGATGAGGGAATCGAGACTCAGCGCGGATCTACTGGACTTTCCGGTAAACGTCCATAAGTTATGCGCATGAATGTTTCACGCCCGTAACAAAAAAGGCTCAACTGTCACGAACAGATAATTCTTGATTCTCCTCCATTTAAATGCAGTTGACTTTGTTTAAAAGCTGACGTTAGTCAATCTCAAATTTGTGATCTGTATTGCCCGGTGATACGCTTCGTTCTGTTAGTCAGTTATGTTTGGAATTCAGTGATGTACAATTTCAGAGATATTCAAGTCATAATGAAGACATATGTGTTAAATAACGCATTGATATTAAATATTGAAACAAATACTGATAACAATTGTACAATGAGCTTTGATAAAGTTTCATCTGGACTCGAAACGTCCGCCCTTTTCACTCCTTACAGGTGCACCAGACATTGTGAGATTTTGCAGCATTTTCTCTTTTCTCATCCGCAGTAATTTGCTTTTATTACTGAGTACAATTGACTGAGATGATTCGAAGAAAAATGAAAAGGATGCATTAACGAATGGGCAGAAATCATTGCTCCCTTAGATATTTGCCAGAAGAACGATTTTGAATTTTGATGTTCGGGATAAGTCGCAGAATCAGATTGAAAGTAACGGTTATCTTCCTGAATTCAGTGACAATGGGCTCTCAGTCTCAACATCGGAACCTGCAGCATCACAGCGTAGTTGAACATTGCAGACAGGCAGATTAGCTCCACTACTATCCACGCTGTTTCTGTAGTGTAGTGGTTATCACGTTCGCCTAACACGCGAAAGGTCCCTGGTTCGTAAACCAGGCAGAAACATCCATTAAGCTTCCTCATGTCGTGGAAGGGAAAATTGCTTGTTTTCAGTTCGTTGCTCACCATTATCCGAGCCTCGATGTGAAAGGCATGTTATCATTAAACTGTTTCTGTGGTGTCGTGGTTATCACATTCGCCTAACAAGCGGAAAGTCGCCGGTTCGAAACCAGGCAGAAACATAGGGTGGCACAGTGGCACAGCAGTTAAGACTGCTGCCTCAAGGCGCCAGGGTCCCAGGTTCGATTCCCAGTTTGGATCACTGTCTGCGCAGAGTCTGCATCTTCTCCCCGTGTCTGCATGGGTTTCCTCCGGGTGCTCCGGTCTCCTCCCACAGTCTGAAAGACATGCTGGCATCACCCTCAAATGCTTTCTGTGGAATAAGAAACGCTTTTTTTGACGCACTGACAGGAAATTTCGATTTTGACACCAGCACTTATTCGCATCTCGTTCAGTCTACAGCAGAATTTATTGGGTTTATAGGTGCAGACTAATATGGTTAATCACCATCTGAAATATCTGACAGTAGTGTGTGCTCAAAAAGACAGATACAAGTCATACTGCAAGTGAACTAGAGGAAATGACGCACATTTCACACAAGATCTATTTTTAAATCGTTTTTCATCACTGAGAAACAGGAAAAGCCACTCAGACAGATGAGGGAATCGAGGCTCAGTGCGGATCTACTGGACTTTCCGGTAAAGGTCCGGAAGTTATGCGCCTAAATGTTTCAGGCCCATAATTAAAAGGCTCAAGTGTCACGAACAGATAACTCTTGACTTTTCTCCATTTAAATGCAGTTGACTTTGTTTAAAAGCTGACGATAGTCAATCTCAAATTTGCGATCTGTGTTTCCCGGTGATTCGATTCGTTCTGTTGGGCAGTTTTGTTTGCAATTCAGTGATGTTCAATTTCAGAGATATTCAATTCATAATGAAGACATATATGTTAAATAACGCATTGATATTAAATATTGAAACAAATACTGTGTACAATTGTACAATAAGCTTTGAAAAAGTTTCATCTGGACTCGAAACGTCCGCTCTTTTCACTCCTTACAGGCGCTGTCAGACATTGTGAGATTTTGCAGCATTGTCTGTTTTCTCATCCGCGGTAGTTTGATTTCATTACTGAGTACAATTGACTGAGATTATTCGAAGAAAGATGAAAATGATGCATTAACGAATGGGCAGAAATCATTGCTCCCTTAGATATTTGCCAGAAGAACGATTTTGAATTTTGATGTTCAGGATAAGTCGCAGAATCAGATTGAAAGTAACGGTTATCTTCCTGAATTCAGTGACATGGGCTCTCAGTCTCACTATCGGAACCTGCAGCAACACAGCGTAGTTGAACATTGCAGAGAGGCAGATTTGCTGAGTTGTGGCTCAAGCTGTTTCTGTAGTGTAGCGGTTATCACGTTCACCTAACACGCGGAAGGTCCCTGGTTCGAAACCAGGCAGAAGCATTCTTTATCCTCCTCAAGTCATGTAAGAGAAAATTGTTTGATTGCATTTTGTTGCTCATCATGATCAGAGCCTCGATGTTAAAGGCATGTCATCATTACTCTGGCATCACCCTCAAATGCTTTCTGTGAAATAAGTAACGCTTTTTTTTTTGACGCACTGACAGGAAAGTTCGATTTTGACACAGCACTTATTCGCATCTCGTTCAGTCGACAACAGAATTTAATGGGTTTATAGGTGCAGACTAATATGGTTAATCACCATCTGAAATATCTGATAGTAGTGTGTGCTCAAAAAGAGAGATACAAGTGACACTGTAAGTGAACTAGAAGAAGAATCTTTTTTAAAATCATTTTTCATCACTGAGAAACAGGAAAAGCCACTCAGACAGATGAGGGAATCGAGACTCGGTGTGGATCTACTGGACTTTCCTGTAAAGGGCCGGAATTTATGAGCCTGAATGTTTCAAGCTCATAATAAAAAAGGCTCAAGGGTCACGAACAGATAATTCCTGATTCTCCTCCATTTAAATGGAGTTGACTTTGTTTAAAAGCTGACCATAATCAAGCTCAAATGTGCGATCTGTATTACCCGGTGATTCGCTTCGTTCTGTTGGTCAGTTATGTTTGCAATTCAGTGATGTTCAATTTCAGAGATATTCAATTCATAATGAAGTCATATGTGTTAAATAACGCATTGAGACTAAATAGTGAAACAAATACTGAGTACAATTGTACAATGAGCTTTGATAAAGGTTCATCTGGACTCGAAATGTCCGCCCTTTTCACTCCTTACAGGTGCTGCCAGACATTGGGAGATTTTGCAGCATTTTCTCTTTTCTCATCCGCAGTAATTTGCTTTTATTACTGAGTACAATTGATTGCGATTATTCGAAGAAAGATGAAGATGATGCATTAACGAATGGGCAGAAATCATTGCTCCCTTAGATATTTGCCAGACGAACGATTTGAAATTTTGATGTTTGGGATAAGTCGCAGAATCAGATTGAAAGTCAAGGTTATCTTCCTGAATTCAGTGACATGGGCTCTCAATCTCACCATCGGAACCTGCAGCATCACAGCGTAGTTGAACTTTGCGGATAGGCAGATTTTCTCAACTGCGTGACGAGCTGTTTCTGTAGTGTAGTGGCTATCCCGTTCGCCTGTTAGGTCCCCGGTTGGAAACTAGGCAGAAGCATTCATTAAGCTTCCTTATGTCGTGTCAGGGAAAATTGCTTGTTTTCAGTTTGTTGCTCATCATTATCCGAGCCTCGATGTTAAAGGCATGTTATCATTGCTCTGACATCACCCTCAAATGCTTTCTGTGAAATAAGAAACGGATTTTTGACGCACTGACTGGAAATTACGATTTTGACACTGAGCACATATTCGCATCTCGTTCAATCTACAACAGAATTTAATGGGTTTATAGGTGCAGACTAATATGGTTCGTCACCATATGAAATTTCTGACAGTCGTGTGTGCTCAAAAAGACAGATACAAGTCATACTGCAAGTGAACTCGAGGAAATGGCGCACATTTCACAGAAGAATCTTTTAAAAATCGTTTTCATCACTGGGAAACAGGAAAAGCCACTCAGACAGATGAGGGAATCGAGACTCAGCGCGGATCTACTGGACTTTCCGGTAAACGTCCATAAGTTATGCGCATGAATGTTTCACGCCCGTAACAAAAAAGGCTCAACTGTCACGAACAGATAATTCTTGATTCTCCTCCATTTAAATGCAGTTGACTTTGTTTAAAAGCTGACGTTAGTCAATCTCAAATTTGTGATCTGTATTGCCCGGTGATACGCTTCGTTCTGTTAGTCAGTTATGTTTGGAATTCAGTGATGTACAATTTCAGAGATATTCAAGTCATAATGAAGACATATGTGTTAAATAACGCATTGATATTAAATATTGAAACAAATACTGATAACAATTGTACAATGAGCTTTGATAAAGTTTCATCTGGACTCGAAACGTCCGCCCTTTTCACTCCTTACAGGTGCACCAGACATTGTGAGATTTTGCAGCATTTTCTCTTTTCTCATCCGCAGTAATTTGCTTTTATTACTGAGTACAATTGACTGAGATGATTCGAAGAAAAATGAAAAGGATGCATTAACGAATGGGCAGAAATCATTGCTCCCTTAGATATTTGCCAGAAGAACGATTTTGAATTTTGATGTTCGGGATAAGTCGCAGAATCAGATTGAAAGTAACGGTTATCTTCCTGAATTCAGTGACAATGGGCTCTCAGTCTCAACATCGGAACCTGCAGCATCACAGCGTAGTTGAACATTGCAGACAGGCAGATTAGCTCCACTACTATCCACGCTGTTTCTGTAGTGTAGTGGTTATCACGTTCGCCTAACACGCGAAAGGTCCCTGGTTCGTAAACCAGGCAGAAACATCCATTAAGCTTCCTCATGTCGTGGAAGGGAAAATTGCTTGTTTTCAGTTCGTTGCTCACCATTATCCGAGCCTCGATGTGAAAGGCATGTTATCATTAAACTGTTTCTGTGGTGTCGTGGTTATCACATTCGCCTAACAAGCGGAAAGTCGCCGGTTCGAAACCAGGCAGAAACATAGGGTGGCACAGTGGCACAGCAGTTAAGACTGCTGCCTCAAGGCGCCAGGGTCCCAGGTTCGATTCCCAGTTTGGATCACTGTCTGCGCAGAGTCTGCATCTTCTCCCCGTGTCTGCATGGGTTTCCTCCGGGTGCTCCGGTCTCCTCCCACAGTCTGAAAGACATGCTGGCATCACCCTCAAATGCTTTCTGTGGAATAAGAAACGCTTTTTTTGACGCACTGACAGGAAATTTCGATTTTGACACCAGCACTTATTCGCATCTCGTTCAGTCTACAGCAGAATTTATTGGGTTTATAGGTGCAGACTAATATGGTTAATCACCATCTGAAATATCTGACAGTAGTGTGTGCTCAAAAAGACAGATACAAGTCATACTGCAAGTGAACTAGAGGAAATGACGCACATTTCACACAAGATCTATTTTTAAATCGTTTTTCATCACTGAGAAACAGGAAAAGCCACTCAGACAGATGAGGGAATCGAGGCTCAGTGCGGATCTACTGGACTTTCCGGTAAAGGTCCGGAAGTTATGCGCCTAAATGTTTCAGGCCCATAATTAAAAGGCTCAAGTGTCACGAACAGATAACTCTTGACTTTTCTCCATTTAAATGCAGTTGACTTTGTTTAAAAGCTGACGATAGTCAATCTCAAATTTGCGATCTGTGTTTCCCGGTGATTCGATTCGTTCTGTTGGGCAGTTTTGTTTGCAATTCAGTGATGTTCAATTTCAGAGATATTCAATTCATAATGAAGACATATATGTTAAATAACGCATTGATATTAAATATTGAAACAAATACTGTGTACAATTGTACAATAAGCTTTGATAAAGTGTCATCTGGACTCGAAACGTCCGCCCTTTTCATTCCTTACAGGTGCTGCCAGACATTGTGAGATTTTGCAGCATTTTCTCTTTTCTCATCAGCAGTAATTTGCTTTTATTACTGAGTACAATTGATTGAGATGATTCGAAGAAAGATGCAGATGATGCATTAACGAATGAGCAGAAATCATTGCTCCCTTAGATATTTGCCAGAAGAAGGATTTTGAATTTTGATGTTCGGGATAAGTCGCACAATCAGATTGAAAGTAACGGTTATCTTCCTGAATTCAGTGATATGGGCTCTCAGTCTCACCATCCGAACCTGCAGCATCACAGCGTAGTTGAACATTGCAGACAGGCAGATTTGCTCCAGTGCTATTACAGCTGTTTCTGTAGTGTAGCGGTTATCACATTCGCCTAACACGCGAAAGGTCCCTGGTTCGAGACCAGGCCGAAACACTCATTGAGCTTCCTCATGTCGCGTAAGGGAAAATTGATTGATTTTTGTTTGTTCCTAATCATTATCCGAGCCTCGATGTTAACGGCATGTTATCATTGCTCTGACGTCACCCTCAAATGCTTTCTGTGAAATAAGAAACGCTTTTTTTTGACGCACTGACAGGAAAATTCGATTTTGACACCGAACACTTATTCGCATCTCGTTCAGTCTACAACAGAATTTAATGGGTTTATAGGTGCAGACTAATATGGTTAATCGCCATCTGAAATATCTGACAGTAGTGTGTGCTCAAAAAGACAGATACAAGTCATACTGTAAGTGAACTCGAGGAAATGGCGCACATTTCACAGAAGAATCTTTTTAAAATCGTTTTCATCACTGAGAAATAGGAAAAGCCACTCAGACAGATGAGGGAATCGAGACTCAGTGCGGATCTACTGGACTTTCTTGTAATCGGCCGGAATTTATGCGCCTGAATGTTTCACGCCCGTAATAAAAAAGGCTCAACTGTCATGAACAGATCATTCTTGATTCTCCTCCATTTAAATGCAGTTGACTTTGTTGAAAAGCTGACCAGAGTCAATCTCAAATTTGCGATCTGTATTTCCCGGTGATTCGCTTCGTTCTGTTGGTCAGTTATGTTTGCAATTCAGTGATGTTCAGTTTCAGAGATATTCAATTCATAATGAAGACATATGTGTTAAATAAGGCATGGATGTTAAATATTGAAAGAAATACTGTGTACAATTGTACAATGAGCTTTGATAAAGTGCCATCTGGATTCGAAACATCCGCCCTTTTCACTCCTTACAGGTGCTGCCAGACATTGGGAGATTTTGCAGCATTTTCTCTTTTGTCATCCGCAGTAATTTGCTTTTATTACTGAGTGCAATTGATTGAGATGATTCGAAGAAAAATGAAAAGGATGCATTAACGAATGGGCAGAAATCATTGCTCCCTTAGATATTTGCCAAAGAACGGTTTTGAATTTTGATGTTCGGGATAAGTCGCACAATCAGATTGAAAGTGACGGTTATCTTCCTGAATTCAGTGACAATGGGCTCTCAGTCTAACCATCGGAACCTGCAGCAACACAGCGTAGTTGAACATTGCAGACAGGCAGATTTGCTCCACTGCTATTCAAGCTGTTTCTGTAGCGTAGTGGTTATCACGTTCGCCTAACACGCGAAAGGTCCCTGGTTCGAAACCAGGCAGAAACATTCATTAAGCTTCCTCATGTCGTGGAAGGGAAAATTGCTTGTTTTCAGTTCGTTGCTCATCATTATCCGAGCCTCGATGTGAAAGGCATGTTATCATTAAGTTGTTTCTGTGGTGTCGTGGTTATCACATTCGCCTAACACGTGGAAAGTCACCGGTTCGAAACCAGGCAGAAACATTGGGTAGCACAGTAGCACAGCAGTTCAGACTGCTGCCTCAAGGCGCCAGGGTCCCAGGTTCTATTCCGAGTTTGGATCACTGTCTGCGCGGAGTCTGCATCTTCTCCCCGTGTCTGCATGGGTTTCCTCCGGGTGCGCCGGTCTCCTCCCACAGTCTGAAAGACATGCTGGCATCACCCTCAAATGCTTTCTGTGAAATAAGAAACGTTTTTTTTGACGCACTGACAGGAAATTTCGATTTTGACACCAGCACTTATTCGCATCTCGTTCAGTCTACAGCAGAAATTAATGGGTTTATAGGTGCAGACTAATATGGTTAATCAGCATCTGAAATATCAGACAGTAGTGTGTGCTCAAAAAGACAGATACAAGTCATACTGCAAGTGAACTAGAGGAAATGACGCACATTTCACACAAGATCTATTTTTAAATCGTTTTTCATCACTGAGAAACAGGAAAAGCCACTCAGACAGATGAGGGAATCGAGGCTCAGTGCGGATCTACTGGACTTTCCGGTAAAGGTCCGGAAGTTATGCGCCTAAATGTTTCAGGCCCATAATTAAAAAGGCTCAAGTGTCACGAACAGATAATTCTTGATTTTTCTCCATTTAAATGCAGTTGACTTTGTTTAAAAGCAGACGATAGTCAATCTCAAATTTGCGATCTGTGTTTCCCGGTGATTCGATTCGTTCTGTTGGGCAGTTTTGTTTGCAATTCAGTGATGTTCAATTTCAGAGATATTCAATTCATAATGAAGACATATATGTTAAATAACGCATTGATATTAAATATTGAAACAAATACTGTGTACAATTGTACAATAAGCTTTGATAAAGTGTCATCTGGACTCGAAACGTCCGCCCTTTTCACTCCTTACAGGTGCTGCCAGACATTGGGAGATTTTGCAGCATTTTCTCTTTTGTCATCCGCAGTAATTTGCTTTTATTACTGAGTACAATTGATTGAGATGATTCGAAGAAAGATGAAGATGATGCATTAACGAATGGGCAGAAATCATTGCTCCCTTAGATATTTGCCAGACGAACGATTTGAAATTTTGATGTTTGGGATAAGTCGCAGAATCAGATTGAAAGTCAAGGTTATCTTCCTGAATTCAGTGACATGGGCTCTCAATCTCACCATCGGAACCTGCAGCATCACAGCGTAGTTGAACTTTGCGGATAGGCAGATTTTCTCAACTGCGTGACGAGCTGTTTCTGTAGTGTAGTGGCTATCCCGTTCGCCTGTTAGGTCCCCGGTTGGAAACTAGGCAGAAGCATTCATTAAGCTTCCTTATGTCGTGTCAGGGAAAATTGCTTGTTTTCAGTTTGTTGCTCATCATTATCCGAGCCTCGATGTTAAAGGCATGTTATCATTGCTCTGACATCACCCTCAAATGCTTTCTGTGAAATAAGAAACGGATTTTTGACGCACTGACTGGAAATTACGATTTTGACACTGAGCACATATTCGCATCTCGTTCAATCTACAACAGAATTTAATGGGTTTATAGGTGCAGACTAATATGGTTCGTCACCATATGAAATTTCTGACAGTCGTGTGTGCTCAAAAAGACAGATACAAGTCATACTGCAAGTGAACTCGAGGAAATGGCGCACATTTCACAGAAGAATCTTTTAAAAATCGTTTTCATCACTGGGAAACAGGAAAAGCCACTCAGACAGATGAGGGAATCGAGACTCAGCGCGGATCTACTGGACTTTCCGGTAAACGTCCATAAGTTATGCGCATGAATGTTTCACGCCCGTAACAAAAAAGGCTCAACTGTCACGAACAGATAATTCTTGATTCTCCTCCATTTAAATGCAGTTGACTTTGTTTAAAAGCTGACGTTAGTCAATCTCAAATTTGTGATCTGTATTGCCCGGTGATACGCTTCGTTCTGTTAGTCAGTTATGTTTGGAATTCAGTGATGTACAATTTCAGAGATATTCAAGTCATAATGAAGACATATGTGTTAAATAACGCATTGATATTAAATATTGAAACAAATACTGATAACAATTGTACAATGAGCTTTGATAAAGTTTCATCTGGACTCGAAACGTCCGCCCTTTTCACTCCTTACAGGTGCACCAGACATTGTGAGATTTTGCAGCATTTTCTCTTTTCTCATCCGCAGTAATTTGCTTTTATTACTGAGTACAATTGACTGAGATGATTCGAAGAAAAATGAAAAGGATGCATTAACGAATGGGCAGAAATCATTGCTCCCTTAGATATTTGCCAGAAGAACGATTTTGAATTTTGATGTTCGGGATAAGTCGCAGAATCAGATTGAAAGTAACGGTTATCTTCCTGAATTCAGTGACAATGGGCTCTCAGTCTCAACATCGGAACCTGCAGCATCACAGCGTAGTTGAACATTGCAGACAGGCAGATTAGCTCCACTACTATCCACGCTGTTTCTGTAGTGTAGTGGTTATCACGTTCGCCTAACACGCGAAAGGTCCCTGGTTCGTAAACCAGGCAGAAACATCCATTAAGCTTCCTCATGTCGTGGAAGGGAAAATTGCTTGTTTTCAGTTCGTTGCTCACCATTATCCGAGCCTCGATGTGAAAGGCATGTTATCATTAAACTGTTTCTGTGGTGTCGTGGTTATCACATTCGCCTAACAAGCGGAAAGTCGCCGGTTCGAAACCAGGCAGAAACATAGGGTGGCACAGTGGCACAGCAGTTAAGACTGCTGCCTCAAGGCGCCAGGGTCCCAGGTTCGATTCCCAGTTTGGATCACTGTCTGCGCAGAGTCTGCATCTTCTCCCCGTGTCTGCATGGGTTTCCTCCGGGTGCTCCGGTCTCCTCCCACAGTCTGAAAGACATGCTGGCATCACCCTCAAATGCTTTCTGTGGAATAAGAAACGCTTTTTTTGACGCACTGACAGGAAATTTCGATTTTGACACCAGCACTTATTCGCATCTCGTTCAGTCTACAGCAGAATTTATTGGGTTTATAGGTGCAGACTAATATGGTTAATCACCATCTGAAATATCTGACAGTAGTGTGTGCTCAAAAAGACAGATACAAGTCATACTGCAAGTGAACTAGAGGAAATGACGCACATTTCACACAAGATCTATTTTTAAATCGTTTTTCATCACTGAGAAACAGGAAAAGCCACTCAGACAGATGAGGGAATCGAGGCTCAGTGCGGATCTACTGGACTTTCCGGTAAAGGTCCGGAAGTTATGCGCCTAAATGTTTCAGGCCCATAATTAAAAGGCTCAAGTGTCACGAACAGATAACTCTTGACTTTTCTCCATTTAAATGCAGTTGACTTTGTTTAAAAGCTGACGATAGTCAATCTCAAATTTGCGATCTGTGTTTCCCGGTGATTCGATTCGTTCTGTTGGGCAGTTTTGTTTGCAATTCAGTGATGTTCAATTTCAGAGATATTCAATTCATAATGAAGACATATATGTTAAATAACGCATTGATATTAAATATTGAAACAAATACTGTGTACAATTGTACAATAAGCTTTGATAAAGTGTCATCTGGACTCGAAACGTCCGCCCTTTTCATTCCTTACAGGTGCTGCCAGACATTGTGAGATTTTGCAGCATTTTCTCTTTTCTCATCAGCAGTAATTTGCTTTTATTACTGAGTACAATTGATTGAGATGATTCGAAGAAAGATGCAGATGATGCATTAACGAATGAGCAGAAATCATTGCTCCCTTAGATATTTGCCAGAAGAAGGATTTTGAATTTTGATGTTCGGGATAAGTCGCACAATCAGATTGAAAGTAACGGTTATCTTCCTGAATTCAGTGATATGGGCTCTCAGTCTCACCATCCGAACCTGCAGCATCACAGCGTAGTTGAACATTGCAGACAGGCAGATTTGCTCCAGTGCTATTACAGCTGTTTCTGTAGTGTAGTGGTTATCACATTCGCCTAACACGCGAAAGGTCCCTGGTTCGAGACCAGGCCGAAACACTCATTGAGCTTCCTCATGTCGCGTAAGGGAAAATTGATTGATTTTTGTTTGTTCCTAATCATTATCCGAGCCTCGATGTTAACGGCATGTTATCATTGCTCTGACGTCACCCTCAAATGCTTTCTGTGAAATAAGAAACGCTTTTTTTTGACGCACTGACAGGAAAATTCGATTTTGACACCGAACACTTATTCGCATCTCGTTCAGTCTACAACAGAATTTAATGGGTTTATAGGTGCAGACTAATATGGTTAATCGCCATCTGAAATATCTGACAGTAGTGTGTGCTCAAAAAGACAGATACAAGTCATACTGTAAGTGAACTCGAGGAAATGGCGCACATTTCACAGAAGAATCTTTTTAAAATCGTTTTCATCACTGAGAAATAGGAAAAGCCACTCAGACAGATGAGGGAATCGAGACTCAGTGCGGATCTACTGGACTTTCTTGTAATCGGCCGGAATTTATGCGCCTGAATGTTTCACGCCCGTAATAAAAAAGGCTCAACTGTCATGAACAGATCATTCTTGATTCTCCTCCATTTAAATGCAGTTGACTTTGTTGAAAAGCTGACCAGAGTCAATCTCAAATTTGCGATCTGTATTTCCCGGTGATTCGCTTCGTTCTGTTGGTCAGTTATGTTTGCAATTCAGTGATGTTCAGTTTCAGAGATATTCAATTCATAATGAAGACATATGTGTTAAATAAGGCATGGATGTTAAATATTGAAAGAAATACTGTGTACAATTGTACAATGAGCTTTGATAAAGTGCCATCTGGATTCGAAACATCCGCCCTTTTCACTCCTTACAGGTGCTGCCAGACATTGGGAGATTTTGCAGCATTTTCTCTTTTGTCATCCGCAGTAATTTGCTTTTATTACTGAGTGCAATTGATTGAGATGATTCGAAGAAAAATGAAAAGGATGCATTAACGAATGGGCAGAAATCATTGCTCCCTTAGATATTTGCCAAAGAACGGTTTTGAATTTTGATGTTCGGGATAAGTCGCACAATCAGATTGAAAGTGACGGTTATCTTCCTGAATTCAGTGACAATGGGCTCTCAGTCTAACCATCGGAACCTGCAGCAACACAGCGTAGTTGAACATTGCAGACAGGCAGATTTGCTCCACTGCTATTCAAGCTGTTTCTGTAGCGTAGTGGTTATCACGTTCGCCTAACACGCGAAAGGTCCCTGGTTCGAAACCAGGCAGAAACATTCATTAAGCTTCCTCATGTCGTGGAAGGGAAAATTGCTTGTTTTCAGTTCGTTGCTCATCATTATCCGAGCCTCGATGTGAAAGGCATGTTATCATTAAGTTGTTTCTGTGGTGTCGTGGTTATCACATTCGCCTAACACGTGGAAAGTCACCGGTTCGAAACCAGGCAGAAACATTGGGTAGCACAGTAGCACAGCAGTTCAGACTGCTGCCTCAAGGCGCCAGGGTCCCAGGTTCTATTCCGAGTTTGGATCACTGTCTGCGCGGAGTCTGCATCTTCTCCCCGTGTCTGCATGGGTTTCCTCCGGGTGCGCCGGTCTCCTCCCACAGTCTGAAAGACATGCTGGCATCACCCTCAAATGCTTTCTGTGAAATAAGAAACGTTTTTTTTGACGCACTGACAGGAAATTTCGATTTTGACACCAGCACTTATTCGCATCTCGTTCAGTCTACAGCAGAAATTAATGGGTTTATAGGTGCAGACTAATATGGTTAATCAGCATCTGAAATATCAGACAGTAGTGTGTGCTCAAAAAGACAGATACAAGTCATACTGCAAGTGAACTAGAGGAAATGACGCACATTTCACACAAGATCTATTTTTAAATCGTTTTTCATCACTGAGAAACAGGAAAAGCCACTCAGACAGATGAGGGAATCGAGGCTCAGTGCGGATCTACTGGACTTTCCGGTAAAGGTCCGGAAGTTATGCGCCTAAATGTTTCAGGCCCATAATTAAAAAGGCTCAAGTGTCACGAACAGATAATTCTTGATTTTTCTCCATTTAAATGCAGTTGACTTTGTTTAAAAGCAGACGATAGTCAATCTCAAATTTGCGATCTGTGTTTCCCGGTGATTCGATTCGTTCTGTTGGGCAGTTTTGTTTGCAATTCAGTGATGTTCAATTTCAGAGATATTCAATTCATAATGAAGACATATATGTTAAATAACGCATTGATATTAAATATTGAAACAAATACTGTGTACAATTGTACAATAAGCTTTGATAAAGTGTCATCTGGACTCGAAACGTCCGCCCTTTTCACTCCTTACAGGTGCTGCCAGACATTGGGAGATTTTGCAGCATTTTCTCTTTTGTCATCCGCAGTAATTTGCTTTTATTACTGAGTACAATTGATTGAGATGATTCGAAGAAAGATGAAGATGATGCATTAACGAATGAGCAGAAATCATTGCTCCCTTAGATATTTGCCAGAAGAAGGATTTTGAATTTTGATGTTCGGGATAAGTCGCACAATCAGATTGAAAGTGACGGTTATCTTCCTGAATTCAGTGACATGGGCTCTCAGTCTCACCATCCGAACCTGCAGCATCACAGCGTAGTTGAACATTGCAGACAGGCAGATTTGCTCCAGTGCTATTACAGCTGTTTCTGTAGTGTAGTGGTTATCACATTCGCCTAACACGCGAAAGGTCCCTGGTTCGAGACCAGGCCGAAACACTCATTGAGCTTCCTCATGTCGCGTAAGGGAAAATTGATTGATTTTTGTTTGTTCCTAATCATTATCCGAGCCTCGATGTTAACGGCATGTTATCATTGCTCTGACGTCACCCTCAAATGCTTTCTGTGAAATAAGAAACGCTTTTTTTTGACGCACTGACAGGAAAATTCGATTTTGACACCGAACACTTATTCGCATCTCGTTCAGTCTACAACAGAATTTAATGGGTTTATAGGTGCAGACTAATATGGTTAATCGCCATCTGAAATATCTGACAGTAGTGTGTGCTCAAAAAGACAGATACAAGTCATACTGTAAGTGAACTCGAGGAAATGGCGCACATTTCACAGAAGAATCTTTTTAAAATCGTTTTCATCACTGAGAAATAGGAAAAGCCACTCAGACAGATGAGGGAATCGAGACTCAGTGCGGATCTACTGGACTTTCTTGTAATCGGCCGGAATGTATGCGCCTGAATGTTTCACGCCCGTAATAAAAAAGGCTCAACTGTCATGAACAGATCATTCTTGATTCTCCTCCATTTAAATGCAGTTGACTTTGTTGAAAAGCTGACCAGAGTCAATCTCAAATTTGCGATCTGTATTTCCCGGTGATTCGCTTCGTCCTGTTGGTCAGTTATGTTTGCAATTCAGTGATGTTCAGTTTCAGAGATATTCAATTCATAATGAAGACATATGTGTTAAATAAGGCATGGATGTTAAATATTGAAAGAAATACTGTGTACAATTGTACAATGAGCTTTGATAAAGTGCCATCTGGATTCGAAACATCCGCCCTTTTCACTCCTTACAGGTGCTGCCAGACATTGGGAGATTTTGCAGCATTTTCTCCTTTCTCATCCGCAGTAATTTGCTTTTATTACTGAGTACAATTGACTGAGATGATTTGAAGAAAAATGAAAAGGATGCATTAACGAATGGGCAGAAATCATTGCTCCCTTAGATATTTGCCGAAGAACGGTTTTGAATTTTGATGTTCGGGATAAGTCGCACAATCAGATTGAAAGTGACGGTTATCTTCCTGAATTCAGTGACAATGGGCTCTCAGTCTAACCATCGGAACCTGCAGCAACACAGCGTAGTTGAACATTGCAGACAGGCAGATTTGCTCCAATGCTATTCAAGCTGTTTCTGTAGTGTAGTGGTTATCACGTTCGCCTAACACGCGAAAGGTCCCTGGTTCGAAACCAGGCAGAAACATTCATTAAGCTTCCTCATGTCGTGGAAGGGAAAATTGCTTGTTTTCAGTTCGTTGCTCATCATTATCCGATCCTCGATGTGAAAGGCATGTTATCATTAAACTGTTTCTGTGGTGTCGTGGTTATCACATTCGCCTAACAAGCGGAAAGTCGCCGGTTCGAAACCAGGTAGAAACATAGGGTAGCACAGTGGCACAGCAGTTAAGACTGCTGCCTCAAGGCGCCAGGGTCCCAGGTTCTATTCCCAGTTTGGATCACTGTCTGCGCGGAGTCTGCATCTTCTCCCCGTGTCTGCATGGGTTTCCTCCGGGTGCGCCGGTCTCCTCCCACAGTCTGAAAGACATGCTGGCATCACCCTCAAATGCTTTCTGTGAAATAAGAAACGCTTTTTTTTTGACGCACTGACAGGAAAATTCGATTTTGACACCAGCACTTATTCGCATCTCGTTCAGTCTACAGCAGAAATTAATGGGTTTATAGGTGCAGACTAATATGGTTAATCACCATCTGAAATATCAGACAGTAGTTTGTGCTCAAAAAGACAGATACAAGTCATACTGCAAGTGAACAAGAGGAAATGACGCACATTTCACACAAGATCTATTTTTAAATCGTTTTTCATCACTGAGAAACAGGAAAAGCCACTCAGACAGATGAGGGAATCGAGGCTCAGTGCGGATCTACTGGACTTTCCGGTAAAGGTCCGGAAGTTATGCGCCTAAATGTTTCAGGCCCATAATTAAAAAGGCTCAAGTGTCACGAACAGATAATTCTTGATTTTTCTCCATTTAAATGCAGTTGACTTTGTTTAAAAGCTGACGATAGTCAATCTCAAATTTGCGATCTGTGTTTCCCGGTGATTCGATTCGTTCTGTTGGGCAGTTTTGTTTGCAATTCAGTGATGTTCAATTTCAGAGATGTTCAATTCATAATGAAGACATATATGTTAAATAACGCATTGATATTAAATATTGAAACAAATACTGTGTACAATTGTCCAATAAGCTTTGATAAAGTGTCATCTGGACTCGAAACGTCCACCCTTTTCACTCCTTACAGGTGCTGCCAGACATTGGGAGATTTTGCAGCATTTTCTCTTTTCTCATCCGCAGTAATTTGCTTTTATTACTGAGTACAATTGATTGAGATGATTCGAAGAAAGATGAAGATGATGCATTAACGAATGAGCAGAAATCATTGCTCCCTTAGATATTTGCCAGAAGAAGGATTTTGAATTTTGATGTTCGGGATAAGTCGTACAATCAGATTGAAAGTGACGGTTATCTTCCTGAATTCAGTGACATGGGCTCTCAGTCTCACCATCGGAACCTGCAGCATCACAGCGTAGTTGAACATTGCAGACAGGCAGATTTGCTCCAGTGCTATTACAGCTGTTTCTGTAGTGTAGTGGTTATCACATTCGCCTAACACGCGAAAGGTCCCTGGTTCGAGACCAGGCAGAAACACTCATTGAGCTTCCTCATGTCGCGTAAGGGAAAATTGATTGATTTTTGTTTGTTCCTAATCATTATACGAGCCTCGATGTTAACGGCATGTTATCATTGCTCTGACGTCACCCTCAAATGCTTTCTGTGAAATAAGAAACGCTTTTTTTTGACGCACTGACAGGAAAATTCGATTTTGACACCGAACACTTATTCGCATCTCGTTCAGTCTACAACAGAATTTAATGGGTTTATAGGTGCAGACTAATATGGTTAATCGCCATCTGAAATATCTGACAGTAGTGTGTGCTCAAAAAGACAGATACAAGTCATACTGTAAGTGAACTCGAGGAAATGGCGCACATTTCACAGAAGAATCTTTTTAAAATCGTTCTCATCACTGAGAAATAGGAAAAGCCACTCAGACAGATGAGGGAATCGAGACTCAGTGCGGATCTACTGGACTTTCCTGTAATCGGCCGGAATTTATGCGCCTGAATGTTTCACGCCCGTAATAAAAAAGGCTCAACTGTCACGAACAGATCATTCTTGATTCTCCTCCATTTAAATGCAGTTGACTTTGTTGAAAAGCTGACCAGAGTCAATCTCAAATTTGCGATCTGTATTACCCGGTGATTCGCTTCGTCCTGTTGGGCAGTTATGTTTGCAATTCAGTGATGTTCAGTTTCAGAGATATTCAATTCATAATGAAGACATATGTGTTAAATAAGGCATGGATATTAAATATTGAAAGAAATACTGTGTACAATTGTACAATGAGCTTTGATAAAGTGCCATCTGGATTCGAAACATCCGCCCTTTTCACTCCTTACAGGTGCTGCCAGACATTGGGAGATTTTGCAGCATTTTCTCTTTTGTCATCCGCAGTAATTTGCTTTTATTACTGAGTACAATTGATTGAGATGATTCGAAGAAAAATGAAAATGATGCATTAACGAATGGGCAGAAATCATTGCTCCCTTAGATATTTGCCAGAAGAACGATTTTGAATTTTGATGTTCGGGATAAGTCGCAGAATCAGATTGAAAGTGACGGTTATCTTCCTGAATTCAGTGACAATGGGCTCTCAGTCTCACCATCGGAACCTGCAGCAACACAGCGTAGTTGAACATTGCAGACAGGCAGATTTGCTCCACTGCTATTCAAGCTGTTTCTGTAGTGTAGTGGTTATCGCGTTCGCCTAACACGCGAAAGGTCCCTGGTTCGAAACCAGGCAGAAACATTCATTAAGCTTCCTCATGTCGTGGAAGGGAAAATTGCTTGTTTTCAGTTCGTTGCTCATCATTATCCGATCCTCGATGTGAAAGGCATGTTATCATTAAACTGTTTCTGTGGTGTCGTGGTTATCACATTCGCCTAACAAGCGGAAAGTCGCCGGTTCGAAACCAGGCAGAAACATAGGGTGGCACAGCAGTTAAGACTGCTGCCTCACGGCGCCAGGGTCCCAGGTTCGCTTCCCGGTTTGGGTCACTGTCTGCGCAGAGTCTGCATCTTCTCCCCGTGCCTGCATGGGTTTCCTCCGGGTGCTCCGGTTTCCTCCCACAGTCTGAAAGACATGCTGGCATCACCCTCAAATGCTTTTTGTGGAATAAGAAACGCTTTTTTTGACGCACTGACAGGAAATTTCGATTTTGACACCAGCACTTATTCGCATCTCGTTCAGTCTACAGCAGAATTTAATGGGTTTATAGGTGCAGACTAATATGGTTAATCAGCATCTGAAATATCTGACAGTAGTGTGTGCTCAAAAAGACAGATACAAGTCATACTGCAAGTGAACTAGAGGAAATGACGCACATTTCACACAAGATCTATTTTTAAATCGTTTTTCATCACTGAGAAACAGGAAAAGCCACTCAGACAGACGAGGGAATCGAGGCTCAGTGCGGATCTACTGGACTTTCCGGTAAAGGTCCGGAAGTTATGCGCCTAAATGTTTCAGGCCCATAATTAAAAAGGCTCAAGTGTCACGAACAGATAATTCTTGATTTTTCTCCATTTAAATGCAGTTGACTTTGTTTAAAAGCTGACCAGAGTCAATCTCAAATTTGCGATCTGTATTTCCCGGTGATTCGATTCGTTCTGTTGGGCAGTTTTGTTTGCAATTCAGTGATGTTCAATTTCAGAGATATTCAATTCATAATGAAGACATATATGTTAAATATCGCATTGATATTAAATATTGAAACAAATACTGTGTACAATTGTACAATAAGCTTTGATAAAGTGCCATCTGGATTCGAAACATCCGCCCTTTTCATTCCTTACAGGTGCTGCCAGACAATGGGAGATTTTGCAGCATTTTCTCTTTTCTCATCCGCAGTAATTTGCTTTTATTACTGAGTACAATTGATTGAGATGATTCGAAGAAAGATGAAGATGATGCATTAACGAATGAGCAGAAATCATTGCTCCCTTAGATATTTGCCAGAAGAAGGATTTTGAATTTTGATGTTCGGGATAAGTCGTACAATCAGATTGAAAGTGACGGTTATCTTCCTGAATTCAGTGACATGGGCTCTCAGTCTCACCATCCGAACCTGCAGCATCACAGCGTAGTTGAACATTGCAGACAGGCAGATTTGCTCCAGTGCTATTTCAGCTGTTTCTGTAGTGTAGTGGTTATCACATTCGCCTAACACGCGAAAGGTCCCTGGTTCGAGACCAGGCAGAAACACTCATTGAGCTTCCTCATGTCGCGTAAGGGAAAATTGATTGATTTTTGTTTGTTCCTAATCATTATACGAGCCTCGATGTTAACGGCATGTTATCATTGCTCTGACGTCACCCTCAAATGCTTTCTGTGAAATAAGAAACGCTTTTTTTTGACGCACTGACAGGAAAATTCGATTTTGACACCGAACACTTATTCGCATCTCGTTCAGTCTACAACAGAATTTAATGGGTTTATAGGTGCAGACTAATATGGTTAATCGCCATCTGAAATATCTGACAGTAGTGTGTGCTCAAAAAGTCAGATACAAGTCATACTGTAAGTGAACTCGAGGAAATGGCGCACATTTCACAGAAGAATCTTTTTAAAATCGTTCTCATCACTGAGAAATAGGAAAAGCCACTCAGACAGATGAGGGAATCGAGACTCAGTGCGGATCTACTGGACTTTCCTGTAATCGGCCGGAATTTATGCGCCTGAATGTTTCACGCCCGTAATAAAAAAGGCTCAACTGTCACGAACAGATCATTCTTGATTCTCCTCCATTTAAATGCAGTTGACTTTGTTGAAAAGCTGACCAGAGTCAATCTCAAATTTGCGATCTGTATTTCCCGGTGATTCGCTTCGTCCTGTTGGTCAGTTATGTTTGCAATTCAGTGATGTTCAGTTTCAGAGATATTCAATTCATAATGAAGACATATGTGTTAAATAAGGCATGGATGTTAAATATTGAAAGAAATACTGTGTACAATTGTACAATGAGCTTTGATAAAGTGCCATCTGGATTCGAAACATCCGCCCTTTTCACTCCTTACAGGTGCTGCCAGACATTGGGAGATTTTGCAGCATTTTCTCTTTTGTCATCCGCAGTAATTTGCTTTTATTACTGAGTACAATTGATTGAGATGATTCGAAGAAAAATGAAAAGGATGCATTAACGAATGGGCAGAAATCATTGCTCCCTTAGATATTTGCCAGAAGAACGGTTTTGAATTTTGATGTTCGGGATAAGTCGCACAATCAGATTGAAAGTGACGGTTATCTTCCTGAATTCAGTGACAATGGGCTCTCAGTCTCACCATCGGAACCTGCAGCAACACAGCGTAGTTGAACATTGCAGACAGGCAGATTTGCTCCACGGCTATTCAAGCTGTTTCTCTAGTGTAGTGGTTATCACGGTCGCCTAACACGCGAAAGGTCCCTGGTTCGAAACCAGGCAGAAACATTCATTAAGCTTCCTCATGTCGTGGAAGGGAAAATTGCTTGTTTTCAGTTCGTTGCTCATCATTATCCGATCCTCGATGTGAAAGGCATGTTATCATTAAGCTGTTTCTGTGGTGTCGTGGTTATCACATTCGCCTAACAAGCGGAAAGTCGCCGGTTCGAAACCAGGCAGAAACATAGGGTGGCACAGCAGTTAAGACTGCTGCCTCACGGCGCCAGGGTCCCAGGTTCGCTTCCCGGTTTGGGTCACTGTCTGCGCAGAGTCTGCATCTTCTCCCCGTGCCTGCATGGGTTTCCTCCGGGTGCTCCGGTTTCCTCCCACAGTCTGAAAGACATGCTGGCATCACCCTCAAATGCTTTTTGTGGAATAAGAAACGCTTTTTTTGACGCACTGACAGGAAATTTCGATTTTGACACCAGCACTTATTCGCATCTCGTTCAGTCTACAGCAGAATTTAATGGGTTTATAGGTGCAGACTAATATGGTTAATCAGCATCTGAAATATCTGACAGTAGTGTGTGCTCAAAAAGACAGATACAAGTCATACTGCAAGTGAACTAGAGGAAATGACGCACATTTCACACAAGATCTATTTTTAAATCGTTTTTCATCACTGAGAAACAGGAAAAGCCACTCAGACAGACGAGGGAATCGAGGCTCAGTGCGGATCTACTGGACTTTCCGGTAAAGGTCCGGAAGTTATGCGCCTAAATGTTTCAGGCCCATAATTAAAAAGGCTCAAGTGTCACGAACAGATAATTCTTGATTTTTCTCCATTTAAATGCAGTTGACTTTGTTTAAAAGCTGACGATAGTCAATCTCAAATTTGCGATCTGTATTTCCCGGTGATTCGATTCGTTCTGTTGGGCAGTTTTGTTTGCAATTCAGTGATGTTCAATTTCAGAGATATTCAATTCATAATGAAGACATATATGTTAAATATCGCATTGATATTAAATATTGAAACAAATACTGTGTACAATTGTACAATAAGCTTTGATAAAGTGCCATCTGGATTCGAAACATCCGCCCTTTTCATTCCTTACAGGTGCTGCCAGACAATGGGAGATTTTGCAGCATTTTCTCTTTTCTCATCCGCAGTAATTTGCTTTTATTACTGAGTACAATTGATTGAGATGATTCGAAGAAAGATGAAGATGATGCATTAACGAATGAGCAGAAATCATTGCTCCCTTAGATATTTGCCAGAAGGACGGTTTTGAATTTTGATGTTCGGGATAAGTCGTACAATCAGATTGAACGTAACGGTTATCTTCCTGAATTCAGTGACATGGGCTCTCAGTCTCACCATCCGAACCTGCAGCATCACAGCGTAGTTGAACATTGCAGACAGGCAGATTTGCTCCAGTGCAATTACAGCTGTTTCTGTAGTGTAGTGGTTATCACATTCGCCTAACACGCGAAAGGTCCCTGGTTTGAAACCAGGCAGAAACACTCATTGAGCTTCCTCATGTCGCGTAAGGGAAAATTGATTGATTTTTGTTTGTTCCTAATCATTATACGAGCCTCGATGTTAACGGCATGTTATCATTGCTCTGACGTCACCCTCAATTGCTTTCTGTGAAATAAGAAACGCTTTTTTTTGACGCACTGACAGGAAAGTTCGATTTTGACACCGAGCACTTATTCGCACCTCGTTCAGTCTACAACAGAATTTAATGGGTTGATAGGTGCAGACTAATATGGTTAATCGCCATCTGAAATATCTGACAGTAGTGTGTGCTCAAAAAGACAGATACAAGTCATACTGTAAGTGAACTCGAGGAAATGGCGCACATTTCACAGAAGAATCTTTTTAAAATCGTTTTCATCACTGAGAAATAGGAAAAGCCACTCAGACAGATGAGGGAATCGAGACTCAGTGCGGATCTACTGGACTTTCCTGTAATCGGCCGGAATTTATGCGCCTGAATGTTTCACGCCCGTAATAAAAAAGGCTCAACTGTCACGAACAGATCATTCTTGATTCTCCTCCATTTAAATGCAGTTGACTTTGTTGAAAAGCTGACCAGAGTCAATCTCAAATTTGCGATCTGTATTACCCGGTGATTCGCTTCGTCCTGTTGGGCAGTTATGTTTGCAATTCAGTGATGTTCAGTTTCAGAGATATTCAATTCATAATGAAGACATATGTGTTAAATAAGGCATGGATATTAAATATTGAAAGAAATACGGTGTACAATTGTACAATGAGCTTTGATAAAGTGCCATCTGGATTCGAAACATCCGCCCTTTTCACTCCTTACAGGTGCTGCCAGACATTGGGAGATTTTGCAGCATTTTCTCTTTTCTCATCCGCAGTAATTTGCTTTTATTACTGAGTACAATTGATTGAGATGATTCGAAGAAAAATGAAAATGATGCATTAACGAATGGGCAGAAATCATTGCTCCCTTAGATATTTGCCAGAAGAACGATTTTGAATTTTGATGTTCGGGATAAGTCGCAGAATCAGATTGAAAGTGACGGTTATCTTCCTGAATTCAGTGACAATGGGCTCTCAGTCTCACCATCGGAACCTGCAGCAACACAGCGTAGTTGAACATTGCAGACAGGCAGATTTGCTCCACTGCTATTCAAGCTGTTTCTGTAGTGTAGTGGTTATCGCGTTCGCCTAACACGCGAAAGGTCCCTGGTTCGAAACCAGGCAGAAACATTCATTAAGCTTCCTCATGTCGTGGAAGGGAAAATTGCTTGTTTTCAGTTCGTTGCTCATCATTATCCGATCCTCGATGTGAAAGGCATGTTATCATTAAACTGTTTCTGTGGTGTCGTGGTTATCACATTCGCCTAACAAGCGGAAAGTCGCCGGTTCGAAACCAGGCAGAAACATAGGGTGGCACAGCAGTTAAGACTGCTGCCTCACGGCGCCAGGGTCCCAGGTTCGCTTCCCGGTTTGGGTCACTGTCTGCGCAGAGTCTGCATCTTCTCCCCGTGCCTGCATGGGTTTCCTCCGGGTGCTCCGGTTTCCTCCCACAGTCTGAAAGACATGCTGGCATCACCCTCAAATGCTTTTTGTGGAATAAGAAACGCTTTTTTTGACGCACTGACAGGAAATTTCGATTTTGACACCAGCACTTATTCGCATCTCGTTCAGTCTACAGCAGAATTTAATGGGTTTATCGGTGCAGACTAATATGGTTAATCAGCATCTGAAATATCTGACAGTAGTGTGTGCTCAAAAAGACAGATACAAGTCATACTGTAAGTGAACTAGAGGAAATGACGCACATTTCACACAAGATCTATTTTTAAATCGTTTTTCATCACTGAGAAACAGGAAAAGCCACTCAGACAGACGAGGGAATCGAGGCTCAGTGCGGATCTACTGGACTTTCCGGTAAAGGTCCGGAAGTTATGCGCCTAAATGTTTCAGGCCCATAATTAAAAAGGCTCAAGTGTCACGAACAGATAATTCTTGATTTTTCTCCATTTAAATGCAGTTGACTTTGTTTAAAAGCTGACGATAGTCAATCTCAAATTTGCGATCTGTATTTCCCGGTGATTCGATTCGTTCAGTAGTGTTTCAGGAGATTTTAGTTGTAAGAAGTGCATTAGATTGCAGCTTCTGGAGGAGCGTGTAAAGGAGCTGGAGGGGGAGTTAGAGGAACTCCGCATAATTCGGGAGGTAGAGGTGGAAATTGATGGGAGTTATAAAGAAATAGTAACTCCTAGAAATGAGGCTTGGGTCAATGCCAGGAGGAGGGGTAAGAAGCAATCGGGAGGACAATCCCCTGGGGCGGTTCCCCTCCATAATAGGTTTTCGGTGCTGGAGGCTACAGTTGAGGAGGAATCAACTGAGCATAGAGAGCAGATCTCTGGGGGTGAGCCGAGTGAGAAAGCTCAGGTGGTTAGGGGCTGTAAAAGACTGGGCCTTGTGATTGGGGACTCCACAATTAAGGGGACAGATAGGAGGGTCGGAACTAAAGGTAGGGACTCAGGGTTGGTGTGTTGCCTACCAGGGGCTGGGGTCCGGGATGTGTCTGACAGGGTATTCAGAACTCTTAGGGGGGAGGGAGATAAACCACAAGTTATTGTACATGTGGGGACACATGACATAGGGAGGATAGGGGAAGGGGATATCAGGCAGGGATTTATGGAGTTGGGGTGGAAACTAAAGACCAAGACTGACAGAGTGGTTATCTCTGGACTCTTGCCTGTGCCACGGGATAGTTTAGAGAGGAATAGGGAGAGGGAGGGTTTGAATTCATGGCTGAGGGGATGGTGCAGGAGGGAGGGGTTCAGGTACTTAAGCAATTGGGGCTCGTACTGGGGAAGGTGTGACCTCTATGAGAAGGATGGTCTACACCTGAATCGGAAGGGGACCAATATCCTGGGGGGTAAATTTGCTAAGGCCATGCAGGGAGGTTTAAACTGATTCGGGGGGGGGGGGGGGAGGGATCCTGAGTAGTGGGGCTGAAAGTGAGGGATGCATGGATGGGGACTGCAATGCACGGCATTGCAGAGGTGAGGTGGAGCAGGGTTTGAAATGTGTATACTTCAATGCCAGGAGTATTCGCAATAAAGTGGGTGAACTTGCAGCGTGGATCAGTACCTGGGACTTCGATGTTGTGGCTATTTCAGAGACATGGATAGAGCAGGGGCAGGAATGGATGCTGCAGGTCCCGGGGTTCAAATGTTTTAGTCGAAGTAGGGAAGGAGGTAGAAGAGGGGGAGGGGTAGCATTATTGGTCAGAGATTGTATCACAGTGTCAGAGAGGAGGTTTGATGAGGACTTATCTGTTGAGGTAGTATGGGCGGAGATTAGAAATAGGAGAGGAGAGGTCACCCTGTTGGGAGTCTTTTATAGACCTCCTAAAAGTTCTAGAGAGGTTGAGGAAAGGATTGCGGAGTCAATCCTGCTTAGGAGTGAAAGTAATAGGGCAATTGTTATGGGGGATTTTAACTTTACGAATATTGACTGGAATTGTTATAGCTCTAGCTCGTTAGAGGGGTCAGTTTTTGTTCAAAGCGTGCAGGAAGGTTTTTTGACTCAGTATGTAGACAGGCCAACTAGAGGTGAGGCTATATTGGATCTGGTGCTGGGAAATGAGCCAGACCAGGTGCTAGACTTGGAAGTTGGTGTGCATTTTGGTGATAGTGACCACAATTCGGTTACGTTCACCTTAGTGATGGAAAGGGATAGGCATGAACCTCGGGCCAGTGGTTTTAGCTGGGGGAAGGGTAATTATGAGGCTATTAGGAGAGAATTAGGAAACATAGGTTGGACTAGGAGATTACAGGGACTGGGAACGTCCGACATGTGGAGTTTTTTCAAGGAGCAGCTACTGCGAGTCTGTGATAGGTATGTCCCTGTCAGGCAAGGAGGAATTGGTAGGGCTAGGGAACCGTGGTGCACCAAAAAAGTTTCTTTGTTGGTTAAAAAGAAAAAGGAGGCTTATGTTCGGATGAGACGTGAGCACTCGGGTAGTGCACTAGAAAGCTTTAGATTGGCTAGGAGGGAGTTGAAGAGCGAGCTTAGAAGGGCTAAAAGGGGACATGAGAAGACTTTGGCGGATAGGGTTAAAGAGAATCCTAAGGCGTTCTATAGGTATGTCAAGAACAGAAGGTTGGTTAGGGCAAGTTTAGGGCCAGTTATAGATGGCAGAGGGAAGTTATGTGTGGAACCGGAGGAGATTGGTGAAGCATTGAACCAATATTTCTCTTCGGTGTTCACGCAAGGGGACATGAATATAGCTGAGGAGGACACTGGGTTGCAGGGGAGTAGAATTGACAGTATTACAGTTGATAAGGAGGATGTGCAGGATATTCTGGAGGGTCTGAAAATAGATAAATCCCCTGGTCCGGATGGGATTTATCCAAGGATTCTCTGGGAGGCAAGAGAAGTGATTGCAGAGCCTCTGGCTCTGATCTTCAGGTCGTCGTTGGCCTCTGGTATAGTACCAGAAGATTGGAGGTTAGCGAATGTTGTCCCATTGTTTAAGAAGGGGAACAGAGACTTCCCCGGGAATTATAGACCGGTGAGTCTCACTTCTGTTGTCGGCAAGATGTTGGAAAAAATTATAAGGGATAGGATTTATAGTTATTTGGAGAGTAATGAATTGATAGGTGATAGTCAGCATGGTTTTGTGGCAGGTAGGTCGTGCCTTACTAACCTTATTGAGTTTTTTGAGAAAGTGACCAAGGAGGTGGATGGGGGCAAGGCAGTGGACGTGGTATATATGGATTTTAGCAAGGCGTTTGATAAGGTTCACCATGGTAGGCTTCTGCAGAAAATGCAGATGTATGGGATTGGGGGTGATCTAGGAAATTGGATCAGGAATTGGCTAGCGGATAGGAAACAGAGGGTGGTGGTTGATAGTAAATATTCATCATGGAGTGCGGTTACAAGTGGTGTACCTCAGGGATCTGTTTTGGGGCCACTGCTGTTTGTAATATTTATTAATGACCTGGATGAGGGTATAGTTGGGTGGATTAGCAAATTTGCTGATGACACCAAAGTCGGTGGTGTGGTAGACAGTGAGGAAGGGTGTCGTAGTTTGCAGGAAGACTTAGACAGGTTGCAATGTTGGGCCGAGAGGTGGCGGATGGAGTTTAATGCGGAGAAGTGTGAGGTAATTCACTTTGGTAGGAATAACAGATGTGTTGAGTATAGGGCTAACGGGAGGACTTTGAATAGTGTGGAGGAGCAGAGGGATCTAGGTGTATGTGTACATAGATCCCTGAAAGTTGGGAATCAAGTAGATAAGGTTGTTAAGAAGGCATATGGTGTCTTGGCGTTTATTGGTAGGGGGATTGAATTTAGGAGTCGTAGCGTTATGTTGCAACTGTACACAACTCTGGTGCGGCCGCACTTGGAGTACTGTGTGCAGTTCTGGTCCCCACATTACAGGAAGGATGTGGAGGCTTTGGAGAGGGTGCAGAGGAGGTTTACCAGGATGTTGCCTGGTATGGAGGGGAGATCCTATGAGGAGAGGCTGAGGGATTTGGGATTGTTTTCGCTGGAAAGGCGGCGGCTAAGAGGGGATCTTATTGAAACATATAAGATGATTAGAGGTTTAGATAGGGTGGATAGTGATAGCCTTTTTCCTCTGATGGAGAAATCCAGCACGAGGGGGCATGGCTTTAAATTGAGGGGGGTAGTTATAGGACCGATGTCAGGGGTAGGTTCTTTACCCAGAGAGTGGTGAGGGATTGGAATGCCCTGCCAGCATCAGTTGTAAATGCGCCTAGTTTGGGGGCGTTTAAGAGAGCCGTAGATAGATTCATGGACGAAAAGAAATTGGTTTAGGTTGGAGGTCACAGTGTTTTATTTATTTATTTATTTATTGTAACTGGTCGGTGCAACATCGTGGGCCGAAGGGCCTGTTCTGCGCTGTAATGTTCTATGTTCTATGTTCTATGTTCTGTTGGGCAGTTTTGTTTGCAATTCAGTGATGTTCAATTTCAGAGATATTCAATTCATAATGAAGACATATATGTTAAATATCGCATTGATATTAAATATTGAAACAAATACTGTGTACAATTGTACAATAAGCTTTGATAAAGTGCCATCTGGATTCGAAACATCCGCCCTTTTCATTCCTTACAGGTGCTGCCAGACAATGGGAGATTTTGCAGCATTTTCTCTTTTCTCATCCGCAGTAATTTGCTTTTATTACTGAGTACAATTGATTGAGATGATTCGAAGAAAGATGAAGATGATGCATTAACGAATGAGCAGAAATCATTGCTCCCTTAGATATTTGCCAGAAGAAGGATTTTGAATTTTGATGTTCGGGATAAGTCGTACAATCAGATTGAAAGTGACGGTTATCTTCCTGAATTCAGTGACATGGGCTCTCAGTCTCACCATCGGAACCTGCAGCACCGCAGCGTAGTTGAACATTGCAGACAGGCAGATTTGCTCCAGTGCTATTTCAGCTGTTTCTGTAGTGTAGTGGTTATCACATTCGCCTAACACGCGAAAGGTCCCTGGTTCGAGACCAGGCAGAAACACTCATTGAGCTTCCTCATGTCGCGTAAGGGAAAATTGATTGATTTTTGTTTGTCCCTAATCATTATACGAGCCTCGATGTTAACGGCATGTTCTCATTGCTCTGACGTCACCCTCAAATGCTTTCTGTGAAATAAGAAACGCTTTTTTTTGACGCACTGACAGGAAAATTCGATTTTGACACCGAACACTTATTCGCATCTCGTTCAGTCTACAACAGAATTTAATGGGTTTATAGGTGCAGACTAATATGGTTAATCGCCATCTGAAATATCTGACAGTAGTGTGTGCTCAAAAAGACAGATACAAGTCATACTGTAAGTGAACTCGAGGAAATGGCGCACATTTCACAGAAGAATCTTTTTAAAATCGTTTTCATCACTGAGAAATAGGAAAAGCCACTCAGACAGATGAGGGAATCGAGACTCAGTGCGGATCTACTGGACTTTCCTGTAATCGGCCGGAATTTATGCGCCTGAATGTTTCACGCCCGTAATAAAAAAAGGCTCAACTGTCATGAACAGATCATTCTTGATTCTCCTCCATTTAAATGCAGTTGACTTTGTTGAAAAGCTGACCAGAGTCAATCTCAAATTTGCGATCTGTATTTCCCGGTGATTCGCTTCGTCCTGTTGGTCAGTTATGTTTGTAATTCAGTGATGTTCAGTTTCAGAGATATTCAATTCATAATGAAGACATATGTGTTAAATAAGGCATGGATGTTAAATATTGAAAGAAATACTGTGTACAATTGTACAATGAGCTTTGATAAAGTGCCATCTGGATTCGAAACATCCGCCCTTTTCACTCCTTACAGGTGCTGCCAGACATTGTGAGATTTTGCAGCATTTTCTCTTTTGTCATCCGCAGTAATTTGCTTTTATTACTGAGTACAATTGATTGAGATGATTCGAAGAAAAATGAAAAGGGTGCATTAACGAATGGGCAGAAATCATTGCTCCCTTAGATATTTGCCGAAGAACCGTTTTGAATTTTGATGTTCGGGATAAGTCGCAGAATCAGATTGAAAGTGACGGTTATCTTCCTGAATTCAGTGACAATGGGCTCTCTGTCTAACCATCGGAACCTGCAGCAACACAGCGTAGTTGAACATTGCAGACAGGCAGATTTGCTCCACGGCTATTCAAGCTGTTTCTCTAGTGTAGTGGTTATCACGGTCGCCTAACACGCGAAAGGTCCCTGGTTCGAAACCAGGCAGAAACATTCATTAAGCTTCCTCATGTCGTGGAAGGGAAAATTGCTTGTTTTCAGTTCGTTGCTCATCATTATCCGAGCCTCGATGTGAAAGGCATGTTATCATTAAGCTGTTTCTGTGGTGTCGTGGTTATCACATTCGCCTAACACGTGGAAAGTCACCGGTTCGGAACCAGGCAGAAACATAGGGTAGCACAGTGGCACAGCAGTTAAGACTGCTGCCTCACGGCGCCAGGGTCCCAGGTTCGGTTCCCGGTTTGGATCACTGTCTGCGCAGAGTCTGCATCTTCTCCCCGTGTCTGCATTGGTTTGCTCCGGTTTCCTCCCACAGTCTGAAAGACATGCTGGCATCACCCTCAAAGCTTTTTGTGGAATAAGAAAGGCTTTTTTTGACGCACTGACAGGAAATTTCGATTTTGACACCGAGCACTTATTCGCGTCTCGTTCAGTCTACAGCAGAATTTAATGGGTTTATAGGTGCAGACTAATATGGTTAATCACCATCTGAAATATCTGACAGCAGTGTGTGCTCAAAATGACAGATACAAGTCATACTGCAAGTGAACTAGAGGAAATGACGCACATTTCACACATGATCTATTTTTAAATCGTTTTTCATCACTGAGAAACAGGAAAAGCCACTCAGACAGATGAGGGAATCGAGGCTCAGTGCGGATCTACTGGACTTTCCGGTAAAGGTCCGGAAGCTATGCGCCCAAATGTTTCACGCCCAGAATTAAAAAGGCTCAAGTGTCACGAATAGATCATTCTTGATTTTTCTCCATTTAAATGTCGTTGACTTTGTTTAAAATCTGACGATAGTCAATCTCAAATTTGTGATCTGTATTACCCGGTGATTCGATTCGTTCTGTTGGGCAGTTATGTTTGCAATTCAGTGATGTTCAATTTCAGAGATATTCAATTCATAATGAAGCCATATGTGTTAAATAGTGCATTGATACTAAATAGTGAAACAAATACTGAGTACAATTGTACAATAAGCTTTGATAAAGTGCCATCTGGACTCGAAACGTCCGCCCTTTTCACTCCTTACAGGTGCTGTCAGACATTGGGAGATTTTGCAGCATTTTCGCTTTTCTCATCCGCAGTAATTTGCTTTTATTACTGAGCACAATTGATTGAGATTATTCGAAGAAAGATGAAAATGATGCATTAACGAATGGGCAGAAATCATTGCTCACTTAGATATTTGCCAGAAGAACGATTTTGAATTTTGATGTTCGGGATAAGTCGCAGAATCAGATTGAAAGTAACGGTTATCTTCCTGAATTCAGTGACATGGGCTCTCAGCCTAACCATCGGAACCTGCAGCATCACAGCGTAGTTGAACATTGCAGACAGGCAGATTTGTTGCAGTGCGCTTCAAGATGTTTCTGTAGTGTAGTGGTTATCACGGTCGCCTAACACCCGAAACGTCCCCGGTTCGAAACCAGGCAGAAACACTCATTAATCTTCCTCATGTCGTGGAAGGGAAAATTGCGAGTTTTCAGTTCGTTGCTCATCATTGTCCGAGCCTCGATGTGAAAGGCATGTTATCATTAAGCTGTTTCTGTGGTGTAGTGGTTATCACATTCGCCTAACACGCGGAAAGTCGCCGGTTCGAAACCAAGCAGAAACATATGGCGGCACAGCAGTTAAGACTGCTGCCTCAAGGCACCAGGGTCCCAGGTTTGATTCCTAGTTTGGATCACTGTTTGCGCGGAGTCTGCATCTTCTCCCCGTGCCTGCATTGGTTTCCTCCGGGTGCTCCGGTCTCCTCCCACAGTCTGAAAGACATGCTGGCATCACCCTTAAATGCTTTCTGTGAAATAAGAAACGCTTTTTTTGACGCACTGACAGGAAATCTCGATTTTGACACCAGCACATATTCGCATCTCGTTCAGTCTACAGCAGAATTTAATGGGTTTATAGGTGCAGACTAATATGGTTAATCAGCATCTGAAATATCTGACAGTAGTGTGTGTTCAAAAAGACAGATACAAGTCATACTGTAAGTGAACGAGAGGAAGTGGCGCACATTTCACAGAAGATCTATTTTTAAATCGTTTTTCATCACTGAGAAACAGGAAAAGCCACTCAGACAGATGAGGGAATCGAGACTCAGTGCGGATCTGCTGCACTTTCCTGTAAACATTGGGTTTCGTGAATTTTGTTGTTTCAACTGTGGATGTCGGCTCTGCAACGTTCACATTTGCATCACTTCCAGTGTTTTCCTCAGCTGAGATTCCAGACTCTGTTGTCTCAGTAGCAGAGGCACTGGGCTGTGGTTGTTTTGGACTTTGGTGATCACCTTGGGTTTGTCGATCCTTCTCTGTTTCTGGAGTAAAGTAACTGTCAACGTTTGGTAATTTTTTGAGTTGCTCTTCAAGCTGGTGCTTTCTTTTTCTTTTCTGGTATCTGCTCTTAAATGTTCCCTTCATTGTAAACCTTCTGAAATTTTGTGAGGCCCCTGCGGATTGTGAGGCCCTAAGCTGTAGCTTATTTAGCTTATGCCTAAATCCGGCACTGGGATCACCGTTACTCATCTCTGAAAATAGACAACAGACACGCAGCGTGTTAGAAGGACTAACAACAGCGGAATAATGGCCGAGAGATGGAAATGGGCAATGAATATGGTGATTGGCGGATTTCATTCAAAGGTTCAAAATGGCCGCCCTGTGATCAGGACAATATGTGGAGATGCCGGCGTTGGACTGGGGTAAACACAGTAAGAAGTTTAACAACACCAGGTTAAAGTCCAACAGGTTTATTTGGTAGCTTTTGTGGCTGAGAAAAGGTGTGGCTTTTGCTACCAAATAAACCTGTTGGACTTTAACCTGGTGTTGTTAAACTTATTATCAGGACAATAACCAGAGACAGACAGAGCTTCACCCCCATAGTTCCAGTCTGAACACCAGAAACAGAGGCAGTGATCACTGTCTGCATAAGACCTAGAAACGGAGAAGTTGAAACAGTCAGTGGAATGGTATGAGGTCGAAAGTGACTCCGTCTCTCCGCCCATTTTTACATCTTCAAACAGTCGCTTCCTCGAGAAGGGAATCGTGATTTTTCATAAGTGATCAGAGAGCGCCCTTCCGTGGACAGCAATGCCGCATATTGGAAACAGATACACACACGGTCACCTGCAAAGACTGACACATATCTAGATAATAGAATCATAGAATTTGTACAGAACAGAAAAATGCCATTCGGCCCACCGATCTGTACCGATCACAAGCCTCCCAGGCCCTATTCCCGTAACCTCATACATTTACTCCTCTAATCCTCCTGATACTACGGTCAATTTAGCATAGCCAATCAAACTAACCTGCACATCTTTGGACCGTGGGAGGAAACCGGAGCAGCCGAGGAAACCCACACAGACACGGGGAGAGCAGATACACACACGGCCACGTGCAAAGACCAACACGTGTAAGGATATATAACCATATAGATACATGCCCAGACACTGACATCAATTCTAACGTCCCTCGTTCTAAATCCAGAATTATTCTGTAGATTTCTGACACATTAGTCTGAGTTGCTAACTATGAAAATACACGAATAACTCCAACTCCGTGTTCACTAGAAGCCTCGTATACCGCACAGAATCAACAAAAGCATAGACACAGGGACAAGTAAACACAGTGATCGATTCTCAAACTGACCGACTCAAACATAGACACACAGACAATCACTGAGGAAGATAAACAAACAGATTAACACAGCCACTGACACACTCAAGAGAAGTGCACTCATTGACAATCCCGAAAACGTACTAGCTCCAGAGTAACTTTCTGAACTGGAATTCCCTGGGGTTATGTCAGTGCGGCAATATCATGTTAGATATTCATTGCGATGGAACTGTCCATTTTAACAACAGGAACAGCCAGAAATCTATTCCTCATCAATGGTGATCATTAATTGATGACTCAACAGTGGACACTTTTGGATAATAAGCAATAATGGATGTATTTATTTTAACAGCCAAACACATATCATGTTTAAAGTTTATTTATTAATGTCACAAGTAGGATTACATTAATACTGCAATGAAGTTACTGTGAAAATCCCCTAGTCACCATACTCCGCCACCTGTTCGGGTACACTAAGGGAGAAATTTAGCATGGCAATGCACCTAACCAGCACGTCTTTCAGACTGTGGGAGGAAACTGGAGCAAATCCACACAGACACAGGAAGAACGTGCAAACTCCACTCAGACCCAAGCCAGGAATCGAACCCGAATCCCTGGCGCTGTGAGGCAGCAGTGTGCCACTGTGCCACCGTGCCACCCTGTGTGAGGTCGCTGTAGGTAAGATAGATTCCCCACCCATTCTCGAGGTTGCCAGATCGGATGTTTGGGACACAGGAGGACAACACAAGGAGACTGCTTCAGGTATAGGTGATTAATTCTCCTCTGTTATATTCCACACTCTGTGGAAAGTTGTGGAGTTAATATTATATATAATTCAGAAATAATGAGGAGATGCTTTATCCGATTAAACCCGTTTTGTAAATTCCATTTGAAATCAATTGCATAAATAAATATATGCTTACGTTGAAAACTATATTGGGAAGCTATATCCAATACTTCATGCCATTGGGTCAGTGAAACGTTGTTACCTAACGCAAACTGTACATGGATTCCACAGAAACGCCTTCTTCAAATGGGGATTGGACAATGACTTGAAAGGGAGAAAAATCAGCTTCATGGAATGAGAGGAGGAAATTGAAATGAGAACAAAGAACAGTGCAGCACAGGAACAGGCCCTTCGGCCCACCAAGCCCACACCGACACGTCAATTTGGTAGCTCGTCATAATATAACTGGCAGAGGCATGGTGGGTCGAAGGGACTCTTATTGTTCTCTGCCATTGTCAACTATATTCAATCATTGCAACAATCTGAGGTCCCTATCTGCTTCAAGAAGACGACCATCATCCCGGTACCTAAGAAAAATCAAGCAGCGTGCCTTAATAACTATCGGCCGGTGGCTCTGACATCCATCATTATGAAGTGCTTTGAAAGGTGTGTCATGGCACGAATCAATTGCAGCCTCCCGGACTACCTGGATCCACTACAGTTGCCTACCGCCGCAACAGGTCCACAGCAGACGGCATTTCCGTGGCCTTGCACTCAACCCTGGATCACCTAGATAACAAGGACACACTCCTATTTATTGACTATAGTTCAGACTTCAACACTATTATTCCCACGAAACTCATCTCCAAACTCCGTGACCTGGACCTCGGCACCTCCTCTGTGACTGGATCCTGAACTTCCTAACTCACAGACCACAATCTGTAAAGATAGGCAACAACACCTCCTCCACGATCATCCTCAACACCGGTGCCCCACAATGCTGTGTTCTCAGCCCCCTACTATACTCCTTATATACCTATGACTGTGCGGCCAAATTCCCCTCCAATTCGATTTTCAAGTTTGCTGACGATGCCACCGTAGTGGGTCAGATCTCAAACAATGATGAGAAAGAGTACAGGAATGAGGTAAAGAATCTGGTGAACTGGTGCAGCAACAATAATCTCTCCCTCAATGTCAAATAAATGAAGGAGATTGTCATCGACTTCAGGAAGCGTAAAGGAGAACATGTCCCTGTCTATATCAACAGGGACGAAGTAGGAAGGGTCGGGAGCTTCATGTTTTTAGGTCTCCAGATCACCAACTATCTGTCCTGCTCCCCCCATGACGACACTATAGTTAAGAAAGCCCACCAACACCTCCACGTCCTCAGAAGACGAAGGAAATTTTGCATGTCAGCTACGACTCTCACCAACTTTTACAGATGTACCATAGAAAGCATTCTTTCTGATTGTATCACAGCTTGCTATGGCTCCTGCTCTGCCCAAGACTGCAAGGAACTACAAAAGGTCGTGAATGTGCCCAATCCATCACACAAACCAGCCTCCCATCCATTGACTCTGTCTACACTTCCCGCTGCCTCGGCAAAGCAGCCAGCATAATTAAGGACCCCACGTCCCCGGACATTCTCTCTTTCACCTTCTTCCTTCGGGAAAAAGATACACAAGTCAGGTCTCGTACCAACCGACTCAAGAATAGCTTCTTCCCTGCTGCTGTCAGACTTTTGAATGGACGTACCTTGCGTTAAGTTGATCTTTCTCTGCACCCTAGCTCTGACTGCAACACTGCAAAGTGCACACTCTCATTTCCTTCTCTATGAACGGTATGTTTTGTCTGTATAGCGCGCAAGAAACAATACTTTTCACTGTACATGTGACAATAATAAATCAAATCAAATCAAAATCATTCTTGGATCAATATGTCGACAGCAGTCCCAATGAGTGTTGCAACATTTCAAGAGATTCTCATTGGGTCCTACAGACGCCAGCAGTTTCTGTAGTGTAATGGTGGTTGCATTCGCCTCACACACGGAAAATCCCTCGTTCAAAACCATGCCAAAATATTATTAAAATTTGTTCGTTAAGGGTGAGGCAAGTTTACATGATTGAAATTTGTTGCTGAACATTATCCGAAACTCAATATTAAAGCCATGTTATCTTTGCTCTGACCTCGGCCTCAAAATCTTTCAGCAAAATCAGAGATCTTGTATTTTTATGACGCAATGAGAGGAAATAGATGCTGCTGTTTTGACACCATGGACATATCAGCAACTCATTCAGTCCACAACAGAATTTAATGGCTTTGTTGATGCAGACTAACAAAGTGAATCATCACCTGAACCATGTCTAATAGGATTGTGTGCTCAAAAAGGCAGACACAAGTGAAACTGTAACTGAACTAGAGGAAATGGCGCACATTGCGTGGAACCATTATTTAACATCGTTCTTCAGAGTAAACAAAGAGGGAAAACCACTCAGAAAGAGGCAGCTCAATGTTCGTGATTTGTCATTGCTGCTGTTCCAGATGTTGTTCAATGTAGATTCAAGTTTAGAGAAAGGAATGGAAATGAGTCCTCAGAACTGCTCACTGTCCCTGGAGGGTAATGGTTACTTGAATTTCTCAAACATCGTGGTTTGTAAAGACATTGTTATTTCATCTCCAGTATTAGTCAGAATGGGCTATATTCTCCACGTGATAGGGCTGGAATTATCTGTGTGGGTGTGTGTCTATGAATGAAGATGTCTGTCTGGGTGTGGGTGTGTATCTATGTTTGCCCATGTCTGTGTAAGAGACGGGGAGAGAGAGTGTGTTTGGATCTCTGTGTTTGGATATCTGTATGTGCTGCTCCTTCTTAGGTGGTTCCTCTCAAAGGTTTCTCTCCAGGTGATTTGAATAGAATTATTCAGAGAATCTTCATCCTGGGTGAATCCATAGGCTGATCATGTGCTGTGTAAAACCTGACATCCACACCACCAGACCCCACTTTTCCTGGAACAACATGGTGTTTGCTGCTTTCCTGATCCTTCCTTTCCCCTCCCTTTTCAATTATATCACTTCTCATTATTCTGAATTTCAGAGAGGACAGACTCATCCCACTGAACGTCCTCCAAGGACAACCGCCTCATCTCAGGAATCAATCCAGTGAAATTTAGTTGCACATGGACAGTGAGCAAATAGAACAAAGACCAAAAGAGGGAAATAGATGGAGACACAGACAAAGACTGTTAGAGTGAAAGAGACTGAGCGAGAGTTACAGTCATAGTCATACAGTGCAGAAAACACCCTTCGACCCATCGAGTCTGCACCAACAATAGCTACCACTAAACCCCATGCTAATCCTATTTTCCAGCACTTGTCCCATATCCTTACCTGAATGCTATAATATTTCAAGTGCTCATCCAAATACTTTTTAAAGGTTGTTAAGTTTCCAGCCTCCACTACCTTCCCAGGCAGTTTATTACAGATTCCCACCACCCTCTGATTTTTTTTTTCTCAACTCCCCTCTGAATCTCTTGCCCGACACCCTAAAACTATGTCCCCTCATGATTGACCCCTCAACCAAGGGTTCTACTCACCCGGTCCATATCCTTCATAATCTTATTCACCACAGTCATGTCCCCCTCAGCCTTCTCTGCTCTAAACACTCCAAACCTATCCAGTCTCCTTATAGCTCAAATGTTCCATCCCAGGCAACATCCTGGTGAATCTCCTGTGTACCCCCTCTAGTGTAATCACACCCTTCCTATAGTGAGGTGACTAGAACTGCACATGGTACTCCAGCTGTGGCCTAACCAACATTCTGTACAGCTCCAACATTATCTCTTTGTTCTTATACTGTATGTCACGACTGATAAAAGCAAGTGTCTCATATGCCTTCTTATCTATTCTATTCGCCTGCTCTGTTACCTTAAGTGAATAAGTACCCCAAGATCCATCTGCTCCTCTGATTCTACCTCGTGTCCTTCCATTCATTAATTATTTATTGTCTTGTTACTTCTTCCAAAGTGCATCACTTTGCACTTGTCAAGATTAAATAGCATATTTTTTTATTCATTTGTGGGACATGGGCATCGCTAGCTGGCCATCCCTAGTTGCCCTTGAGAAGGTGGTGGTGAGCTAACTTCTTGAATCGCTGCAGCTCGTGTGCTGTGGGTTTACCTACAATGCAGTAAGGGAGGGAATGCCAGGATTTTGACCCAGCGACTGTGAAGGAATGGTGATATATTTCGAAGTCTACCACTGTTCTGCCCATCTGACCAACCCAACTATATCTTGCTGCAACCTACGACAGAGTGGGGTAGACTCTAAAAGGACCCTGGGTCTCTGGAATACTCGTCCAGTAACAATCCCACCATGCACATTGGTAGATGTATCAATTGGTTTAATAATTTTATATATTAACCCTGTAGTTCTGACCGTAATTGGATGACAAAATACAATTTTCTGTTGAACTTTATCTCCTTCCCATGGCGGTGCTCTTACCCAGCATTCGCAGCGAGAGAGAATGTGCCGTATTGTCACAATAGCAGCCGCTTGCGCAGGCGCAGTACCTGATTCCGAGTAGAGCATGCGCTGTGTGGATTCGGACTGGCCCATGCGCAGTGTGGTGCTGGAGCTGCAGGGAGGCGGGGAAGTGGGTGCAGGGGCTTCAGAAACAGCCAGTGGAGGAGGCCTCAAACCCAGAATAAGAAACCCCCCGGGCCCGAGTTTGCACCGACCCGGGGGGTAATTGCAGCACCTCTACAATCGGGGAGGTGGTGGTGATATCAGTGACACAGCCTAATGTTCTGGGGACAGGTTCAAATCCCATCATGGAGCTGGGGGGGATTTAATTAGAATTCATAAAACGCTGGAAAATCTGGAATATAATTCTCCTCGTGTCTGTGTGGGTTTCCTCCGGGTGCTCCGGTTTCTTCCCACAGTCCAAAGATGTGCGGGTTAGGTTGATTGGCCAGGTTAAAAATTGCCCCTTAGAGTCCTGGGATGCGTAGGTTAGAGGGATTAGTGGGTAAATATGTGGGGATAGGGCCTGGGTGGGATTGTGGTCGGTGCAGACTCGATGGGCCGAATGGCCTCCTTCTGCACTGTAGGGTTTCTATGGCTTCTATGATAATTTCACTTGAGTAACCATTACAGCTGTGAACAATTTTAAAAACCCACCCTGTTTATTCATGAGAATCTGCTGTGTTTCCATAGACTTGTCAACATGCAATTCAGCCTCGAACTGCCCTCCTCAGGGGCAGGAAATAAATGCTGGTCTTGGCAATAAAACCCACATCACATGAAATAGTGAAGGAGAAACACTGATCGACTTGGGTTAATGGCTGTCATCTTTCTCGGGGGCAGGACACAGGCACGGTTATCACTGTCCCTGTGAGAAAATGTGAATTTCTATCCTGGACTGACATTGATGGATTTTGGAGTCTCCTTTTCCAAAGGGTGAGAAGGGGAGGATTTACACACAGTAAACTCAAACCAAGAGAAATATTTGCTTCAATTTTTAACTTTGGACTTTTTCTTACAGGAGATTAGAAGTGCAGGAGTGGAAGGGAGAAAACTCAAACCAAACATTGCATCAGGATCTGACACTATCACCTAAATTATTGTAATCTCAATATCATTGGGTTTTGAACATGGAAGGGGAAAGCACGGTTAACAGTGGAGAGAAACCGTACACCTGTTCTGTGTGTGGACGAACATTTAGCCGATCATCTGGCCTGTTGAAACATAAATGCAGTCACAACAAGGAGAAACAATGGAAATGTGGAGACTGTGGGAAGAGATTCAGATTCCCATCTGAACTGAAAACTCATCGACACAATCACACTGGAGAGAGACCATTCACCTGCTCTGAGTGTGGGAAGGGATTCACTACCTCATCCATCTTGCTGACACACCAGCGAGTTCACACTGGGGAGAGACCGTTCACCTGCTCCAAGTGTGGGATGGGATTCGTTTGTTCATCCCACCTGCTGAAACACCGGTGGGTTCACACTGGGGAGAGGCCATTCAACTGTCATGAGTGTGGGAAGGGATTCGCTACCTCATCAATCCTGCTGACACACCAGAGAGTTCACACTAGAGAGAGACCATTCAGATGCTCTGATTGTGGGAAGGGATTCCCTACCTCTTCTATCCTGCTGAAACACCAGCGAGTTCACACTGGAGAGAGGCCGTTCACCTGCTCTGATTGTGGGAGGGGCTTCAGTCAGTCATTCATCTTGTTGAAACACCAGCGAGTTCACACTGGGGAGAGGCCATTCACTTGCTCCAGTTGTGGGAAGGGATTTATTGATTCATCCACCCTGCAGAGACACCAGCGAGTTCACACCGGGGAGAGACCATTCACCTGCTCTGATTGTGGTAAGAGATTCAGTCAATCATCCAACCTGGTAAAGCACCAGCGAATTCACACTGGGGACAGGCCATTCACCTGCTCCGTGTGTGGGAAGGGATTCACTCAGTCACCTCACCTGCTGAAACACCAGCGTGTTCACGAATGACTGCAAGGACTGGAGTTTGCTCTTAATCACATCAAGGTCCTGACTATTTTCATTGGTGTCTCTTTCTGCTGATAAATCCTAGCCCAGTTGGAAGGTTTATATTTTGGGTGGACAAGCTTTATGTTCAACACAGTGTGATGAATGCTTTTAATACCTCAAACATGTTAGTTCCATTTGAAGGGCTTCCCCCTCTCCCGTCTCCTCCATCCTCACCTCCAACAAGTGTGAGGAGCTCATGGAGCTTCTTTGTCACCAAGATTGAGACAATCTGATCAGCTGCCTCTGCTCCTTCCCTCTCTTCCATTCGCCCACCGGGCCAAACTGTCTTTAAATTTCCTTCTGGCCTGACTCCTGAACTCATAAATACAAACAGGGAGTGCTGTAAAAACACAGCGGGTCTGACAGCACCTCTGGTGAGAGAAACAGATTTAATGTTTTGGGAGGCACGGTAGCACAGTGGTTAGCACTGCTGCTTCACAGCGCCAGGGACCCAGATTTGATTCCCGGCTTGGGTCACTGTCTGTGTGGAGTTTGCACGTTCTCCCCGTGTCTGCGTGGGTTTCCTCTGGGTGCTCTGGTTTCCTCCCACATTCTGAAAGACGTGCTGGTTAGGCGCATTGACCCGAACAGCTTGTCTGGACTTGCAGAATCTCACTGGCTGTCCTGTCTAGAGACAATACACATCTCTTTAACGTGTGCTTAATGCTCCCTCCATTCACACTGTTTGTACCTTTAAGACTTGATTATCTGTAAAGACTGCATTCCAATCATTATTCTGTAAATTGAGTTTGTGTCTCTGTATGCCCTGTTTGTGAGCATTTCTCCACTCCACCTGACGAAGGGGCAGCGCTCCAAAAGCTAGTGGCATTTGCGACCAAATAAACCTGTTGGACTTTAACCTGGTGTTGTTAAACTTCTTACTGTCTTTACCCCAGTCAACGCCGGCATCTCCACATCATGGATTCAGTTCTCCAGCTCCTGTCTGCAGACTGACAATAAAACCAATGGCTCTTATTGGGGGTGTTGGGGCCTCCAGCGGGTGTTTGTGAATCCTCCCCGCCCACCTCCCAAGGTTTCCTTCCTTCCCAGAGATCAGAGTCCTCATTGAGTTGAGGACAAAGTGTAACCTCTTATTTATTTTGCACATTCTCCTCGTGTCTGTGTGGGTTTCCTCCGGGTCCTCCGGTTTCCTCCCACAGTCCAAAGATGTGCGGGTTAGGTTGATTGGCCATGCTAAAAATTGCCCCTTAGTGTCCTGGGATGCGTAGGTTAGAGGGATTAGTGGGTAAATATGTAGGGATATGGGGGTTGGGCCTGGGTGGGATTGTCGTCGGTGCAGACTCGATGGGCTGAATGGCCTCTTTCTGTGCTGTAGGGTTTCTAAGATTTCTAAGATTTCTTATTGTCCCCCTCCCCCATCCTCTGATGTGAACCATCCTCCAGTGGCTGAGCCAGGATGGGGCCGTTAACCTGGGCCTGTTCCCGGGAGGGAGGGAGGGAGGGAGAAGCCCCGCAGCTGCAAACCAGGGAGCTGACAATGATTCTGAAGGGTTTGCGGATCCACAAAGTGTTTCCAAATCCTCCCAGCCACCGCCTAACGCTGACTCCGCTTCTCCGGGACAAACAAGCGCCAAGGCCAGCAATGACCTGCGCATGCTCCACATCACAATGCCCGGGGATTGATTGACGGCAGCTCCGGACCAATAGGAAGAGGGGGCGGGGCTGGTCCCCCAACCAATCGGAGTGAATGAGGGGCGGGACTGGAGGACCGAGCGGGAGCGGCTGGTCCTCCAACCAATCGCACTGAATGAGGGCCCGGACCAATAGGAAGAGTTCCCTATTCTTTGCATGGGAGAGATGCACATGCGCAGTAAGCAACGGCGTTCGCAGTGTGGGTGACAGCAACTGGAGAGAAGTTCCTCTTTCTCATCAGCAGCCGGTAAGGATGCAGAAATATAGAGGGAGCAATGGAAGCGGCGGATGGACGTAGAAGGTTTCTAAATATCTGGTGAAGGCCTCAAACCTCGAATATGAGCCCGTAGGTCCCGTGTTTGCAGCTTCAGGTCTTTGTCCCGAGACGAAGCTCAGGTTAACGGCAGCCATCTTGATTCAGCGGGGAGCAGAGCGCACGCGTTGGTGTCTTGGTGACGCAACTGTGAGTGGGCGGGTCTTTGTGTTTCTGCTCCCACCGGGTCCTAATGCACCCACCGGGTCCTAATGCATACCAACAATGAGCAATAGATTTTCAAACAGCTTCACCCACTCCCAGGCTGCACCTCACGTTTGCAGCCGAGAGAAGTTTATGGGTCATGTACATATTCAGTGTGAGAGGTTGCATCCCAGAGTACTTACATGAAGCGGTTACAAGGCTTTTGTACTCGTTGGAGTTTAGAAGGTTGAGGAGGAATTCATTGAAACTTACAGGATACGGCGAGGCCTGGACAGAGTGGACGTGGAGAGGATGTTTCCACGAGTAGGAAAAACTAGAACCAGAGGCACAACCTCAGACTAAAGGGACGATCCTTTAAAACAGAGATGAGGAGGAATTTCTTCAGCCAGAGAGTGGTGAATCTGTGGAACTCTTTGCCGCAGAAGGCTGTGGAGGCCAGGTCATTGAGTGTCTTTAAGATAGAGATAGATAGGTTGTTGATTAATAAGCAGATCAGGGGTTATGGGGAAAAGGTAGGAGAATGGGGATCAGAAAAATATCAGCCATGATTGAATGGTGGAGCAGATTCAATGGGCCGAGTGGCCCAATTCTGCTCCTATGTCTTATCGCCTTTTCGTAACAGTTCAGCCCCAGGCTCCTCATGTTTACATAGAAGCGGAAGTAGACCATTCAGCTCTTTGAGCATTCCCTGCCATTCATTATAGTCATGGCTGATCCTCAAATTCAATACCCTAATCCCACCCCCCACCCCATAATATCCCTTTAGCCCCAAGAGATATATCTAATTGAAATCAGGCTCTACTTCCACTTTTGAGGAACGGAGATCCAAAGATTCATGACCCACTGAGAGAAAAACATCTCATCTCTGTCTCTTTGGGCAGCACTGTTTTTTAAATAGTGACCGCAAGATTCTCCCAAAAGAGTAAACAACAGTTCTAACAAGTTTTTAGAAGGTATTTTGAGAGACAGGATCTACAGGCATTTAGAGACACAAGGACTGATTAGAGATAGTCATGTGAGTGACATTTAGAGACAGTATGGCTTTGGAGTGGAAAATCATATCTCTCAAATTTGATTGAGTTTTTTGAAGGAGTAACCAAGAAGGTAGATGAGGACAGTGCAGTTGATGTTCTCTACATGACCTTTAGCAAGGCCTTTGACAAGATACCACATGGTAAGTTGTTGCATAAGGTTAAATCTCTCGGGATCCAGGGTGAGGTAGCCAAATAGGTACAAAATTGGCTTGATGACAGAACAAGTCTCACAACACCAGGTTAAAGTCCAACAGGTTTATTTGGTAGCACAAGCCACAAGCTTTCAGAACACTGCCCCTTCATGACAGAAGACAGAGGATGGTTGTAGAAGATTGTTTTTCAAACTGGAGGCCTGTGACCAGCGGTGTGCCTCAGGGATTGGTGCTGCGTCCACTGTTATTTATCATTTATATTAATGATGTGGATGAGAATTTAGGAGGCATGGTTAGTAAGTTTGCAGACACCAGGATTGTGGTATAGTGGACAGTGAAGAAGATTATCTCTGATTGCAACGGAATCTTGATCAATTGGGCTGACGAATGCCAGATGGAGTTTAATTTAGATAAATGCGAAGTGATGCATTTTGGTAGATCAAACCAGGGCAGGACTTACTCAGTTAATAGTAGGGCATTGGGGGGAGTTATAGAACAAAGAGATCTAGGGTAACAGATTCATAGCTCCTTGAAAGTGGAGTCACAGGTGGACAGAGTGGTGAAGAAGGCATTCGGCATGCTTGGTTTCATTGGTCAGAACATTGAATCCAGGAGTTGGGACGTCTTGTTGAAGTTGTACAAGACATTGGTAAGGCCACACTTGGAATACTGTGTGCAGTTCTGGTCACCCTATTATAGAAAGGATGTTATTAAATGAGAAAGAGTGCAGAAAAGATTTACTAGGATGCGAACAGGACTTGATGGTTATAAGGCGAGACTGGATAGACTGGGACTTTTTTTTCTGGAGCGCAGGAGGCTGAGGGGTGAACTTATAGCGGTCTATAAAATAATGAGGGACATAGATCAGCTAGATAGTCAATATCTTTTACCAGAGGTAGGGGAGTCTAAAACTAGAGGTCATAGGTTTAAGGGGAGAGATAAAAAGAGTCGAGAGGGGCAATATTTTCATACAGAGGGTGGTGAGTGTCTTGAACAAACTGCCAGAGGTAGTAGTCGAGGCGGGTACAATTTTGTCTTTTGAAAAGCGTTTAGACAGTTACATGGGTATGATGGGTATAGAGGGATATGGGCCAAATGCGGGCAATTGGGACTAGCTTCGGGGTTAAAAAAAGGGGCGGCATGGACAAGTTGGGCTGAAGGGCCTGTTTCCATGCTATAAACCTCTATAACTTCTCTCCACATCCAAGACCTTTCAGGATGTGAAAGGTTTAAATTAAGTTGCCTCTTACTCTTTTAAACTCGAGCAGAAGCTAAACTCGAGCAGAGACTGTCTCACTGCTCCTCATCAGACAATCCACCTATTCCAGGTGTTAGTCGACTAAACCTTCTATGAACTTCTTCTAATGCACTTATATTTTTCCTTAAATAAGGAAATCGATAATGTAGACATTGCTCCAGATACAGACTCACCGTGTGCAACTGAAACATAACTTCCCTGCTTTTACTCCATTCCCCTCATAACAAATGATAGCTTTCTGAATTACTTGTACCTGTATTTTCTATCGTGATGGATTTTGGATATTTTTTGTTACAGGGGGTTAGAAAGGAAGGATTTGCACACAACAAGCTCAAACCAAGAGAAAATGTTGTCTCTTCTGATCTGGGCTTTCTGAATGGGATAAGTAGGGAGATGTGAATGGAATGTTTCCACTTGTTGGTTTTTACTTTACTGGGAACCATGAACAGACAACAAATAAATCAGACAGGAAAATAGGAGATGTTTCTTTCTTCAGACAGTTGTTAGAATATGGAACTCACTGCGACTGGAAGTGGTTGACTCAAATACTTTAGATGCTTTCAAAAGGAAAATATATGAGCCTATGAGAGAAAAGGGATTGGAAAAATCAACTGAAAAGCTGAGATGTGGTGATCAGAATGAGAGGAGACTCATGTGGAGTGTAAACTCCAGTACAGACTCGATAAACCGAATGGCCTGTTTGTGTATTGTCACAGACAGAACAAACAATTCTCCTTCCCTGTTCAAAGACAATAACAATCAGCTCCTAATGATCCGAGTGACTGTCAGATCTCAACGTGATGTTTGGTTTGTGTTTTCTTGCTGTAAATCCTCCTTTCCAATATCCTGCAAAGGGAATTTACAAAAGTCACCACTGTCAGTCCAGGACAGATATATTCATAGAATTCCACAGCTCGGAAGGAGGCTATTTGGCCCATCAAGTCAACTCTCCGACAGAGCATCCCACCAAGGCCCCAACAACATAACCCAACTTATTTACCCCACTAATCTCCCTAACCTACACACCCTGGGGGGAAAATGGATAATTTAGCATAGCCAGTCCACCTAACCTGAATATCTTTGGACTGTGGGAGAAAACCGGAGCACCTGGAGGAAACCCACGCAAACAAGTGGAGAATGTGCAAACTCCACACAGCAGCGCTCCGAAAGCTAGTGGCGTTTGCTACCAAATAAACCTGTTGGACGTTAACCTGGTGTTGTTAAACTCCTTACTGTGTAAACTCCACACAGACAGGTAACCACGGCCGGAATCGAACCCAGGTCCCTGGCGCTGTGAGGCAGGAGTACTAACCACTGTGCCACCGTGCCAGCGACGTAATTCTTTGTAAACTTATTTTACAGGAAATAGAAGAGGAGGATTTGCAGTCTGGACAAACAAATCTCACGTCAGACAGAGTCAATCAATTCATTGGGATTTGAAGATTTGTGCATCTGAAGGGATTTAATTGACCATCTCAGTTGGAAACTGGTGAGAATCTGTTTCCTTGCTCCTCCTGTGGGGAGGGATTGATACAGCTGGAAAACATGCTGACACGACAGCGAGCTCGCAACAGTGAGAGTTCATTCACCTGCTCCGTGTGTGGGAAGAAATTCATGTGTTCGTCCAACCTGCTGGCTCACCAACTCGATCACATTATTCAGAAGCCTCTTCAAAGCTCTGACTCTGGGCAAAGCATTGAAACCTCTGAGGAACAGGCCCAACACCAGCTCCTTCACACTGATGAGAGACCGTTCAGCTGCTCCCACTGCGGGAAGAGGTTCAGCCAGTCCTCCCGCCTTGCAGAGCACCAGCTCCTTCACACACACGAGAGACCGTTCAGCTGCTCTCACTGTGGAGAGTCGTTCAGCGACTCAGTGCATCTCACTGAGCACCAACAAGTTCACACCAAGGACAGGCCATTCAGCTGCTCCCAGTGTGGGAAGAGATTCACTCAGTCCTCCCACTGCACCGTTCACCAACAGATTCATTTTCAGAAGAGACATTTTAAATGCTTTAAATGTGAGAAGACCTTCAAAAGAAGGATTAGTCTGCTGAGACACCAGGGCACTCACACTGGGGAGAGGCCATACGTTTGCCCTGTGTGTGGGAAAGCATTTACTTGTTTGCAGCATCTGCTGAGTCACCGGCCTATTCACACCGGGGAGAAGGCATTCATCTGCTCCGTGTGTGGGAAGGCTTTCACGGAGTCATCCAGCCTCCGGAGACACCGCCGCATTCACACAGGAGAGAAGCCGTTCTCCTGCTCCATTTGTGGCAAAAGATTTGCTCAGATTTCCTCCTGCAATCAACACCAACACATTCACTCTGATCAGAGACCTTTTCAATGCTCAGAATGCAATAAGACCTTTAAAAGAAGTGATGATCTGCTGAAACACAAACGCATTCACACCGGGGAGAGGCCGTTCCTGTGCTCCGTGTGTGGAAAGGGATTCGCTCAGTCGTCTGGCCTGCTGAGACACCAACGCATTCACACCGGGGAGAAGCCGTTCACCTGCTCTGTGTGTGGGAAGGGATTCACTGATTCATCCTATATGCTGAAACACCAGCGAGCTCACACTGCGACAGAACCATTCACCTGCTCCCTGTGTGGGAAGGGATTCACTGATCCATCCCGCCTGCAGAGACACCAGCGAGTTCACACTGGGGCAAAACCTTTCAACTGCTCCATGTGTGGGAAGGGATTTAATCAGTATTACAGCCTGCTGAAACATAGACGACTTCATGTGTGACCGGCAAAGTTGGATTCTGTTGTTTCTGCGCCCTGAGATAAACAATAACAATTGGATGAATAGGGGAGGCAGTGGCACAGTGGAATTATCACTGGACTCAGGGTAAGGCTCTGGGGACCCAGGTTCAAATTCCACCACAGTCGATGGTGAAATTTGTATTCAATTAAAATCTTCAATTAAAAGTCTAATGACAAACCTCAACCTTTAATCAATTGTCGTAAAAACCCATTTGATTCAGTAACGCCCTTTAGAAAAGGAAACCTGCCGTCCTTACCTGGTCTGGCCTACATGTGACTCCAGACCAGCAATGTGGTTGACTCTCAAATACCCTCTGAAATGGAGGGCAGTTAGGGATGGGAAAGAAATGCTGGCCCAGCAAGTGACGCCTACATTCCGTAAAAATGAACTTAAAAAAGTTCCTCAGTATCTCAGTAACCTCCTCCAGCCCCACAACACTCTGTGTAAATACAAGTTGTTGATGATTATGCCCTGAGATAGATAACGTGAACCCGATTCCCCTCGTCCACCAACTCGACAACTTCTTCACAAAAAGTAAAGCACATGGGATTGGGGCTGTTGTACTGAGATGGGGAGAAAACTGATTGGCAGACAGGAAACAAAGAGTAGGATTAAACGGGTCTTTTTCCAACTGGCAGGCAGTGACTATTTGGGTAACGCAGGATCAGTGCTGGGGCCTCGGTTACTCACCTGCCATGGGTCTTGTTTTTTTCCCCCTGTTTATTATGCATCATTTTTAAATTGTTGCTTCCTAAGAATCTAATTTAAAACCATGAATAATCTCAAACCACTTTTGGAAAATCTGTGACTCTCTGATCAAGAATCTTACTGACTACTGCATACCATTCTGGTCACCGTATTATTAAAAAAAATATCCAGGCACTGGAAAGGGTGCAGAGAAGATTTTAATGATGAGATTTTAATGTAGAAGGCAGCTCACCACCACCTTCTCAAGGGCAATCAGGGATTAGCCATAAATGCTGGCCAAGCCAGCAATGCCCACATCCCATAAATGATTTTCAAAACGTGTGTGGTTTTTTTATCAGGAAAGGATTGACAGGCTAGTTCTTCTTTCTTGAGAAATGAAGGCTGAGGGGTAACCTGAGCAGAGGTCCTCAAATTTATAAAATGCTTAGATACAGAAATAGTGTTTCCTCTTGTGGGGAAGAGCAAAAAGTAAAATTTATTTATTAGTCACAAGTAGGCTTAGATTAACACTGCAGTGAAGTTACTGGGAAACTGGAGACAATCAACATAAAACAGTCACTGAGAAATCCAATCGGAAATCCAGGATAAATTTCTCTTCACAAAGAGTGGCGAGAATATGGAAATCACAACTACAGGGAGTGAAATGAACAGTATAGATGTCTTTCAGGGGAATCTCAACAAGTACTTATGAATGATTTTATAGTTCATTCAGGATTTATTTCAAAAAGACTAAAAACAATAAAGTGACAGGAGATAATTTGCAGGGTGTGAGACTGTGTGTGTGAGGGTGTCTGTGAGTCCGTGTGTTGCTTTTCATTGGTGTCACAGAAACCTTCCTCTTTCTGAGCAGACAATCTGGCCCCTGAATGATGTGAATTGTACAACTCAGAGATTCTCCATTCAGAATGACCATGTGCTGTGTAAAACCTGACATCTCCACAACCAGACGCCACTTCTCCTGGAACAACGTGAAGTGACTACAATTTTCGAGATTGATTTCTTTGCTCTCACATATTTTCTCAGTTCATAAATTCCATCACGACCTTTAAACACACCGATGGTCTCCACTTTAAATACTTCCCTCAGTCTTACCAACATATAGCAATTGGATTGCTGCTATTACAGGAATCCATTCTGAAATTCTGTAAATCTGATTCCCACCAAACACCAACCCATATCCCCATCTGAGTTCCAGATTTTAATGAGATTTCTCAAAACACAGGCAGCCTGGCAGCACAGTGGTTAGCATTGCTGCCTCACAGCGCCAGGAACCTAGGTTCAATTCGTGCCTCAGCTGACTGTGTGGAGTCTGCACATTTTCCCTGTGCCTCTTTTAGGGCAAACCAAATAAACAAACTCAAATTAACTCAGGGACAAAGTAAAAGGGGCAGCTCCCCAAAAGGAGGGGGAACAGCCCGAACAGAAACAAAGTGCAAAGGAAACTTAAAACATCAAATCAAAATGTGATTATCGGGGTCTATAATGCACCCCAGCTCCTGCGGTGCCCAATGGCCGCGGAAGGCGTCAACCGCACCCGTGGACACCGCATGCTCCCTCTCCAGGGACATCCGGCCACGAACGTACCCGCGGTAGAGGGGCAGACAGTCAGGATGGACGGCCCCCTCGATCGCCTGCTGCCTGGACCTGTTAATGGCGCCTTTCACCAGGCCCAGGAGCAGGTTCACGAAGAGGTCGCCATCCCGACCCTCCCCTCTCCGCACCGGGTGTCCGTAGATCAGGAGCATGGGACTGAAGTGCAAACAAAACATAAATAAAAGATTCTTCAGGAAAACAAAAAGGGAGTGCAGCCTAAGACACAAAACGTAGACGTGGTCCACGGACTCCACAAGGCCACAGAAAGGGCAAACTTGAGAGCCCGTGAAACCTACGGTTGTGTGGAACTGCTGCATGCATCACCCTCCATCCCAGGTCCCCAAGATAATTGAGGGAGATCCCTCCATAGAGGTACCTCCACTGGGGATCTTGGCCGCCCGGCGGCAAGGCCCGCCAAGGTGTATCCGGGCGACAGGCAAGGAGGCGGTAGTGGAAGGTGTGCAGCAGCAGCCCGCACAGGAAACGCCTCCGCGCAGTGGAAAAAGGCACGGAGGACATTTCCGTGATGCGGCACATCCTGTTCCGGGAGGGGGGGCATAGGCTTTGGGCCAATGTGGAATTCTGTCTGAACAGGGGAATGCTCAGGCGGGATCCCACCGCACGCCTGCGCCGCCTCGAGACCATGTGCACATTCGGGGCCGAGCACAACCGTCCTAAGATCTTGGATGGCTTTGGCCGTGTGCCAAACGGGCACCCCCGCACACTCAGCCAGCATGTGGGGGTTCATCCAGCCTGCTCCTCTGCCATCCAGCACATCCCCGATCCTGGTCCCTCCGGCGTCCACAGCCCTCCTCTCTGCCAGCCACCTGAAGTTATACAGCTGGAGGAGCGGATTCCTGAGCAGCGGCTCTCGCACGACAGCCGCTACTCCTGACGGGGGAGAGCTGCGTCGCGAGGCAAGCGTGTTCCAGACAGTGAGGAGGTCCTAGTAAAAGACAGGCAACTCCTGCAGGGCGGTCGAAACGTCCCAGATTTATATGCAGGAGCTGCACGTCATAATTCAGGCCGTGCAACTGATGGAAGAAATACGTCGCCATGGCACACCATCGTGAAGAAGACTCAACGTAAAGGTACCTCTGCAGGGTCTGAAGGCGGAAGGTCACCACCTGTGTGACTGCCCTCCGCAAGCGGGAGATGCAGAACTGCGGCAGAGATCCAGTGCAGTCGGTTGTCCCAGAAGAACCGCAGGAGGGTTTTCTGGAGATTGGTGACAAAGCCAGGGGGAGGGGTCAAAGGGACCAGCCGGTATCACAGCATGGAGGCGAGCAACTGGTTTATGACGAGAACTCGCGCCCCGGAGGACAGCACTCGGAGCAGTCCTGTCCAGCGATTCAGGTGGGCGGAGACCTTGGCCTCCAGCTCCCGCCAGTTCATCGGCCAGGATTCTTTGGCGGGGCAGAGATGGGCCCCCAAGCAGAGGCGGTTGGTCCTGCTACAGGTGAAAGGCCTGAGCTCCTCCGGAAGGGGGTCCATCTCCCATGGACCGACCTACATTCTCCCTGTATCTGTGTGGGTTACCTCCAGGTACTCTTGTTTCCTCCCACACTCCAAAAATGTGCAGATTAGATTGATTGGCCATGCTAAATTGGCCCTTAGTGTCGGGGATTAGCAGGATATCTACATGGGTGGACTGGGTGGGATCACTGTTGGTATAAACTCAATGGCCTCCTGCACTGTAGGGATTCTAAACCGTCTGTACTATCATTACATTAGATCCAATACTGTGTTCACTAACACACTGCAGCTTGACTCTTATTATTGGAACAAACACTGTGTTTGTCACACTCAGAGTCAGTCAATCCAAAGTAAATCAAGCCAATCCATGACGAAGGGTCATCCAGACTTGAAGAGTTGTCTGGAATCCCTCTCCACAGTTGCTGTCAGACCTGCTGAGGTTTTTGCAGCATTTTCTGATTTGAAGTCAGTGCTTTGCTGTGTTGTCTCTGTGCTCCATCTCCACTCTGATTGTATTGGAGCCTGTGTGTGTCACTGTTACACTCAGAGTAAGTCAGTGCTTTGCTGTGTTGTCTCTGTGCTCCATCCCCACTCTGATTGTATTGGAGTCTGTGTGTGTCATTGTTACACTGAGACTCTGTCACTGTGATTATTGGACAAACAGCAAGTCACCGTCACAATGCCCGGCTGATTGACGGCAGCGCGGACCAATGGGAAGAGGGGGCAGTGCTGGAGGACCGATCTGGAGCGGTCGGTCCTCCAACCAATAGGAGCGAACGAGGGGCGGGGCCAACTTTAACTCGAGCATGCGCAGTGTGAGTAATGGCGATGGAAAACGGCGTTTGTTTTGGGCTCGGAAATCTGTTAGAGGTGATTGGCGGTACGGAGAGAGCAATGGATCGTCCAGGTGGGTGGAAACGCTGCGTAAGCATGTTGTGTAAACCGCAAACCGCGGAAGAGAACTTCCCGGACCCAGTTTGTACCGAGCAGGGCTGCAGCTCCTCATGTTCGTCGGGTTAACGTTTGCCATCTTTATTGGGGGCAATATGCAGCAGTGCGCATGTGCAAGTTTGTAGAGGGCAATGTTGTCAATGAGTGGGAGGAGCTTGTTCCCCATTGTTCAGAATAGAGACAACTTGTCCATCAAACTGCATCAACCCTTTGAGTCCCAATGTCTTATTGATGAGACAGAGCGGTGACAGAGAAGGAAAAAGAAAGGGAAATAAAAACAGAAAATGCTGGAAAATCTCTGCAGATCTGATAGCATAGAACATAGAACATTACAGCGCAGTACAGGCCCTTCGGCCCTCAATGTTGCGCCGACCTGTGAAACCAATCCAAAGCCCATCTAACCTACACTATTCCAATATCATCCATATGTTTATCCAATGACCATTTAAATGCCCTTAATGTTGGTGAGTCCACTACTGCTGTAGGCAGGGCATTCCACGCCCTTACTACTCTCTGAGTGAAGAACCTACCTCTGACATCTGTCCTATATCTATCACCCCTCAATTTAAAGCTATGACCCCTCGTGCTAGATATCACCATCCGAGGAAAAAGGCTCTCACTGTCCACCCTATCTAATCCTCTGATCATCTTGTACGCTTCTATTAAGTCACCTCTTAACCTTCTTCTCTCTAACGAAAAATTACACTGTAGATAAGTAAGCCCCACCAACTTTCCCAGAAGACTAAGGAAAGTTGGCATGTCCGCTACGACTCTCACCAACCTTTACGGCTCCCGGGTCAAGGTCAGGGTAGGAGGATAAACATTCTCTCCACCTCCGTGTCTTTTTCTACCGCGCGGAGGCGTCTCCTGTGCGGGCTGCTGCTGCACACCTTCCACTACCGCCTCCTCGCCTGTCGCCCAGATACACCTTGGCGGGCCTTGTTTCCGTAGAGGTCCCTCTACGGAGGGATTGCCCCAATTACATCGGGGACCTGGGGTGAAGGGTGATGCATGCAGCAGTTCCGCACAACCGTAGGATTCACTGGTTCACGGGCTATGAAGCTTGCCCCTTCTGTGGCCTTGTGGAGTCCGTGGACCATGTCTATGTTTTGTGTCTTAGGTTGCACTCTCTTTTTGTTGGGGTCGGGATGGCGACCTCCTCGCGAACCTGCTCCTGGGATTGGCGAAACGCGCCATTTACATGTCCAGGCACCGGGCGATCAAGGGGGCCGTCCATCCTGACTGTCTTCCCCTCTACCGCAGCTACGTTCGCGGCCGGGTGTCCCTGGAGAGGGAGCATGCGGTGTCCACGGGCGCGATTGACGCCTTCCGTGCCCGTTGGGCACTGCAGGGGTTGGGGTGCGTTATTGACCCTAATAATCACATTTTAATTTGATGTTTTTAAGTTTCCTTTGTACTTTGACCCTAATAATCACATTTTAATTTGATGTTTTTAAGTTTCCTTTGTACTTTGATTTTTATTCGGGCTGTTCCTCCTCCTTTTGGGGAGCTGCCCCTTTTACTTTGTCCTCATTTAACTTGAGTTTGTTTATTTGTTTTGACCTAAAAGAGGGCAACATCTGTGAGTAAAACACTTTCTTTTCTCCCCCTTTCCATTTCTTTTCTCATTCTGGGGGAAATTGGGGACTTGCAGCAACTGAAGGGAAAGGAAGTGAATCCAGGGAGGCTGCAGACTCTGGAAAGGTTGGCCCAGGTCTCTCTCTCTCTCTTGAAGACATTGATATAGAAAAATAGAAGGTAGAAGCAGGAGGAGGCCATTTGGCCCTTCGAGCCTGCTCCGCCATTCATTACAACCATGGCTGATCATCCAACTCAATAGCCTAATCCTGCTTTTTCCCCATAACCTGTGATCCCATTTGCCCCAAGTGCTATATCCAGCCGCCTCTTGAATACATTCAATGTTTTGGCATCAACTACTTCCTGTGGTAATAAATTCCACAGGGTGACCTCTCTTTGGGTGAAGAAATGTCTCCTCACCTCCGTCCTAAATAGTCTCCCCTGAATCCTCAGACCGTGACCCCCGGTTCTGGACTCCATCGGGAACATCCTCCCTGCATCTATCCTGTCTCGACCTGTTAGAATTTTATAAGTCTCTATGAGATTCCCCCTCATTCATATGAACTGCAACAAAAACAATCCGAACCTAGTCAATCACTCCTCCTACATCAGTCCTGTGATTCCCTGAATCAGCCTGGTGAACATCCTTTGCTCCCTCAGCTTGACACATTTATTTGTCTGGCGAAAAGGATGGTCTTTTTCATCATGTTCATAATTAAAGGGCAGCTTTCCCCAGGAGATGGCTGACATTTAAGTGGTACAGTACATTAATATAGGACAGAGATATGTCTACCCAGATTAGATATATTATTTATGTTTCTGTAAAAAAATACATTCATTATTATTTCTTGCGTTGTAATATAAGGCTGTAGCGATGTTATACATTTCCAGTCATAAAATGATTATAGCACAGAAGGAATCCATTTGGCAACTCGAGTCCATGCTGACTCTCTGTATAACATTCCAGTCCCATTCCCACTCTATATCCCCGTTCTCCTGAAAGTTTATTTCCTTCAAGTGCCCATCCACTTTCATTTGTAAATAGAATCCATAGATATGGATGGAGATTTACAACTTTTTGGGAATGAAATATGAAAGAATGTTCCAGAGAAACTAGAAATGTCTGCTCTGAATTTCTATCCTATACTGACTGTGATGACTTTTGCAAACTCATTTCACAGGATATTGAACGAGGAATCGCAGGCAAAAATCTCAACTGTCACATCTAGACAGAGTCATATTCGTTGGGATCTGAATATCTTGTAATATGGAACTGTAGCTACGTTATATATTTCCAGACATCCCTTCCCTCAGAGGGTTGTGAGGTTTTGGATTTCTCTTCCACAGGGACCAGTGGAGGCTGAGGATCATTGAATATATTCCAGTTAGACAGATCTTTGACTGACAAGGATGTCAAGAGTTATGGGGAACAGACAAGAAGATGGAGCAAAAGCTAAGATGTGAGGGGATTTCTTCACTCAAGGATGTGGTGAAGATTTGGAATTCTCAACCCCTGAGGACAGTGAAGCCTCAGTCATCAACTATTTTCAAGAGAGAGATTGATTGGTTTCTGGATATTGAGGAGATCAAGGGATATGGGTTTAGTGTGGGGAGAATGATGCTGAGGTAGATGAACGAATTATCTCATTGAATAGTTTAAAAGGCTCGATGAGCCAAATGGCCGACTGCAGCTCCTATTTGTTATGGTCTCAGTGTCCAGGACAGGAAGCAGTGAGCATGGATCTGTCAATCAGCCTCAATCAGCACCTTCAGGAGAATTGGGAGGGTGAATATTAGATACAGCAGAGTGAGAATGGAGGGAGAGTGTGTGGGATGGAGATTTACAGCTTTTTGGGATTGAAATAGGAAAGAATGTTCCATAGAAACTAGAATTGTCTGTTCTGAATTTCTATCCTGTACTGACACTGATGACTTTTATAAACTTGTTTTACAGGATATTGAAAGAGGAATCACAGGCCGAAATCTCAAACGTCACGTCTAGACGTGACAGAGTCATATTCCATGGGAGCTGAATATCATCGGACTTTGAATCTCGAAGGAGAAATGGTTGTCCGGTCTGTTGAATTGAAAAGATTTCAAACATCAGTGTGACTGGAAAAGCACCAACACACTGCCACACTCGAGTGAGTGTGTTCCAGTGCACTGACTAAAGAGCTTTAACCAGTCACACAGCCTGAATAACTATCACACCATTCACTGCAGGGAGAGTCTGTACACGTGTTCTGTGTGTGGACGAGGCTTCAACTGATTGTCCACCCAAGGGAGAGGCAAGGACACCTGCACCATGGAGAAACCATGGAAATGTGGGGACTGTGGGAAGAGATACAGAGCCCCCTCTCTGCTGGAAGCTCATCGGCGCAGCCACACTGGGGAGAGGCCATTCACCTGCTCTCAGTGTGGGGAGGGATTCACTCACTCATCCAACATGAAGAGACACCAGCGAGTTCACACTGGGGAGAGACCATTCACCTGCTCTCAGTGTGGGAAGGGATTCGCTTGTTCATCCACCCTGCGGAAACACCAACGAGTTCACACTGGGGAGAGGCCCTTTACCTGCTCTCGATGTGGGGAGGGATTCACTCAGTCATCCCACCTGCAGAGACACCAGCGATTTCATACTGGGGAGAGGCCATTCACCTGCTCTCAGTGTGGGAAGGGATTCTGTGATTCATCCAGCCTGCTGACACACCAGCGAATTCACATTGGGGAGAGGCCGTTCACGTGCTCTGTGTGTGAGAAGAGATTCAGTCTTTTATCCCAGCTGCTGAGACACCAACGGGTTCACGAGTGATTCCAGGGGTTGGATTCTGCTGTTATTGTTTCTGCTCTCAGTTACATCCAGGACTGCATTTTGTTCATTCTCACAGTTGGTCAATGGGGAGGGTCAGAGGGTTTCTTTCTGCTGGACTGGCCGGTCTCATGACTTTGCCTCCTGTGGGCTGATGCTCTTTGAGTCTTGTTGCGAATACATGGTTTCAAATTTCACACGGATCACAGAGTGACAGGGTATTAGGAAGTTAAGAGTCACTATTTCTGTTTGAAACCCCCCAAATGCCCATCCAATTCCCTTTGTAATTGTTTATTGACTCCACTTCCTCCACCCTCGTAGGCAGCGAGTTCCAGGTCATTACCATTCGCTGCATCAAAATATTCTTCCTCACTTCCCCCCCTGCATCTCTGAGCCAAAACCTTAAATCTGTGTCCCCCTCGTCCTTGTCCCATCAGCTAATGGGAACAGCTTTTCTTTGTCCACCTTATCTAAACCTGTCAGAATCTTGTCCACCTCTATCAAATCTCCCTTCAACCTCCTTTGCTCCAAGGGGAACAACCCCAGCCTGACATCGACAATGAAGGACAAACTAACAGAATATGTTAATACCTGAAATCAAATGGGAATGTTTAATTTCTGTTTTAAGTTATTGTGAATATATTGTCCTGGACAATAAAGGAATTGGAATAACTCAACTTGGGTGTGGTAGAATGGAATATATCAATCTGGTATCCACCTACAGTCCAGTGAAAGTCTGGAATGTGTAGCTGGAAATCCCTCCCTAACAGCACTGTGGGTGTACCTACACCTCAGGCATTGTAGCAGTTCAGGAAGGCAGTGTTGGGGTTGACCACGGCCGAGGCAGCTACATACAGCCACATATTCTGTTATAATTGAAGGACTGTAGATTGAATGTAAGGCATTATGGGACTGGATTATCTTGACCACATTCCTGTGACTGCTCAGTTTCTGCAATCACGGACCATTAAAGCTGCTTAGCAGGGCCCCAACAGAGGACCTGGTGAGAATATTTACTCAGAATGAGTTAGAATTAACTGGGGCAGCACGGTGGCACAGTGGTTACCAGTGCTGCATCACAGCGCCAGGGGCCCGGGTTCGATTTCCAGCTTAGATCACTGTGTGGAGTTTGCACGTTCTCCCCATGTCTGTGTAGGTTTCCTCCGGGTGCTCCGGTTTCCTCCCACAGTCCAAAGAAGTGCAGGTTAAGTGCATTGGGCATGCTAAGTTGCCTCTTAGTGTCAGGGGGACTAGCTGGGGTAAATGCATGGGGTTATGGAGATAGGGTCGGTGGGATTGTGGTTGGTGCAGACTTGATGGGCCGAATGGCCTACTTCTGCACTATAGAGATTCAATAAGATTATTGCAGGACCGGCTGGTGTTCAGTGGCTGAGAAACCTGGAATCTGTGAAAAAGGGGTCTGACTAATCAACAGACGGGGGGAGGTTAAGACGTTAAGAAGCGTTTTCAGGTGTGTTTAAATTATTTTATCATAAATGTGTGATAAGAACTGTGAGGGACTTGTGACCTGATAGTCGGTGAAGTGACGGTATACTCCAAGTAGCACTGGACTGAAAAGCAGATCTCAGAGAGTAGATTCCAATGATTATAATCTTACCCAAGCATGGCCAGTGACAAATCAGAGCTCAAGTGGGGACTGGACAGGTCTCTTACCTGTCATTTGGAAACTAAGAACAAGAAACTTATCGATTAAAATTATGAGAGAATAGAGCCAACCTTTCGAGTCTGGATGACACTTCATAAGAGCTCTTATAAAGGGTCATCCAGACTCAAATCATTGGCTCTATTCTCTCTCCACAGATACTGCCAGACCTGCTGAGATTTTCCAGCATTTTCTGTTATTTTTAAGATTCCAGTATCTGCAGTATTTTATGATAAAATGATTAGTTCTGATTGGAATCCCCACGACCCTCCCGCAAAACAGAGGGAGTGGTGGTAAAAGGAGAAAAAGGATAAGGATGATAAAGTCTGGGTTCTGATTCTCTGAGCCCATGTGGAATCAACAAAATGGGTGGATCAGTTTATAAAGAACAGAAGTTACCATCCCTGACAAAAACTGATCAAATTAAAGTAAATAGATTGAGGAATATAACAAAAAAAATTAATAGATGAAGTTTAAAATCATTTGTTTTGTTTTAAACTTGTGTAAAGTGATGTAATTGTGTGCTAAGTTTTTGCTGCTCACTCCCCACCCCTTTAGGTTCTGTAGAAAAGTTAACCCTTTCAGCAGACAGTTCATTTGTTTTTAAATCGGAATCATAGAATCTGAATACTATAATCATAATATAATATAATATATCATATAGTCGAGACCTGAATATTATCGACCTTTGATTCGAGAAGGAGAAATGTTTCCATATTCTTTCTGCTTCAAAAGATTTTAAACATCAGTGTGGCTGGAAAAACACTGAGACACACAAACACACCCTCGAGTGAGAGTGTTCCAGTGCACTGAGTGTGGAAAGAGCTTTCACCAGTTACACAGCCTGAAAATACATCGCAGCATTCACAGTGGGAGAGACTGTTCTGTGTGAGATTTAACTGATTGTTTAACTTGTAGAGTCACAAGGACACCCCCACCATGGAGAAACTGTGGGGACTATGGGAAGGGATTCAAAGTCCCATCTGATATGGAAACTCATCGACGCAGTCACACTGGGGAGAGACTGTTCACCTGCAATGTGTGTGGGAAGGGATTCAGTCACTCATCCAGTCTGCAGAGACACCAGCGAGTTCACACCGGGGAGAGACTATTCACCTGTTCTGTGTGTGAGAAGGAATTCACTCACTCATCCAACCTGCAGACACACCAGCGAATTCACACTGGGGAGAAACCAGGTTAGGTGGATTGGCCATGATAAATTGCACCTTAGTGTCAGGGGGACCAACTAAGGTAAATGCATGGGGTTATGGGGATAGGGCCTGGGTGGGATTGTGGTCTGTGCAGAGTCAATGGGCCGAATGGCCTCCTTCTGCACCATGGGGATTCTATGTTTCCTAACACCCGGGCACTCTGTGATCATTGTGAAATTTAAAACCAGGTATTCGCAACCTGCTCGCAGTGTGGGGAGGGATTCACTCAGTTATCCAACCTGCGGACACACCAGTGAGTTCACACTGGGGAGAGGCCCTTCACCTGCTCTGTGTGTGGGAAGGAATTCACTCAGTTATCCACCCAGCTGGCACACCATCGACTTCACACTGGGGAGAGGCCCTTTACCTGCTCTCAGTGTGGGAAGGGATTCAGAGATTCATCCCACCTGCTGAGACACCAGCGAGTTCACATTGGAGAGAGGCCGTTCACCTGCTCTCAGTGTGGGAAGGGATTCAGTGCTTCATTTGTTCTGCTGAGACACCAACACGGTCATGAATGATATTCGGGGTTGGATTCTGCTGGTATTGTCTCTGCTCTCAATTACAGCCAGGACTGCGTTTTGTTCATTCTCACAGTTGGTCAATGGGGAGGGTCGGAGGGTTTCTTTCTGCTGGACCGACCAGTCTCATGACTTTGCCTCCAGTGGACTGATACCCTCTGAGTCTTGTTGCGAATACCTGGTTTCAGATTTCACAATGGCAACAGAGTGTAAAGAATCAAAGAATCCCTACGGTGCAGAAGGAGACCATTTGGCCCATTGACTCTGCACAGACCACAATCCCACCCAGGCCCTATCCCCATAACCCCATGCATTTAGCTTAGCTGGCCCCCCTGATACTAAGAGGCAATTTAGCATAGCTAATCCACCTAACCTGCACATCTTTGGACTGTGGGAGGAAACCGGAGCACCCGGAGGAAACACATGCAGACACGATGAGAATGTGGAAACTCCACACAGAGGTGACCCAAGCCGGGAATCGAGCCCAGGCTGGAAGTTAAGAGATATTTAGTCAGCATTTCTGTTTGAAAGCCCCCCCAAATGCTCATCCAATTTCCTTTGTAATTGTTTATTGTCTCCACTTCCTCCACCCTCGTAGGCAGCGAGTTCCAGGTCATTACCATTCACTGCATTAAAATATTCTTCCTCACATCCCCCCCTGCATCTCTGAACCAAAATCTGCATCCCCCTCATCCTTGTTCCATCAGCTAATGGGAACAGCTTTTCTTTGTCCACCTTATCTAAACCTGTCAGAATCTTGTCCACCTCTATCAAATCTCCCCTCAACCTCCTTTGCTCCAAGGGGAACAACCCCAGCCTGACATCGACAATAAAGAACAAACTAACAGAATGTGTTAATACCTGAAATTAAATGGGAATGTTTAATTTCTGTTTTCAAGATATTGTGAATATACTTTCCTGGACAATAAAGAAATGGGAAGAACTCACCTTGGGTGTGGTTGAATGGAATATATCAATCTCGTATCCACCTACAGTCGACTGAAAGTCTGAATGTGTAGCTGGAAATACCTCCCTAACAGCACTGTGGGTGTGCTTACACCTCAGGCATTGTAGCAGTTCAGGAAGGCAGTGTTGGGTTGACCATGGCCGAGGCAGCTACATACAGCCACATATTCTGTTATAATTGAAGGACAGCAGATTGAATGTGAGGCATTGTGGGACTGGACTATCTTGACCACATTCCTGTGACTGCTCAGTTTCTGCAATCACGGACCATTAAAGCTGCTGAGCAGGACCCCGACAGAGGACCTGGTGAGAATATTTACTCAGAATGGGTTAGAATTAAACTTATTCCAGGACCGGCTGGTGTTCAGCGGCTGAGATACCCGAATCTGTAAAAAGTGGGTCTGACCAATCAACACACAGTGATAGGTAGTTGGTAAAGAAGCGTTCTCAGGCATTATTTAAATTATTTTATCATAAATGTGTGACCCGATAATGTCACTTCAGTATACTCCAAGTAGCACTGGATTGAAAAGTGGACCTCTGAGCGTAGCTTCTAATGGTTATAATCCGACCCAAGCATGGCCAGTGAAAAAATCAGAGCTCGAGTGGGGACTGGACAGGTCTCTTACCTGCCATTTGGAAACTAAGAACAAGAAACTTATCGATACAATGATAAGAGAATAGAGCCAACGTTTTGAGTCTGGATGACACTTCAGAAGAGCTCTTATGAAGGGACATCTAGACTCGAAACATTGGCTCTATTCTCTCTCCACAGATACTGTCAGACCTGTTGAGACTTTCCATCATTTTTTGTTTTTTTTTCAGATTCCAGAATCCGCAGTGTTTTACTTTTATGATGAAATGATTCGGTCTGATTGGAATCCCCACGACCCTCCCGCAAAACAGAGGGAGTGGTGGCAGAAGGAGAAAAAGGATAAGGATGATAAAGTCTGGGTTCTGATTCTCCGAGCCCATGTAGAATAAACAAAATGAGTGAACCAGTTTATAAAGAACAGAAGTTACCCATCCCTAACAAAAACTGATCAAATTAAAACAATTAGGTTGAGGAATATAACAAAAAAAAGATGAAGTTTAAATTAAGTTTGTGTTGTTACTGAATGTATTGTTGTCATTTTGTTGTTACCACACTGTATTCACCTCAATGCTTGTGGAATCTGTGTAGCGAGCAGGAATTGTTTAAACTAAGAATTTCTTCTTTCATTTTGATCAGCGAGAGGACATTATATTCTGTGAAATCTGCCTCAAGAATAAGGCTGATTGTTCAGTCTGAGTGTGAAAGAAAGATACAGGGGCGATCTTACTGGCTCGACTCGCCGCTCGATTAGACCGGTGAGCCAGGAAGATAGCGTGCGAGACTGGCTGGGAGTTTTGCAAGTGCAGTTCGGGTGGGTTTAAACTAATATGGCACGGGGGTGGGGATCAAAAAAATTAGGTCTACAAGTGTAGAGGCTGGGGACGAGCTTGGGGCCAGGACAAGGCTGGCAAAGAAGAGCACTCTGGGGGAGGATGACCTCACTGGGCCTGGAGGTCTGGAGTGCATCTACTTCAATGCAAGGAGCGTTGCATGTAAGACAGACCAACTTAGGGCCTTAATGCTTACGAGGAATTTGGATGTGGTTGTGGTGACAGAGACTTGGTTGAAAGAGGGACAGGACTGGCAGCTGAATATTCCAGGGTACAAGTGTTTTAGGCAAGACAGAGGAGGGGCCAAAAGAGGGGGGGGGAGTCGCAGTATTAGTTAGAGAGCATATTACAGCGGTGCAGAGGGAGGACAATTCAGAGGGGTCGTGTAACGAGTCACTGTGGGTGGAGCTCAGAAACAGGAAGGGTGCAGTCAGTATGTTGGGGGTATACTACAGGCCCCCCAACAGCCCAAGGGAAGTGGATGATAGGATATGTCAGGAGATAATGGATCGGTGCAGGAAAAATTGGGTTGCTGTAGTGGGAGACTTCAATTTCCCTGGTCTCGACTGGAAATCGCGTAGGGCTGGGAGTCTGAATGGGGAGGCATTTGTAAAATGCGTACAGGAAGGTTCTTTGGAACAATATGTAGATAGCCCGACTCGAGAGGGGGCTATACTGGACCTGGTACTGGGGAATGAGTCCGGTCAGGTCTTCAAAGTTTCGGTAGGGGAACATGTGGCAAATAGTGACCACAATTCTGTTAGCTTTAGGATGGAGATGGAAAAGGATGAGTGGTGTCCCAAGGGTAAGGTGTTGGATTGGGGGAAGGCTAACTTTAGTGCGATTAGGCAGAATTTGGCAGATGATGATTGGGAGAGGCTGTTTGAGGGTAAATCCACATCTGGCATGTGGGAGTCTTTTAAGGAACAGTTGTTAGGGCTGCAGGATAGGCATGTGCCTGTAAAAAAGAAGGATAGGAAGGGTAGGATTCGAGAACTGTGGATAACCAGGGAAATTGAGCGATTGGTCATAAAAAAAAGAGTGGTGTACGTTAGATCCAGGCAGCTGAAAACGGAGGGAGCTCTGGAGGAATACAATGAAAGTAGGAAAGAACTCAAACGAGGAATTAGAAGACGGTATTCACAAAGGAGAGGGATGTGTTGACTGGGAGTGTCTCGGAGGGGAGTTTTGACCCGTTAGAGATAATCTCCATTACAAGGGAGGAAGTGTTAGGTTTTTTAGGGAATATAATGACTGACAAATCCCCAGAGCCTGATGGAATCTATCCAAGGCTGCTCAGGGAGACGAGAGATGAAATCGCTGGGCCTCTGATGCAAATCTTTGTCTCGTCACTGGACACAGGTGAGGTCCCAGAGGATTGGAGGATAGCTAATGTGGTCCCGTTATTTAAGAAGGGTAGGAAGGATAACCCGGGAAATTATAGGCCGGTGAGCTTGACGTCCGTGGTCGGGAAGTTGTTGGAGAGGATTCTTAGAGATAGGATGTATGCGCATTTAGAAAGGAATAAACTCATTAACGATCGTCAGCATGGTTTTGTGAGAGGGAGGTCATGCCTCACTAACCTGGTGGAGTTTTTTGAAGAAGTGACTAGAATGGTTGACGAGGGAAGGGCCGTGGATGTTGTCTATATGGACTTTAGTAAAGCGTTTGACAAAGTCCCTCATGGTAGGTTGGTGCAAAAAGTTGGATCTCATGGGATAAAGGGGGAGATGGCTAGGTGGGTGGGGAACTGGCTTGGTCACAGAAGATAGAGGGTGGTAGTGGAAGGGTCTTTTTCCGGCTGGAGGCCTGTGACGAGTGGTGTTCCGCAGGGCTCTGTATTGGGACCTCTGCTGTTTGTGATTTATATAAACGATCTGGAAGAAGGTGTAACTGGGGTGATCAGTAAGTTTGCGGACGACACGAAAATGGCAGGACTTGCAGATAGTGAGGAGCATTGTCAGAGGCTGCAGAAGGATATCGATAGGCTGGAAATTTGGGCAAAGAAATGGCAGATGGAGTTCAATCCAGATAAATGCGAAGTGATGCATTTTGGTAGAACTAATGTAGGGGGGAGCGATACGATAAATGGCAGAACCATAAAGGGTGTAGATACTGAAGAAGGGAAAGGGTTAATGTTTTTTGTATTCAATGTATTTTGTGCCTAAAAGGTTGAACTTTGTACCTGGAATGTATCATAAACATAACTCTTCCTTATGGCGAGCCTCCTTTTTGTTTATATTGCTCCTGATAGTAATACAAGCCATTTGTTCATGTCTTTCATCTTTCACTTTTAGTATAAGCCATTTGTTCATGGTTCCCACGCTTGTTTATATCATTCTGATAAAACAGACAGTTAAATATAGATGTTAGGGGGTAAGTCTTTCTTTCTCGTAGGCTTGTGTATGATTTAAACAAAGGAAGCAAATGGTAGAGTGCGAGAATGGCCGTTTGAAGGAGGACTCCCACTGGGACAACTGCACTCATACTCAGTCACCTCAAAGGAAAAGCTGCGGGAAGAGCAGGGGACCAGAGGTGACACCTTGACTGCAACGACCAGGAGAATTGTGCTTTATGACCCAAGGATACCAGATGGTCTCTAACCATGATCCAAAGACTATCAGAAGCTGTTAAAGGACCCATAATTTACGATCAAGGACTGTTAACTGGACTTTGCTTTATGGCTTGTATTGGGAACCCTGATGTATAAATATCCATGCTTCTTGTGTTCAGGGAGAACTTTGGCTTCCGCTTTCAAGGGGTCGAGTTCTCCCATAAGCTTATGAGAATAAAGCATGACTGTATTTTGACTCATACCAGCCTCAAGAGGTATATTTTCCGACTTCATTTTGGTGCCGAAACCCGGGAAAAACCCCGGATCTGTTTGCGGGACTCTGTTTGCAGGCCCAGGTTGAATGGCCACAACCTGTGTACTGGAATAGAGTTCTCAACCTAATAGGGTGAGTCAAACTACAGTGGGCTGAGCATATGTGATGAGAGTGTGTGAGAGTGAAAGACATCTGAACTGAACACATACGGACAAGGAGGCATTTGTCTGTTATGGATTCTCAAGTGAGTGTAAAGACTGGAGAAAAGTTGCCTGAGGTATGATGTTCAGACATGAGTGAGAAAGAAACTGTTAGTGTGAGAGAGAAACTGTCTGAGTGATCACCGGAGTAGAAGTAAGCGTAATAGTGTAAGCGGTGGTACGGAGGGATTTGATCAACCCTGACAGGTAACACCGGACTTTGATAAGAGCGACCTAGGAGTGGGAGAGCGAGAAGGGAGAATAGAAGGCTCCAAGTGGTGAGTATAAAACTTATCTGTATTATGGTGGGATCACAAGCACAAGGACAGTGGGGACTACCGGAATCCCTGATAAATGAGTGTATGACTGAGAGGAACAAATTCATTAAACAGGTGAGAAAAGGGGGGTGGAACTTATCCTACCCTCTGGGCCAACAGCATAAGTGGTTGGATAAAGAAAAGAGAAATATGACAAAGAAAATCGAGTATTGTTAATACATCAGTTAGCTGGACTAATTGAGCAAGTAGTTGCCTCTACTCAAAAGTGGAGTGAGGATAAGGAAAGGATTAGGGAGTTAGAATGCAGAGTAAGGGAACTGGAGAAACAAAACCAAGTATTAGAAGAAAAGCAATGGAGAGGGGAAACCATTCCTCTACCTCCTTATGAGTCCACACAACAGGGACTAAACACTCTTCCAGAGGAATGGGACGCCCTAGAACACAACTTAGTGCTAGTAACCCGAGGGGGAACAGATTTGCAGCCAAAAGTAAATTATGAACCCTTCACCCTAGGTGAGAGGCAGCAGATAATTGTTTCCCTGGGTAAATTACAACCTAGAAGCGCAAACACTAAATTCTGGGAAGAATTAGACACAATCTGGGTAGGATGCCTATTACACCTGAGAGACGTACACCAGCTGGTCAGGGCAGCCTGTCCAGTGGATAAGTGGAGACAGGTAGCAGGTGGACCCGCCGCTCCTCCAGCACAGGATTATAGTGGTGGACGGTGGACACATGTAGTCGCCCTAACATCAGAGGTAGATGCCCAACAGACACCCTTCACCCAGTTTAAGGTAGACATTCTGAGTGTATTAGGGAATGCTCCCACTGACTGGAGTAGAATGACCACAACGAAACAGCTAAAAGGAGCTTCTGAATGTGGGGGATGGTTGTCCAAGGTACATCAGGAGTGCTCTGGACAAGGAAACCCAGGTCGAAGAGATCGAGCGTTCATCCAGGCTTTTAAGGATGAATTCTTTAGTGTTCACCAAAAAATCCTTAAAATGAGAATTCTCAGTACCCCGAACGATGATGAGTTGGTAGAATGGGCTAATGGCATACCTGGAGGTGGATAGGAGAGATCTTAGTTTTTGTATTTCAGTGTGTTTGTGTGATCTGGTTTCTAGTCGAATGTAGGTGGTTGTTGTATTAAATTGAGAGCAGGAATTGTTGAAACCTTTGTTCTTGTGGAGTGTTTATTACGGGTAATAAATGACCTTAGTTTAGCCTCAGGAGTGCTGGGGAGGTGTTAAGACTGTTAAAGATTAAAGTGATAAGATTTCTTGCATTTACTTCTGTTTTGAGTTTTAATTACAGTTTGGAAGAAAGAAGAATAAAAGTGACTGTCTTAATCCAAGTTCTGTATTCTTTTAAATGTTTTACTTACATCTCAGTTTAAGATGTTAAGTTTGAATGAGTGTTGGAAGCTTCCATGTGTGTCTGTGTGTGTTTGTTTTGATGTGATTTTACAACTGTGGGTTTGATACAGAGTTTAAATAAAATTAGAAGGTAAATTGAAATTTCAAAATCAAAGTACATAAATTGAAGTTGGAAATAGCCAATTTGAATTTTGAATAAACCTGTGTTTGAATTTTGTTAAGAAAGGATTTTACCCTTGGAGGGAACCATGTGCTCTCTCCTTTGTCTTAAAGTGAAGATTATGAGAGAGTTAGTTGAGAAATTGGGAGAAGAAATTAAGTAATTTTATGGAAAAGTAGATAAGCAAGAACAAAAGAATGTTGTAAATGTACTGTCTATGAGTCAGTTTAAAATATTTTAAGTCAACTGAAATGAATTGTAATTCTGCTTATTTCAAGTTCCAGCAGGAGATTAATCAATGAAATCTTAGTTGCCAATGCAAATTGCCCTTACAAATGTCTGATAGTTTAAATTTCTGTAAACTGGTTAAAATCATGTACTGCCGTTGGAATTTTATGTGCTATCTATTGTTCAAAGTTTGCCAAATATTGAGCACTGTCAAGCTTAAAATCTAGCCAGTTGAAATCAGACCAAAATATTACTGATTAATTAACTAGTATGTTTTGTACCTACTTTGGTTTTGATTTGGTGCCTGTTGTTTTCCTCGAGTGCGGGGGGGGGGGGGGGGGGGGTTTGATCTGGAGCTCAGTTTAAAATTGGAAACGGCTTGAATTAAAAAGGGTTTGGATATTACGGTTTTGCTGTGTAAAGTGGTATGATACAACTGCTGCTTGATTATTTTTATTATACAGTATAGCACTGCTATATAGACCCGAAAATAAAATAAAATCCTGAAAAGCCTTCACCAATTTTGTATAATATAGTTATATATTATATGTTGTGTATTGATAAAACATAATTCTGTAGGTGCTTCCTGTTTTCCTCACCATACAAATGATTAAATTAGAGATAATGTCGGGGTACATTATATAAAGATTGGAGCTGTATGGTATGTGATTTTAATGGGGAATGCGATGTTTTTTGATGAGATTATATACAAATGAATAGATGTCCAACTGCAGCCAAAAACCAGTGTAAAGTGTTATTTAATTCACACTAAGCTTTCTATGGAAGGGGGGGGGGTGTAGTTAAATGTATAATGTACTAGCTAAAGCCATACAAATATCGGGAAATTGTGGACAGAGATATTGCCCACTATACTGATGAGATTAAGAATGACCACAAACCGGACAACCGGATTAACCCCTTATGAATTAATGACAGAATGGGCGATGATGTAGGTTCACTAAAAGATGAATTCAGGAGATATATTTTGGAACTAAGCACCCAACTAAAAGGGATGCACAAATTGGTAAAAGACAATCCGGAACAAAGAGACAGAGAGAGAGAGAGAGAGAGCTTGAAATGCTCCCTGACGGGTGGGAAGTTGCATCCTCGTAAAAGCACTACTTAACAAACCTGGGTTTGCCCTTAAATGGAAGGGCACCTATGAGGTTAAAATTGTGTAGTGTGCTTAATTCACAGATATGTGAGACGGTTGACCTCCAAGCAAGCTGAACGGGTTCGCGGGCAGTGGCGCGCGGGTTGTATAGCCTTTGGACCATTGTATAACGGTCGCGCGGGTTATTAGTTAAGTGATAGGATGATTTTCTTGCTGCTTCTCACGACCCTTGCTCTGCTAGTTACGGAGGGGAAGTAGAGGTGAAATTGTGTAGACTTGGGGACAGAGCATCGCAAGCATCTCTCTAACGATGGCTCTGTCTATTGTAACCTTCCGACAGATGGAATAAGTCCCTGGGAGGTAACCCGTAGGGACCGCTGCTTGGGATTCCTTAACCATGCCATGTTGCCAACTCTGTTGGAGGGGCGAGGTCATTGGGGTCTCCCATGCAATGTAATGTGGTATAACTGAAATTTTTAGTGTTTAGCTGAGGGACCGGGATAGACCTGTACCCGGCATCAGCGGAGGGCTCGGGAGGATGTGTACATCAACATGAGATTTGGTCGATCCAAGCGATCATTGTACCAATCCTCTAAAATCCGACCCTATCACATGAACACTTTCATGTATATGTCTCACTTGTATGTATTGCAGTCAAAATTTTGAGCAAGTGCTGGGTCTGCTTACATATTCTCATGCACGAAGGAAAGGGGGGAAAGTCTTTTATCCCCTATCCCTTTGTCAACTCCAGGAATAGTAGAGGGGATTTTGAATCAGAATGGAACCCAAGACGGGACAAGGAAAGTGACATTTAAAACCCCATCAGGCATGTTGTGAAAAACCAACAAGGGGTGATCTATCTGCTTGGTAAGAAACGGAACCATACTTGTTGGCTGCAGCTACTGTACCCAGCAGGTTAATGTCACCAGTGGTGCCTGGGCTTTGGTGCAACAGATTACAATCCATTGCCCCATTGCTGACTGCATATGATGGTACCTGTTTTGTCTGTGGAAACAATGCCTACCCATGGCTCCCTTGGGATTGGGTAGGATCGTGTTAATTCGCCTATGTGATACCCTATATTCACCATTAGTGAGACCGAACGGTTCTTTATGATAGCTTTCACACGTTATGGGACAGCAAAAGCAGCTCAGGAACGTATACATATGGCCTCGACCTTGGAGAGCATTGCGAATGAAACTAGAGGCAGTTTCGAGGAGGTGAGCACAGCCTTCTCTGAAGTATCAGCCGAGGTTGTAGCTATCCGGACTGTTGCTTTACAGAACCGATTGACACTGGATTATGTGTTGGCTTTCCAAGGAGGAACGTGCGCTATAATTGAATCCGAATGCTGCACGCATATCCCAGACGTTTCAGAAAATATAACTCATTTGGCAGATCATATCAAACGAGTGATGATGATAATACAAGGTGAAGGGAACCAATATCATAATTATAACCCTCCGGGATGGCTGGGGCAATGGTTCGGGTCGTGGGGATCATACCTGATGCACAGGTCAATTGTATTAATTGTCATTGTTATCGCATGTTGTATTTGTATGGCATTATTGAACGAACAGCCCAAATTATGCCGAGGGCAAGTGTACAGGCAGAAGGGGCAGACTTCCTGACGAAGGGGGTAGGCCCATATGCTGGTAACATTTGGCTCTAAATTGGTCATGGGGCCATGTTTGCACTTGGCCTCTGACCAAAAGGGGGGATTGAAGAAGGGAAAGGGTTAATTTGTTTTTGTACTCAAATGTATTTTGTACCTAAAAGGTTGAACTTTTTACCTGGAATGTATCACAAACATAACCGTTCCTTATGGCTAGTCACCCTAGTCATTTGTTCATGGGTTCAGCTGTTACTTTTAGTAGTATAAGCCATTTGTTCATGGTTCCCTCGCTTGTTTATATCATTCTGATAAAACAGACAGTTAAGTGTAAATGTTGGGTGGTAAGTCTTACGTTTCCCGTAGGCTTGTATATGATTTAAACAAAGGAAGCAGCTACCAAATGGTAGAGTGTGAGAATGGCCGTTTGAAGGAGGATTCCCACTGGGACAGCTGCAATCGCACACAGTCACTTCAAAGGAAAAGCCACGGGAAGAGCAGGGCGAACCAGAGGTTGCATCTTGACTACAACTACCAGGAGAATTGTGCTTTATGACCCAAGGATGCCAGTTACACTCTGGTTTATGATTAGAGACTATCAGAAGCTATTAAAGGAACTATAATTTATGATCAAGAACTGTTAACTGGACTTTGCTTTATGGCTTGTATTGGGAACCCTGATGTATAAATGTCCACGCTTCTTGTGTTTAGAGAGAACTTTGGCTTCCGATTTCAAGGGGTCAAGTTCTCCCACAAGCTTGTGAGAATAAAGCCTACTCTATTTTGACTCATACCAGCCTCAAGAGGTATTTTTACCGACTTCAACGCTGACGAAGAAAGTAAAAGCCCATGGGATCCAGGGCAATTTGCTAGACTGGATCCAAAATTGTGTTTGTGACTGGATGCCTGTGTTTAGTGATGTTCTACAGGGATTGATGCTGGGTTGCTTGTTGCTTGTAGTGTACGTTAATGACCTGGATGTGAATATAGGAGGTATGATTAGTAAGTTTGCAGATGACACAAAAATTGCTCAAGTGCTAAAAACCGAGGAGCAAAGCCTTAGATTACAGGACGATATCGACAGGGCGGCACGGAGGCACTGCTGCCTCACAGTCCCAGGGACCCCAGTTTGATTCCCGGCTTGGGCTACCCTCTGTGTGGATTCTGCACAGTCTCACCATGTCTGCGTGGGTTTCCTCCAGGTGCTCCGGTTTCCTCCCACAGTCCAAAAGACGTGTTGATTAGGTGGATTGGTCATGCTAAATTCTCCCTCAGTGTACCCAAACAGGTACTGGAGTGTGGCGACTCAGGGATTTTCACAGTAACTTCACTGCAGTGTTAATGTAAGCCTACTTGTGACACGAGTAAATAAACCTTAAAACTTTAATTAGATGGGCAGAACAGTGGCAAGTGGAATTCAACCCAGAAAAGTTTAGGTAATTAATTTTTGGAGGACTAGCAAGGTAACGGAATGCGCAATGAATGGTCAGATCCTAGGAAGTACAGAGGATCAGAGGGACCTTGGTGTGCATGTCTGTTGTGGGAAAAGTCACCACTCGGAGATCAGACTTGAGGTTCAACATGCAGTTTATTAAATTGAAGCTTCGGGAGGATCTCTGGGCAGAGTTCCTCAATCTGGCTTGGTGACAGGTGCATTTATATACGTTAAAACATTGCAAACCTCGGCAGTTTTGCATCAAGCCACAGGCGGTTACATACTTTGGCCAATTGTGCCCCTTGACAATAGTTGGTTATCAATAACTCCCAATCACATTTCGTTGAAAATACCTCACTGTTCTCGTTCCCCTTTCAGGCCATCTGCCCCTGAGCTACCTAACTATTCTTGTCCTTTGCTGTCTGACTATTCCTGCTTGCTTTGTACTTTTACACTAAAAATGAGACATAGCTCACCCCAGCTTGTCACCGAGTCAAGGCTCGAGTGTTTGTGGTTAACCACAGAGTGCAAAAGTTACATACACAACTTTTCTTGTCTTAAAATGTTTTACATTCACAACGGTGGCTTGAACAGTTTTGATTTTAAGTTTACTCCAACAATCCCTTCTCTTGGGCTGGATTATCATTTAATAATCCAATAGACCAACAATAGTAAAGTCTCTGTATCATTGGTCCGGCAATTTATACACAGCCTTTCGCGTATCGGTCCTCCGTGATTTTCTGTGCGTATGCTGGACCCGTAGCTCACTGGCTACATGGCTACAGATATCCATTCGTCTGGTTCTCTTCTCCGCGATTGTTGCCTTCGGATTCCTCTGGTATTCCCATCAGCTGTTCATCTTCGATGACCATGTTGACTCCTGGCACGACTTGAGCCATCATAACTTTCCAGCAGTTATTAAGACAGCCAACAATCAGACAGCAAACAACTATGATTACAACAAGAGCAATCAATCATAGAAAGCTTAGTGTAAATCAAATAACACGTTACATATCCATTCATTTGGATATAATCTTATCAAAAGCCATCGATTTCCTTATTTCAATCAGATACCACACAGCTCCGATCTTTGGATGATGTATTCTTACATTATATCTAATTTGATCATTTTTTTGAGCAGAAATGATCCCTCTATAGGCAGATTGTCTCATAAGGTAAACAACAGTATTACGTGGTCACAGAGCCAGACACAGCTCTTTAAAAAACACATAACCAAATGAGCTATCTGTTGTGTTCAGTCGAATGCTGCAAGATTTTTGAGTCTGGTTGTAAGGCCAGTCACCAACTCTTTCTCTCTCTCTCAAGTAATCCGGTTTCACTTCCTGTTAATTGTGCAAGTTATTACAAATTATGGCAAAGAATGGCTAAATGTCTGGAATAAATAGCCTTTTCTCTCACAGAATTATGTTTTATCAATAAAATTGGTTAAGGCTCTCCAGGATTCGATTCTCTCAGGTATATCCAACCCCTCTTAATTTAAGTTGTTTTTATTTTTAAACTGCTCCAGATCGGAATCCCTGCATTTTAGAACAATAACAAGCATAATACATATAACAATAACAATTGTTACTTGATTAGAAATGTTTTGGTTTGATTCCTAGCTGGCTCGGCTTTAAGCTTTGCAGTGTTTTTACATTTGGAAAACCGTGAACAATAGATGGCACATGCAATTCCAATGGCAGTATATAATTTTACAGAACTATCATCAATGTGAGATGATTTAAATGATGTAATTTGAATGATGTAATTTGTTGCATGTTATTGGAACATTACACAAGTCTTGAATTTCATCTTATTATCATGTTATTTAAAAATAACTAACTGGTAACACAAGTTCCAACAATTCATGGTGTTTAAATATACTCAAGGACAACACATTTGTTTGTATTAACAACTGAGGTTAATCTCCTGCTGTAACTTGGGGTCATCAGAACTACGCTTCATTTCACAATTTGATACACTTTAAACTGACTCAAAGACAGTATGTTCATCTTATTCTTTTGTTCCTGCTTCTCTTTGTTTTCACAAAATTACTTCGTATTTTATTTTAACTTCTCAACTATACTCTTATTTTAACTTCAAGACAAGGAAAGAACACATGGTCCTTCCAAGGTTTAACTCCTTTCTCAACACTAAAGCGAACACCAACAAAACATTCACGCAATCACGTTGTTAAACACACAGATACACATGGAAGCTTCCAACATTTATTCAGACTTAACATCTTAAACTGGGATGAAAATAAAACATTTAAGAAGACTGAACGTTGATTAACAGTCTCTTTTATTCTGCTGTTTGACTCATAACTGCTATTGGCAACTCGCCAATTGCTTCTTGTTCTAGCGCTAATTGCGCAGCCTTGTCTGCGGCTTGGTTCTCTTTGTATTTTAATCAGTCGGGGTTGTCCCTTTGGTGAGCTTTAATTTTTATTACTGCCGCTTCTCGGGGTTTTTCGCTAGCTTTTAGTAATGCCTCGATCCTTTGTTGGTGCTTAATAGGAGTTCCTCCCATGGTTCCAAACCCCTTCTACTCCAGGCCGTCATATAATTCTAGGGCCTGTGTAAGTGCCATTAGTTCTGTTACTTGGGCAGATAAACTTCCGGCAATCCTTCCTGACTTTACCGTTTCCTATTTGTCATTTACTACTGCCCACCCTGTCCGGGGTGATCCCTCCACGTATTTACGTGAGCCATCTACAAAAAGTGTCTCCTCAGCTGTCGCTAAAGGTACATCCTTTATCCTACCTTCTTCTGTATCCGCATCTCCGTCCCCACAGTTATGTGGTTCCCCTGTATCCAAACTTCCTTCTGCTGGGTTATCTCCTGTATCTCTTACTATTATGACTGATTTCCTGGGAGGTAGGAGGACAGCCTCCCATTTGGCCCTTCTGTAACTCCCTTCTCTGTTAAGTTTTGATTCTATACCTTAAGATTACTGCAAGTCTTATAACACAAATTTCCTGTCGCGGATTAGGTCTCTGCTCGTTTCAGCAGAGAGCCGGAGGGGTAAGTTCACTCAGTTGAACATAAATAAGTGATTAATCATCACTTCAAATATGCAGGAGTAATTCTTTCCATTTATCTTTTCATTGTAAATTCTATCAAGAGTACATTTTGTAACAAAAGCCTGATCCAAAAAATCCATTTATGTTCATCACTATTAAAGATCTCTACTAATTACGACGTTTACACTTTCTCACAGACTCTCTGGTTTAAGCTCAAGATGAGCACATAATTAATTATTTCCCTTAAATGGTTAACTCTCCTTACAACTCTTCAGCTGTAATGTAATGCATGATTGTAAAATGTAATAGTTTATTAAACATTGATCTGCTATACCCTATTCCACCATATGTGGCTCTTGATCGCACACTTTCACCCCCCTCTCTCTCTTCCCCTTGTCGTGAGAGAGAGAGAGAGAGAAACTCACAGACTGCTGGAGTTTTAACCCTTTACTCCCCTGTTCTGTTGTGTTGGACATGTTTTCCGATTGGTACCAGTGTATTCTTTCAACTGGGTCCAGTGTTTCCAGCCACCTCTGCCTTGCATATCTATACAGGCACAGGTGTCTCCACTAATGATAACCTTGTTGTAACATCTCCTGAGAGGTCGTGTACGGGGGGGGGAGGATCCCCAGAGGTTATTGGGCTGTGGGTTGTTTTCCAATGCCTGGTTTCTTTTTTCCAATTCCCCGATTCTGATGTCTAGTTTCTTAATTTTTGCCATGTCCTCATTCTCTATTTCTCCAATTTTGGATTCTAAGTCCTTAATTTTATCCTTGTCTTTATTCCACCTTTTGGTCAAATCCTTTACTTGTCCAAAGAGACCATCTAACTGGTGGACTAATAACACTCCCGTCTTTTCATCTTACTCTTTTTCTTCGAAGGTCTGAGAAGCATCCCAGCCATCTTTTGGCATTTCTCTCATCAACGAATGCCTGTCAGTCGATAAGGGAGCCTGGAATTCCCCACTTCATTTCCTCGTCTGTCATCCTATAGACTCCTACGTTCCCTCTCGAGGGTTTGCTTCCCTATACGGCCACAATTACTCTCTTAGTAACGTGTTTCTTCCCACCGTTTTTTATACTCACGTATTCCCGGCCACGATTACCTTCTCTGATGTGTTTCTTCCACTGGAGTCCGGCTCAAAGTAAGGAGTGATCAATTCCTTTGCATGCTACGTTACAACTTAACGTGGGGGGTGGTGCGGGGGTGGGGGGGGGTGGTGCGGGGGTGGGGGGGGGGTGGTGCGGGGGTGGGGGGGGTGGTGCGGGGGTGGGTGGGGTGGTGCGGGGGTGGGTGGGGTGGTGCGGGTGGAGATGAAGCATGCTGACCTCCATCAGTCAGGGTATTGAGTATAGAAGATAGTTTAAACTAGTATGGAAGGGGGGTGGGGATCAAACTATTAGGTCTATAAGTGTGGTGGCTGGGGACGAGCTTGGGGCTGGGACAAGGCTGGCAAAGAAGAAGAGCACTCTGGGGGAGGACGAACTCACTGAGCCTGGGGGTCTGGAGTGCTTATACTTCAATGCAAGGAGCGTAGCAGGTAAAACAGACGAACTCGGGGCCTTAATGCGCACGAGGAATTTGGATGTGGTTGCGGTGACAGAGACTTGGTTGAAAGAGGGACAGGACTGGCAGCTGAATATTCCAGGGTACAAGTGTTTTAGGCGAGACAGAGGAGGGGCCAAAAGAGGTGGAGGAGTAGCGGTATTGGTTGGAGAGCATATTACAGCGGTGCAGAGGGAGGACAATTCGGAGGAGTCGTGTAGCGAGTCACTCTGGGTGGAGCTTAGAAACAGGAAGGGCGCAGTCACTATGTTGGGGGTGTACTACAGGCCCCCCAACAGCCCAAGGGAAGTGGAAGAATGGATATGTCAGGAGATACTGGATAGGTGCAGGAAATATAGGGTTGTTGTAGTGGGAGACTTCAATTTCCCTGGTATAGACTGGAAATCGCTGAGGGCAGGGACTCTGGATGGGGAGGCATTTGTAAAATGTCTACAGGAGGGTTCGTTGGTACAATATGTGGACAGCCCAACTAGAGAGGGGGCTATACTGGACCTGGTGCTGGGGAATGAGCCCGGTCAGGTCTTCAAAGTTTTGGTTGGGGAACATGTGGCAAATAGTGACCACAATTCTGTTAGCTTTAGGATAGTGATGGAAAAGGATGAGTGGTGTCCCAAGGGTAAGGTGTTGGATTGGGGGAAGGCTAACTTTATTGGGATCAGGCAGAAATTGGCAGCTCTTGATTGGGAGAGGCTGTTTGAGGGTAAATCCACATCTGGTATGTGGCAGTCTTTTAAGGAACGGTTGTTAGGGCTACAGGACAAGCATGTGCCTGTAAAAAAGAAGGATAGGAAGGGTAGGATTAGAGAACCGTGGATAACCAGGGAAATTGAGGGACTGGTCAAAAGGAAAAGAGAGGCGTATGTTAGGTCCAAGCAGCTAAAAACGGAGGGAGCTCTGGAGGAGTATAATGAAAGTAGGAAAATACTCAAACGGGGAATTAGAAGAGCAAAAAGGGGTCACGAAATGTTCTTGGCAGACAGGATTAAGTAGAATCCCAAGGCATTTTATTCATACGTTAGGAACAAAAGGGTTGTTAGGGAAAAAATCGGACCTCTCAGGGACAAAAGTGGGGACTTATGCTTGGAGCCCAAAGAGGTAGGGGAGATCCTAAATGAATACTTTGCGTCGGTATTCACTAAGGAGAGGGATGTGTTGACTGGGAGTGTCTCGGAGGGGAGTGTTGAACCGTTGGAGAAAATCTCCATTACAAAGGAGGAAGTGTTAGGTTTGTTAGAGAATATAAAGACTGACAAATCCCCAGGGCCTGATGGAATCTATCCAAGGCTGCTCAGGGAGACGAGAGGTGAAATCGTTGGGCCTCTGACGCAAATCTTTGTCTCGTCACTGGACACAGGTGAGGTCCCAGAGGATTGGAGGATAGCCAATGTGGTCCCGTTATTTAAGAAGGGTAGGAAGGATAACCCGGGTAATTATAGGCCGGTGAGCTTGACGTCCGTGGTGGGGAAGTTGTTGGAGAAGATTCTTAAAGATAGGATGTATGCGCATTTAGAAAGGAATAAACTCATTAACGATAGTCAACATGGTTTTGTGAGAGGGAGGTCATGCCTCACGAACCTGGTGGTGTTTTTTGAAGAAGTGACCAAAATGGTTGACGAAGGAAGGGCCGTGGATGTTGTCTATATGGACTTTAGTAAAGCATTTGACAAAGTCCCTCATGGTAGGCTAGTGAAAAAGGTTGGATCCCATGGGATAAAGGGGGAGGTGGCTAGATGGGTGGAGAACTGGCTTGGTCATAGAAGACAGAGGGTGGTAGTGGAAGGGTCTTTTTCCGGCTGGAGGCCTGTGACTAGTGGTGTACCGCAGGGCTCTGTATTGGGACCTCTGCTGTTTGTGATTTATATAAATGATCTGGAAGAAGGAGTAACTGGGGTGATCAGTAAGTTTGCGGACGACACAAAACTGGCAGGACTTGCAGATAGTGAGGAACATTGTCAGAGGCTACAGAAGGATATAGATAGGCTGGAAATTTGGGCAAGGAAATGGCAGATGGAGTTCAATCCTGATAAATGCGAAGTGATGCATTTTGGTGGGAATAATGTAGGGAGGAGCTACACGATAAATGGAAGAACCATAAAGGGTGTAGAGACGCAGAGGGACCTGGGTGTGCAAGTCCACAGATCATTGAAGGTGACGTCACAGGTGGAGAAGGTGGTGAAGAAGGCATATGGCATGCTTGCCTTTATAGGACGGGGCATAGAGTATAAAAGTTGGGGTCTGATGTTGCAGATGGAAAGAACGTTGGTTCGGCCGCATTTGGAATACTGCGTCCAGTTCTGGTCGCCACACTACCAGAAGGACGTGGAGGCTTTGGAGAGAGTACAGAGGAGGTTTACCAGGATGTTGCCTGGTATGGAGGGGCTTGGTTATGAGGAGAGATTGGGGAAACTGGGGTTGTTCTCCTTGGAAAGACGGAGGATGAGGGGAGACTTAATAGAGGTGTATAAAATTATGAAAGGCATAGATAGGGTGAACGGTGGGAAGCTTTTCCCCGGGTCGGTGGTGACGTTCACGAGGGGTCATAGGTTCAAGGTGAAGCGGGGGAGGTTTAACACAGATATCAGAAGGACATATTTCACACAGAGGGTCGTGGGGGCCTGGAATGTGTTGCCGGGCAAGGTGGTGGAGGCGGACACACTGGGAACGTTTAAGACTTATCTAGACAGCTATATGAACGGAGTGGGAATGGAGGGATACAAAAGAGTGGTCTAGTTTGGACCAGGGAGCGGCGCGGGCTAATTGTTCCTTGTTTCCCGTTTCAAGGCTTCATTCTATGATCATCTTGCTGGTGCCAGTACAGAGCGAGACTGCGGATAGTTGGGAACCTGTCTCGGGGGCAGGGAATTCATATGGTGTTCGTGAAGTGGAAATGACTAGGGTTGGGAAGCATTTTCCGATCAGGGCCATTGTGATCTCCTGGACTCGTTTCGATCGCCTCAGGGGGTCGGAGAGGAATTTCCCAGATTTTTTTTTCCCCATATTGGCCCTGGGGTTTTTCACTCTGGGTTTTCGCCTCTCCCTGGAGATCACATGGTCTGGAATGGGGGGGTGGGGGTAAGTTAATAGGTTGTAATGAACAAAGCATCGTAGCTGTGAGGGACAGCTCGGTGGATAGGATATTGGTATGTAGATAGGCTGGAAAATTGGGCGGGGATCCTGGATTCAGGATTCAATCCTGGACCGGGGAGCGGCGCGGGCTTGGAGGGCCGAAGGGCCTGTTCCTGTGCTGTATTGTTCTTTGTTCTTTGTTCTTTGTTCTTAACCGGTAGACTACCAACCCAACTTATATAACCTTAAATACACAAAGACAAAACTCTGCGCTCTTCACCACTACAGAGTTTGATGTTAGCCGCCTTCGGCCACTTGTGTCTCACAATCCTAAGTGCCCTTGGTGTCTCTTTACCTCTTCAATACCTGACCATAGCGTGGGGAATTTTCCCTCTTAACGTCTGATCTAAGGTGAGCTCAGAGACAGGCACTACCTTTTCCTCATGTCGATCAGCACAAGTCACAGTTACTTATCACTATCGACAGTTAATACTTATCACTATACCTTATCACTATATCACAAATTCCCCGAATTTTACCCCAGAAAACTACACCGTTGACTCAGTCTGACTCCTACAGATTCAATGATCTCTATTCCGGCTTCCGATCGTGGCCATCGATCGGACTTACCAGTAATACAGAGCCAGCCGACTACGCCATTTGTTGTGGGAAAAGTCACCACTTTTCAGACTTGAGATTCAACATATACTTTATTAAATCGAAGCTTCTGGAGGATCTCTGGGCAGAGTTCCTCAATCTGGCTTGGCAGCAAGTGCAGTTATGTACATTAAAACATCGCAAACATCAGCAGGTTTGCATCAAGCCGGAGGCGGTCACATATTTGGCCAATTGTGCCCCTTGACAATAGTTAGTTATCAATAACTCCCAATCACATTTCGTTGAAAATACCTCACTGTTCAGTTCCTTTTTCAGGCCATCTGCCTGACTATTCCTGTCCTTTGCTGTCTGACCATTCCTGCTTGCTTTGCAGTTTTACACTAAAATGAGACATGGCTCACGCCAGTTTGTCACTGAGTCAAGGCTCGAGTGTTTGTGGTTAACCACAGTGCAAAGGTTACATAGACAACTTTTCTTGTCTTAGAAAGTTTTACATTCACAATGATGGCTTAAAAAGTTTTACATTCACAATAATGGCTTGAACAGTCTCAATTTTACTCCAACAATCGTGATAAACACTACACTACAGAAACAGCTTGAATCGGACGAGAGCAAATCTGCCTGTCTGCAATGTTCAACTACGCTGTGTTGCTGCAGGTTCCGATGGTTAGACTGAGAGCCCATGGCACTTAATTCAGGAAGAAAACCGTTACTTTCAATCTGATTGTACGACTTATCCCGAACATCAAAAGTTAAAATCGTTCGTCTCGCAAATATCTAAGGGAGCAATGATTTCTGCCCATTCGTTCATGCATCATTTTCACCTTTCTTCGAATAATCTCAATCAATTGTACTCAGTAATAAAGGAAAATTACTGCGGATGACAAAAGAGAAAATGCTGCAAAATCTCACAATGTCTGGCAGCACCTGTAAGGAGTGAAAAGGGCGGACGTTTCGAGTCCAGATGACACTTTATCAAAGCTCATTGTGCAATTGTACTCAGAATCTGTTTCACTATTTAGTATCAATGCATTATTTAACACATATGTCTTCATTATGATTTGAATATCTCTGAAATGGAACATCACTGAATTGCAACAGAACGAATCGAATCACCGGGTAATACAGATCGCAAATTTGAGATTGACTATCGTCAGCTTTTAAACAAAGTCAACTGCATTTAAATGTAGAGAAATCAAGAATTATCTGTTCGTGACACTTGAGCCTTTTTAATTATGGGCCTGAAACATTTAGGCGCATAACTTCCTGACCTTTACAGGAAAGTCCAGTAGATCCGCACTGAGTCTCGATTCCCTCATCTGTCTGAGTGGCTTTTCCTGTTTCTCAGTGATGAAAAACGATTTTAAAATAGATCTTGCGTGAAATGTGCGCCATTTCCTCTAGTTCACTTGCAGTATGACTTGTTGAGCACACACTGTCAGGTATTTCAGATGGTGATTAACCATATTAGTCTGCACCTATAAACCCATTAAATTCTGCTGTAGACTGAACGAGATGCGAATAAGTGCTGGTGTCAAAATCGAAATTTCCTGTCAGTGCGTCAAAAAAAGCGTTTCTTATTTCACAGAAAGCATTTGAGGGTGATGCCAGCATGTCTTTCAGACTGTGGGAGGAAAGCGGAGCATCCGGAGGAAACCCATGCAGACACGGGGAGAAGATGCAGACTCCGCGCAGACAGTGATCCAAACCGGGAATCGAACCTGGGATCCTGGCGCCTTGAGGCAGCAGTCTTAACTGCTGTGCCACTGTGCTGCCCGGTTTCGATCTGGCGTCTTTCCGCGTGTTAGGCGAATGTGATAACCACAACACGACAGAAACAGCTTAATGATAGCATGCCTTTCACATCGAGACTCAGATAATGATGAGCAACGAACTGAAAACAAACAATTTTCCCTTCCACGACATGAGGAAGCTTAATGAATGTTTCTGCCTGGCTTCGAACCGGGGACTTTTCGCGTGTTAGGCGAACGTGATAACCACTACACTACAGAAACAGCTTGGATAGCAGTGGAGCGAATCTGCCTGTCTGCAATGTTCAACTACGCTGTGATGCTGCAGGTTCCGATGGTGAGACTGAGAGCACATGTCACTGAATTCAGGAAGATAACCGTGACTTTCAATCTGATTGTGCGACTTATCCCAAACATCGAAATTCAAAATCGTTCTTCTGGCAAATATCTAAGGGAGCAATGATTTCTGCCCATTCGTTAATGCATCATCTTCATCTTTCTTCGAATCATCTCAATCAATTGTACTCAGTAATGAAAGCAAATTACTGCGGATGAGAAAAGAGAAAATGCTGCAAAATCTCACATGTCTGGCAGCACCTGTAAGGAGTGAAAAGGGCGGACGCTTCGAGTCCAGATGAAACTTTATCAAAGCTCATTGTACAATTGTTATCAGTATTTGTTTCAATATTTAATATCAATGCATTATTTAACACATATGTCTTCATTATGAAATGAATATCTCTGAAATTGTACATCACTGAATTCCAAACATAACTGACCAACAGAACGAAGCGAATCACCGGGCAATACAGATCACAAATTTGAGATTGACTATCGTCAGCTTTTAAACAAAGTCAACTGCATTTAAATGGAGGAAAATCAAGAATTATCTGTTCGTGACAGTTGAGCCTTTTTTGTTACGGGCGTGAAACATTCATGCGCATAACTTATGGACGTTTACCGGAAAGTCCAGTAGATCCGCGCTGAGTCTCGATTCCCTCATCTGTCTGAGTGGCTTTTCCTGTTTCTCAGTGATGAAAACGATTTTTAAAAGATTCTTCTGTGAAATGTGCGCCATTTCCTCTAGTTCACTTACAGTATGACTTGTATCTGTCTTTTTGAGCACACACTACTGTCAGAAATTTCAGATGGTGACGAACCATATTAGTCTGCACCTATAAACCCATTAAATTCTGTTGTAGATTGAACGAGATGCGAATATGTGCTCAGTGTCAAAATCGTAATTTCCAGTCAGTGCGTCAAAAATCCGTTTCTTATTTCACAGAAAGCATTTGAGGGTGATGTCAGAGCAATGATAACATGCCTTTAACATCGAGGCTCGGATAATGATGAGCAACAAACTGAAAACAAGCAATTTTCCCTGACACGACATAAGGAAGCTTAATGAATGCTTCTGCCTAGTTTCCAACCGGGGACCTAACAGGCGAACGGGATAGCCACTACACTACAGAAACAGCTCGTCACGCAGTTGAGAAAATCTGCCTATCCGCAAAGTTCAACTACGCTGTGATGCTGCAGGTTCCGATGGTGAGACTGAGAGCCCATGTCACTGAATTCAGGAAGATAACCGTGACTTTCAATCTGATTCTGCGACTTATCCCAAACATCAAAATTTCAAATCGTTCGTCTGGCAAATATCTAAGGGAGCAATGATTTCTGCCCATTCGTTAATGCATCATCTTCATCTTTCTTCGAATAATCGCAATCAATTGTACTCAGTAATAAAAGCAAATTACTGCGGATGAGAAAAGAGAAAATGCTGCAAAATCTCACAATGTCTGGCAGCACCTGTAAGGAGTGAAAAGGGCGGACGTTTCGAGTCCAGATGAACCTTTATCAAAGCTCATTGTACAATTGTACTCAGTATTTGTTTCACTATTTAGTCTCAATGCGTTATTTAACACATATGACTTCATTATGAATTGAATATCTCTGAAATTGAACATAGAACATAGAACATAGAACATAGAACATTACAGCGCAGAACAGGCCCTTCGGCCCACGATGTTGCACCGACCAGTTACAAAAAAAAACCTAAACCAATTTCTTTTCGTCCATGAATCTATCTACGGCTCTCTTAAACGCCCCCAAACTAGGCGCATTTACAACTGATGCTGGCAGGGCATTCCAATCCCTCACCACTCTCTGGGTAAAGAACCTACCCCTGACATCGGTCCTATAACTACCCCCCCTCAATTTAAATCCATGCCCCCTCGTGCTGGATTTCTCCATCAGAGGAAAAAGGCTATCACTATCCACCCTATCTAAACCTCTAATCATCTTATATGTTTCAATAAGATCCCCTCTTAGCCGCCGCCTTTCCAGCGAAAACAATCCCAAGTCCCTCAGCCTCTCCTCATAGGATCTCCCCTCCATACCAGGCAACATCCTGGTAAACCTCCTCTGCACCCTCTCCAAAGCCTCCACATCCTTCCTGTAATGTGGGGACCAGAACTGCACACAGTACTCCAAGTGCGGCCGCACCAGAGTTGTGTACAGTTGCAACATAACGCTACGACTCCTAAATTCAATCCCCCTACCAATAAACGCCAAGACACCATATGCCTTCTTAACAACCTTATCTACTTGATTCCCAACTTTCAGGGATCTATGTACACATACACCTAGATCCCTCTGCTCCTCCACACTATTCAAAGTCCTCCCGTTAGCCCTATACTCAACACATCTGTTATTCCTACCAAAGTGAATCACCTCACACTTCTCCGCATTAAACTCCATCCGCCACCTCTCGGCCCAACATTGCAACCTGTCTAAGTCTTCCTGCAAACTACGACACCCTTCCTCACTGTCTACCACACCACCGACTTTGGTGTCATCAGCAAATTTGCTAATCCACCCAACTATACCCTCATCCAGGTCATTAATAAATATTACAAACAGCAGTGGCCCCAAAACAGATCCCTGAGGTACACCACTTGTAACCGCACTCCATGATGAACATCACTGAATTGCAAACATAACTGACCAACAGAATGAAGCGAATCACCGGGTAATACAGATCGCACATTTGAGCTTGATTATGGTCAGCTTTTAAACAAAGTCAACTCCATTTAAATGGAGGAGAATCAGGAATTATCTGTTCGTGACCCTTGAGCCTTTTTTATTATGAGCTTGAAACATTCAGGCTCATAAATTCCGGCCCTTTACAGGAAAGTCCAGTAGATCCACACCGAGTCTCGATTCCCTCATCTGTCTGAGTGGCTTTTCCTGTTTCTCAGTGATGAAAAATGATTTTAAAAAAGATTCTTCTTCTAGTTCACTTACAGTGTCACTTGTATCTGTCTTTTTGAGCACACACTACTATCAGATATTTCAGATGGTGATTAACCATATTAGTCTGCACCTATAAACCCATTAAATTCTGTTGTCGACTGAACGAGATGCGAATAAGTGCTGTGTCAAAATCGAACTTTCCTGTCAGTGCGTCAAAAAAAAAGCGTTACTTATTTCACAGAAAGCATTTGAGGGTGATGCCAGAGTAATGATGACATGCCTTTAACATCGAGGCTCTGATCATGATGAGCAACAAAATGCAATCAAACAATTTTCTCTTACATGACTTGAGGAAGCTTAAAGAATGCTTCTGCCTGGTTTCGAACCAGGGACCTTCCGCGTGTAAGGCGAACGTGATAACCACTACACTACAGAAACAGCTTGAGGCACAACGCAGCAAATCTGCCTCTCTGCAATGTTCAACTACGCTGTGATGCTGCATGTTCCAATGGTGAGACTGAGAGCCCATTGTCACTGAATTCAGGAAGATAACCGTTACTTTCAATCTGATTCTGCGACTTATCCTGAACATCAAAATTCAAAATCGTTCTTCTGGCAAATATCTAAGGGAGCAATGATTTCTGCCCATTCGTTAATGCATCATTTTCATCTTTCTTCGAATAATCTCAGTCAATTGTACTCAGTAATGAAATCAAATTACTGCGGATGAGAAAACAGACAATGCTGCAAAATCTCACAATGTCTGACAGCGCCTGTAAGGAGTGAAAAGAGCGGACGTTTCGAGTCCAGATGAAACTTTTTCAAAGGTCATTGTACAATTGTTTCACTATTTACTTTCAGTGCATTATTTAACACTTATGTCTTCATAAAGTTGGGATCTGATGTTGCAGTTGTATAGAACGTTGATTCGGCCGCATTTGGAATACTGCGTCCACTTCTTGTCGCCACACGACCAGTAGGGCGTGGACGCTATAGAGAGAGTGCAGAGGAGGTTTACCAGGATGTTGCCTGGTATGGAAGGGCTTAGTTATGAGGAGAGATTGGGTAAACTGGGGTTGTTCTCACTGGAAAGACGGAGGATGAGGGGTGACTTAATAGAGGTGTATAAAATTATGAAAGGCATTGATATGGTGAACGGTGGGAAGCTTTTTCCCAAGTCGGTGGTGACGTTCACGAGGGGTCATAGGTTCAAGGTGAGGGCGGGGGGGGGGGCGGGTGGAGTTTTAACACGGATATCAGAAGGGCGCATTTTACACAGAGGGTGGTGGGGGCCTGGAATGCCCTGCCGGGCAAGGCGTTGGAGGCGGACACACTGGGAACGTTTAAGACTGATCGAGGTAGCCACATGAACGAAGTGGGAATGGAGGGATACAAAAGAATGGTCTAGTTTGCACCAGGGAGCGGCGCGGGCTTGGAACTCCGAAGGGCCTGTTCCTGTGCTGTATTGTTCTTTGTTCTTTATTATGAATTGTATATCTCAGAAATTGAACATCACTGAATTGCAAACATAACTGCCCAACAGAACGAAGCGAATCACTGGGTAATACAGATCGTAATTTTGAGATTGAATATCGTCAGATTTTAAACAAAGTCAACTCCATTTAAATGGAGAAAAATCAAGAATTACCTGTTCGTGACACTTGAGCCTTTTTTTTTAAGGGCGTGAAACATTCAGGCGCATAACTTCCAGACCTTTACCGGAAAGTCCAGTCGATCCGCACAGAGTCTCGATTCCCTCATCTGTCTGAGTGGCTTTTCCTATTTCTCAGTGATGAAAAACGATTTAAAAATAGATATTCTGTGAAATGTGCGCCACTTCCTCTAGTTCACTTACAGTATCACTTGTATCTGCCTTTCTGAGCACACACTACTGTTAGATATTACAGATGGTGATTAACCATATTAGTCTGCATCTATCAACTCATTTAATTTTGTTGTAGACTGAACGAGATGCGAATATGTGCTCAGCGTCAAAATCGAACATTCCTCTCAGTGCGCCACTTAATAGAAGAACAAATCTGTTACTTTCAACCTGATTTCTCAACTTATCTTGAACTTCTTCTGTTGTCGTAGCGTCTGCATAGTCTCGGCGATGTACCATGTTTCGGGATATCCTTTCCTGCAGCGTATGAGGGAGACAACGTTGGCCGAGTTGCATGTGTATGTATCGTCTACCTGGTGGATTCTGTTCTCACGTGTGATGATGGCATCCGGGTCGATGATCCAACACATCTTGCAGAGGTTGCCGTGGCAGGGTTGTGTGGTGTCGTGGTCGCTGTTCTCTTGAAGGCTGGGTAGTTTTCTGCGAACAATGGTCTGCTTGAGGTTGTTCTGTTTTTTGAAGGCAAGTAGTGGGGGCGTGGAGATGGCCTTCGCGCGATATTCGTCTTCATCGATTGTACGCTGAAGGCTCCGAAGAAGATGTCATAGTTTCTCCACTCCGAAGACGTCTTGGCTTCTGCACTCTGGGGACGTACTGGAGGAGGAAGGGCACTCTGAGGGCTGTGTCCCGTACTTGTCTTCTGAGGAGGTCGGTGCGCTTTTTTGCTGTGGCGTGTCGGAACTGTCCATCCATGAGTCAAGCGCAATATCCTGTTCTTACAAGGCCGTCTGTCAAAAACGACACCGCTCAGACTCCTGCGTTCAACCCGAGCTGTTGGACTTCAGCTCCAAGGACAAAAACTTCCGTCAACTCTGGCAGCGGTGGGATTCGAACCCACGCCTCGAGAGAGACTGGAGCCTAAATCCAGCGCCTTAGACCGCTCGGCCACGCTACCACACGGAAAGACTTGATAATCATGTAATTTCATTGCATTAATACTGAAATATATCAAAATCCGTGGAGTTGGGATGGGCCCTGACTAAATCGTAACCGAATCAGATGATCCTGAAATGCGTAGCAAACAAAAATCATCTCCAGTCAGAAACACAATGAGCTGCAGTGAAGGGCTGGCTCCTTTTAAACTGTCCTTAACCTCGTTTAGCTCCCAGAAAGGACAATATGGCTTCCTGTTGAATTTTCTCAGGGTCTTCACTTGAGAAAGGACAGGACACAAGGCGAGACTGGGATTTGTGCGTTCTGCCGGGAAATAACTGATAGTTGTTCTCACGCATTGGAGGAGAGCAATAAATCTTCATTTCCTGACCTGCAATCAAAACAGCAGTGAAAGTTTCAAACTCTAACCAGCAGACCAACAGATTACAGCGCGTTTTACAATTTGCTTTGCCCACGATCCTTTTGTTATTTTAGTTTCCACGCCAGACCACTTGCACCAGAAACTTCTGCAAAATGGCACCTTCCGTTTCAACACCAGAGAAGTGTTCAGCCAATTACAGGAATAATTCCACGACAGTTATCGCGTCCGCCTCCCACGGCGTGAAACTGGTAGAATTTGTTTTCCAAATCATTTTCACTGCAGACTGAGGGAAAAGTTATATTATTCATATATTTGCAAATTTTAACGAGTCTGATGGGTTTCCCCTGCATTTTCTAGTTGTGAAGTCAGGGGTCACTCCTTGAAAAGGGCAGAAGGTAAGGTTCGGCACAGAAAACGAGGGAGGATGTATTATTTGACACAAGGAATGATAGACAAGGCAACATTGAGCTGGTGATGGCGGAACTCGGGTGTTCCAATGGTGCAAAGTCAACGTCTTCACGGCCATGGTCTCGATGGCAGGTGAAAAATGTGGAAATAAGTTGAGTATTTTTTAAAATGAGAAACCCGTCGATTGTGTGACGGAAGAGGAGGAAGAGAATGGCTAAAATGACGATGATCCGCTGATTGGAGAAGTCACTGTCAGCTTCCCTGCTGGTCGAGTGGTTTGGATTCGGCACGTTCATCACTGTGGACTGGATTCAATCCCCAGCCAGAGGGTAACTCGTTTGTATTGCTGTGTGAACTGACACCATGAAAAGGAATTCTGCATTGAATGAAACCAGATCTGGCAGCGTCCGTGGAGAGAGAAACAAAGTTAATCTTCCAGCTGGATCTTTCATCAAAGCTGGAAAAGTCGGAAATGTAACAGATGGAAAACAACTGCTTGGCTGTGATTCCAAAATATTGTGAGGGGCTTGAGGGGCTAAATGTTCTATCCAAAATCTCAATCATATTCTAACCCATTGCCGGTATTATTCTGAGCAATAGTTACCTTCGACTGTTAGCGGAGCCGCATGGTCTTAATTACTAAATTTAAGTTTCAATATCTGAATTGCTGTGGATTCAAATCCCACCACTGCCGAAAAGTGCAGCTCGTTTGTCTTTTCAGCGAATGGCATTCTGTAAGAACGAAAAAGGAGGGATGAAAGGTGCAGCGTGACCTTCTAGAACAGAAGGTTCTCGACAGCAACTTTTGTTGCTGTTACTATTCAATGATTTAATATGAGTAACACGAACACATTGACACCGGTTGCAGTGGTGGCCAAGCGGCTCAGGCGGTGGATTTGAAATTATTGTTTTCTCACGGAGATTTGAACCTCACCCAATGCGCTGCTCAGCATTCATTCCTTTCGATGACTGCAGAATTATTATTCTTTCAATGGAATCAAAATCTTTCAAATATTCCCATCTGTTTTTCCTGCTTCACTTCGCATTCCTTCATTTCTGTTCATCAGCTAGAAATCACCAAAACCCCAGCCAGAAATGGAACAAAACTGAACCCAGTTAGTGACATCATTGATCTATGGGTGTTTGTGTCTTGTCAGCCCTCTGTGACTCTCGGTGTCTGTGTGTGTTCCTCTGTGCATCAATGTGATTCAGTTCCCAGAGGGGGTGAAGACATTTTTTAACATCACAAACTGAGTTCACTTATTGATATACGTCAGTGGCAAATGGTAGAGAATAACAACATGTTTGAAAGTTGCGAGAAAGATTAACTGGTACAGGCTTTTTTTGACTGGCTATTGCTTATTGACTCAGTCGCCGTGTGTTGCACAGCAGAGGATGATTGAAATTTTCACTGATCAACATTTAAACAGACAGTGGATTCACTCGGTGTGATGTTGCATTCCAGTTCTATATCTACAACTACAGCATCAATTTCTACCAGTTACTGTGAATCCCATATTTCTAATCGATTGGAAATATACAACAGCATGAGGGGGTAGAGGGGGTCTATTTGGGGGCAGGGCGGGGAGAGGGTCGGTGGAAACAAGCTCTCAGCATGTACACTGTCAAACAGTCTCGTCTGTTAGAGGGGTTCTATTTGGCGCAGGATGCTCTCAAACCTCCTCCCTTTCAGTTGGCAGCAACTTTCCTGAACAATTTTCCAACAGAAATCCTGCGGCAGTTTAAATTCAGCGTTTCACTGCCTGGATCCAATTCAATTCCCATTCTCGATGCTGTGCTAATTGCTGTAACTCGCAATCAGTTACTGGTTTGCAAAGAGTCATATTGGACTCGGAAACTTAATTCTATATCTTGCTCCACATTTGTTGCAAGCCCTGTTGAGAACTTACAGCACTTTCTGCTTTTATTATAAAATGAATAATAGGAGAAGAAGCAGACCACTCAGTCCATCGGGATTGTTCCGCTACTCAATACCATCTTGATCGATCTTGGGCTACAACTCAGTTTTTCCACCATCTCCCCTTATCGCTGAATTCCCCAAGAGACCAGAAACTTGTTCATCCAACCTTAAATGTACTCGATGATGGGGCATACATAACTGTCAGGTACAGAGAATGCCAAAGATTCTCAGCCCTTTGAGTAAAGTAATTTCTCCTTATCTTAGCCCGAAATGATCAGCCCCTTATCTGTTCCACAGTGGGTTAGATTCCCCGACCAGCAGAAAAAAAACAATCTCCCATCAAACCTACTCAGAGCTGTGTCGGTTTAATGAGATCGCCTCTTATTCTTCTAAACTCCAGAGAATTTCATCACAGGACAACTCCCTCACCCCAGGGAGCAATCTGGTGAATCTTCTCTTTACCGTTTCCAATGCAAGCACGTCCCTTTGACTATCACACCTGCACAGAATATTCAACATGTGGTCCCAACCAGCCCTGTGCAACAGCAGAAACACCTCGTTATTCTTGGACTCCAGTCTGCCGGCAATGAAGACCAAAATGTAATTCCACTTCCAATTACCTGCTGCACCTACATGCGAGCTGAATGCATTCCTTGTACAAACGAATCTATTCTATTCTTAATATCAACATTTACATTTTCAACTCATCAAATATATCCTGCTCTTTCTATTTTTTTATGAAGAAGAATAACTTCTCGTTTTTCAAGTTTGCACCTGATCTGCTCCTTCACTCAGAAAAGCTCTCTGTTTCATCTCGCAGTCTGTTGGATTCCACCCCACAGCTTCTATCAACTAAGCTTGGTCGACAGCGAGAGTTGAAGGCACGATCCCTGGTTGACCAAGACCAGGGCTCTATCCACTCAGCTACGGAGCCAAGCGCTGCAAGTTTTATACATTGCGTGTAGTATTATCAGTGGATTGAGGAGCAGCATAGGGATTGAGGTCGGAGATTTTTAATCTGGTGGAGATTTTGATTTGGTGGAGAGCAGGAAATTAAAAGAGGCAACTTGAAAATGACATGATTTGACATGTGTGCTCTGTGTGTATCTGACATGTATGTTGTGCTTGTTATGTGATTCTTCTTCAGAGTTTATCGTTAGTGTTACATGGATTCATAGAGTCATAGAGTCATAGAGGTTTACAGCATGGAAATAGACCCTTCGGCCCAACTTGTCCTTGCCGCCTTTTTTTTAAACCCCTAACCTAATCCCAATTGCCCGCATTTGGCCCATATCCCTCGATACCAATCGTACCCATGTGACCATCTAAATGCCTTTTAAAATACAAAATTGTACCCGCCTCTCCTACTGCATCTGGCAGCTTGTTCCAGACACTCACCACCCTCTGTATGAAAAAATTGGCCCACTGGAGGCTTTTGTATCTCTCCCCTTTCACCTTAAACCTATGCCCTCTAGTTTTAGACTCCCCTACCTTTGGGAAAATATATTGACTATCTAGTTGATCTGTGCCCCTCATTATTTTATAGACCTCTATAAGATCACCCCTCAGCCTCCTATGCTCCAGAGAAAAAAGTCGCAGTCTATCCAGCCTCTCCTTATAACTTAATCCATCAAGTCCCGGTAGCATCCTGGACTTGCATCTCTGACTTTTCCAACTCCGATGCAAGTTCATCCAGCTGGAAGATTTAGATATTGCTCCCTTCACAAACGCTATGAGGCGGGTTTTCATTAAATGAAGAATTGGACAAAAAGTTATTCACTCTGTGACTGGGAATTGAAACGACGTCACGGCGCCGATTCTGGTCACTAGACCCTCAGAGACGCTGATGTGAGAGATTTGTAATGAGTTGATCATCTCTGTACCCAATGCTTCATTTCCAATAACTTTCATTAAAAATACGGAATGACGGGAGGCGTCCATGACAGGATTTGAGCCTCAGTTAGAAAATCCCAATCTACCCCTGGGCCGGGACTGCAGTCTCAATGTTTGCAATCCTGTTGTTTATATCGGCAGATAGCCATTCAGCCTGTGTTCCCGTTTGTATTCTCTGTCGGAGCAACTCAATTCCTTCCAGTCTTGACAAAGGGTGATCTGGAATCGAAACGTCAGCTTTCTTCTCTCATAACTGATGCTGCCAGACTTGCTGACATTTTCCAGCATTTTCCCGTTTTGTTTCCGATTCCAGCATCGACAATAATTTGCTCCACTCCTTCCACATCCGCTTCTTTACCTCAACAACTGTTTACATTGGTCAGTGTCTCCGCTTTCTTCCTGCCAAAAACGACACGGCACAAACTCCTGCATTCAATCTGAACTGCTGGATTTCAGCTGCAGGGACCAAAACTCAAGCCCACTCGAGCAATGGCGGGATTTGAACCCACAGATTATACAGAAACTGGACCTAACTACGGGTTTAAACTGCTCCGCCACGCTACCCCGTAACGATCCTGCTCTTTACTGAAAGCGTTACTGAAATTCAGTAGCAGCAAAGGAGCTGAGAAAGGCCATCAGTCGGTTTGAGCCTGCTCCTTCACTGAATCAATTCATCCTGAACTGTGGAACAAACAGAAATCACATCCAGTCAGAAACAGAATCAGCTGCAGTGAAGGACCGGCACCATTTAAACTGCCTTAACCTTGTCTGATTCCCAATATCCTGCCAGATATGACATGAAAACCTCCTGTTGAATTTGCTCAGTCTTCACCTCAGGACACGAGGAAAGATTGTGTTTTATATGTTCCACCAAGCAATACCTGACATTTGTTTTTATGGTTTGGATGAGAGCAACAAATCTTCATTTCCTGACCTGTAATCTGAAAAGCAGTGAAAGTGTCAAACTCTAACCATCAGACCAACCTATTTTACAGTTTTTTCTTATCCACGCTGCTTTTGTTATTTTAATTTTCGCGCCAGATCACATTCACCACAAGCAAGACTCTGCCGCAAAATGGCACCTTCTGTTTGCACCACATTGATATATTCAGTCCATTACAACAGACAACAGGCATTCCACGCACAGTTATTACTTTCGCTTCCGACGGTTCAAAACTGGACAGAAACCTTTTCAAATATTGTCGTTGCAGAGTGAGGGAAAGGTTTAATAATTCAGTGTGAACGCTAAAATCTGACCGATTTACTATCCAGATGTTAGCTTACATCACCATCTCTATCGTCAGCGCTTTGCAGCGCATCACTATCTTTCTGCTACTATATTTGTTCTTGACCTGTTGCAAATGTGACCTTTCCAGCTGTGATGTAGACATGCAAAGCTCACTCGGTTGATTTTAGGAGATCTGCTTTTATTTTTAATAGTTTGCCGAGAGCAAAATATAATCGTTTCCTGAGCGGGAATTGAAACCAAACAACACTGGGGTGGTAATGAACACAACCCACTGGACATCCAGGGTCACGGGTGAAATGTGTTTTTCAAATTGACTTACGATACATCTCTTAATATGTCCAGTTTGGATGGAACATGGACTGCTTCAGCTAATGATAACACCGATTGAGTTCGCTGGGACATGAATTCGACAGTGAGGTAAAATAGTCCCACAACATGCTGAAGTGATCGGGGTATATAAAATTCTAAAATAATTGATAGATTGAACGTTGACGAAATGTTTCTTCTCATGGGGCAATGGAGAACAACAGGTCAAATATGTAGGTTGAGAGGCGGTAGATTTAAAACTGAGATGAGGAGGAACTGCTTCTCGCAGAGGGTCGTGAATTTGTTGAATTCATTGCCCCATAGCGCGATGGAGTCTGAATCATTAAATGATTTCAAGAAAGCGACAGATATATTCCTAATAATAACAGGGACGAGGGGATATTGGAACAGGTAGGGAGGTGGATTTGAGAACAGGGAGAGATCAGTCATGAACTGATTGCATGACGGTTCAGGCTCGAAGCACTGAATTTGCCCACTTCTGCTCCTAATTCTATTTCCTAAGTGTAACTTTCAATTTTCAAAACCCACCAACTCATCACTGTGGCTCCAATGTAATCTACGTACATTACATCCACAGGTTCCCCTTCATCCACAACGCAACTGCGTCCTGTAAATGACTTGGGAATGGCCCCATTCTGTGGTGTAATTACTTTAAAATTCTTTTTTTCCCTCATTTAAGCTCTCCTGATTTACACCCGGCCAGAGGTCTCCCCTCTTGTTATGCTGCTGGATAACACTTGTTTAAAACCTCCTAATTTCTTACCATGCCCCGGAGTAATCATAGATTATGGAGCTAAAATATGAGATTTGTTTTCCTATGTACTCAAGCTGTCTGACTTTCTGAGTTTTTCGAGCATTTTCACCTTTCACTGCAGAAATCTGTGCAGCTTTGAATGGCAATGGAAATATTTTCATTGAACAACTTCCCCAGCAGCGGCTCGTTGGACGAGGGGTATGATTCGGGCTGAGGGTGTTAACATCACCAACATGCGAGATATCCCGGGTTCAAAGGCCGAGCGAGAGTTCTCAATCGGCTGTCGTTTCGTATTGGACAAGTCAAAGGTTTTGTAAATGCATTTGCAGTGCAAACGGTGGGATTGGTTTTCGTGGGATTTGGTTTGAGAACCTGAGCACACAGTGCAGGCAATCTATCAACACAACACCCACACAAGGAAATCAAGACATTAAAAGGTGAATATGCTTGTGGCCACTCACTTGATCTCTGGTCATCAGTTTAGAGGACCCCATGTTTGTTGGTTCAGGCAGCTGGCTGTGTGTATATTGTTATTCATTCATGGGTTGTTGATGTGTACCTCACTCGCTATTTCTGTTTTTCATTGTCTCTATATATCTCCTTCAGAATCTGTCAGTGTCTCTGACTGTGTTTTTATTACGTTGACCGATTTTGATCCTTGCTGTCTTCATTCATTCGCTGTCTCTGTGCATCCGAGGTTCACTGAATTAATTTCTGCGTTTCTCCTGGGAGGAGAGATTCAGTGGGATGAGTCTGTTCGCTCTGGAGTTTAGAATAATCAGAGGTGATCTTATTGAAAAGTCTGAAAGTAGGAAACAGTTTGACAGTGTACATGCTGAGAGGCTGTTCCGCCCACCCCTGGCTAGTTTATTATGAACAAAAAAATGTGAATTTTGTAAGAGGAGTTTGGAATGTTTGGGAGAGGTGAAGCTGAGCATTGGAAGATGTGAATGATGTAATTGATGATTGAGAGGAAGGGATAGGAACCTTGGGGATTCTGCAGGTCGATTCATTGTAAACTTTGAAATCAGAGCAAGCATAGACACCAGTTGGAAAAACAATATTTGTCTCCATGCATTTTACGTTATGGAAACCAACCTGATCCATGTGCCTGGCGAGCTCAGTCGGTAGAGCATAAGACTCTTAATCACAGCTCCGTGGGTTCGAGCCCCACGTTGGGCGTCATCGTTTTAAACTTTGCCCCATTCTTGGGTGAATTCCCGATCTCTGTTCCTCGAGAAGCATCACCGCTCAAACTGAGTCTTTCTCCTTTCTGCGTTGTTTATCTCAGAGTTGTGGGTTTGTGACTGAAAACTGCCTCCTGTTCACTGGAAGGCGGGACTTCAGCGCTGAACTCAGCGAGAGGTTTTGTTCTCATTTATTGTGAGATTCAAACCCAGATCGGCGCGATTGTGTCAGTGGGAACAATAATCATCTCCATTGTAATTCAATCACTCCAGCCTTCCATCCGATCAAAAGACCGTCTGTTCTTTCCTCCTCTCCCTCTCTATTTTCCTTGATTCTGTACGTGTTTGTAAACCATTAAATCACCAATTTCTTCCAGTGAGGGTCAAAGATCAGCAACCTGAATCATTCACTCTCTTTCCCTCCCCACAGAAGTTGTGTGCTTCTAACATTTTCTGTTTTGAGGTGGGATTTGCAGCAACTACAATACCTTGTTTGGGATCACAGTGGATCACTTTTCTCTGACTGAACCTTACCTGTTTGAACAGTTAAAGGGCTGAGGTTTTAAATAATGAGACAGCAGAATATGTCACCCTATTTCACATGAAATGAAACAAAATGAGAATTAATCATTTCATAAAATGCTGCGAATGCAATATATATTTCATTATCAATGCCAGCATTTGTTGTCCACCCCTATTTCCCACTGAACTGCGTATTTTGCTGGGCCATTTCAGAGGGCAGTTAAGAGTCAATCACATTGCCTTGGGTTTGGAGTCCAATGGATACCAGAAATGGGGAAGAATGGCAGATTTCCTTCTGCAAAAGGTCCAGATGAGTTTTCATGACAATCAGAAAACAAGCTGCATTACTGAGACTAACTTTCACTTCCGTTTCAGTTCTAGACTGTGGTGGGATCGGGACCTGTGAGCCTGAGCCACGGGATTCATGCTCCACTGATTTTACCACTACGTCACCATCATCCCCGAAGGGTATAAGTGTAAATCCTTCACATGGAACAAACCGCTTAATTTCACATTGAAAACAAAGATTTAAAGCAGTGTACTGTAGAAATCGGCGTCAGAGACTCAGCATACCGGGGAATTGATGAGATATCGATTGCGTTCATTCAAAGGCAGAAAAATGTGGTGAATCCTCAGTGTGAGTGATGAAGGAGCTGCGATCCGAAAGCTAGAGATTCCAAATAAACCTGTTGCACTTTTAGCTGGTGAGAATTCTTACCGGGCAGTGAAGGGCATTTGATTTACAATTCGCAAAAAGATGATTTTTATAAAATTAACAGCTTTCATCAAATCGCACTGCAATCACATTGCAGACGGTGCAGTGAGTTACTCTCCTGGCCTCATTGCATCAGCTCCAGAGGACGATTGCTCAAGAACACAAAAAGCTCAGCGATAAAGATGTAGTTACACAGACTCGATAGACAAGAGCTGATGCAAAGAGGGATAGCAGCAAGCACACTTGCTTCATTCATCAAGGATTACCGTAGAGCACGAGACCTTTCTCCTAAACCACACACGCACGCACGCACACACCCGCCTGCCCGCCCACCCGCACGCACCCACCCACACACGCACGCACGCACCCAGCCGCACGCACACGCACACTTGCTCAATAATGCTCAGGACACCTCAATTTCCTTGTTGGTCCAGTCGTTAGAATTCGCCGCCTTCAATGCCATGGTCTGGGTTCGATTCCCGGTTAGGGAATGATGATTCATTCTCTCGTGCAACACATGAATTAAGGAGAGTGGGTATTGCTTCCTGATTCAAAACGGGAGCGATACTTGTGGCAGGTTGAACAGCAGGGAGGACAAATTTGCCACAATCCACAATCCTGTCAATTACCCACAACAATTAATATTTACATTACGAAGTCTCACAACACGCGATCAATTTGGAATCAAGAGCTTTCGGGGCGCTGATAAAATAAAGCAAATTTATTTTATTATTGGAGCAATTGAACCAGTTGGACTTTAACATGATGCTCTGAGTCTTCTTATTCTGCCCATCCCAGTCCAACGCCCGTATCTCGACATCATATTTACATTGCAATTGCTGGCACCTCCTGTCAAAATGAGTGAGCTACCTTCTGCTGCATTAAATTTCACTGCAGCTCACCACATTCAAAGAGTAATGTTTGTTATAAACCTTATTGCAGTAAATCTGTTGAAACGATTCAGCTTATCACAGCTCCGCTTTCATCACACTGGAAGCTAATGTGAAAATATGAACAATTTCAAAGCTGAACAACGTGCACAAGATTGGAAGGTGAGTGCAACCGTGAGTAATTGGCACTGTGCATAATCCTGTACTCAGTTTCTGGGAGAATCAGGAAGATGAAATTCTGGTGTTCCAGTGGTTAGGATTCGGCGCTTTCAGAGTCATAGATCGGCTTCGATATGCTAAGATTTAAAGTTTTCATAATCCGTTCAACAAACCTGAATTGCTTCCTGATCGAAAACAGCTCTGTCAGAAGCAGTGCAGTTAGATCTATAATTCTGTGTCTGAATTGGAAATGTCACACGGGCAACAGTTTAAGAATAAACACAGATAGTGAAAGGCCGTGATAGGCTGCAAAGCGCTGCCAATAGAGATGGGGATACAAATCTGTATGACAATGGGGTAGATTTTATCGATTAGGTTGACACAAATATCTCCTCGACCTGGATCCAAATCTCAGCCAAATCACAAGAAAACATCTCGCTAACTTAAACACTAAGCTTTCCGACTTCACTCAGAAACCAGTAACTCTGAGACAAAGCGGGATGCAGTCTGACCACTCGATCCCCCTCCACACTTAATAAGAATATGCTGGATCCCGTGAACCAGCTTGCGACTGAGGGGGTGTAGCTCAGCGGTAGCGCATTTGACTGCAGATCAAGAGGTCCTCGGTTCAAATCCGAATCCCCTCTTCCTTGTCGAGCTGATACTTTTTTTTCAATTGGAACTGTCTTTCATTGGCTGCACAGCGCTTTGTGACGTCCAGCAACCGGGAAAGGCGCGACATAAATACAAGTCGGTCTTTCATTAATTATCTTTAATCCCAATCCTTTGGTTACTGACCCTCGTCAGTGGAAACAGTGTGTCCCTATCTGCTCTATCAAACAGCCCTTTCCCATGTGAACTATCTGCTCTCAATCTCAGGACTTTGCAATTATAAAAACAGCATTCTGGTGAAAGTTTAACTCAGTCCTCATTCCACTGATCTTTGCCGACTTGCTGTGTATTTTCCTTATTGAACACATTTCAGGTTGCGACAGACAGATTCCTGAGAAATCTGAGAAAGAAGGGGAGTGTGCAGGAAAATGGAAACCCAAGATCAAACATGGGTTAAAGTTTCGAGTTCAGTTATTGAGTTTAATAATATTTGAAATATATAAATTGTTACAAATAAGATGTTGGAGATAAATGTTCAATAAACTAACGTCGGCTAACAGTAGAGGCAGAAACACACGATAAGTTTTTTTTTAGTGTTGCCCAAGGACTCAGTGACACTCAAAAACCGAGAGACAATGAAAGCAGATGGAGAGGAAAAAAAAGTGAAAGCCCCGTCCCTGGATGGTCTCGAACCATCAACCTTTCAGTTAACAGCCGAACGCGCTAACCAATTGCGCCACAGAGACTGACGAAAATGAAGCTTACATGGCATCCTAAATCAGGGTGACAGCGTGTTGGCTGCAAGTTAGACGCCAATTCAATTTTCACCAAACCTGACACAGAAAGACCAAATGATGGCATCGTTTACAAATCTAAACATGTATATTTTATTATTTTACCCCACAGTGTTGTTGTGGTGTAATGGTTCATCCCTTCTAACATGGAAAACGACCGTTTGATAGAGCAGGGAGGGACAGACTGTTCCCACTGACTGGGCTCAGTAACAGAGGACGAGGATTGAAGATCATGAAATATTTGCATTTATATAGAACCTATCCCGACCAGCGGACGTCACAAAGCACTTTCCAGTCAATGAAGGGCAGTACCTTAATTAACACGTTTTACTTGTTTCCTTAAAGTTCTTGGTTATTTGAATAAAATAGCTTCTTATGGCTGATCTTGGAGTACAACTCAGTTTTTCACCAGCTCCCCATATCCCTGAATTCCCCGAGAGGCCAGAAACCTGTCTATCCCAACCTTAAATATATTCGATGATGGAGCTTCCATAACTGTCTGGCATAGGGAATTTCAAAGATTCACAACCATTTCAGTGAAGTAATTTCGCCTTATCATAGGCCGAAATAATCAGCCCATTTTCCTGAGACTGTACTGCCGTGGGTTAGATTTCCCGCCAAGCAGAAGAAATCTCTCAGCCTCCACCCTGTCAAACCCAATCAGACTTGTGTAGGTTTAATGAAATCGCCTCTCATTCTTCCAAACTCCAGAGACTTTCAGCCCAATTTACTCAGCCTCTCATCATACGACAACTCCCTCATCCCAGGGATCATTTGCTGAACCTTATCTGCACCGTTTCCAATGCAAATAAACCCTTTATTAAATGTGAATATCATATCTGCACAGAATATTCAACATGTGGTCTCAACAAAACTCTGTGCAACTGCAGCAACACCTCGTTATACTTGGACTCCAGTCTGCCGTCAAGAAAGACTGAAATGCAAGTTTCCTTCCAATCATTGCCTGCACCTACATGCCAGCTTTATGCATTCCTTGTACAAACGCATCTATTCTCAATATCGACACTAACCTTTTTTAGCTCTTCAAATATGTCCTGCTCTTTCGATTTTTTTACGAAGAAGGACATATCTTTTCGCTTTCCAAAATCACACCCGATCTGAACCTCGACTTATCTCTTCTTTGACTTTTAGACTCCCTTCCCTACAGCTAAACTTTGCCCGTAGGCTCCAGCGAGAATGGAACTCGCGACCCCTGGTTTACAAGACCAGTGCTCTAACCACTGGAGCCAAATGCTGCAAGGAGCTGCCACTAAGTGCAGCATTATCCGTGGATTGAGGACCAGGATGGGGTTTGAGGACGGAGATTTTTGATGAATGTGGAAATGTCTGAGGTGGAGAGCCGGAAGTTAAAAGACAGAAGTTGAAAGTGACATGATTTGACATGTGTATTGTGTATGTACTTGACATGTATGTTGTGTGTGTCATGTGGTTCTTCTTCAGAGTTTATCGTTAATGTTACATCTCTGATTTTTCCAGCTCTGATACAAGTTCATCCAGCTGGAAGATTTAGCTTGTTGTTCCCTTCACGGACGCTGTTTTTATTGAATGAAGAAATGAACAAAAATTTATTCACTCCGAGACTGGGAATCGAAACCGCGTCACGGCGCCGACGCTGATCACTAGACCCTCAGTGACGCTGATGTGACAAATATGGAGTGAGTTGATCATCTCTGCACCCATTGCTTCATTTCCAATAACTTTCAATTAAAAAAAAGTCACAATGAGGAATGACGGGAAGCGCACATGACAGGATTTGAACCTCAGTTAGAAAATCCCAATCCATCCCCTGGGCCGGGACTGCAGTCTCAATGTTTGCAATCCTGCTGTTTAATTCGACAGACAGCCATTCAACCGGTGTTCCCGTTTATATTCTCCATCGGAGCAGCTCCACTCCTCCCAGCTTTGACAAAGGGTCATCTGGTCTCGAAATGTCAGCTTTCTTCACTCCTTACAGATGCTGCCAGACCTGGTGAGATTTTCCAGCATTTTCTCTTTTTGTTTCCGATTCCAGAATCCACGATAATTTGCTCCAGTCCTTCCACACTCGTTCCTTTACCTCAACAACTGTTTACATTGCTCTGTCACTCCTCTTTCTTCATGCCAAAAACGACACGGCACAAACTCTTGCATTCAATCTGAAATGCTGGATTTCAGCTGCAGGGACCAAAACTCAAACCCATTCTGGCAGTGGCTGCAGTCGAACACAACAACTCCGTAAAGACTGGACCTTCAGCCACTGGCTTAGATTACTCGGCTACGTTACCATGTCAGCAGTTGTGTCCTTTACTGGTATCGTTATTGAAATTAGCAGCACTGGAGCTGCGACAGTCCATCAGTTGGCTTGAGCCTGCTCCTTTACTGAATCAATTTATCCTGAACTGTGTAACAAGCAGGAATCACATCCAGTCAGAAACAGAATGAGCTGCAGTGAAGGACCAGCACCATTTAAACTGCCCTTAGCCTTGTCTGGTTCCCAATATCCTGCCAGAAATGACAGGAAAAAAACCTCCTGTTGAATTTGCTCAGTCTTCACTTCAGGACACGAAGCGAGATTGTGTTTTATATGTTCCACAAGGCAATAACTGACATTTGTTTTTACGGTTTGGATGAGAGCAACAAATCTCCATTACCTGACCACCAATCCAAACAGCAGTGAAAGTGTCAAACTCTAACCACCAGACCAGCTGCTTGTAGCCTGTTTTACAACTTGCTTTACACACACTGCATGTGTTGCTTTAGTTTTCGCACCAGGCCAGACTACATTCACCACAAGCAAGTCTCTGTTGCAATATGGCACCTTCTGTTTCCATCCCAGTGATACATTCAATCAGTGACAACATACAACAGACATTCCACTTACAGTTAATAATTTCACTTCCGACTGTTTGAAACTAGAGAGAACCTTTTCCAAATATTTTCGTTGCAGAGTGAGGGAAAAGTTGAATAATTCAGTATGAACGCCAAAATCTGACCTTTTTACCATCCAAATGTTACATTACATCACCATCTCTATTGTCAGCGCTTTGCAGCCTATCACTATCTTTCTGCTACTGTGTTTGTTCTTGACCTGTTGCACATGTGACATTTCCAGCTGTGAAGTAGACTTGCAAAACTCACTCGGCTGATATTAGTAGATCTGCTTTCGATCAGATAGTCAATCAGGTTATTTTTTAATAGTTTGCTGAGAGCTATAAATGATCGTTTCCTGAGCGGGAATTGAAAACAAACAACACTGGGGAGTACTGAATACAACCCACTGGACTCCCAGGGCCACGGGTGAACTGTGTTTTTCAAAATGACTTACCATATATCCCTTAATGTGTCCAGTTTGGATGGAACATAAGTGACTGCTTCAGCTAATGACAACACTGATTGTGTTTGCTGGGACATGAAATCGACAGTGAGGTCAAATAGTCCCACAAGATGCTGAAGTGATCGTGGTATATAAAATTCTAAATAGGATTGAAGAAAATGAAATCTTTTTTCTTATGCGCAATGGGGAACATCATGTCAAATGTATAGGTTGAGAGGTGGTAGATTTAAAACTGAGATGAGGAGGAACTGCTTCTCACTGAGGGTCGTGAATTTGTGGAATGCATTGCCGTATAGCGCGGTTGAGTCTGAATCATTAAATGATTTCAAGAAAGAGACAGATATATTCCTGATAATTAAAGGGATGAGGGGATATTGGAATAGGTAGGGAGGTGGATTTGAGACCAGGGAGAGATCAGTAATGAACTGATTGCATGATGGTTCAGGCTCGAAGCGCTGAATTTGCCCACTTCTGCTCCTAATTCTATGTTCCTAAGTGTAAATTTCAATTTTTCAAACCCACCAACTCATCACTGTGGCTCCAATGTAATCTATGTACATTACATCCACAGGTTCCCCTTTATCCACAACACAACTGAGTCCTGTAAGGGACTGAGGAATGGCCCCATTCTGTGGTTTAATTACTTTAAATTTCTTTGTTTCCCTCATTTAATCTCTCCTGATTTACACCCGGCAAGAGGCCTCAAACCCTCTTGTTATGCTGCTGGATAACACTTGTTTAAAACTTCCGACGTTTCTAAAAATTCCCAATTATTCCCAATGAAAGGTTATGGAGCTAAAATATAAGATTTGTTTTCCTGTGCACTGAAGCTGTCTGGCTTTCTGAGTTTTTCCAGCATTTTCACCTTTCACTGCAGAAGTCTGAGCCGCTTTGGATGTCAATGGAAATGTTTTCATTGAACAGCATCCGCAGCAGCGGCTCGTTGGACGAGAGGTATGACTCAGACCTGGGGAGTAAACATCTACAAACGTATCAGCGATCTCGGGTTCATATGCCGGGCTCGATCCCTCAATCAGCTGTTGTTTCGTATTGGACAAGTCATAGGTTTTCTCAGTGCAAACGTTGGGATTGGTTTACGTGGGATTTGGTTTGAGAACCTGAGCACACAGTGCAGGTAATCTATCAAATCAACACTCACACAAGAAAATCAAGACATTAAAAGGTTAATATGCTTGTGGCCACTCACTTTATCGCTGTTCACCAGTTTAGAGGACCCCATGTTTGTTGGTTGAGACAGCTGGCTGTGTGATTATTGTTATTCATTCGTGGGTTATGGATGTGTACCCCACTCGCTATTTCTGTTTTTCATTGTCTCTATATATCTCCCGAAGACTCACTGACTATGTTTTTATTACGTTGACATCTTTTGCTCCTTGCTCTGTCCATTATTTCGCTGTCTGTGTGTAACCGAGGTTCACTGGATTGATTTCTGCGTTTATCCTGCGAGGAAAGAATCAGTGGGATGAGTCTGTTCGCTCTGGAGTTTAGAATAATCAGAGGTGAGCTTACTGAAAAGTCTGTAACAGGGAAACAGTTAGACAGTGTAAATGTTGAGTTCCCTCCACCCCTGGCTAAATTATTAAGAACAAAGAAAAATAAGGTGAATGATGTAAGAGGAGTTTGGAATATTTGGGAGAGGTGAAGCTAAGAATTGGAAGATGTGAATAACGTAATTAATAATTGAGAGGAATGGATAGGAACTTTGGGGATTCTGTCGGTCGATTCATTGTAAACTTTGAAATCAGAACAAGCTGAGACACCAGATGGAAAAACCGTATTTGTCTCCATGCATTTTAGGTTATGGAAAGCCGTGCAGTACATGTGCCCGGCTAGCTCAGTCGGTAGAGCATGAGACTCTTAATCTCAGGGTCGTGGGTTCGAGCCCCACGTTGGGCGTTATTGCTTTTAAACTTTGCCTCTTTCCTGGGTGAATTCCAGATCTCCGTCCTTCCAGAAGTGTCACCGCTCAAACTGAGTCTTCCTCACAGTTGTGGGTTTGTGACTGAAAACTGTCTCCAGTTCACTGGAAGGCGGGGAGTTGAGCGCTGAACTCAGCGAGAGGTTTTGTTCTCATTTATTATGAGATTTAAACCCAGATCTGCGAGATTGTGTCAGTGGGAACAATAATCATCTCCATTGTAATTCAATCACTCCAGCCTTCCATCCGATCAAAAGACCGCTTGTCCTTTCCTCCTCTCCCTCTCTATTTTCCTTGACTCTGTCCTTGTTTGTCAACCATTAAATTACTATTTTCTTCCAGTTAGGGTCAAAGGTCAGCGACCTGAATCATTCACTCTCTTTCCCTCTCCACAGAAGCTGTTGAAGCCGATGAGTGCTTCCAACATTTTCTGTTTTGAGGTGGGATTCGCAGCAACTAAAATTCATTGTTTTGGATCACAGTGGATCACTTTTCTCTGACTGAATCTTACCTGTTTGAACAGTTGAAAGGTTGAGGTTTAAAATCATAAGACACTGGAATATATCACCCTGTTTCACATGAAATGAAACAAAATGAGAATTAATCATTTCTTAATATGCTGCTAATGCAATATATATTTTGTTGTCAATGCCATCATTTGTTGTCCATCCCTATTTCCCTCTGAACTGAGTATTTTTCTGGGCCATTTCAGAGGGCAGTTAAGAGTCAATCACATTGACTTTCCTCTGGAGTCCCATGGAGGGCAGAAAGGGGAAGGATGGCAGATTTCCTTCTGCAAGATGTGTTTTCATGACAATCAGAAAACAAAGCTTCATTACTGAGACTAGCTTTCAATTCCGTTTCAGTTCTAGACTGCGGTGGGATCGTGACCTCTGAGCCTGGGCCACAGGATTCATACTCCACTCATTTTACCACTACGTCACAATCTTCCCGGAAGAGTGTAAGTTTAAATCCTTCACATGGAATCAAACTACTTAATTTCACATTGAAAACAAACATTTAAAGCAGTGTACTTTTGAAATCAGTTTCGTACACTCAGGATACCGGGGAACTGACGAGATATCTATTGCTTTCATTCAAAGACAGAAAAATGTGGTGAATCCTCAGCGTGAGTGATGAAGGAGCTGCGCTCCGAAAGCTCGTGATTTCAAACAAACCTGTTGCACTTTAACCTGGTGTTGTGAGAATTCTTACCGGGTACTGAAGGGCATTTCATTTACAATTCGCAAAAAGATTATTTTTATAAAATTAACAGCTTTCAGCAAATCGCACCGCAATCACATTGCAGACGGTGCAGTGAGTTACTCTCCTGGCCTCATTGCATCAGCCCCAGAGGACGATTTCTCAAGAACACAAAACGCTCAGCGATAAAGAGATCGGAGGCTTCATTCATCAGGGATTACCCAAGAGCACGTGACCTTTCTCCCAAATCACACACGCACACACACGCCCACAATTGCTCAATAATGCTCAGGTCACTTCAATTTCCGTGTTGGTTTCGTCGATAGAATTCGCTGCTTTAACTGCCATGGTCTGGGTTCGATTCACGGTTAGGGAATGATGATTCATTGCTCTCGTGCAACACATGAATTAAGGAGAGTGGGTGTGGTTCCTGGTCGAAAACGGGAGAGATACTTGTGGCAGGTTGAACAGGAAGAAGGAAAAATCTGCCCCATTCCACAATCCTGTGAATTACCCACAACAATTCATATTTACATTCGGAAGTCTTACAACACCAGGTCTATTTGGAGTCAGGAGCTTTCGGGGCGCTGATCAAACAAAGCAAATTGATTTTATTATCGGAGCAAATGAACCTGTTGGATTTTAACATGATGCTGTGAGACTTCATATTGTGCCCACCCCAGTCCAACGCCGGTATCTCGACATCATATTTACATTGCAATTGCTGGTACCAACTGTCAGAATGAGTGAGTTACCTTCGACTGCATAAAATTTCACTGTAGCTCACCACATTCAAAGAGTAATGTTTGTTATAAACCTTATTGTGGTAAATCTGTTGAAATCCTTCAGCTTATCACTGCTCTGCTTTCATCACACTGGAAGCTAATGTGAAAAGATGAATAATTTCAAAGCTGAACAACGTGCACAAGACTGGAAGGAGAATGCGACTGTGAATTATTGGCACTGTGGAATTCCTGTATTCAGTCTATGGGAGAACCAGGAGAATGAAATCCTCATGGTCCAGTGCTGAGGATTTGGCGCTTTCAGGGTCATTGATCGGCTTCAATATGCTAAGATTTAAAGTTTTTGATAATCCATTTAACAAACCTGAGTTGTTTCCTGATCGAAAACAGCTCTGTCAGAAGCAGTGGAGTTAGATCTATATTTGTGTCCGAATTGGAAATGTCACATGGGCAACAGTTCAAGAACAAACACAGATAGTGAAGGACAGTGATAGGCTGCAAAGCGCTGCCAATAGATCAGGAATTTGTCTGTCCCAACCTGAAATGTGTTCAATGAGGGAAATACACAGTAAGTCGGCAAAGATCAGTGGAGTGAGGACTGAGTTAAACTTTCACCAGCATGCTGTTTTTTATAATTGCAAAGTCCTGAGATTGAGAGCAGAGAGTTCATATTTGAGGCGTTTCAGTTCTTTGAGAGATGAATGCCTGCCGTGGTTTACAAGGTAAGTTTCACAGGATCAGTAATGATGAGATTGGTGGGTTTCGGAAATTAAAATTTACACGTGAACAGCTTGTGGGACTATTTCATTTATCGTTGCCGTCTTGCGGTGTGTTTTATGTTCTGATAAAACCTGTATTTATAATACAAGCATTAGACGGTGGAAATTCTCAGCAGGTTTGACAGAATCTGTGGACACGCATCAAATTCTAAACACTTCCATTTGTCACCTGTGTTCCTGAAGTATACTGATTATTGTGTTCAAAAAAACTGATAATACCTTTTCAAAACAGCTGTCCCATCTCTAAGTGTTATTAAATATTAAGGAATCACATTATCTCACAGCCATGTGGCATTTACACTTCCCCAATGCTTGAATAATATTCTGCAACTGCAGTCATGGAGAAAGAGATAAAATTCGGGACAAATGCTATTTTCTAAATCTTATGTTAGATGAATGACTCTGCCACATGGCTAAGGTTTTCAACAGAATTATAATTCTACAAAGCAAGGATTTAAATTGCAATCAGACTGCACTGTTTGATATTCTAGGCCGGTCACATTGGTCATGAGCAGAGCTTCTGGATTGTAGGAGTTAACATGTTCATTTCATATACGAAAGGCTCCCCGATTTAAAATAAGGTCGAAACATAATTGAAATTAACATTTTTTTAAATTTTCCCCGATTCTAGATCGTTGTTGCATATGAACTGAATTAGAGCAAACAAAATGTTAGTTTGTACTTCATCATTGATTGCAAAAATGCCCTGAAGGGGTATAGCTCATTGATATTAAGGGAATATTCAGAGGCATCCGATTTGAATGCAGAAGCGTCTTGACTTGCAGTCAAATGCCCGACCCCTAAGCTATATTCCTTCAATGTCTAACCTCCGTTTTGTTGCTCCTTTGTCCTCTGTCTCGCGTGATCTATGGTTATGTTTGTTCCTCTGTGTCCGCCACTATGCTTACGTACCTCATGGGCGTGGACATGTTTTTTACCATCACAAATTCTATTCACTTACTTTATAAACCTTCATGGTAAATGTACGGAACAGCAAGAAGTTTAAAGTTGTGAGATGAAATTGACCCTTTCTGTTATTTGTGAGTGGAGGGTGCTTATTGACTGAGTTACCGTACGTTCCATTGTGTAAAGTGATTAACATTTTTCTTTGATCAACATTTAAACAGACAGCGGATTCACTCAGTGTGGTGGTGGGTTCCAGTTCTATATCTGCGATCACAGCATCAATTCATGCCACTTACTGTCAACCCAATATTTCTAATAGTTTGGATGACCCAATATTTCTAACACGTTGGATGTTTAATCTAATTTACTTCGTTTTATATTTCATTATTTTCATCTCAGATCTATTTCCACCAGAGGCAGGTCTCTCTTTCAAAATGTTCTGTTCAGGTAGAACAGGAGTTAGTCCTTCATCCAATGGCAACAAGGATTACTTTTCGCTGCAGCATGAAAGCGGGAAAGAGATGAAATAGTCAGACAAGCTGCTCATGTGTTCCTCTCAATTTCCCAAATCCACCAACCTCATCACTGCAGCTCCTGTGAAATCGCTGTACAGTACACCCACCGGCTTCGTATTATCCACAGGACACGTGACTTCTTCAAAGATTTTGTGCATGGTCTCATTCTGCGGTGCAAACATTCTATGATACTCTGCTTTCCTCACGCTCAGACCATGGACTGTAAACAAGTTGTTCATTTATCTCTCTTGAATTGTACCCGGTCAGGGCCCTTTCCTGCTGTTATGTTTCCTCGCTCCTCCTGGATTTCACTTGTTTAAAACTTCCTACATTTTCAAACTTTACCAGCTTAAAGGGTAAAATGAAAGGTTATGAAGGTGTAAGAAGAGAGTCCTTTCCCTGTGTGCACTTGCTGCCTGGCTTCCTGAGTTTCTCCAGCGCTTCCAGCTTTCAGGGCAGCTGTCTGATCAGATTTGTATGACAATATATATCCGTATTTGAGGAGCTCCCGCAACAGCGGCTCGTTGGTCTAGGGGTATGATTCTCGCTTTGGGTGTTGTGATGCGCAAGGCTGCGAGAGGTCCCGGGTTCAATTCCCGGGCGAGCCCCATTGTTGTTGTTTGCAATGGCAAAGTCTTGTTCATTTCTTTGCCGTGCACACGGCAGGATGAGTTTTCCCGCGGTTTGGTTTGGGAAACTGACAACACAAGGAATCTAACAACACAACGCACTCACAGGCAGTTCAAGATGTTTTCAAAAGTTGACTCTTCTTTTGGACCTTCTCTTTATCCCTAGTCAACAATTCAGAGGACCCAATGCTTGTGGGTTCCGGCCGCTGGCTTTGTGTACATTGTTATTCATTCATACGATGTGGCTGACTCCCCCACGCACTGTCTATATCTGTCTCTCTCTGTTTCTGTGTAACGACCTCATTATTTTGCACTCTCTCAGTCTCTCACTGTGCCTCTATCCACTTTCCATAGTGTATTCTTGTTTCCCTCTATTCTCGCGCTGTCTGTGTAACGAAGGTTCAATGGATTGATTGCTGTGATGAGACAGTTGCCCTTGGAGGAGAGATTCATTGTGGTTACCCTTTTCTCTCTAGAGTTTGGAATAATAAAAAGTGATCCCATTGACAAGTCTGCAACGGCGAGACTGTTTGATAGTGTGCATGCTGAAGGATTGTTTCCACCGCTCCCCCCAGTTCTCCTCCTCCCCACCCCCACCACCACCCGCTGGGGTAAACACAGTACGAAGTCTCACAACACCAGGTTAAAGTCCAACAGGTTTATTTGGTAGCACAAGCCACAAGCTTACGGAGCACTGCCCCTTCATCAGGTGAGTGGGAGTTGTGTTCACAAACAGGGCATATATAGACACAAACTCAATTTACAAAATAATGGTTGGAATGCGAGTCTTTACGGGTAATCAGGTCTTAAATGTACAGACATTGTGAGTGGAGAGAGGGTTAAGCACAGGTTAAAGAGGTGTGTATTGTCTCCAGCCAGGACGGTTGGTGAGATTTTGCAAGCCCAGGCAAGTCGTTGACTATCTCTAAGAATTCATTCCGTCTCTAAATGCCTGTAGATCCTGTCTCTCAAAATACCTTCCAACAACTTACCCATCACAGATGTGAGGCTCACTGGCCTGTAGTTCCCAGGCTTTTCCCTGCAGCCCTTTTTAAACAAGCACAACATTTACCACCCTCCAATCTTCAGGCACCTCACCTGTGACTATCGATGATTCAAATATCTCTGCTAGGGGACCCTCAATTTCCTCCTTAGCCTCCCACAATGTCCTGGGATATACTTCATCAGGTCCCGGGATTTATCCACCTCGATGCGCGTTAAGACTTCCAGCACCTCCTTATCTGTAATATGTACAGTCCTCAAGACATCACTATTTATTTCCTGAAGTTCCCTAACATCTATTCTTTTCTCTGCAGCAAATACTGATGAGAAATATTCATTTAGCACCTCACCCATCTCTTGTGGATCCGCACTCAGATGATCTTGTTGATCCTTAAGAGGCCCTACTCTCTCCCTTGCTACTCTTTTGCCCTTTCTGTCTTTGTCGAAGCTCTTTGGATTCTCCTTTGCCTTGTCTGCCAAAACAAGTATTTTGGCAGATAGGTTGCACATCTGCCTCATTGATGTGGTTGGTGGGTTATGAAAATTGAAAGTTACACTTAGGAACATAGGAATTAAGATCAGCAGTGGGCAAATTCAGCGCTTCGAGCCTGCTCCAGCATTCAATCAGTTCATGGCTGATCTTTCCCTGGTCTCAAATCCACTGCCCCTTATCTGTTAATTCATTTTGTATTGGAAATATATCTGTCTCCTTCTTTAAACCTTTTTAATGATTCAGACTCCACCGTTCTATGGGGCAGCGAGTTCCAAAAATCGACGACCATTAGCAATAAGTAGTTCCCCAGCATCTCCGTTTTAAATCTACCGCCTCTCTACCTATCCATGTGACAGTAGGTTGGTTCTATTCCTTCCCCACAGATGCTGTCAGATCAGTTGAGATTTCCAAGCATTTTCTGTTTTTTGCACAGATTCCAGCATTCATTGTATTTTGTTTTTTTGTGTAATTGTGACCTCTTGATCTCGATTGCCCAATAAGAAGAAACATTTTGTCTATGTTCACTCTATCATCCCTCGTAAAATTTTATGTAATTCGATCACTTCAGCATCTTGTGGGACGATTTCGCCTCAGTGTCAATTTCATGCCCCAGCAAACTCCCAGCGACTGTATACCGCTGTGCCGCCAGCTAGCAGAGATGGCAGCGCAGTGGGATACAATCGGGAGTGAGTTGCCCTGGGAATTCTTAACATCGACTCTGTCGTCTCATGGCTTCAGGTTAAACATGTGGAAGGAAACCTCTAACTGGATACCAGGTGCCGCCCTCCTTCGGCTCATGAATCAGTGATCCTCCATGTTGAAATACACTTGGAGGAAGCACTGAGGGTGGCAAGGGCGCAGAATGTACTCTGGATGGGGGATTTCAATGTCCACCACCGAGAATGGCTCAGTCGCAGCAATACTGATCGAGCTGGTCGGGTCTTAAAAGATGTAACTGTTAGACTTGATCTGCAGCAGCTGGTGAAGGAACCAACAAGAGGAAATAACATACTTGACCTCATCCTTACCAATCTACCGGCTGCAGATGCAACTGTCCACGACGGTATCTGCAAGAGTGATCACTGCATAATCCGTGTGGAGACGAAGTCGCGCCTTTGCATTGAGAATAGCCTCCATTGTGTTATGTGGCACTATCACCGTGTTTAATGGGACAGACTTCGAACCGATCTAGCAACTCAAGACTAGGCATGCATGGGGCGTTGTGGGCCACCAACAGCAGGGGAACTGTACTCCAGCACAATCTGCAATCTCATGGCCCAGAATATACCCCAAATACCATTACTATCAAGTCAGGGAATCAACTCTGGTTCAATGGAGAGTGCAAGTGTGTGTGTGTGTGTGGGTGGGGGGGGGGGGGGGGGGGGGGGCGCAGGAGTAGCACCAGGCATACCAAAAAGTGAGGTGTCAACCTGGAGAAACTACCAAACAGGGCTATGTACATGCCAAATGGCAAAAACAACAAGTGATAGACAGAGGTAAGCGATCCCACAACCAACAGATCAGATCTAACCTCTTCAGTCCTTCCACATCCAGTCGTGAATGGTGGTGGACAATTAAACAACTCACTGGAGGAAGAAAATCCACAAATATCCTCAACCTCACTGATGGGTGCAGCCCAGCACCTCATTGCAAAAGATAAACCTGAAGAATTCGAAGCAATCTTCAGCCAGGAGTGTCGACTGGATGATCCATCTCGGCCTCCTCCAGTGGTCCCCAGCATCTCAAATGCTCGTCTCCAGCCAATTCGATTCACTCCAATTGATACCAAGAAACGGTTGGAGGCACTGGATACTGGAAAGGCAATGGGCCCTGATAACATTCCGGCAAAAGTACTTGTGCTGTCGAAGTTACCGCTCCCCTAGCCGAGTTCTTCTCGGACAATTACAACACTGGCATCTACGCAACAATGTGGAAAATTGCCCAGGTATGTCCTGCACAAAAAAAGGCACGGCAAATTCAACTAGCCAATTACCGCCAAATTAGACGACTGTCGATCATCTGTAAAGCGATGGCAGGGTCATCAACAGACCTCCTCAGCAAAGCCCAGTTTGAGTTTCGCCAGGGTGACTCAGCTGCTGTCCTCATTTGAGCTTTTGTTCAAACATGGACAAAGGAGCTGAATTCCCGAGGTGAGCTGAGAGTGATCGGTCTTGACATCAAGGCCGCATTAGCCCGAGCGTTTAAATTACCAAGTGTAACTTGCGGCTATAAACTAAAGTTGAAAATAAGGCTCCAGCGAGGATCGAACTCGCGACCAGTGCTCTAACCACTGAGCCATGGAGCCAACCCTTTGCGATTCCGTTGCAATAAATGTATAATAATCGGTGGAACAGACTGCATTTTCAGATAGAAATAGATATGTTTGAGCGGGAGAGCAGGGAGTTAGAATATATGGCGAGAAAGGGGCAGAATTTGACATGTGCCAGTTACTTCAAACGATCAATGTTTGCCGTGTGCCTGCCGTTAAATTCTTCTTCTGAGCTTATACTTGTTGTTACATCTCTGACTTTTCCACGTCTGATACAATTCACCCAGTTTGAAGATTAACCCTTGTTTCTCCCTTCACAGACGATGTGAGGCCTAATTTGATTTAATGAAGAGTTAAACAAAAAAATGTTCACCCCGTGACTGGGAATCAATCCCGGGCACGGCGCCTAATCCTGACCACTAGAAAAGCTCATAAGAGAGATTTGCAATTAGACCATAAACATCTATTTTCCCATTGCCTCATTTCATGTCATTGTCTAAACTTTGCCAGATAGTCACACAGTCAATCTATCATTTATAAGCAATTACAGCAAATACGTCGCCAATCCACCTAACATGCACACCTGGACACTGTGGGAGGAAACTGGAACACCCGCAGGAAACTCAGGCACACACGGGGAGAACGTGCAAACGCCGCACAATTACCAACGGCTGGAATTGAAGCCGGGTCCCTGGCGTTGCGAAGCCACCGCGGCGCCCACTATTCGACAATCACTTCCAGTGCAGCGTTGATTGGAAGACAAAGATGTTTGTGGATACATTGGAAACAACGAAAGCTCCCGGCACTGGCAATCTTCCAGCAATTTTACTGAAGCGTTGTGCTCCTGAACTTGCCGCGCTCCGAGCCAACCAGTTTCAGTCCAACTGCATCACTGTCATTACCTGCCAAGCTGCAAATCAAATCAAGACAATTACCACCAGTCTGCCCTCGGTCATCAGGAATGTGATAGAAGGGGTCAACAAACATGGTATCAAGAAGCACTGACTTCGCAGTAACCAGCTAACAGTTACTCAGAGAAGTCTGAACTATGCAACAAAGAGAAACCTTCTCCAGTCAGCCTTTGTTCACACATGGACAAAAGAGCTGTTCTCCAGAGGTGTGACGAATGTGGTTGTCTGTGATATCAAGGCATTTAAAGTTCTCTTCTAAATGGTTCTTAAGTGTTCTTAGTGTTGGTGTTCTCGCCTCTAACAACCTTTCAGGCAGTGGGTTCCAGATTGCCATCACCCTCTGATCCTCTCTGAAGCTCTTTCTCCATACCTAAAATCTATGCCGCCTGGTTGTTCACCCTTCTGCTATGGGGAAACGACTATTCCTATCTGCCAATCCATGTCCCTCAAAATTTTGCACACTCAATCATGTCGGCCCTCAGCATTCAATGCTCAGGCGAAATCAGCCCCAATGTATTTCGTCCCTCTTCACAGCTGAAAATCTCCAGCGTAGTATCCAGAACTAAAACCACTTGTAGCAGCGTTTGAATTGGAATTCACGCCTCCCCAAAGACTGGAACCTCAACCCAACGTCTTGGACCACTCGGACCCGCTACCACCGAAGTGCAAACGACCACCAGGTATTTTAACGGTATTGCTAGTGAAATAGCTCAGAGGCAAAGGATTTGGTATGAACCATTGGGTACTTCGAGTCCGTTCCGTCATTTAATCAGAGAAGTGATTCATGCAACAAAGAGAAATCTTCTCCAGTCAGAAACACAATGAGCTTCAGTGAAGGGCCTGTACGATTTAAACTGTCCTTAACCTCGTCTGGTTCCTAATCTCCCGCCAGAAATGACAATAAAACTTCCTGTTGAATTTGGTCAGGGTCTTCACTTCAATAAGGGCAGGACATGAGGCGAGACCAGGATTCCTGCATTCTACAGGGAAATAACTGAAATGTGTTTCATGGTTTGGACACGAGCAATAAATCTTCATATCCTGACCTGTAATCAAAACAGCAGTGAAAGTGTCAAACTCTATCCATCAGACCAGCAGGTTGCAGCATGTTTTAAAATTTGCTTTATCCACGCTCCTTTTGTCATTTTTAAGCACGCTGAAAGCACACTTGAACCAAAGGGATTCTCCTGAAAAATGACACAATTTGCTTCAATACCAGTGATATGTTCAGCCATTGACAACGTACAACAAACTCGCCACTTCAATTATTACATTATTTCTGAGGGTTCGAAACCGGACAGCAATATTTCTGCATGCTTTTCAATACAGAGTCAGGGAAACGTTTCATAATTTGTGTTTTTGCTAAATGTCAACTGATATGCTGAGTATTTCCAGCATTTTCTGATTGCAAAGTCAGGAGTCACTCGGTAGAAACAACAAAAGTGAAGGTCTGTGGCAGAGAGCAAAGCAAGGTGGATTAACTGACACAAGCAATGATAGACAGGGCAACATTGAGCAGGTGATGCTGGAGAGCGGGTGGTCTCGTGGTTCAGATTCAAGGCTTTAACCGCCAAGGCCCAGGCTCAATGACAGGTGACAAATTGTGAAAATAGAATTTCGTATGAAACAACTTGTCTCTTTCTTATTCCTGATCAACTAATCACAACTGTTGTTTCAAAGCAATATGCCAAGACTAATAAGCTGTTCCTCTACTGTAACTTTCGATAATTGTTTCATTTTATCCCCACTGCTGCTGCCTTCACAGTATTTCTTTCATCCTACAACCTATTACTGCAAAATCCACCTTCTTCACTTGTGTTCAGCTCCTGTGACCTCATGGGACTGAGTAGATTCAATGCGAAGATTATCATTTAGTCCGAGATTTGGAGCGAGATCTAGGCGATATTTGTGTCAGTCTGAAATTCCCCCTCCCACCCCCAGGATACACAGCACATTGTCGCTGTCCGCTCTGTAAAAGGGAAGTTGAAGTAAGAGAAGTCTCGATCTAATCTGCACTCTCGTTAATCTGCTCTAGTTTCATTGCATCCTCTCATGTTATTTGCATGTTTCCCAATGTTGGGGGCCTGCCTTTCAGTGAGCTGAAATATCCCAATCTGGGATTTAATCAATGTGCCTATTGGGAAGATCGCTATATTGTTAGGCACACGGGTGGGAATGAAGTCCCCGGTAATGCAAGGCGGAAGCACTGGGTTACGAATTGTGTCAGAAAACATTTCACCGACATTCAAAATGAGAATGAACATTAATGGTAACTTGTTCCCAGGGATTGTTTTAAATAGCACAATGACAACCTTGCGAAATGTATATTTAATTTAAGCTGTTCATTAGACAGCAAAATACTCTGACCAAACAGACTCTTTGAGCAAAGCGACCTCGAAGCGGAGAGTCAAGATGGGGAAAGTGCTATACAGTAATTCACGCAGGCAAGGGAATATCATCAAAGGACTACGCGTGAGTGAACGAACCATAACTCTATTTTTAGTATAGTTGCAAGTTAAAAACCCAACTGCGGCACAGCTATTCATGTTGCGTGTCCTGTTTTGATATTTCATTTATGATCCTGTGACTCTTTCTGTGGACACGATATAATTGTTTCTGTTTATCGGTGCGGGAGCGCCCTCTGCTGATCTCTAACCGGAACTCCCAGTCTGGGGCTTTTGTGCGGGGTTCGCTGTATTTCTGCACCAGTGTGAACTCCATGGCACAGAAATACACGGCGCAGTCAGTCCTAAGAGCCCTGGCGATTTTTAAGGGAACAGTGTTGTTTCCTTTGTGCAACGCAGCCGAGAACCTATCTGACAAATCCGGAGACGTATCGGTATTGCCCGAGCTATATATCTTCATCAAATATCTCAGAGCTTGCCCGGGATAGTGGATCATAGAAATCATAGAAACCTTACAGTACAGAAAGAGGCCATTCGGCCCATCGAGTCTGCACCGACCACAATCCCACCCAGGCCCTACCCCCATATCCCTACATATTTTACCCACTCATCCCTCTAATCTACACATCCCAGGACACTAAAGGCAATTTTAGCATGGCCAATCAACCTAACCCGCACATCTTTGGACTGTGGGAGGAAACCGGAGCACCCGGAGAAAACCCACGCAGACACGAGGAGAATGTGCAAACTCCACACAGACAGTGACCTAAGCCGGGAATCGAACCCAGGTCCCTGGAGCTGTGAAGCAGCAGTGCTAACCACTGTGCTACCGTGCCCCCCACTATTCTGGATGCACCAGAACACAGTTTGAAAAGCAGCTGTCGAGTATTTACAGTCCAACAATATGCTCTGTCCTTCCAGAACGCTTCATTTAGATCGATCTTGAAATCCTGAATCTTCAACATTTATCCCTGTAACAAAACACAGAAGATATTAAATATCTCAGAGCGAAGAGAACCCATGGAACAGGCACTGATCATTCAAACATTGGCTTAATGCTGGAAATTTTCAGTCACATCAACACTTCAATGAAGTTAATGTGAAAATCCCCCAGTCGCCATACTCTGGCGCCTGTTCGGGTACACTTAGGGAAACGTTAGCATGGCCAATGCACCTAACCAGCACATCGTTCGGACTGCGGGAGGAAACCGGAGCACCCGGAGGAAACTCACGCAGATACGGGGAGAATCTTCAGACTCCACACAGACAGTGACTGAACCCGGGTCCCCAGCGCTGTAACGCAGCACGGCTAACCACTGTGCCACGATGTCGGATTATTCTTGCAGTACTTTTACTATTGCAATGTAATTTGATGCATTTGAACGCATGCATGAGAGATAATCCCAATTCTATTTCGTTGCTGGCGATTCGCTTTATTCAATTAATAGTGGGTGTAAACGCCCATTTTAAACAAGAAAGAGCCATCAAGATTCCGATAAGATGCCTACTCTAAAATAACAACACAAGATGCAAACATGACCCTGGATTCACATTCATTTCCTATATTCTTTCGTTATTTGCATTTAAATCTTTCCATCGTAATGTTACCCCTTAAGTTCTGGTTATTAACTTTATCAATTATTGCTGCTCCAATATAATGAGTAATTGAGTGGACTCGTTGAAATGGGAGAGTGGGAGAAATCGGATTGTCTCAACCCTGAATTTTAGGGAAAAGGGGAGAAACAGAAGAATGTAGAGCAAGTGTGAAGACAGAGACGGTCAGAAGCAGGACAAAGGGAGATAGAGAAACCGAGGCGGAATGACAGAACGAGATACATCGGTCCCAAACGAAAAGAGAACCGGAGAACCCGAGAAATACAGGGAGAAAGAGAAACTCAGAATCTATTAGTCCAGAGACTTGTGACACTAATAAATAAACGTAGATTTAAAACGAATGCAGTAACGTCCTTCCGTATTCTGAGAATTCGGTGGTTTTCCAGAAAATAACTATGTACCTCGGATCGCCGCCAGATGGAGCTGCCTCACCGCATGTGTGTGTTTACTGCAGGGGCACGAGAAGGATCACAATGTGATACCGATACTAGCTTCATTCTCAGGTTGTCAAGGGGCTCTCGGAAATCTCCCTGCTGGCGTCACGTTCTAAATTATGTTATTTATCTTTCGCTTTCTGGAATCCCTTCCTGATTGGATTTAGGCCATTGATTTTCAAGTTGTACCCGTTTGTTCCTGTCACTGTCTATCTCTGTTTCTCTTGTGATCTGTTCGTTTGTCTCTCTTTGAGTCACTCTCTGTATTATCTCTACATATCTGCAACTGTTCCCTTCACCGTATCATCATCTATTTCCCTTGCTGCCCCCGTCTCTCCCTCGTTTATCTCAATGTCCCACTTTTTATCACTCTGCCACTGCCTCATTTCTCTCATTCTCTTTCCTCTTGCTCATCTCTCTACATCTCCATCTGTTCTTCTCCACTCATCTCTCTCCTTCGATCACGGTCTCGGCCTTCGAATCACTCAGTGTCTTTGCATTCGTTTACCTTCATTTCTTAGCTTGGATGTTTCTGTGTTGCTGAACTTGTTTCTCTCAAGGGATCTGCATCTAATCCGCTGTTGTACAATCAGTATATTGTTTTATTTAAAATCGCAACCCGACGAAATCTACTGTTCAGAACGAAGCGTTCAGTGTGAATAGGTCACGCACATGACAGTGAGATTAATGATCTTGAGAAGTCATCACAAACCTACATAAAAATAAATAAAATTCAACATGAACGACTTAAACCGATCAAATAAAAAACTGCTTCCACCTGAGAACTCTGGGTCTGTACTCGATGCTGTTTAGAGTGATGTGGGAGATCTCTTTGAAGTTTACAGAATACGGAAAGGCCTGGATAGAGTAGACGTGTAGAAGATGTTTCCATTAGTAGGAGAGTCTTGGATCCGAGGCACTGCCTCAGAGTAAAGTGGGGACCCGTTTGAATCGAGATGTGGAGTAATTTCTTCAGCCAGAGGGTGGTGAATCTGTGGAATTGCTTGACACAGAAGGCTAAGAAGGCCAGATCATTGCGTATATTTAAGACAGAGATCGATAGGTTCTTGATTGGTGAAGGGATCAAACGTTATGGGGAAAAGATGGGAGAATGGGGTTGAGAAACCGCACAGGGCTGGCACTCTAGCACAATGGTTAGCACTGTTGCCTCACAGCGCCAGAGGCCCGGGTTCAATTCCAGCCTCGGGTCACTGCCTGTGCCGAGTCTGCACATTCTCCCCGTGTCTGCGTGGGTTTCCTCCCACAGTCCAAAAGTATGTGGGTTAGGTTGATTGGCCATGGAGTTACGGGAACGGGGCCTGTGTGGGACTGTGGTCGGTGAAGACTCGATGGGCAGAAAGGCCTACTCCTGCACTGTAGGGATTCTATGACTCTGTAGGGATTCTAAACATATCGGCCATGTCTGAATGATGGAGCAGACCTGATGGGCCGAATGGCCTAACTCTGCCTAATTTTGCAAAGCTGATTCTTCCCTCACACCACACATTGCACTCACTCAGTGACTGACTCCAGTCTCAGATATTTAATACAGTTGGTCAAAGAGCTTCAGCCAATCACTGAAACTCATTTAAATATTATCTCAATCTATGACGGGTAGATTGCAGATTGTTTGATTGGACGGGAACATTGAAATCAGAAAGTGACGTTACAAATAGATTCCGTACCGGTAATGCTTGGATTTTTAAAGGTAACCACAGCCCCGGGCTCTCCAGCCGCTATGGAGTTCCTCACCGTCTGCATTGTGTTTGGGCTGTTTCTTGTCGGTAAGGATGACTCCAATCTGGTTAAATGTTATCTCGATCTGAAACTTTAACTCTGCTTCTCTCCAGTGATGCTTCCTGACGCTGCTGAGTAATTCAGCCTTTATTTGTTTTTATTTCATAATTTTATTTCATAATTAGCAGGAGTGCTGAGAGTAAGCTAAGAAGTGATTTAATTATTCATTTATTCATTTAAGGGTATTCCTAGTATATTTCGCGGGCTTTTTTCAGGGTTTTGAATTGAGGAAGTGAGGTCAGCTGAAGGGGATTCTGGGAGGTTGAGTCTTAGTATAAAAGGCAGTTACTTGGGGGGTTCGTCGGGAGCATAAAAAGCCGTCTGCACTATACAGCGGGCAGCGTCGGGAGCGGGCAGTGGAGTGAGTGGGTAGCAGAGTGTGCATTATAAGGGCTTTGGCTCACAGGGCTTGGGCTAAAAGGGCAAGGCAAGGCTAGTTATTTTTTACCCAACCCTATAAAGGATAAGGGCAGGTATGAGTGATCGGCCAGTTCAGTGCTTCCGATGAGGGATGTGGGAGTTTCTGCAAACACCGAGCTTCCCAGAGGTTCACATATGTGCCAGGTGCGTGGAACTGCAGCTCTTGAGAGACCGTGTTAGGGAACTGGAGCTGCAGATCGCTGACCTTAGCCTAATCAGGGAAAATGGGAGAAAAATTGACAGCAGTTATAGGCAACTAGTTACACCGGGGCATCGGGAGAATGACACGTGGGTCACAGTTAGGAGGAGTAAAGGGCAGAAGGGTAAAGTACAAGGGAGGTCTCCAGAGATGTCTCAAAATAGGAAGGGCTTGGTGACAGGTGTGAGAGGGGAGGGGAGTGGACAGTTAGAAGAAGGGTCACCTGTGGTTGTCCCACTCCAAAACAGGTACATTGTTTTAGATAGTGTGGAGGAGTGTGCCTCTCCAGGGGTAAGACACAGTGAGCAGGTCACTGGCACACAGTCAGGCTCTGTGGCCCGGAAAGGGAAGAGAGGGGTTAGGAGAGCGATAGTGGTGGGGGATGCGTCAGTTAGAGGGACAGACAGGCGATTCTGTGGGGGTGAACGGGACTCCAGGATGGTAGTCTGCCTACCTGGTGCTGGGGTCACGGATGTCTCCGAGCGGATAGGAGGCATTTTAAAAGGGGAAGATAAAGAAACGGATGTCATTATACACATTGGTGGAAATGACGTAGATAGGAAGAGTAGGGGGGTCCTAAGGGAGCAATTCAGGGAGTTGGGAAATAGGTTAAAAAGTAGGGTCACTAGGGTGGCCATCTCTGGGCTGCTCCCAATGCCTCGTGCCAGTGAGGATAAGAATAGGGAGTTGGTTCAAATGAATGCCTGGCTAAAGGACTGGTCCAGGAGGGAGGGCTTTATTTTCATAGACCAATGGGAGGTTTTCAGGAGAGGATGGCACCTGTACAAGAGGGAGGGGTCACAACTAAGTTGGAAGGGCACAAATATCCTGGCTGGGAGCTTTGCTAATGCAGTTCGGGGGGGTTTAAACTAGTATGGCAGGGGGGTGGGGATCAAACTATTAGGTCTATAAGTGTGGTGGCTGGGGACGAGCTTGGGGCTGGGACAAGGCTGGCAAAGAAGAAGAGCACTCTGGGGGAGGACGACCTCACTGAGCCTGGGGGTCTGGAGTGCTTATACTTCAATGCAAGGAGCGTAGCAGGTAAAACAGACGAACTTGGGGCCTTAATGCGCACGAGGAATTTGGATGTGGTTGCGGTGACGGAGACTTGGTTGAAAGAGGGACAGGACTGGCAGCTGAATATTCCAGGGTACAAGTGTTTTAGGCGAGACAGAGGAGGGGCCAAAAGAGGTGGGGGAGTAGCGGTATTGGTTGGAGAGCATATTACAGCGGTGCAGAGGGAGGACAATTCGGAGGAGTCGTGTAGCGAGTCACTCTGGGTGGAGCTTAGAAACAGGAAAGGCGCAGTCACTATGTTGGGGGTGTACTACAGGCCCCCCAACAGCCCAAGGGAAGTGGAAGAATGGATATGTCAGGAGATACTGGATAGGTGCAGGAAATATAGGGTTGTTGTAGTGGGAGACTTCAATTTCCCTGGTATAGACTGGAAATCGCTGAGGGCAGGGACTCTGGATGGTGAGGCATTTGTAAAATGTGTACAGGAGGGTTCGTTGGAACAATATGTGGACAGCCCAACTAGAGAGGGGGCTATACTGGACCTGGTGCTGGGGAATGAGCCCGGTCAGGTCTTCAAAGTTTTGGTCGGGGAACATGTGGCAAATAGTGACCACAATTCTGTTAGCTTTAGGATAGTGATGGAAAAGGATGAGTGGTGTCCCAAGAGTAAGGTGTTGGATTGGGGGAAGGCTAACTTTATTGGGATCAGGCAGAAATTGGCAGCTCTTGATTGGGAGAGGCTGTTTGAGGGTAAATCCACATCTGGTATGTGGCAGTCTTTTAAGGAACGGTTGTTAGGGCTACAGGACAAGCATGTGCCTGTAAAAAAGAAGGATAGGAAGGGGAGGATTAGAGAACGTGTTGCCGGGCAAGGTGGTGGAGGCGGACACACTGGGAACGTTTAAGACTTATCTAGACAGCTATATGAACGGAGTGGGAATGGAGGGATACAAAAGAGTGGTCTAGTTTGGACCAGGGAGCGGCGCGGGCTAATTGTTCCTTGTTTCTCGTTTCAAGGCTTCATTCTACGATCATCTTGCTGGTGCCAGTACAGAGCGAGACTGCGGATAGTTGGGAACCTGTCTCGGGGGCAGGGAATTCATATGGTGTTCGTGGAAGTGGAAATGACTAGGGTTGGGAAGCATTTTCCGATCGGGGCCATTGTGATCTCCTGGACTCGTTTCGATCGCCTCAGGGGGTCGGAGAGGAATTTCCCAGATTTTTTTTTCCCCATATTGGCCCTGGGGTTTTTCACTCTGGGTTTTCGCCTCTCCCTGGAGATCACATGGTCTGGAATGGAGGGGTGGGGGTAAGTTAATAGGTTGTAATGAACAAAGCATCGTAGCTGTGAGGGACAGCTCGGTGGATAGGATATTGGTATGTAGATAGGCTGGAAAATTGGGCGGGGATCCTGGATTCAGGATTCAATCCTGGACCGGGGAGCGGCGCGGGCTTGGAGGGCCGAAGGGCCTGTTCCTGTGCTGTATTGTTCTTTGTTCTTTGTTTGTTCTTTGTTCCAGTTATGTCGCTGTGAATGTAAAGTGTTAATATTATTTCAGCAGCACATCCAACACATAGCCTTTCTTTTCTTCTCGAATACATGTTACAGATCCGAGTGATGGAGATTCTGTTTCTCAGCCGCAGTCTTTAGAGAGGAGAGAAGGTGAAACGGTGACTCTCCGATGTACCTACAGCACTACAACAAGCGGCTATGTCTTATCTTGGTGCAGGCAGCAGCCACAGAAGGATTTGCAGTTCATTATACAGAAAATGGCCCTGGGATACACAAGAAGACAGAGGAGAAGGTTTTGGACCCAATTTCTCTGCTGATCTCCAGACCTCGGCTAAATTAACCACTGTAACCATCTCGAGCCTACAGCTGACTGACGCTGGCCGCTATTACTGCGCTTTCAGCCTCACAGTGATAGAAAGCAGTCTCACCCCCGTACAAAAAACTGCTTTCCAGCTATCATTGGGTGCTCCAGTCTGTTGAGGTTTGTGCAGAGAATCGCGGAAGGTTACAGCCAGATTGAGCAGCGGCGCTGTCAGCCGCTCCAACAGACACCCAGAGGAAACCTCATTAACCTCGGATCAAACTGTCACCCAACTGAATCCAGGATCGGCTGAGACAACACACAGCAGAATCCCATCAGACTGGAAGGTTGATCGGCGAGAGTGAGAGAGAGAGAGAGTAGCTAACAGTTAAAGAGTTTATGTTTCGTTTCCAATTATTATTTGCTTCAATTCAGGCTTGGCTGGGAAGATCAGCTTCACCAAGTAAAGGTTGCTCAGACTTAAAAAGGCTTCAGAGCTGCCCGACAGCACCTCATGGACTGCGAGATTTAACCAGGGAACGGGACGATAGAAAAGGGGGCGGGGCGGTAGGGGATATCTCCGGCTGACAAAGGGAGTAATGAAGTTGATGTTGAGGGAGCGAACAAAAGAGAGAACAGATGGGAAGAAATGTACGCCTAAAAACACTTCAATCAAAGAATAGATAAATAAACATTTAATCAAAACAATGCAGCAGTAAAATGAATGTGGCTGCAAGGGAGATCTGAGCAAAATGCAAGTGTAAATTGGTGATAACTTGAAAGGTATGTTTTCCTATCCCTGTACATACTTCCTGTGAAAAACCTGAGCAATGTGTCTATGCAGCTGAGTGTGGCCCAGTTTGTGCATCAGCTCAGTGGCTGCCTGGATTCAGTGATTTGGAGTCGGAGACTGTTGGCCATGCAGCTATTTTAGGCATCCTTCAGCGGATCAGCCCTGTCACTGCCTGATCTCTCTATTTAATATCGAAGAAATTTCCAAGACTAGGTGGCAGAATGAAGCTTCAGCAGAGCATCAGCTCAGTGCTTGCTAACCCACCATGTTTAAAGATTTGATCAACGGTGCTATGCAGACAAGTAAGTCCTTAGTCCCTAAGCTGTACACTTCCTATATCATCCAATGCACCTGTACACTTTGAGAGAGCTATAAAAGTCATTGACATAGGCAAGGCTGAGATTGAGCGGAATGATACGGAGACAATCCAACTGAAGTACAAAGATGAATGCGGGCCTGAGAGCAGTGAATGATACAGAGACAGTCCCTTTAGGTTTTATAGTAACCAATCATTTCTGTAGCGTATTGGTCATCACGCTCCCCTTACACGCGAAAAGTCACTGGTTTGCAACCGATTGGAAATATAGAACTGCGATGTTTGCAGGATTCAAGTTTGTTTCTGAACATTATCAGAATCTTGATGTTACAGCCATATTATATTTGCCGTGACCTCGGCCCCAAATGCTTTCAGCAAATTCAGAAATGCTGCATTTTAAGACGTCATGAGGAATGAAATGTTCCTATTTTGATAAGATGCACATGTTGGCAATTCGTTCAGTGGACAACAGAATTCAATGGGTTTATAGGTGCAGACTAACATGTCTGCACCTATAAACCTATAATCACCATCTGAAACATATCTAATAGAATTGTGTGCTAATAAAACGGACACAAGTGATACTGTAACTGAACTAGAGGAAATGGCAACATTGCGCAGAACAATCTTTTAACATCGTTCATCATAATAGAGAAGTAGCAAAAAAACACTCAGGCAGATGACGAAATCGAGACTCAGTGCGATCTGCTGGACTTCCCTATAGATGAACAGGATTTAGGCGCCAGAATGTTTCACACCCAGAATAAAAGGGGATCAGGTATAACTAATAGATCATTCTTAAACTTCTTCCCTTTTAAGATATTTGACTTTGTTTAATAGCTGCCTGTGCTCAATCTGAAATAAACACCATGGGATCCGTATCACCCAGCGACTCGATTTCTTTTCACACACAAAAACAGAAAATGCTGGAAAACCTCAGCAGGTCTGACAGCGTCTGTGGGGAGAGAATAGAGCCAACGTTTCGAGTCTAATAGATGACGCGTCGTCAGATAACTTTTGTTAACTGAGGCAAAATGCAGAAACTCCTTCTTCAAATTTGGATTGGACAATGACTTCACACGGTGAAAAATCAGCTTCATGGAATGAAAGGAGGAAATACGTTCTGACGAAGGGTCATCTGGACTCAAAACTTTGGCTCCATTCTCTCCCTACAGATGCTGGCAGTCCTGCTGGGATTTTGCGGCATTTGTTGTTTTTGTTTCAGATTCCAGCATCCGCAGTGTTTTGCTTTAAACTCGATTTCTTTTGTTGGTCAGTCATGTTTGCAATTCAATATTGTGTATTTCAGATAAGTTCAATTCACAATGATGACAGTTATATTAATAAATGTACGGCCTTTAAATATTGACAGAATATGCGCAGTTTAGGTGGATTGGCCATGCTAAACTGCCCCTTAGGTTAGATAGATCATCCAGAGGAAAGCTGTGGTGTTACGGGGATAGGATGTCAGAAGGTCGGTGCATACTCGTTGGGTCGAATCGCATTTTCTGCACGATAGGGATTCTATGATTCTATGAAACATACACTGAGTAGAATTGGTTGATACTATTGGAAGGAAGGTGAGAATGATGCATCAATGATTGAGCATAAATCATTGCTCTCTTAGACATTTGCCAGATGAAAGATTTTAAATTTTGAAGTTCAAGATAAATTGAGACATCCGGTCGGAAGTAACGTTTGTCTTCCTGTATTCAGTGACATGGGCTGCCAGTCTCACCATTAGAACCTGCAACAACATAGTGGAGTTGAACATTGCAGACAGCCTGATTGCATGGGCTCAGCGATCAACTGCTTCAGTATAGTGGTTATCATGTTCGCCTAACACGCGAAAAGCCCCTAGTTCTAAAACCAGGAAGAAAAATCAATTGTTTCTCGCTCAGTTTGAGGGACGTTTGTAGAATTTAAATTTCTTGCCCAATCTTAATAGCTCCCAGGGCTATTTATTTTCACTGACATGGCCTCAAAATTCATTCATTAAAATTAGAAGTGCTGAATATTCATGGCACAATGAGAAGAAACTGTGAGGTAATGCATTTTGGAAGGTCTAATACAAATAGGAAATATACAGTAAATGGCAGAACCCTTAAGAGTATTGATAGTCAGAGAGGTCTGGGTGTACAGGTACACACGTCACTGAAAGTGGCAACGCAGGTGGAGAAGGTAGTCAAGAAGGCATACGGCATGCTTGCCTGCATCTGCCGGGGCTTTGAGCTTAAATATTCTCAATTAAGTATTGCAGCTTTATAGAACTTTAGTTAGGCCGCACTTGGAATATAATGTTCAATCCTGGTCGCCACATTGCTGGAAGGATGTGCAGGCTTTAGAGAGGGTAGAGAAAAGATTTACCAGGATGTTGCCTGGTATGGAGCGCATTAGCTGTGGGGAGGGGTTGGAGAAACTTGGTTTGTTCTCACTGGAATGACGGAGGTTGATGAGTGACCCGATAGAAGTCTACAAGATTATGAGGGGCATGGACAGAGTGGATACTCAGAAGCTATTTCCCAGGGTGGAAGAGTCAATTACTAGGGGACATAGGTTTATGCTGTGGGCGGAAAGGTTTAAAGGCGATGTCCGAGGCAATTTTTTTCACAGAGGGTGGTGGGTGCCTGGAACCCGCTGCTCGGGGAGGCAGTGGAAGCAAATACGATAGCGACTTTTAAGGGGCGTCTTGACAAATACATGATTAGGATGGGAACAGACGGTTATGGTACCTGGAAGCATAGGGGGCTTTAGTTCTTTCGGGCAGTGTGGTCGGTGCTGGCTTGGAGGGCGGAAGGGCCTGTTTCTGTGCTGTAATTTTCTTTGTTCTTTGTTCTTTCTAAAATGATGTTCCTATTTTCACATCGTGCATATACAGTAATTCCTTCTTTCAACAATAATGATTTTATAGACGGAGATAACAAAGTTAATTTCAATCTAAAACATGTAGAACAGTAGCGTGTGCTCAAAGGGAGAGACACACTTGATGTTGTAACTGAACGAGAGGAAATGACAGGGGATCCACCTTTTCAAAAAAGGTGCCTTCATAATGGAGAAATGGGGAAAAATATTCAAGACGAGGAATTCGAGATGAAGTGCGGATCTGCCGCTGCCCCTCTTTTCTGATACGTTCCTTTGACCCCTGATCAAATTTGCAACGCATCAAACATTCTGGCACATTGATACTCACGGCCCAGCAACTGGTATCATTCAAACCGGACCGAATATGAAGTGGAACACGGCAAAAACTGGAAACCTGAAATAAAAACAGAAAATGCTGCGTTATTTCAGTAGGCCTGGCAGCATCTATGGTGAGGGAAACAGCGTTCATGTTTCAAGTTCTGGGGGGAGACGGTCGACGCGGACACGATGGCCGATGGGCCGAACGGCCTCTCCCGTACTGTAAAACTCTGTGTCTCTCTGAATCGTTTTCGGAGCTGGCCAGCAAAAACTAACTCCGCCACCTGCGCCACAAACAAATCAAAACACCTATTTTCGACAAAACGAAGCAAAGGGGTTGCCTACGATTTGAATGGGGGAACCTCTCGCGTGCCCACCAGTTGAAACATCCGAAGCGGGAATAATATTCCTGGAGTTACGACCCGACACATGAACATTGTTGACCGGAATATAACACATTTGTTTCAATTCAAAGAAGCCCAACCATCTCTGGTAAAAGCTGAAATTGTTGAAAAGGCTCAGCACACAATATTTGCGGGCTGAATGATCATAGAAGCATAGAACCATAGAAAATTACAGCTCAGAAACAGGCCTTTTGGCCCTTCTTGTCTGTGCCGAACTATTTTTTGCCTAGTCCCACTGACCTGCACTTGGACCATATCCCTCCACACCCCTCTCATCCATGAAACCGTCCAAGTTTTTCTTAAATGTTAAAAATGACCCCGCATTTACCACTTTATCCGGCAGCTCATTCCACACTCCCACCACTCTCTGCGTGAAGAAGCCCCCCCTAATATTCCCTTTAAACTTTTCTCCTTTCACCCTTAACCCATGCCCTCTGGTTTTTTTCTCCCCTAGCCTCAGCGGGAAAAGCCTGCTTGCATTCACTCTATCTATACCCATCAAAATCTTATACACCTCTATCAAATCTCCCCTCAATCTTCTACGCTCCAGGGAATAAAGTCCCAACCTATTCAATCTCTCTCTGTAACTCAGCTTCTCAAGTCCCGGCAACATCCTTGTGAACCTTCTCTGCACTCTTTCAATCTTATTTACATCCTTCCTGTAACTAGGTGACCAAAACTGTACACAATACTCCACATTCGGCCTCACCAATGCCTTATATAACCTTACCAAAACACTCCAACTTTTATACTCGATACTCCGATTTATAAAGGCGAATGTACCAAAGGCACTCTTTACGAACCTATCCACCTGTGACGTCACTTTTAGGGAATTCTGTACCTGTATTCCCAGATCCCTCCGTTTAACTGCACTCTTCAGAGTCCTACCATTTACCCTGTACGTTCTACTTTGGTTTGTCCTTCCAAAGTGCAATATCTCACACTTGTCTGCGTTAAATTCCATTTGCCATTTTTCAGCCCATTTTTCTAGTTGGTCCAAATCCCTCTGCAAGCTTTGGAAACCTTCCTCACTGTCCACTACACCTCCAATCTTTATATCATCAGCAAACTTGCTGATCCAATTTACCACATTATCATCCAGATCATTGATATAGATGGCAAACAACAATGGACCCAACACTGATCCCTGCGGCACACCACTAGTAACAGGCCTCCACTCAGAGAAGCAATCGTCCACAACCACTCTCTGGCTTCTTCCATTGAGCCAGTGTCTTATCCAATTTACTACCTCCCCATGTATACCTAGCGACTGAACCTTCCTAACTAACCTCCCATGAGGGACCTTGTCAAAGGAAACTATCCGTCCAATGTTGCTTACTGGACTGTTTGGAACTGGGTACTTTTATGTGTTAAGTACACATATGAGCCATCACACCACACAAAGAATGCCGAGCGCCAAACTGAACGAACGAGCATGTCAACCTTTGTAACGTCATTGCACATCAGAACCATCTAAGAGAGGAACAGGAAAGCCTACACAGGGAAAGGGAGAAACCTAGTCTTCGTGCGGGTCTGGTGAATCCCCTCTTTTCTTATTCAATTCGGAATCAAGAGATTGGAAGGGGATTTAGCGCCTGAATATGAAAGATGCCATGAGAAAGAAGAGCAGGGGGTTCCTCCCGCTATCCGCAGCAACGGGCTTAAATCTTAAATGCCTCTGAAACGGCGTGGTTCAGTTCAAGCGTAGTTTGCCATGGGCATCTTCGGTGATGAAGATAGTTTGGGGAAGTTGGGAATGTTTCCCTTGACGGAAAGGTGCAGAGGTAATCTGATAGAGGTATTCAAATTCATAAGGGTAGATAGAGCGGAACTGTTCTGTTTGCCGGAAATCTTTTGTATCAGACAGCCAATACACCTCATTGGCAAAAGAGGAGACATAACGAAAACCTTTTTTTACTCAGAGTGATTCAGATCTGTAATATTCTATTTGAGAGTGTGGTGGAGGCAGGTTCAATTCATCCTCGATTACTACCTGAAAAGTAACAAGAATGCTTGACTGTGGGTATGGAGTGTATTGGATTAATTGCTCCTTTCGCGGGCCAGCACATACACGACAGTTCAAACGGTCTTCTTCTACATTATTCTATTCTTTGTTGACAGGGAGGCAATGGCATAGTGGTATTATCACTGGGCTGGTTATTCTAAGATAATCCCCTTATAATGTTGTCGTCCATCAGTTTGAATCCCACAGAAGATCGTGAGATTCAAACATGCAATTAAAATTTGGAATTTAAAGTGAGTTGCTGTAATGTTGGCCTATTGTCCTGAAGAAAACATCCTAGCTGGTGCCCTGTATGGATGGAGAACTTCCATCTATTTCATGTGTGTCTCCAGGCGCACAAAAATACCATCTGAAATGGCCTAGAAACCTAATAAATTCATCGTAGATCCCATGAAGCAGCAAATCAATTTGACATTTTCGCAACATCTGCAACAGCAAACTGTGTCCATTAGATGGCAGTGAAACTGATTGCTGACGTTAGATGAAACAGAGATTGTCTCAATTATTACTGCAATGGACTCGGTGTCTGCCCACCTTTAATTAGACACAGTCTCTGTTTATATGACACGAAATCATATTTCTGATTATATGACAGCAGTTCTCAGTCGTTTCTGTACTCGGCAAAATCGTTATTATACTTAACCAACCCGCAATTGATGTGCGGCAGCATAGAATAAAATCTTAACTAATATCATAACACTCCATGTCTAACTTGTTACCTGACTAGACCCTGTTTCTTCTGACGCTGCACCAGAGCATGTTACTGTTTGCATTACACGAGGCTCTGTCTCAGTTGTTACATTGCTGGAACCTGCCACATATACACTAAACTAGATCCCATCTCAATCATCGCTGCACCAGTCCATCTCCCTGTTTATAACAAAACACATCCTGTCTGTGTTACTATTGTGTTATGTCATGTTTATTTTATTGCTGCACCTGTCCCTGTCACAGCTGATATTAATCTAAGGCCTTGGTCTACAATTACTGCGCCAGGCTTTGTCTCAGTTTCTATGACAGAATGTCTGGAATCGGATAAAATTACACCAGGCCCTGTGTCAGTTTAATTACGCTGGATCTCCTCTCCATTATTATTACGTTAGACCAGACCCCTCTTCACTGTCTAAAAATAGTGTCTCAATTATTACTGTACTCATCATTGCCTCACTTGTCATTCCACTGGGCGACATCTCAATTCATATCACATTATATCATGTCTCTGTTTATGTTCCGGTCGTGCCTATTTTAGTCTACGTTACACCAGAACCTGACTCAGTTTATATTACTGTAGAATCTGTCTTTATGTATATTAGAAAAGATCTTGCGTTTTCACATCTGTTTGCAACATCTCTCTATTTCTGTTACAGAAGACCACGCTCATTATTAATACCCTAGATCCACTCTCAGTAAGTACTAAACTGGACCCTGTCCCTGTCCATATTAATATCGTTGCTGCACAATAATTGGTGCACTCGGCCTTGTCTCTGTATTACTGCAGAAAAGCCTGTCCCAGTTCATATTAAAATAGATCATGTCTATCAAGTATCACATCAGTTCTTGTCTTAAATATTTGACTGTTTATTTATTTTAAATGTTCTATTTTCTCAGAACCCTCTATGGAGAAAATTCACTTTTCTTTTCACATTTTCCTTTCAGTTGCCCCAATGATAAACTTCATACATCTGGGCGGAGAAGTGGCAGATGGACTTCGACCCAGATAAATGCGTCGTGGTCCATTTTGTAGGACAAATGGGATGAAGGAGTACAAAATAAAGGGAAAGACTCTGAGTACGGTAGAGGATCAGAAGGAAATTGGGGTCCGGGTCCATAGGACTCTGAAATCGGCCCCGCAGGTGGGGGAGGTGGTTAAGAAGGCGTATGGTGTGCTGGCCTTTATCATTCGAGGGATTGAATTGAGGAGTCAGTAGATAATGATTCAGCTATATAAGACCCTCGTCAGACCCCACTTGGAGTACTGTGCTCAGTTCTGGTCGCCTCACTATAGGAAGGATGTGGAAAAGATTGAAAGGGTGCAGAGGAGATTTACAAGGATGTTGCTCGGATTGAGTGGCATGCCTTATGAGGATATGCTGAGGGAGCTCGGTCTTTTCTCCTTGGAGAGACGAAGGATGAGAGGAGACCTAATAGAGGTGTATAAGATGTTGAGAGGCATAGATCGGGTGGACTCTCAGAGGCTTTTTCCCAGGGTGGAAATGTCTGCTACGAGAGGACACAGGTTTAAGGTGCTGGGGGGTAGGTACAGGGGAGATGTTAGGGGTAAGTTTCCTCAGAAGACAAACACGGGACACAGTGGACAGAGTACCCTTCGTTGTCCAGTACTTCCCCGGAGCGGAGAAGCTACGGCATCTCCTCCGGAGCCTTCAACATGTCATTGATGAAGACGAACATCTCGCCAAGGCCATCCCCACACCCCCACTTCTTGCCTTCAAACAACCGCACAACCTCAAACAGACCATTGTCCGCAGCAAACTACCCAGCCTTCAGGAGAACAGTGACCAAGACACCACACAACCCTGCCACAGCAACCTCTGCAAGACGTGCCGGATCATCGACACAGATGCCATCATCTCACGTGAGAACACCATCCACCAGGTACACGGTACATACTCTTGCAACTCGGCCAACGTTGTCTACCTGATACGCTGCAAGAAAGGATGTCCCGAGGCATGGTACATTGGGGAAACTATGCAGACGCTGCGACACCGGATGAATGAACACCGCTCGACAATCACCAGGCAAGACTGTTCTCTTCCTGTTGGGGAGCACTTCAGTGGTCACGGGCATTCGGCCTCTGATATTCGGGTAAGCGTTCTCCAAGGCGGCCTCCGCGACACACGACAGCGCAGAGTCGCTGAGCAGAAACTGATAGCCAAGTTCCGCACACACGCGGACGGCCTCAACCGGGATATTGGGTTCATGTCACACTATTTGTAACGCCCACAGTTGCGTGGACCTGCAGAGTTTCACTGGCTGTCTTGTCTGGAGACAATACACATCTTTTTAGCCTGTCTTGATGCTCTCTCCACTCCCATTGTTTTGTTTCTTAAAGACTTGAATAGTTGTAAGTATTCACAATCCAACCATTATTCATGTAAATTGAGTCTGTGTCTTTATATGCTCTGTTTGTGAACAGAATTCCCACTCACCTGAAGAAGGGGCTTAGAGCTTCGAAAGCTTGTGTGGCTTTTGCTACCAAATAAACCTGTTGGACTTTAACCTGGTGTTGTTAAACTTCTTACTGTGTTTACCCCAGTCCAACGCCGGCATCTCCACATCGTAAGTTTTTCACACAGAGGGTGGTGGGCGAGTGGAATCGGCTGCCATCAGGGGTGGTAGAGGCGAACTCAATAGGGTCTTTTAAGAGACTCCTGGATGAGTACATGGAGCTTAATAGGATGGAGGGTCATCGGTAGGTCTAGAAGGTAGGGATGTGTTCGGCACAACTTGTGGGCCGAAGGGCCTGTTTGTGCTGTAGTTTTTCTATGTTTCTATGTTTCTAAATCTGGCTTCCGTGAATGTATGAAACTCCTAAACAGCTCATGTATTTGAATTGAAGTTTATGTGATGCCTTAATTATTGGCTGGTAATGGTTCTGTTATGTATTCTTGTTTATTAAGTGCCGGATAAAGTCAGAGGTCATTTGGAAAATGGATTAAAACACATCACGAATGATAAGCATATTACTAGAAAATGATCATCTCTGCATCTCACACAATTCCCTGGTATAAACCTCGAAGGTGTGCTGATTTGTGCAAATTATGGCAAACATTAACCTGTCCCTATACCTGACAGGAGATGAATACACCTGCAATTCTCAGACTTCATAATCCAAGTAATGTAACGGATTGAAACTGCTGTTCTTCAGAGAATGTTCACTATTTCTCTTTCTATAGTTTTTAGCCGCTATCTTCACCAATTCCATGGTAATCGCCCTATTTTTTTTGACTGTACTTTCTGCAAGTTGTATGATCTAGAAAATCTAATGTAATATGAGTCAGAGCCAGGTGTATCATAAGGAGAGACCAGGCATTATGTATTAAATAGGGATATTGGTTGAAGAACATGGACTGTTCAAGAAGGCAGCTTATCAACACTTTCTCAAGGGCAATTAGGGACCTAAGCACACCATCCCACCAATGGTTAAAAATACAGCAGTCATGACAGGGACAGAATCTGGTCAAATATAGGCTGATGCGCTGATGATACAAAGAAAACATTAATCGGCTGTGAGAGTAATATGAATCAAAATATGGACCAGATAGGAATGAGAGGGACAGGACCTGAAATAACATTAGAATAAACAGTTAGTTGTGTGATCACTTTGTACAATATTAACTGGGAGGTATCAAATGCAACAATATTAGAGAAAGATTTTAAAAATTCCGAACTGAATGAGTAATGGTTTCCAAGAATTACCATGGAGAATTAAAGCATTGGAATGTGGATGACAGGGGCGCTATTATAGCAACGATTACAATCAATCTTAATGTATAACACGCAATAAAATTAGCAAATCAATACTTAATTGAGTTTAAGAAATGCAGTGTTTGGTGTAATTTGAACAGAAACAATGTGCAGTATTTTACTCAACACATAACTGGGTCGATTCTGATGATGACTCAGTCAGTTTCTGCTGCACCCAGTCAAAGTTCTGTTTGAAATAATCGTGAGTGAGAGACAGCGCCTATTGATATGCTAACAAATGCTTTGTTTAATTCTTAATAATAGAGCCAAGTGCCATTGCAATATGGTCAGGAAAGAGTTAGTGCAATCATACTGACAGGGTCTAGTGTCAGGACAGCGACAACACAAACTTCTGGAAATACTCTGCGTCTCAGACAGGATCTGAGGAGAGAAACAGTGAACGTTTTAAACTAAATGGTGATGATGAATCAGTCTCCAAAACCCATAATGTAAGGGTGCAAAGGATAAGAATATGTGAAAAACAAACGTATTTTCCTTCTGCTGTGTGACGTGTTGAGTCTTTCTCAGCACATTACATTTAGGTTTCAGATTTTCAGCGTCTGTGGGAGGTTACATTTGTAATTGTGCAATAGGAACTGGGAACAGACCAGATCGACACTGACTAACTGCAGTCACACAGACTCCTTGGAATGATTTGGGTTCAAGTCTGAGTTCAGAGTATTGACCACATAATAAAGGCCAATGTTCACGATGATACTTTATATTCAATTTCTTTCTGTTTCTTTTATCTGTTATTTTCTTCGACTCAGAATGGGTGAGAGAGCTGAAGAAGAGAGAAACTCTCGACATTTCTCCTTCCAACGATGGACGCCTTCCTGTGATCTTATCACTCTTTTGACGTTTGGTACAGAAATGATGCTTGGACAATGATATAAACGAACCATCCAGATAGTCCTATTCTCGACAAGACATCAAATTTAAACATCATCAAGTGTTTATCTAATTCAATTTAGAAAGTTACTGTCAAATCTGATTCCCTCACCCTTTCAGGCTGCTCATTCCAGTTCATGTCAACTCGTTGTGTAAAAGTAAACAATTATTCTTCTAACGTCATCTGTCTAATAACCTGTGCACACTGGTTAGCGACACTCCTGCCACTCACACCTTAATGATTTTGAAAACTTTAATTATATAGACTGACAGGGAGATGAAGAGAGATACCAGGAGAGATAGGAAAATTAAAATGAGAAATAGAGACAGGGTGCTGGCAGTTAAAAGCTGAGAACCATAAAAGAGAATGTAACAGAGAGAGAGAGAAATGATAGAAAAATGTGTAAATTAGCAAGATCTCATTTCTCGCCTCAGAGAACGAAGGGAGCTCAGTGACTGATCCACTGACCATGCAGTTATGTCCTGGAATGGAAGCTCTAAACAGATCACAACAGGCTAATCTGTAAATGTCACCCCAATGTGACCTATGTGACACTGCCGTGACTGAAGACAGATATAGGCCGCCTTGACAGATGTTCTCACCAGATTGTGGTCCATGGATTTATTTTTTTCTCAGAAGTGAGATATACGGTTTGCAACAGAGGAACAGGAAGATGTGTCACCTGGGAATGAAAGAGCCGTGGTCAGTTTGATGTTATCGCCGTGAACAGACTTCCTGCCTGTGAGGGTGAACTCACTCTGACAGCATCGAGAACAACGGCACAGAATGCTGCCGGTCTCAGCATTACATTCACCTCCATTCCCATTTCAATGTGTAAAAGAAATGAAAATAGTTTGGTTTTTAGCACAGTAATTGAAGGAGAGATGGACTGACGATTATGAGTGGGAGAAAAATCGGAAAATTAAAGGAATGGTTTTTCCCACAGAGTGCTCTTCTGAAATACAAAAATTTGAGTGTGAGATGTTTATTGTGAGAAATGTTTCTTCGTATGACAGGGTAGCGAACCTGTGGAATGCTCCAGAGCAGAATGGTGTGGATGCAATAGAACAAAGCACAATACAGGACAGGAACAGGCCCTTCACCCCACTAAGTTTGTGCCGACACAAATGCCTCCCTAATCAAATATTTTCTTGCCTCTAGATGGTCCATATCCCTCTATTCCCCGCTTATTCATGTATCTCTGTGGGTACCTCTTCAACTTTTGTTCTAGATTCTGATTCCACCGCCTCCTCCTACAGACAGTTCCAAGAATTCACCATCCTCCACGTGAAATATTTGCCCCTTTCATTTTTTTTAAACTTACCCCCTCTCACTCTCATCTTATGACTCTGACGATCCATTCTATCCAAGCCTTTCATAATCTTGTAAACATCTATCAGTTACGCACCCACCCCCACCCCACTCCCTCCTCCTCCCATCCTTCGGCGCTCCAATGAAAACAATCCAACTTTGTTCAACTTTTCTTCATAGATCATATCCTCCAAACCAAGCATTGTCGTTGTCTCTTAACTACCGAAGAAACCATTCTATTCTTTCAAATTTGCTGCAGAAATTCAAACAAGAATAAAACCGATGACAGGGCAGGTTTTCAGTAGCTGGTTCACAGCCACCTTCTCAGGGTGGGCAATTAATGGTGAATTTTTCAGTGATGCTGACATCCCGAGAATAAATAAAACAGAGCAAAATACTGCAGATTCTTGAAATCTGAAACAAAAACAACAAAATGGATACTGAGCAGGTCAGTGGGGATCAGCTGAGAGAGAAACAGATTCGCATTTCATGTCGATGATATAATGCAAAATCTCACTGATGTAATTCTAAAGAGCAGAACTCGACGCACCGAGGGGAATCCTGAAGAAAATGACTGGGTTGTTGGGTCTTGCAGTGGCCCAGATTCCTAAAGAGACGTGTAGAATTTTGAACTCCAGAATTCTTGCTCTCCTGCAATCCATCCCTCAGGATAAAGCCTGTAGAAAGGACACTGTCAGGCCATCAATGAACGGTTTTACTTGGTGAAATCGGAGCATGATGCTGAAAAACCAGAAGACAAAATCAACTGAGGGCAGATGGAGGAAGGGATTTCATAGGTTGAGAATTAACTTTATTTGTCATATAAAATCGCCATGTGGAAACCTTGTCAACAATTAATAGAAGAAATCCCTTACAATCAATTTGTATTGCCACTTTAAACTTTATGTAAATTGCATTGCTTTATTTGGTAAATCAAACAGTCTGTTCTATCAATTATAATCTGTATGGATGTTATTAAAATGAATCTCAGAATGAAAATATCCTCTGCCAATATGTATTCTTCAATAAAAATCACAATTTATTTGGTCAGAGATGTGTGGGAGCTTGCTGTGCACAGATTACCTGCTGTATTTCCAACATCACGACTGTGACTAAATTCAGCAAAGGTACATCAGCGAGTTTTAAATGCTTTCGGGCGAAATGAGGTCGGGTAAAGCATTTTAAAAATGGAAGTTCTTTTCACATGTCATCATTTTAAGTGTTAATTTTTGATATGTTGAAACCTCTGAAATTAATGTGAATCAAGGTCACTCCTCTGGCTGATGCTTTAACTTGTGTAGTTCATGTAGATTAAATCGCCAATCAAATTGACTTTCAATGGACCCACAAGCCTGTTCACAGATGCTTCATTTATTATCAGGACTTTTCGAACTGATTCTTATGTTGAATGTATCTTTTATTTTTAATTAAATAGCATCTGGTCTAATTGGTGTTCAAGAAGCTTCTAATCATTTTGAACCACCTGTGAATATTCTTAAAATAAATCGCTATTGTGAGTTGAAGCTAATCAATAGGTGGCGGTTTATCTGGTTTTGCTACCATGAACATTTCACTGTAACCAGTGAGATGTTTATGTAAATAAATACAGAAATAGAAATCCCAGATTAGATTGTTGACTGAAAAAAGAACAAATATTTCGCCATTTGCACAGCACAGAAATAGAGATAAACATGCAAATCAATCAACGTATTCCTGTAGTTTTTATTTTTTGAGACATTTCTTCTTCGTCACTTATATGTAAAAAATAAGCTATGATCATATCTACGATCAGAATTAGGAAAAAGCCCCGCTAATTTCGAACTATAATCACACGACAAATATGTATGTCGAGATTTCCTGTGTTTTATCTGTTTCTCTGTGTCTTCCTCCTGTCTGGTTCTGTGCATTGTCTCTTCACACTGCGCCATTGTCTTCAGTCCAGAATGTGAAGTTAACTTTTAGCCGATGTATCACCTTAACCTTATTCATGCGCTTCTAAGTGAATGGATTCTGTTCAATCAATTGAATCCGTAGAGGAAGCTGTGCTTTAAAATGTGCGTTGATCATTTCCTGTATCTGACCCGGGCTGTGCCAGCCATTTCTATGTTTGAATGGACAGAACATAGGAAGTATAGCTGACTCTAAGCTGCACTGTACCTGTCCTGCGAGGGTTTGCTATTTACTGTGTAGAGGGAGATTGTCTCTGGATCTAAACTGTGCTGTAAATGATCTGGGTCTGTTTGACTGGACAGCGCAGAGGGAGATTTACGCTGTACCTCGCACCAATGTCAACCTGCGTTGGGAATCTCTGAAGGAAGAGTACAGAGGAAGTTATCCCGAGAGTCTTAAATTCATAGAGATATACAGCACGGAAGCCGACCCTTCAGCGCAATTCCTCCATGCCGATTAGGTTTCCTCAACTGAACACATCCCATTCGCGTGCATTTGGTCCATATCCCTCTAAACCTTTCTTATCCATGTACCTGCCCAAATGTATTTTATATTTTGTAACTGTACCCGACTTTACCATTTCCTCTGGCAGCTCATTCCATATACGCTCTGGTACACACTGAGACATGGACAATGCAACAGTTAGGTGGATCACATAATACAAAAATAACAGAGACAGTGCACAGACTGAATAGCCAAATACATAGACTGGCGCAGAATTGACAAAAGCAGGATCAAGTTTTTTAGAATCTCATGACCTATTAGAGCACTGACTGTAACCAAACCACATGTCATACAAGAAGGATGTTGTTACAGTTTCCTGCACTTCATAAATGTTCCAATGCATCAAGAATTCAGACACGGCCTCTTGCCATATGACCTGATACATGGTTTGGTGCAGTCATAACTATGAACTTAAATAGGGGCTTGGCCTCATAAAATAATCGATATAATCATAGAATCCCCACAGCGCAGAAGGAGGCCATTTAGCCAATCGAGCTTGCACCGACAACAGACCCAATCCCCGTAACATTCACCCTTTTAACAGCCCTGACACTAAGGGACAATTTAGCATGGCCAATCCACATGAAGCCACATTTTTGAACTGTGGGAGGAAACCCACGCAGACACGGTGAGAATGTGCAAACTCCACAGAGGCAGTGACCCGAGGCTAGAATTGAACCCGGGTCATTGGCGCTGTGAGGCAGCAGTACTGACCACTGAGGCACCGCACCGCCCCGGACATGAACAACTGATGTTGAGCCGAGTATAGAAACAATGGAACAGGGCCTGCTGTAATGTGACCAGAGACATGGCCTGGTGTAATATAAACAGAGTGTGTGTGGGAGGAGGGGGGTCGGTGTGTATAAGCAGAGATCTGATATATTTACGATTATTGAATGGGATTTTGGTGTCAGTGGTAAAATCCACATTTCTTGCCAATTCCTAATTTCACTTGGGAATGGTGGCGAGCCTTCTTCATTTTGTTCCATCCTGAGTAAATATACCCACATTGATGATCGGAAGGTAGTTCCAAAATGTTAATCCTATGAAAGTGAAATAAAAATGGTGTAGTTCCCAGTCAAGATGGTGTGTGGGTTTTAGTGGTAACTTGCAGGTAATTGTATTCACAGGCGTCTGCTGCCCTTCTCCTTTCAAGTGTTAGAGTTGCTGGGTTTGGAAAGTGCTATCGAAGGAATGAGTTGCTGCCATACCAATTGTCTATGATGAACACTGCTAGCATTGTGCATCTATTATGCGGGAGTGAACGTTTGAAGTGCTGGATGGGTTAACTCATCGAGCCAGCTGCTTTTTGCTGGGTGGTATTGAGCTTTTTGAGTGTTGCTTCAGGGGCAAGAATCAAGAAAGTAGAGAATATTCAATCACACTCCTGACCTTTGCCTTGTAGATGATGCAGTGTTTGGGAATTCAGAAGGTGAGTGACTCGCCACACAATTCCCAGCCTCGAACCTGCTCTTTAGCAATATTATTTACATTGCTGCCCAGTTGTTTTCCATCGGGAGTAATTCCAAGAATGATGATAGTGGGGGTTTGAGCGCTCGTAATGCCATCTAATGTCAAAGGGAGAACGTTGGCATCTCTCTTACCTGAGAGTATAATTGCCAGCCAGTTGTGTAGCGTGAATGTTGCTTTCCACTTCCCAGCCAAAGCCTGAAGGTTTCCTAAGTCTTTCCGCTTATGGAGACCGACTGCTTCAGCATCTGAGGAGTCGCAAATGTGCAATGTTTGTGGAATGATTAGTGAGCATTGCACGTCTGACCTTGCGATTAAGGCTGAACATTAGGCCGAGGATACTATACTGAGGAGTTCCTTCAGCAATGCCCTGCGACTGAGATGGTTGGTTTTCAAAAACAACAACCATCTTCCTCAGTGTTTGGTATGACTCCAACCAGTGGAATGTTTTCCTCCGGATCCCCATAAACTGCTGTTTTGCTCGAACGTTTTGATGTCATAATCGGTCAAGTGCTTTGATGATGTCAAGGGCAGGCATCCTCGCCTCACCTCATTAAATCAACGACTTTCACGATATTTGGACTAACTTTCTAGATTTAGAGATTTTAGAGGTTTATGGCATGGAAGCAGGCCCTTCGGCCCAACTTGTCCATGCCGCCTTTTTTTTAAACCCCTAGGCTAGTCCCAATTGCACGCATTTGGCCCATAGCCCTCTATACCCATCTTACCCACGTAACTGTCTAAATGCTTTTTAAAAGACAAAATTGCACCCGCCTCTACTATTACCTCTATCAGCTTGTTCCAGACACTCACCACCCTCTGTGTGAAAAACAAATGCCCCTCTGGACACCTTTGTATCTCTCCCCTCTCACTTTAACCCATGCCCTCTAGTTTTAGACACCCCCACATCTGGCAAAAAATAGTGACTATCTAGCTGATCTATGCCACTCATTATTTTATGGACGTCAATAAGATGACCCCTAAGCCTCGCACGCTCCAGAGAAAAAAGTCACAGTCTATCCAGCCTCTCTTTATAACACAAAGCATCAAGTCCTGGTAGCATCCCAGCAAATCTTTTCTGCACTGTTTCTAGTTTAATAATAGTCTTTCCAAAATAGGGTGACCAGAACTGCACACAGTGTTCCTAGTGTGGCCTTACTAATATCTTGTACAACTTCAACAAGCCGTCCCAACTACTGTATTCAATGTTCTGACCAATGAAACCGAGCATGCTGAATACCTTCACCACTCTGTCCACCTGTGACTCCACTTTCAAGGAGCTTTGATCTCTTTGTGCTGCAACTCTCCCCAACGCCCTACCATTAACTGAGTGAATCCTGCCCTGGTTCAATCTACGAAAATGCATCACCTCACATTTAGCTAAATTAAATTCCATCTGCCATTCGTCAAACCATTCGCCAAATTAATCAAGATCCTGTTGCAATTCTTCACTGTCCACTATGACACCAATCTTGGTGTCACTTGCAAACTTACTAACCATGCCTCCTGTAATGTCATGCTAATCATTAACACAAATGACAAATAACAGTGGACCCGGCGTTGATCCTTGAGGTACACCGCTGGTCATAGCCCTCCAGTTTGAAAAGCAAGCCTCTACAACCACTCTCCGGCTCCTGTCATCAAGCCAATTTTTTAATCCATTTAGCTACCTCACCCTGGATCCCGTGAGATTTATGCAACAACCTACCATGCGGCACTTTGTCAAAGGCCTTGCTAAAGTCCATGTAGACAACATCAACTCCATTGCCCTCGTTTACCTCCTTGGTACCCCTTCAGAAAAATTCAATCAAATTTGTGAGACATGATTTTCCACTCACAAAGGCATGCTGACTGCCCCTAATCAGTCGTTGCATCTCTAAGTGCGTGTAGATCCTGTCTCTCAAAATATCTTCCAACAACTTACACACCACAGATGTGAGGCTCACTGCCCTATAGTTCCCAGCCTTTTTCCTGCAGCCCTTTGTAAACAAAGGTACAACATTTGCCACTCTCCAATCTTCAGGCACCTCGCCTGTGACTATCGATAATTCAAATATCTCTGCTAGGGGACCCGGAATTTCCTCCCTAGTCTCCCATTATGCCCTGGGATACACTTCATCAGGTCCCGGGGATTTATCTATCTTGATGCGCTTTAAGACTTCCAGCACCTCCTTCTCTGTAATATGTATACACCTCAAAACATCACTATTTATTTCCCCAACTTCCCTTACATCCATGCTTCGTTTCAACTTAAATTATTTCTGGAACCAATATGCTCCTGGTGGGACCAAAACGGAGGATCATTGAGCAGATTGTTGCTGAGTGAAAACTAATTGATTGGATGATTCTTGACACTTTCCATCATGTTGATCGAGTGGGGGCTCATGCAGCGGTATTTGGCTGGGTTGGATTTGTTCTGCCTTTTGCGACAGGGCATGTCTGTCAATTTTTCACACTGTTGGCTATATAACAGTGTTGCAGCTGTAGTTGAACAGTTTGGCTGGGGGGCAGCTAGTTCCAGTGCACAAATCGTCATTATTGCAGAAATATTGTCAGTGCCTCTAATCTTTGCAGCATCCAGTGCATTCAGCATGGAGTTAGATCGCAGAACAGCTAGGATCTTATTGAATGGCGGAGAAGGCTCGAGGTGTTGATTGACCTACTCCTGTTTTTATGTTGCTATGTTATCATGTAATGTGAATTGAACTGCTTGGAGACTGGTATATGGGCGGCACTGTAGCACAGTGGTTAGCACTGCTGCTTCACAGCTCCAGGAACCTGGGTTCGATTCCCGGCTTGGGTCACTGTCTGTGTGGAGTTTGCACATTCTCCTCGTGTCTGCGTGGGTTTCCTCTGGGTGCTCCGGTTTCCTCCCACAGTCCAAAGATGTGCGGGTTAGGTTGGTTGGCCGCACTTAAAATTTGCCCCTTAGAGTCCTGAGATGCGTAGGTTAGAGGGATTAGCGGGTAAATATGTAGGGATATGGGGGTCGGGCCTGGGTGGGATTGTGGTCGGTGCAGACTCGATGGGCCGAATGGCCTCCTTCTGCATTGTAGGGTTTCTATGTAGGGTTTCTATGATATGTGATGCTAGGGACATAGCATCACATCTATGATATGTGATCCAAGATGGATCATCCTCTCAGCACTTCAGGCTGAAGATGGGAGCAAATGTTTCATCCTTGCTTTTTTGCATTAACTTCATGGGTTCCGCGTCATTAAAAATTGGGTTTTTATTTCAGGCTTCTGCTCTGGTTATTTGTTTAAATGTCCACCACCATTTAGGGCGGCATGTGGCGAAACTGAAAATTTCGATCCTGCTGTAAAAAAATCGGATCAGAGTGATTATTTGATGCAAACATTGACGTGTACTTTTGCAATATTAATTTAAATAGGGTGTCGTGTAATATAATCAGAGGCAGAGCCTATTTTAACATAAATACATATGGAGCACAATTCAAAATGAACAGACCCGGGGCCCAGTATTATATTTATTGAGGCTGTGCCTGCTTCATGTAATTCAAACCATCAAGCTTTCAATTCCATCTGCGTGCCAAACCCTGTAATTGCAGCTACTGTGAATATATGGCTGTCAGGTTTGATCTTTGATATTAATGTATTTAGAATGCATCTTCACGACACACGACAGTGCAGAGTCGCTGAGCAGAAACTGATAGCCAAGTTCCGCACACATGAGGATGGCCTAAACCGGGATGTTGGATTTATGTCACATTATCAGTAGCCCCCACAGCTTTCCCCCTGATCTTGCAGAATCTTACTAGCTGTTCTGTCTGGAGACAATACACATCTCTTTAACCTGTGTTTAATGTTCCCTCCACCCACATTATCTGTACCTTTAAGACCTGGCTGGCTGTAGGGATTTGCATTCTAATTAGTATTCTGTAACTTGATTTCTGTGTCTCTGTGCACTGTTGGAGAACAGATATCCACTCCATCTGATGAAGGGGCAGCGCTCCGAAAGCTTATCGTATTTGCCACCAAATAAACCTGTTGGAATTTAACCTGGTGTTGTGAGACTTCTTACGATACTGTTGAGGACAGTTTAAGGATTTTGATAGATTGTGTGAATGGGCAAAGTTTTGGCAAATAGATTTTAACAAAGACAAGTGTGAATTTAGCCATCTCGGATCAAAAAGGAAGATCAAGATATTTTCAGAAGGCACAAAGTTAAATATAGTGGATGTCCAACGAGATTTGGGGGTTGATAGCTGCTTAAAATGTCACGAGCAGCTGCCGAAAATAGTCCAGTTTGTCAACTGAATGCTGGCTTTCATGCCTAAAAGATCGGTAGTTTAGGGATACAGATGTTGCGCTGCAGATTTGCAAAAACCTCGATAGACCCCACTTGGAGTACTGTGAGCAGACATGGGCACCATATGGAAGGATGTTGTCGCTCTGGAGGGGGTTCAACGCAGGTTTTACAAGAATGGCAGCTGGATAACAGGGGTAACGCTATGAGGAGAGATGAGACAAATTAGGCCGTTATTCTCCCGCATTCAGAAGGTTAAGTGGATCTCTGATAGATGCCCACAAAATATTTACATTGAAGGACAAGGTGAATAAGGATAAAGTGTTTCCACCAGTTGAAGGCTCTAGAACAAAGGGTCGTGTTCTGAGAATTAGTGCCAAGCCGTTCAGGAGCGACTTTATGGAACTCTTCTATACGCAGAGTGGCAGAGATTTGGATTTCTCTTCCGCAAATGGCGCTGGATGCTGGTTCAATTGTTAGGTTTACATCTGAGATCGGCAATAATTTATAGAGCAGAGGTAGCAAGGATTATGGGTCTCGGGCAGGTACATGGAGTTAGGCCACAGATCAGGACGATATATTTCCAAGTCAGATCCATGAATGACTTGGAGGGGAATTTCTAGGTGGTGCCCCAGGGTCCTCTTCCGCTTGTGCCTCCAGATTGGAACTGTCGTGTGTTTGGAAAGTGCAACCAAAGGAGCCTTGGCAAGTTCTTGAAATGAATCTTACATATGGCACACAATGCTGCTATTGTTCGTCTCTGGGACAGGGCGTGTATGTTTGCAAATTCTGTGCCAGTCAAGCTGGCTGCTTTCTCCTGAATTGTGTAAAGCTTCTTGAATGTTGCCTCATGTGCACACATTCAAGCAAGTGGAGTGAACCCCATTACACTACTGACTTGAGCCTTATAGATGTCGAAGAGGCTTGGGGAGTCAGGGGGTGAGTTACTCACACCAGGATGATTTGATATTCCAGCGGAGCCTTTGCATTTCTTGTTCATTCAATGATTAGCCAATGGTAACGCCGAGGAAGGTTTTAGTGGGTATTTCAGCTATCACAATATGATTGAGTACCAAGGGGCGATGGGGAGATTTCTTCCTTTTGGAGATGGTCGTTGCCTGAGGCGAATATTACTAACAATTATCAATTCACAAAGATAGATAATTATATTCACAACGTACTATTAATTCAAAAAGATTAAAAAGCAATTTTCACTAATCATTATCAATTCACAAAGTTAAATAATTATTGTAAATTATCACCAATTCACAATTATATAAACAATTTCACCAATTATTTGCAGCATTTTATTTGATACAAAATATAATTTCAATTCATTTAGAGTTATAGAGTCATCGAGGTTTACAACATAGAAATAGGCCTTTCGCCACAACTTGCCCATGCGCTCAGATTTTACCACGAAGCCGGTCCCAATTGCTCGCATTTGGCCCCTATCCCTCTATACTCATCTTAAACATGCAAAAGTTTGATGCTTTTTGAAATATCAAATTGTACCCGCCTCTACTAATGCCCTAGCTGCTCGTTCCGGACAGTCACCAGAATTGCCCCTCTGGACACTTTTGTATTTCTCCCCTCTCACCTTAAACATATGCCCTCTAGTTTTAGACTCCCCTACCTTTGGGAAATGACGTTGACTACCTACCTTAGCCATGCCCCTCATTATTTTATAGACCTCTATATGATCACCCCTTAGCCTCAGACGCTCCAGGGGAAAAAGGGTGCTTGTGATCTAGTCTCTCGTTCTAATTCAACCATTAAGTCAATGTAGCATCCGAGTAAAAACATTTACTGCACTATTTCTGGTTTAATAATATCATTTCTATAATAGGCTGACCAGAACTGTACACTGTATTCCAAGTGTGGCCTTACTAATGTCTTGTACAACTTCAACAAGAGGTCCCAACTCCTGTATTTAATGTTCTGACCAATGACACCAAGCATTTTGCACGACCTTGTCTATTTGTGACTCCACTTTCAAGGAGCTATAAATCTGTACTCCTAGATCTATTTGTTCTATAATTCTCCCCAACGCCTGAACATTAACTGAGTAGGTCCGGCCCCGAATCGAGCTACCAAAATGCATCACCTCATATTTTTCTAAATGAAACTCCACCTGCCATTCATCGGCCCACTGGCCCAATTGATCAAGACCCGGTTGCAATCCGAGATAACCTTCTTTACTGTCCACTAAGCCACCATACTTGGTGTCAGCAACAAACCTACTAATCATGCCCCATAAATGCTCATCCAAACCATGAATATAAATAACAAATAACAGTGGACCATGCACCTTTTGATATAATTAATTGAGATTCAAACTTATTGGGACCACATTGG